>NC_060120.1:215103319-216303319 GCF_021461395.2 Schistocerca americana
TGAATGTGTTTGCAGAGTATCCATGCTGATGTAGATGCAGACTGCACACTAACTTTGGTGCCACTAACAGCCTTTACATACGACCACAATTTCTTTGGATTTCGTGAAATGTAATTTGACAATATTCTGCTACAGTAGTCATTAAAAGCATTACGCCATTGCTTGCTTGGCAGCCAAGCACGGTTTCATTCAACATCTTTCTATCTACAGCCCTTTGCTTTGTTCTACACCTATTATGCAGTAATCTCTGTTCCTTTAGAAGTTTCTTTACAGTGACTGTATACTACGGAGGTTCCCTCAGACTATGAACTTTTCTACTGGGTTCATACCTATCCAGTGCATGGTCAACTATTCTTTTGAGCTTGAGCCGCAGTTCCTCTACATGCTCCTGACCTGTGCTGAAAGCAATTGACGTAACATCAAATCTGGCGTCACACAGCAGACGAACTGAAGTAATTCTGCTACCTTACAAGCAAAATAGCGAATGTGGAGAAGGCAAAGACGATATCAGATGAGGACTATCACAGGCAGAGAACGGTAACACACACCTTAATTTGAAGGTGAAATTCGTTAGGCTGTACGTTAGAAGCAGGGCATTGTATGGAAGAAGATGATGGACTAGAGGAAAAAAACTGGAGGGAAATTCCGAACAGAAGATAGTCAGGCACATGAGATGTGGCGCATGTTCAAAACTGAGTGAACTGATAAGCAATGTGGAAGTTCCTCGGCAGTAACAGTGAGGAAAGGATTTGGAAAACGCTGAATAGAAGGGACAGGATGTTAAAGCGCGTGCTAACATATCAGGCGTTTATTAATGGACTACGTTTGATGCAAACGCTATCCTGAGATGAAGAAATTGGCGCAGGAGATGCCGTCGTAGTGTGTCACACGAAATTAGTCTGAAGACTGACGACTAAAAAGAAACGGTATAAACAACGGTGTTCAGGAAAAGCTCTTCTCTCTTTGTCCAGTCACTCTATCGGATGAACGGATCTTGCTCCAGCAGGTTTCGAACCGGGTGCCCCTGAGGCTACTGCCAAAACACTAGCTTGAGTGAATGATATCAGTTACGGCCGCGCGTTGTTACCATTAATCTGTATTAATACACCCCGACGTTTCGAATAACTGCATACCTATCATTTTCTAGCGAGCTGACTGTGATATTCATTGAGACGTCGCGTAATATCAACGAGTCTATTCGGCTGGGAACCTGAGATGTGTTCGCCGTAAACTTTGTAATACGTATACATAAAACCTTTCTCCAGGTGACCTCCTTCATATTATATCGCGCCTAGGGAGTTAACGACTCTCTCATTATATACCTTTCAAGTAAGAAATACCTGTTGTAGGTGGCCTTTGATCTGAAGACACACAAGAACGGATGATTCATTTAATATATTCCAAACAGCTGTGACGCCTCAGCAACAGAAGCGTTGGCGGCGCCTTGTTGATCCCGGGGCGTGATGTTCCTCTTTTTTTATAGGCCCAGATTATGCGACACGCAGCCCCAGCGCGAGGTTTATAGAGCGGCCACGTGAGATTTTTTAATGACGTGCTTCCCGTCGCTATAAAATGAGCACCTCTCCCAGAATGGATTTCTCGTGCCGCTCTTTCATATACTCTGAAAGGTGACTGTCTGTTCCACAGCGAAGGGGACCCATGTATGGTAAAACACTCTTTTAGAAGAACTGCACGTTGTTGTAAGCAACCGAGAAAATGTACAAACTCGCACAAACACACAAGGTTAGAGATCAAAGGTGGAGAGAAACCGAGCCACGTTTCGTATACTTATTTTTCTTGAAGTTTACGTACTTGCAATGCAATGTCCATATAAAAAAACATTGGAGGTATTTACTAAGAAACGAGGTTATACTCTTTAGCGAAACTTCAGAGGCTTTAAGTTTATGTAACAGATATACAACTTCTTGTTTGTCGGCTATAGAGAGTTTTCGTACTGTTCAAAATGAAAAAAATTTACAGTATAAATCCGCTCATTCAAACAAACGTGCTTACTGCAGTGTGGAAGCCGTTTGTAGACACCGTGTTTTCCTTATAATGCAGAACACGCCTAATATTCACAGTCCAAGATATCGAAATAAGGTTTTCGGCAAGTGGCTGTATGGACATCCTAGAATATTTTGCGATATCGACAATACTCATAAGCTTCTGTCGGAATATCAACAACAGTGTTTTTACTTAATTTGACACAACGCATGTTTTAATTAAATTCAACTTAATATGAATAGTGTACACTGATATGATGCACGCTAACGTGTACAATGAAACTGATGCAAAAATTGATGGGAAATGTGATAAAGTGGCGCCGAATTATGCCAGCAGGAGATGTCCCCTACTCCGTTAAGCAATGTTTACACATCAACGGGTGTGAAATTACAATCTACAGGCAGACTTTGACACATTTACCACAATAAGGCGTGTCTGGATGCCTCAGTTGGTAACAGCATTGCCAGAGGGAGCCAAAGATCATGGTTCGAGGGATGTTACGACAGACAGCCACAGAGTTTTCAAATGTATGCGTCAATCTATAGTAAGTAGCTGATATCTCACGTTAAAACAAAGATAAAAATCCATATAAGTGCATGTCTTAAAATACTTATCAATTGAATTTTATGTTCAACCAACTGCTAGATAAATGTCCGGTGACTCACGTTAGTAAACAATAATTAAAATTCATCTTGTTAGATAACCAAGAGAAATAACTGATTACAGGGTGTCTCAAACCTTTTGGGTCAAGTTGAAACAGATGGTAGCGGGTCCAAAACTGATTACATCGAGATAGGGAACCAATGATTGGAAATGTATATTTATTATGTTATGGATATACACGGCGTACAGCGCATGACAGCGAGATAGCTCATGGTATGGCAAGAGCGCATGACGTTCTGATGCACTCTGTCGAAAGCCCCTGATGTCTGTTGCACCAGGAGGTAGTTAGCTTGTACCCTAGCATGCAGGTCTCCATTTTTTTCCTTTATTGTAATTTGTTTCCCCTGCCCCATATGGGCAGGGGAGGGCTGGTAGGGGCACAGTCCACTGCTCTTCAGCCAAATGGCTTTAACAAAATTACAAGGAGAACTCTTACATAAAGGGGGTAAAAATGGGGACATAAAAATACAGTAAAAGGAGATGATGCGAGTTAAAATATACACTAATACGAGGACATTGGGGGACAGTTAAAAAGTCAACATAAAGTTAACACAGCTAGTAATTCGTTGCATACTTAAAATCAGTGGAGTCAAACACAAGGTAAAAGTCAGCCACAGTATAAAACACACACAGAGCAAGACACTTAAAAAACAAAACCACTAGAAACGACGAAACACTCAGAAAGAATTTAAAAAACCACTGGTAGGGACCTGCCAAGGGACTGGACGTTGGAGAGGAGGGAAAAAGAGGAGAGGGGGGATGGGGGGGCGGGAGGAAGAGGAAAAGGGGGGGGGGGCAGGGGGTGCCCCAAGAGGCAGGAGACGCCGGCAGGGTGGGAGATGAAGAAGGAAGACAAGGCAGGAAAGAGTGCAGAGACACTGAAGGGGAGGATGGGAGAGGGAGTGGTTGTAGGAGGGGGGAAAGCCACTCAGGAGAAGGGAGGGGGAGGAGAGGGAGCCCTGAGGAGGAAGCAGGAGGAAGGTGGGGTTAGAGTTGGTAGGCGGGGTAGACAAGGTCTTCATCCTATCTAGGGGGTTTTATACACCAACGTCTTGACGTACCCAAAGAGAAAAAAGTCCAGAGGTGTGGGACCCGGCGTTGGTGCTGGTCATGGGATGGATCTCCACCGCCATCCGAACAAGACACAGCCAGGACAAAAGCACCACAGGTGCAAAGATGTGAGCTGGGGTCAGTGCCATAGACACTCGCCACTTGCACAAGTTCCACCAGCGCCATAGGCGGCGCTGCGGATGAAGATAGCGACTTCGCCTCGGCCAGTTGCCGGACGAGTACAATCCACCAATGACAGAAGACTACTCGGAAGATAGATGAGCAGTTCTCGCCCACTTCGTTACAGATCATCAACCAGGGCTGACTTAGACATGGAACGTCGTTCATTGAAATCTTGGAAGTCAACAGACAGTTGTAACTTGCATTTGCTATGTACTGTGAAGTTTACCTACGATTATTTGCACTTAGCCATGGACAGCCTTTCTTGTGCTACATTACAAGCAGCGTCGCAGACTTGCACAGCAGTAGCGACATGGCCATTACAAAACTGGTGACAAGGGTTTACAAATCCCTCCTTCCAATCCAACGATGTGGGTACGTATTGTTCAGGTGTTCGCAGACATTAACATCGAACTGGGCTGGTGACCCATCGTGTTGAAACTACAGCCTTTCGCGGACAATAAGAAGCACTGTCTCTAAGAACTGTGGCAGCACATGCACGCGCCGCTGCAGTACATGCATTGAGACTGGCGGTCGTCACTTTGAATGGTTATTATGAGCTACGCTGTTGCTATGCGGTGTATTTTGCGTGTTTCCATAACACAATAAATATGCATTTCCGAGCGTTGGTTCGTTATCTTAGTTATCTTATTATAATCGGTTTTGGACTCACTATCACCTGTTTCAGTTTGACCCAAGAGGTTTGACACGACCTAGGTAAATATACAAGGTGTTCCAGCAGGACTAGTAAATATTTTAGAATGTGGTAGTACGGACTAATTCGTACAAAGCATTTCACATAACAGGTTCAAAAATGGTACAAATGGCTCTGAGCACTATGGGACTTAACATCTGAGGTCATCAGTCCCCTGAACTTAGAACTACTTAAACCTAACTAACCTAAGGACATCACACACATCCATGCCCGAGGCAGGATTCGAACCTCCGACCGTAGCGGTCGCTCGGTTCCAGACTGAAGCGCCTAGAACCGCTCGGCCACCACGGCCGGCTCATAACAGGTTCCCAATTATTAGATGGAGTGATTCAGCTTGTTATAGGGATAAATTTCGATCTCGCTTAGTGGTATTCCACCTGCTATAGGTTTCTTTATAGATGACAATTTTTGTTTCGAAGTTCACGCAGCGAAGTTTACGTAAATAAATATTTCATTTGGGATTGTGAGTGTTCTACTGTATCGTTTAAGCATGTTGTATATATTTACAGATGGTGATTGTGCCAGAATGTTTGTGTACGGTTTTTGTAATGGAAAAACTGCTGCTCCTTGTAAAGAATAAGTTAGACGCTTTGCTAACTGCGGAGTACCTGCTTTACAAGTCCATAACAGAAAGGTCAGCGTCGGTTGTAATATCATCCGTATTTCATTGTAGACCTAGATTTCAACTCGCAGCGCAGCTGTCATCAGTGCTATAAATGCAAACATAACTGAGGGATCAGCCATTGAGAAAGCACACTAACCAAGAACCCTGTAACAGTTGTGCAAAATGCTAACCGTTATAGGTAGTCATGCAGACTTAGCGTTACAACTATGCCGAGTCTCCTTTCTCCATACTAGTTCTATTTGTATTCTGTCTGTCTTAATGTACGTAACAACACCACCGTTCCCCATTTTAGTTCTATATGAGCAAGAAGCTAGGCTGTAATTTTTTATATGTAATTCTGTAACTCAGTAGTTATTTGGCGCTCAGATAGGCACTGGTGTCCATTTTTTCAGAGCTCTCTAAAATTTCCAAATAGACAAGAAGCTCTTCCACCTCATTACTGAATCCTCTAATATTCTGATGAAAAAAGATAACTTTACTTTTTCGTGAATTGTTAAGCATTTTGTAGGGCTGTTCGGTTGTTTCAACATCTTTCACGCATTCATGACTGTAACCTAAAAATGTTGGCCTTCTGACACCATTAATCACATGGAACGTGCTTTGAGTGACAGTGGGATCCAGCACATTTTCTGTAAGAAGCTGAGCCGAACTATCTTCCCCACCTTTGAAGGCCGTGTCAAATGTACCCCATCTCCCAGTTGTAGCAATTGACACTGCACTCACGTGATTTCATTTCAGTCAGCAGCAACCTGTTCAATTGTGCGTTCACACAGCTCGCTGCAGTGTCAACCCAGAGCTGTTCATAGCGCTATAGAACCTCCACAAAATTCATGCTTGCGTCTCAAGTTGCTACTCCAGTCCCATCTAGATCGCCCCTAATGCTGTTGTTTGCCTGTAGCCAGACTGTTTCCCGCTCCACCTACTGTGATCATCTGATTCTCTGTATCAAAATCATTAAAAAAATTCCGTATGTCCTCTGATACCTTGCTAAGGCTAGTGCTTGGCTTCACAAAAAGTTGTGACCTCGTACCCTGCTCTTAATTTGTCCAGCATGATCTGGCCTATGATTTTGCCTTGGCTATTGCATAGCAGCAAATATCTTTTGTTTCTAATCTTTGTAACCGGCCTCTACTGAGTTCCTTTAGTAGAACTATACTGCACCCTAGTCCTTCAACAAACCCATGCACAATTTATGCACGTATAGGTCTTACACTTACAAGAACATGGCGGATAGTACGTATGTACGGTCTCTTTCCCTATAAACGTATAACAGATTTACTACTTTCGTAAAGGAGAGGAAGGCAGAAGACTGGAATTTTGTCGTTGCTCAGTTGCACATACCTGACTAACTCCATTAATTCTGTTTACTGATGAAATCGCTTACACTCTTGACGCTACCATTAACACCCGTAACGCACATTGAAGGCCCAACGATAACCCGCATACCTTTTGTGGCGAGACGTTTCCCACAACGCTTCTCTTCAAGTCTGCCGTGTGGCATGATAGGGAATCAGTCGACTGGACCAGTTAATGCTAACGCGTTGTCTTACAGGGCTCCATAATGTAGGCTGTCTTGAAAATGGGCTTCAGCTTTATTGGAAGAGGTTCTTCCGGCTACAACGATGGTATTCCTTTCCCAGCACAACTGGGCTCCTTCGCAATCTAGTCGTCATGCCGACAGGCGAAGTCTACAAACAATAAGTAAGCACAGTTATGAGTAGCACGTCAAGCAAGACGACCTCAGGTGGGCTACATTTGGTGTAGTACAGAGAAATAGAAATTGCACTGAGTTCGAACGGTCGAATTTGTGAACATCAACTTTGAACTTCATTTGTCTTTGCTTAACACCTTCTGTGAATATTTCTTTGAGGTACAACAGGCGTATTTCTGTAACCAACATAAACTGAACGCAAATAGAATAGTTTATTCGATTGAGTCTATACTACCACCTCCTGTCAAATCTCGTCCAATTGACGCGTCGGATGGTCAAAATTCCTAGCTAGTTCGAGGTCCTTGCCCACATAACACCAAATTTTCTCATTTGGGGAGAGATCCGGCGACGTTGCTGGCCAAGGTAGAATTTGGTAAGCACGAAGACAATCAGTAGAAACGTGTGTGGGCGGGCATTATCTTGCTGAAATGTAAACCCAGGATGGCTTGGCATGAAGGGCAACAAAACGGGGCATAGAATATAGTCGACGAACCCTGTGCTGTGAGGGTCCCACGGATGAAAATCAAAGGGGTCCTGCTATGAAAGGACAAGTGGCAACCGACACCATCAGTCCTGGTTTCTACTGTCTGTTTTCGTGCTCACCAAACCCTACCTTGGCCAGCAACGTCCCCGGATCTCTCCCCAACTGGCCGGCCGCGGCGGTCTAGCGGTTCTAGGCGCGCAGTCCGGAACCGCGCGACTGCTACGGTCGCAGGTTCGAATCCTGCCTCGGGCATGGATGTGTGTGATGTCCTTAGGTTAGTTAGGTTTAAGTAGTTCTAAGTTCTAGGGGACTGATGACCACAGTAGTTAAGTCCCATAGTGCTCAGAGCCATTTGAGCCATTTCTCTCCCCAACTGATAACTGTTGGAGCATTACGGGTAGGGCCCTACAACCAGTTCGGGATTTAGATGATCTAACGCGTCAGTTGGACGGAATTTGGCTCGATATCCCTCAGGAAGAAATACAGCAACTATGTCAATCAGTGCCAAGCTGAATAACAGCTTGCATACGTGCCGGGTTTGGAGTACCGCGTTATTGACTTGCTAGTTTGCGAAGCTCTTTTTCTTGAATAAATCATCCAATTTTTCTGAAATTGTCCACAGGATGTCTCGTGCGTAAGCGCAGGTGAATGGAAACAACCACATGCGCATAAATCACTGAGAAGAACGTACCGTACGCATGTGTGCTTCGTGCCCACACATTGCCTCATTTATCAAGCAGTCTGATAGGCATTCTCTTCTTTGCTTGACAATTTATGCTGTGAAATGCGACAGAAAAAGAAAGAACGATGATGACTAAGGTTAAAACAGAACCACATCTAAATAACAGACGTATAATGCTGCAAGAAATACAAAATGACGGTAACGTTATGTTTGCAAATTTCAGAAGAATGTCGACTTGGAAAACTGGAAATTTGTCTTTGTACGCAAGAAACTGTCATACGTAATGTAATTTCTGTAGCGATAAAGCTGGCACAAACATTTCTTCTGTGGCAACCGCAACTCCTATACCAGTCTGTGCTCTTTATTTCGTATTTTGAAACAAAGCGTTACAGTGATTATGCCTCGAATTGGGAAATACTTAAGTTACGTTCTTAACGGTTATGTGAAGTTCATTACGTCATTTGTAATTTATGTTACTTTATTAAAAGCTGTTTACACAACTTCATTCAAAAAAGATTATACTTTGACAACCTCAGACTCGACGAATTCAGTCATATCATAGCTCCTTCAATCCACTACATTGGAGGTAGTGTTTTCCATATTTCCACAATATCCTTCATTTTAATTTCTAGTAGTTCGCTGAGATGCTGCAACTGCACCTTTGTTCAGTGGTTCAAATGTCATGCTCCTCAGTTGTGCTATATATTCGCCGCAGCAAGAATATTCCGTCCATCGTTTTTACACCACTTTTAATAAAACTGTAGGATGTTTCTTATTCGTTTCACTAGTTCGAGACACATTACTCTTTGCAGTAGTCCGATCGGCGACTTACAAATTTCTGAGTGCTGTCTTTGGAGACGGCTCACAGCACTGCACATTAATCGATTTAAAGCAGAACCACAACACAGTACACAACGAAACACACATGGACACCTGCTACACATGGTCCGCAAAAAGGCGCAACAGATTCCCATGAAACCAGGGAGGTGATGATTGCGCTATGACGCACACTTTCCGAACAAATTACGAATGAATAAATTCTAATCCGTGCATGAGGTGTTAGAAGTGTAACCGCAGTCGCCAAGTTGAACAGAAAAAAAGATATCACCGTAGTATTTGACAGATCTCATTTCATGGGCAGTTAATGCGTGTGTAGAAGTAGTTCGACGACATTCTGAACAATTTTTCTATTATTAAGAATTGAAAAACGTTGGATTTTCGGGACTACGCTTATAGAGACGCTCTTTCTTATATTTGGTCGGAGTAATCTGACGCTATAATTTATAAAGACATTTCTGATACACGTTTTGTACGTAGCTGTAGATCTAGAGATGATGAGTCATCGTGTAATACAGCCTATTTCTTTCACAAATTACCAGCTGGACAGCCAATTTCATCATCTGTATCCGACACTAGGAGAGCCAACAACAGTGGCGTCGTATTCACTCACGGAAATAAAGTACAAAAAACATCCAAACTGGCAGCCTAGGGATCCAGCCCCTCCGCTGAGTGGAACGGGTTAACGCACTATCACCATATCGCAAATAGTGAATCACTCAATTGCCTGAAACGATCCTTCCTAAACAAATTGCTCCTTCGCGCTATCAAAAGTGATGATTAAGTAATTAACAATAATTTATCAGGCTGTAGTCTTCATTGAAACTGCGTCAAACGTTCCCTAATTACCTCGCCACATTAATTTCGTACGCGGACATCTTTATTGTTTTAATTAACATCTCCCAAATTTATGGCGATATTCCTTACAGGTTGGCTATAAAAGACAGCCAGGAAACACTTCAAATGGGGTGCGTGCCGTTGCTTTGGTGTTACTGTCGTTTTTGATGAAACGTAGATCGAGCCTGCGACGAGAACCACCCATCGAATGCCTCCCCGGCACGAGGAAGCGGCAAAAAAGAAAGTCATACGAGAAATTAAAAACCAGTCCTAACCATTAATACACGTTGCTCTATAGTAATTACTAATCTCGCGAGGGAATTATTCTGTTTTAATATACGTGTTTAATATTCGTAAATATCTACTTAGTATGCTGTCCAGGGAGTCATTACTTTGGAAATGACGCACGGGAATTATAAACGCTATCGACGGTGACCGTAATAAACCTGTTTCAGTTATCTTGCGTGTCAATAGCCGAGAAGATTCAATCTCAGGCCCGAAATTATTATTCCGTGTTTATTTTTTTGCCCGCAGATAAGATCTGAAGCCGAGCTGCAAGCGGCTGCTCCGCGGGGAATTCTTGTGGCGGCGACATACAGGAACTTGGGACAGCTTGCTAACACGAGAACACGTTGCCATCGAATTCCGTCCATCGTGCACAAACCGCAGTTGTTCGGATAGCAACGATACTAGAATTTAGAGGAAAAATATTTTTTCTTACTTCTGTTTGTAAGGGACACGGAAGGATGTCCGGGAAATAGGGACATATAAAGGGTGTTTATAAATGTATATCGGGGTTTTAACGCTTTATAATATTTATTACATTAAATTTACTGTTATAAATAATATGTCAAATGAAAGTGCAACTCAAACATTTTTACCAAGAACCTCATAAATGTTCAATGTGAGCACCATTTGTCACATGGCACACATACAGAAGCTCGAAATTTAGCGCGGAGCTCAATGTGAGACGCCTATTACAGTTTCCACAACGAAACTTTGTCTCGAAACCTGGCAGAAAATCCAAAGAGATTCTGGTCGTCTGTGAAGTATGTTAGCGGCAAGAAACAATCAATGACTTATCTGCAAGATAATAATGGAGATACTATCGAAGACAGTGCTGCCAAAGCAGATTTACTAAACACAGCCTTCCGAAATGCCTTCACAAAAGAAGACGAAGTAAATATTCCAGAATTCGAATCGAGAACAGCTGCCAACATGAGTAACGTAGAAGTAAATATCCTCGGAGTAGTGACGCAACTCAAATCACTTAATAAAAGCATGTCTTCTGGTCCAGACTGTATACCAATTAGGTTCCTTTCGGTGTATGCTGATGCTGATACTTGACAATCATATACAACCGTTCGCTCGACGAAAGATCCGTACCCAAAGACTGAAAAGTTGCACAGGTCACGCCAATATTCAAGAAAGGTAGTAAGAGTAATCCACTAAATTACAGCCCCATATCGTTAACGTCGATATTCAGCAGGGTTTTGGAACATATGTTATGTTCGAACATTATGAATTACCTCGAAGGAAACGGTCTATTGCACACAGTCGCCGGCCGCTGTGGCCGAGTGGTTCTAGGTGCTTCAGTCTGGAACCGCGCGACGGCTACGGTCGCAGGTTCGAATCCTGCCTCGGGCATGGATGTGTGTGATGTCCCTAGGTTAGTTAGGTTTAAGTAGTTCTAAGTTCTAGGGGACTGATGACCTAAGTTGTTAAGTCCCATAGTGTTCAGAGTCTTTTTTTTTTTTTTTTGACACACAGTCAACATGGATTTAGAAAACATCGTTCCTGTGAAACACAACTAGCTCTTTATTCACATGAACTGCTGAGTGCTATTGACAAAGGATTTCAGATCGATTCCGTATTCTTGGATTTGCGGAAGGCTTTTGACACTGTACCACACAAGCGGCTCATAGTGAAATTGCGTGCTTATGGAATATCATCTCAGTTACGTGACTGGATTCTTGATTTTCTGTCAGAGAGGTCACAGTTCGTTGTAACTGACGGAAAGTCATCGAGTAAAACAGAAGTGATTTCTGGTGTAACCCAAGGCAGTGTTATAGGCCCTTTGCTGTTCCTTATCTATATAAACGCTTTTGGAGACAATCTGAGCAGCCGTCTTGGGTTGTTGGCAGATGACACTGTCGTTTATCGACTAATAAAGTCATCAGAAGATCAAAACAAACTACTAAAAGATTTAGAAAAAATATCTGAATGGTGAGAAAAGTGGCAGTTGATCCTAAATAACGAAAGGTGTGATGCCATCCACATGAGTGCTAAAAGGAACTCGTTAAACTTCGGTTACACGAAAATCAGTCTAATCTGAAAGGCCGTAAATTCAACTAAATATCTAGGTATTACAATTACGAACAACTTAAATTGGAAAGAAAACATAGAAAATGTTGTGGGGAAGACTAACCAAAGACTGCGTTTTATTGGCAGGACACTTAGAAAATGTAACAGACCTACTAAGGAGACTGCCTACACCATGCTTGTCCGTCCTCTTTTAGAATACTGCTGCGCGGTGTGGGATCCTTACCAGACATGACTGACGGAGTATACCGAAAAAGTTCAAAGAAAGGCAGCACGTTTTGTATTATCACGAAATGTGGGAGAGAGTGTTACAGAAATGATACAGGATTTGGGCTGGAAATCATTAAAGGAAAGGCGTTTTTCGTTGCGACGGAATCTTCCCACGAAATTCCAATCACCAACTTTCTGCTCCGCATGCGAAAATATTTTGTTGATACCGACCTACATAGGTCGAAACGATCACCACGATATAATAAGGGAAATCAGAGCTCGTACGGAAAGATATAGGTGTTCATTCTTTCCGCGCGCTATACGAGATTGGAATAATAGAGAACTGTGAAGGTGATTCGATAAACCCTCTGCCAGGACGTCAAACGGGCCAACTCGGAACAGGAGAGGCACCACAAGACATTTTAATTTTCACTGTCTATACTTTTACAATTAAATTCATAAAACGTTGTCAGCATGACCAGGAAGGACTCGGGATTCACTCGTAACAGTGTAAGTTGAAAAACTTACAAAATAAATTTTATTTGCATGTGAAATTTCATCATTTTTTCACTTACTATTGGTAAGGACATTTTAATTCCTACAGTCTACACTTTTACAATTAAATTCATAAAACGTTGTCAGCATGACCAGGAAGGACTCGGGATTCACACTCGTAACAGTGTAAGTTGAAAAACTTAACAAAATAAATTTTATTTGCATGTGAAATTTCATTATTTTTTCACTTACTCTTGAATGCATTTGTTGCTATAGGTACACTTTTCTTCATAAGTAAGAGAGATTTTTCGATGAATTTTCCACAGCATAGAAACCATACT
Organism: Schistocerca americana; assembly: GCF_021461395.2. Classification (NCBI taxonomy): domain Eukaryota; kingdom Metazoa; phylum Arthropoda; class Insecta; order Orthoptera; family Acrididae; genus Schistocerca; species Schistocerca americana. Next base: position 215,116,476 of record NC_060120.1, read on the forward strand.
TACAGGTGCATGAAACTCTAGAATTTCTTTAATTTACAAAAAACTGAATGAGCTGTTATATTTCAGATTTCATGTTTAGAAAAAACTCAGATTCTATTGTTAATCATCTGAATTTTTACTGCAGTTTTTAATAGATTTGGAAAATTCTAGAGTTTCATAGACCTGTAAGTATGGTTTGTATACTGTGCGAAATTCATCGTAGAATCTCTCTTACTTATGAAGAAAAGTGTACCTATAGCAACTAATGGAGCCAATAGTAAGTGAAAAAATGATGGAATTTGACATGTAAAAACAAATATTTTGTTATGTTTTTGAACTTCCACTGTTACGAGTGTGAATCCTGAATCCCTCCTGGTCATGCTGACAAGTTTTATGAATTTATTTGTAAAAGGGTAGACTGTAGAAATTAAAATGTCCTGTGGTGCCTCTTCTGCCCGAAGTCGGCCGTTTGACGTCCTGCCCCCTTAAATGGTTGGTTCAAAGGGCTCTGAGCACTATGCGACTTAACTTCTGAGGTCATCAGTCGCCTGGAACTTAGGACTAATTAAACCTAACTAACCTAAGCACATCACACACATCCATGTCCGAGGCAGGATTCGAACCTGCGACCGTAGCGGTCGCTCGGCTCCAGACTGTAGCGCCTGGAATCCCCCCCCCCCCCTTAACTTGCTTTGCATTGCCTCCACGTTCACCCGACCTAATGCCATGCGGTTTTTTCCTTTGAGGCTTTATCTAGGATCGTGTAGACGTGTCTCCGCTACCAGCAGACCTCCCTGTATTAAGAAACCGGATTGAAGCAGCTGTTGCAACAATCACTGAAGACACACTTACCTTCATTTGGGAAGAACTCGGCTGTAGACTTGATGTGTGCCGTGTGACAAATGGTGCTCACATTGAACATTTGTAAGGTTCTTGGTAAATATAACTGTAAGTTTAATATAATAAATATTATAAAGCGTTAAAACTCCGTTATTCATTTATAAACACCCTGTATTAAAGTGCTATAGAACTTACAAAATTTCCAGTGTGGCCGAGCGGTTCTAAGCGCTACAGTCTTGAACCGCGCCACCGCTACGCTCGTAGGTTCGAAGCCTGCCTCGGCATAATTGTGTGTGATATCCTTAGGTTAATTAGGTTTAAGTAGTTCTAATTGCTAGGGGACTGATGGCCACAGAAGTTAAGTCACGTAGTGCTCAGAGCCATATGAACCATTTGAACTTACAAAATTTATTGAAAATGTAATTTTCTTTTTTTACAGACACATTAAGTAACTTTTCCCATTAATGTATGAAAAATCATATCCTCCATATGACCACCCAAGGCCGCGCGGCAAGGTGCAGTGCGTCAATTGAAGTTCTCGATGATGCGTTCACAAAAATCTGGTGGGATGCCATTAATAAGCGCTTTAATTTCAATTGGGGCACTCTTTGTGGTTTGTTCAAGTACACTTTTGATTTCACAAATCACTGTAAAAAAAAGTCACAACGCGTAGGATTGCATGATCTGGGAGGCCAGTCCTGGTTGCCACGCAAAGTGATAATTTTTTGAGGAAACTTTTCGTTCAGCAGAGCAATCGTTTCCCGGAATGTGTGACATGTGACACCATCTTGCTGAAACAAAAATCGGCATTATTATCAATAAGAGACGAAAACCAATGAGAAAGAGTGTTTCGGTAACGACAGCCGTTCACAGTAGCGGCAGCTCCCTCATCGTTTTCAAACAAGTACGGGCCCATAACTCCTCTTGCCCAGAACCAACATCACACAGTCGTGGATTTCGTAAATGCATCTCATCTTCCACAGTCACTCGCGGATTTTCTTTACTCCAAATTCTCCACTTTGCTTGTTGACGTACCCACTGAGGTGGAAGTGCGTCTCACCTGGGAAGTTCCCGTTCTCCGCTCGTCGAGCCAAGCCCCAGTGAGCAAATCCATGTCTCTTTCCATGATCAGCAGGCTTCCACTGTTGTGCAAGCTGAATTTTTCACGCATGCATTTCAGATCTTTTGAAAGGGTTTCATGGACCGAACTTGGTGATAAATTCAATTGCTGAGCTCGTCGGTGAACCGTTTCCTGGTGCTTGCGGTCACATTGTCACGCACGACAGCAATGTTATATTGTGTTCGAACAGAACGCGGTCGTCCTGGTTTCTTAACGTTTGAATCAGAAGCCTTGGTCTCAAACTTCCGGATCAGCTTCCGAACTGATGATTCGGTTGGAGCAGCATTGCGTCAGAGGGTCACACGCAATTCACGAACGGTTGCCTTAGGACTTCCACTGTTTCTGTAACAACTTTTTATCACTTGCATACGTTGCTCAGTTGTCATCTCCTCCACGACGAAAATAAACATCAAACAACAATGCTCACCACACAAAAGCTATCAGGCTGCTAATGGAGAGGATCGCAGATAGCAAAAATGAAAAAAGCACGGCTGACAACCGTCGTATAACAAAATGACGCAAAATTCGTCCTTACTTCCCCGACACTCGCTAGAGCCTCCTGTCATTAAAGAGTAAGAAACTGAACAATGACAAAACAATGACTTCTCCATGGCCTTGTTGAGGGCTTGATACCGTCCAATTGCACCACCACGCGTCATCATTGCTCAGGTCTTGATAACTTTACTTTTCATCTACGATTGAATGGAAGTTGCAAGCTACACCTGGAACCACACTTCTCAAACTGAAGTCAAGAGCATGGCTTGTACAGTTCATCAGGGCTCCTTCCCGTTCCATTTGTGTAAGGGGTTTGGTGACAATGATTGCTTAAACCCCTCTATATGCTCTGTAATTAGTATAATTTTGTCTTCGCTGTCCCTATCGGAAAGGTACACTACGTAGTCAAAAGTGTCCGCACGCACCCAAAAACATAAGTTTTTCATATTAGGTGGATTGTGCTGCCAACTGCTGCCAGGTACTCCTCAGTAGTCATTAGATACCGTGAGAGATCAGAATGGGGCGCTCCGCGTAACTTATGGACTTCGAACGTGGTCAGGTGATTGGGTGTCACTTGTGGCATATGTCTGTACGTTAGATTTCGACACTCCTAAACATCCCTGGGTCGATTGTTTCCGATGTGATAGTGAAGTGGAAACGTGAGGAGGCACGTACAGCACAAAAGCGTACAGGCCGACCTCGTCCGCTGACTGACTGAGACCGCTGACAGTTGAAGAGGGTCGTAATGTGTAATAGGCAGACATCTATCCAGACCATCACACAGGAACTCCAAACTGCATCAGGATCCACTGTAAGTACTATGACAGTTAGGTGGGAGGTAAGAAAACTTGGATTTCATGGTAGAGCGGCTGCTCATAAGCCACACATCACGCAGGCAAATGCCAAACAACGCCTTCCTTAGTGTAAGGTGCATAAACATTGGACGATTGAACAGTGGAAAAACGTTGTGTGGAGTGACGTATCACAGTACACAATGTGGCGATCCGATGAAATGGTGTGGGTATGGCGAATGCCCGGTGAATGCCATCTACCAGCGTGTGTACTGCCAACAGTAAAATTCGGAGGCGGTGGTGTTATAGTGTGGTCGTATTTTTTATGGACGGGCTTGCACCCTTTGTTGTTTTGCGTGGCACTATCACAGCACAGGCCTACACTGATGTTATAAGCACCTTCTTGCTTCCCACTGTTGAATAGCAATTCGGGGATGACGACTGCATCTTTCAACATGATCGAGCACCTGCTCATATTGCACGGCCTGTGGTGGAGTGGTTAGACGACAATAACATCCATGTAATGGACTGGCCTGCACAGAGTCCTGACCTGAATCCTATTGAACACCTTTGGGATGTTTTGGAATGCCGACTTCGTGCCAGGCCTTGCCGACTGACATCGATACCTCTCCTCAGTGCAGCACTCCGTGAGAATGGGCTGCTATTCCCCACGAAACCTTCCAGCACATGACTGAACGTATGCCTGCGAGAGTGGAAGCTGTCATCAAGGCTAAGGGTGGGCCAACACCATACTGAATTCCAGCATTACTGATGGAGAGCGTCACGAACTTGTAAGTCATTTTCGGCCAGGTGTCCTGATACTTTTGATCAAGTGTACGTAGGGGCTTGTGGCATAATCGTATCTTTCTCTCTTGTAAGTGTGCTTAGCAGAATAGTTCGTGTCTACTTCAAGATTCTGCTGCATCAGGTTCCTCAGCATCTCCACGATGCTCTCCTGCGACTTAACTCGTGGTCATCCGTGAAGTTATTCTTTTTACACCCTAAGTGTCCATTACGACTCCTACGAGGTAAGGGCCACATATTTGAGCAATATTCCAGCGTGGGTTTCACGAGCAGTTTGCAAGAAGCTTCCGTCGCAGATTCCAGAATGAAGCGGAGAGTGCGCTGATTTGAAACTTCCTGTTGATTAAAATTGTGTGATGGACCGAGACTCGAACTTGGGACCTTTACCTTTCACCGTCAAGTGCTCTACTGTCTTAGCTATTCAAGTACGACTCGCGACCGATCCTCAAAGCTCTACTTCCGGCAGTACATGTTTTCCTACCTTTCAAAGTTCACAGACGTCATGTCTCCGCAATATCCTTTCTTCCAGAAGTCCAGTGAGACGAAGTGTGAAAGGCAGGAGATGAGATACTAGCGGAAATATAGGTGTGAGGGCAGTTTGGCTAGCTCAGCCGATAGAGTACATACCTGCGAAGGCAAAGGCCCTGGTTCGACTCGGTCCTGCACACAGTTTCAATCTGCCAGGAAGTTCCTTGGTACTGCATTTCCCAGTATCCAATGAAGACTGTGTGCCACCGGCTTTACTAGCGACTGAGACTACGAGATCGATACATTTCATATCCCTACAAAGGGGGATCCAATGATACTTCGCAACATTTAAATCAGGTTGCCAATTCTTGTAGCACTTTAATAAAATCCTAAGATCTGCCTGAAAATTTTTTCATTTTTTCTGAATCAGTATTGACTTATGGTGGGCACACCAGCAATAATGAAGAGTTTAAACTATTCCTTTGAAAACCAGCTCGTGCTGTGTGCCATAGAAATTTTAAAAAGCTTCTACGATAGTCGCCCCTAACTGAATATTTAAGAAAATTCAGTAACTTTCTGTAACAGATTTATTGTAGGTATAGAACGCAACCACCCAAACATACTTTTAAAAGCTTCATTGTAATTCCATTATCAGCTTCGGCCTATGATGCCCATTTTCAGACGACCAACTTTTCCAGTTACAGTAATCTATTCGTCAGTAGTATACCTTCCACTACTGCACTGTACAATGAGGACATTTCAGTATTTACAGCAACTTCATGTGTGAACAGCGAAAACACATTAATTTGCATGCTTTTAATAAAATAATAAGTGTAAGAGTATTTGTAAGGGTGTATAACTTAAAATTTTAATTATCTGTAAACTATGCTGCCCCTTTCAATCAACGATTCTAAGTCGTCTTATCGGAGACTTGGAAACAGGGTGTTGCGTTGACTTTACGTTCGTGTCGTCGTAGTTGATATTTCACTGTTGAGATTATTGCATGGGTACGTCCAGAAAGCCAGTTAAAAAAAGATAAGATAAAACAATAAAAAGTCGTCCTTAATTTTTTCCAGAACTTTTAATACCTTACTTCACAAAATGTACGTGTTATAAAGATTTCGTATTTCACTCTGCAGACAATTTCTGAATTAGTTTAATTTTTTTAACTTTGAAATTTGAGGTAAGTTCCTATGGGACCAAACTGCTGAGGTCATCCGTCCCTAGGCTTACACACTACGTAATCTAACTTAAACTGACTTACGCTAAGGACGACACACACACCCATGCCCGAGGGAGGACTCGAACCTCTGACGGGGATAGCCGCGCGAACCGTGGCGAGGCGCCCAAGACCGAGCGGCTACCACGCGCGGCAATTTTTTTTTAACTGTTAGCTGTAAAATAAAAATTTAAAACAGTATTGCTCGACTTTATTTTCTCATACTAGGATGCTGAGTTATCTTTTGGCAGATCTCCACTCAGTAACTTCATTACACCATCGCTAAATTACACTGCTGGCCATTAAAATTGCTTCACCAAGAAGGAATGCTGATGATAAACTGGTATTCATTGGACAAATATATTATACTAGAATTGACATGTGATTACATTTTCACGCAATTTGGGTGCATAGATCCTGAGAAATCAGTACGCAGAACAACCACCAGTGGCCGTAATAACGGCCTTGATACGCCTGGGCATTGAGTCAAACAGAGCTTCGATGGCGTGTACAGGTACAGCTGCCCATGCAGCTTCAACACTATACCACAGTTCATCAAGAGTAGTGACTGGCGTATTGTGACGAGCCAGTTGCTCGGCCACCATTGACCAGACGTTTTTAATTGGTGAGAGATCTGGAGAATGTGCTGGCCAGGGCAGCAGTCGAACATTTTCTGTATCCAGAAAGGCCCGTACAGGACCTGCAACATGCGGTCGTGCATTATCCTGCTGAAATGTGGGGTTTCGCAACGCTCGAATGAAGGGTAGAGCCACGGGTCGTAACACATCTGAAATGTAACGTCCACTGTTCAAAGTGCCGTCAATGCGAACAAGAGGTGACTGAGACGTGTAACCATTGGCACCCCATACCATCACGCCGGGTGATACGCCAGTATGGCGATGACGAATACACGCTTCCAATGTGCGTTCGCCGCGATGTCGCCAAACACGGATGCGACTATCATGATGCTGTAAATAGAACCTGGATTTATCCGAAAAAATGACGTTTTGCCATTCGTGCACCCAGGTTCGTCGTTGAGTACACCATCGCAGGCGCTCCTATCTGTGATGCAGCGTCAAGGGTAACTGCAGCCATGATCTCCGAGCTGACAGTCCATGCTGCTGCAAACGTCGTCGAACTGTTCGTGCAGATGGTTGTTGTTTTGCAAACGTCCCCATCTGTTGACTCAGGGATCGAGACGGGGGTGCACGATCCGTTACAGCCATGCCGATAAGATGCCTGTCATGTCGACTGCTAGTGATACGAGGCCGTTGGGACGCAGCACGGCATTCCGTATTACCCTCCTGAACCCACCGATTCCATATTCTGCTAACAGTCATTGGATCTCAACCAACGCAAGCAGCAATGTCGCGATACGATAAACCGCAATCGCGATAGGCTACAATCCGACCTTTATCAAAGTCGGAAACGTGATGGTACGCATTTCTCCGCCATACACAAGGCATCATAACAACGTTTCACCAGGCAATGCCGGTCAACTGCTGTTTGTGTATGAGAAATCGGTTGGAAACTTTCCTCATGTCAGCACGTTGTAGGTGTCGCCACCGGCGCCAACCTTGTGTGAATGCTCAGAAAAGCTAATCATTTGCATATCACAGAAATTTCGCGTCTGTAGCACGTCATCTTCGTGGTGTAGTAATTTTAATGGCCAGTAATGTATTTTTCTGGTACTTGTCATATTTCGGCCTTAGTGTATATTGCAGCTCTGCGCCTGCTTTGTTTTCATAGTAGTCAGTGACTTAATGATGAAAGTGAGCTACTTCTACAGTATCTAGAATCTATTTATTGAACCACAGCCACAGCTTTACATCTCAGTTCATTGAACCATAGTCACAACTTTAAATCTTGTTTACATCACTTTTTGTTTTTCACATATTAATATTTTTAAATGAGAGCAGAAGTAATGACATGAAGTAGTAATCGACAGTTTCTACAAGCCTTCCATACAGAATGTCGAAACAGTCCATCTCTGAAGATCTCGGAAAATACTGCGTCTAAGTTCTATTGCCGTGTTATTGTAAAAAGAGGAAACCTAAGCAAGGCAGAAAGACACCTCTGCTTAACAAGTGAGACAAGAAAATAATAAACTACCTTAGAAGCAAACAACAGAACTCCTGCACAGGCAGCAGAATGTGGACGATTTACGGAAGAAATTTTGGATTACAGTTCCATAAATCTGTGCCTTGGAAAATAATATAGGCTGGGAATGAACCACTGCTGTCCAGTAATTATATCACGATATCAGAGAGGCTGTGTGTAATACACCCCAAAAACTCTGTGACAACTAACAGTATGTCGAGATATCTTCCGTATGATGTAGCAGAGGCTGCTGATTATAGACGCTTGGTTCCCTGTCGAAGAAAATCTTATTCTTTACACATTTGATTATGATACAGTTTCTCCTGTATTGTTCGTCAGCGCTGAATCTTTACTCAGTTTTTTAACGGCACAGCTAGAGAAGTTTCAGAGAGTAGAAGATCGATCCTTTAGTCCTCGCGAGGGCATCACAGAAATGCGATTTACAACTGGAAGCGCTCCAGAAAATACCTTCTGCCTCGCGTAAAGGCTTACTTCCCCCCCCCAGATAAATCAGACGTTAAATCACGACAATAAAAACAGAAATCTATCTTCCTGAGAGCCGTATCGAGACTTTTGCTACCAGCATCCCATAGCCGAACGTAAGAAGAATTGGGTATCCAGTAGAATAACTTTCCACCGTACAATCCAATAAAGTAAAATAGAATTACAAACCGACTGAAACTTGCTACCGAACATGTAGGCGTATTTATCCTAGTTTCTTCAAAGAAAAGATCACGTCTGTCTATAGACATCACGCTGATACTGAAGCTGATGATTTCGGAAAACTGGATGTGTACACGTCTCTAGGTGGTACTTCGATAGAATCGCTAGGTAAGTACTAGCGTGAAAAGAAACGAGTTTCTCGTGAGGGACTTTCGTAACGAAGATAAGTCTCATAAGGAGGAGGAGGAGATTACTGTTTAACGTCCCGGCGACAACAAGGTCATTTAGAGACGGAGCACAAGCTCGGATTATGGAAGGATGGGGAAGGAAATCGGCCGTGCCCTTTCTAAGGAACCATCCCGGCATTTGCCTGGAGTGATTTAGGGAAATCACGGAAAACCTAAATCAGGATGGCCGGACCCGGGATTGAGTCTCATAAGAACTGATGTTCTTACATTGCTAAAGTAGCCACTCCACTCCGTCTTCGACAAGAAGGCGATCAAAGAGTCTTAGACAAGACGGGCGATCGAAGAACCAACGGAATATCCCTGTCTTTGTGGTGCATGCTGCTACCTCTCGAACTGTAATTTCACCTGTCTATTTAATTTTTAGCATCAGTCTGTGATATCGCATTTCTAAATCTTTTTGTTACTTGTTTTGTGACTCTTCCTCTGCCTACGATTTCCTTTCTCATCGCTTTTGGCTATAGATATATGTTCTTTCATAAACTCGTTCAGCATAAGGCCAATGCTGGAAATCACTACAGAGGCGAAAGGTTGGTTGGTTGGTTGGTTTGGGGAAGGAGACCAGACAGCGTGGTCATCGGTCTCATCGGATGAGGGAAGGATGGGGAAGGAAGTCGGCCGTGCCCTTTCAGAGGAACCATCCCGGCATTTGCCTGGAGTGATTTAGGGAAATCACGGAAAACCTAAATCAGGATGGCCGGACGCGGGATTGAACCGTCGTCCTTCCGAATGCGAGTCCAGTGTGAGGCGAAAGGATCGTCTTTGCTAATGACAGGTGTAATCACAAGTAAAGCGCCAGAACTGCTAGTATAAAAAACAAATGAAGTCCTCAGCTAGTACAACAACGTAAACCGAGTTTATAGAAAATAATAAGCACAAATTTCAGATTAACCAGAGAAAAGAAGGCTGTGGGTTTAAACGTAGATAATAATATCATAAATTGCGAAACAAACACTATTTTTTGGGATGAAAATCGACTGTTACTTCAAGTGGAAAAAACTTACGAAGATACTACCAAACGGAAGTCTGTCAGTGTATATCGTCCTTAGAGACCTGACATAAGAGCCTCGCGGTAACACGCTATTTATATGTACACTCCTCTTAGCTATGGGAACCATCTTTCGGGGAAAAAGTGCACAATATATGGACATTTTTTGCAAACTAAAGAAAAGGCCCGTGATAATAATAACTAGAAACAATAAAACTGCAAAAACATATTCAATAAGGTGGGGAATATAATTGCATCATGTGAATGCTAGGCACATCAAGAAAACTGTTGGTAACTATAACAACTATGTCGATGATCATGACAAAAGCCTAACTTACGTTACGTTTATTGTGAAGAGTTGTACGAAAAGCTCAAAGCAGCTTTTTCTACAATTGAATCATACTACACAAGAAAGTGACAGTGAAGAGATAGTTTAAAAAAATTATTTAAATATACGGTTCAGGTATGCTTGCATAATAACAGAAACTATATTAAGAATTATATAAATAACAAAAAGCAGTTCTTTAAAAGTAATATAAGTTGGTAATAAAAAATTTGTATCACTCTACAATACACTCTAACAGCAAAACAATATGTTCAAAATCAGCCATGGGTTATACTTCTCCCATTTCGTCTTAGTGTGCTCAATATCTCCTTCATTATGGAGAGATGGTGACTCAGTTTTCCAGTCAGATAAATGTAAAAGCTCGAAGAATGGAATTTAAGTAAAGTTTTAACGCCATGGTCCTGATGAGAGCTGAAAGTTTGTGTGTGTGTGTGTGTGTGTGTGTGTGTCCCAGTCATCAGTGTTGAGATATGAATGAATTGCCTAACATTAGTTTTAGTGTTATCACACAACTTGTTCATATAAAACAGCATTGTAAGCAGTACATTGGCTCTTTTAAAAAAAGTGTCTCCTTTTCCACAGGAGGTACTATTGGTCAAAACTGCAAGAGAAGTCCCTACGATGACATGTCAGGAAACCAATATATGTTTGGATATGTGACAATCTGTTCACTCGTTCCCATCTGTCTGTTACGTACCAGAAGATACTACAGGCAGTGCTGCGTGTGTTTACCACGCATCCTGACACATCCTTCTGTCTCTCTTCACAGTGAATCATGCACTCTTCCGAATACACCTGGCTCCGGTAGGACTGCTTCTCACTGTCAATAGGTTGGGCTTCCACCAATTGGTTTAAATTAGAACTGTTGATGAAACTGTGTGCCGGAACGAGACTCGAACTCGGGACCTTTGCCTTTCGCGGGCAAGTGCTCTACCAACTGGGCTGCCGAAGCAAGTAGAGCACTTGCCCGCGAAAGGCAAAGGTCCAGAGTTCGAGTCTCGGTCCGGCACACAGTTTTAATCTGCCAGGAAGTTTCATAACAGCGCATACTCCGCTGCAGAGTGAAAATCTCATTCTAGAACTGTTGATAGTTTTGAAAATACCGGTAATTCGATATGTCGATATTTAATGATCATCATTATCGGCTCTCGATATATCGAAAGGAAGTAATATTTAGGGAAAAAATATCGACGTACCTGCCCATAAAAACATCGGCCACACATTGTAAATACATTCCCCGATATACTGTACATCAAGAAGATAGCAGCCCCTTACAGCATAGAGCAAGAACGGAAAGGAAAACGATGCACGTTCACGCTTGGCAATAATCACTTTGCTAACAATGGTAGCTGCATGTAAGTGGCACAATAAAAGGTTTCCGATAGGTCCGCCGTTCGGTTTTCGTCATATATCGGATTTGTCCAGAACACTTCATGTCGACTTTCCGGTTTTTTCTTTCATTTCTGCCAGCGACATAGCAGTTATAGTGTCAAAATTACGTGGTGAAGCTAAACGTTGCAGTTTCTATTAGTAGCGCCGAGCGCCGATTACGTCAGCATTTCCCCTCATACGTCTCTGCCCATCGCGAAGATCAATCTTGTCATTTAGATTTTTGTTTATCATTTTCATCAACTGTGTTTGAAGATGCGGATGTAAGGAAATAGCACACTAATTGCGTTAAAAATTATTTTTAATGCAACTAGTATGCTGCTTCCACATGTACTTGCTTCACACAGTCAAAGAAAAAGATTGGACTCGATGAAAGCTCAAAAACTAATGAGATTCTTTTACTCAGTGAAAGAAAAATTATATTATATTACAGTTTGAAAAGAATAACTTCAAATATTTACCGAAAATTGTGAAAAAATATAATAAAAAATTACCGCATTCGATATTGCCATTTCAATATTGATATAACAGGGGTTCGGAGGCTGGGGGCAAATATCGCCAACATATTTCGATATTTTTGGGCAGAGTCTCATTATATCGATATTTTATCAACAGATCTACTTTAAATGCCACCGTAGCCAGAAATCCAACCGATTCAGGTCCGGTGAACCGGGAGCCCATTGTCTCCTTGACCAGTCCATGGGCCATGAAACGTTGAGCGGTGAGCTATTGTTGATTGATGTCATTTAAGTATTAATCGATTGTACAATAATGTCATATCGTTGCTCTCGAGCTGTTACATGTGAGCGAGCAACGTTGTTAGAAGCTGTATCGCAGATTACGATCATCTTTGGTGCGCGTGTAGGCGCAGTGGCAGATAGTGGTTAGCTGTGTTAAAGTGAGGAAGCAGTTGTAATGTTGTGTTTCAAATGTAAAATCTCAATTTATCGATGTGTTCAGATAAGATGCTTTTGTAATGGTAGCTGATCTGAGAAGGAGGAAGTATGATGGAGTCTTTTATTTACGTGAAGAGGAATAATAAGGCAATTTTTTGAAGTCACTCTTTTATTATTGCAGCGCCATTTTTCAACTATCTTTCTCTTACAATTTTTAATTGATCATGGCACTTTCAAAAGTAGAAAAGGAACCAAGTATGCTCCGAAAATACTTCGATTTGCAACTAACAGAGAACTCATTGCACCTCACGAGTGTTTCTTTGCGGATATAGGAATTCGGAGCTTTAGCATAGCGGCGCGCAAGACACAAAGTAATGCAACGCGGTATCCAGATTTTCGCAGAATAGAGGTAAGAACTAAATACTTTGATGTTTTCTCTTTACTCAGTCAGGGCCAACTTATGTCGTTCAGAGATAGATTTTTCTCTGTCGTGTATCAGTTTTAGTTCTGGGATCCGGGATCAGTTTTGTAAAACTAATTACCGCAGGTTTTATGTCAAAGTTCATTATTCAGGCATTTTATACTTTTCAAAATTCTTGCAGTCAGAATATTCACTTTACCGGTATTAAAGGCTTGCCTTCTCTTTACGACAGTTCAATTTTCTATTACGAGTCATTATTACTTCTGCACAGCTCTTATTATTCAAAACAGTATACGTTCGTCATATTTTTATCATTTAAAAAGACCTTTCATTGTCACACGATTCGTAGAAAAAGGTGTGGTGACCCGTCGTACATACATCAAAGTCGTTATCTTTACGCAAGGGTAATGTTGTCCAGCAACGTTGTTAATACAAGCGCAGCACCCGCTAACCTATTTCGTAAAGTGCCTGTTACCGCCAATTCCTGCCCGTACACTGATACTGAAGTGATCCTGGTGCTACACTTCCATGATTTTCAACTGCCCACACGTGTGTATTGTGGTGATTTACCATGGCTTCTCTTGTGATCCCAACCGAATCAGTGTAAAACTACGCATTACTCATCACAAGTAAAACATCTAATATCTTAACACGTACTGGATTCCGGACGTCTAACTGGTGGTCTTTCCTTCTAATTTTGGCCTCCTGCAGCAATGTGTGCCACTTTCTTTTTAAAAATACTGTAGTGCAACCATAAGCATCAGAATACTCTAGAGACCGTTATCATAACCTTTATTTCACAAACACCTTGTATAAATCCTTGTGACGTTAGACTTGTAGGTAATTATATGCCTGCCTGTATAAATGTGTGTACTTGTACTTACTTACTGTTAACTTTTCATTACGCTTTATTGAGCTGAAGTGTAGTATCATCGTAAAATTACCTGCGACTGCATAAATTATGAACCAACTATGTGGCTGAAAACATATTTTTTCGCCTCTACATTTCCTCTTTAGTGCCGCACTTGTTTCACTAATTTCATCTTCTACAGCATCTGTTACATGGTCACAGTTTTCTTTTCTTCAAATCTGTTTTGTGGTCATATAACCCTTGCTACAAGTCTCCTACGAGTATACGGTTCCCAACGGTCCTCTGTGACACAGCAAGTACAACATTTGCCCGAATTTCCTATCTGGATGATGTTCGGTTGGCCACCGCTGCTCGAATATTGCGTCGGTACAACGCAACATCCAGAACCTGGTCTAACAGCATAGGAATGTTTCACAGACTACAGCTGAAAGCGACGACACACCAACGACATATTGTGCCCAACTTATGCAGGAATCCGTCGATGCGTCCATGCAGCTTCCATAAGTCCATAAGGCGACCCCGTTCATATTACTGCAGCTCTTCAACAGAAGTATGTACTCGTCGACAGAACATGGCTGAGCCCTAGAATAATTGTCGCTGTTGAATCCTCGTTAGCCACTTTTATCTCGTCTCGTTGTCTCTGTAGAGCTGTACCATGGGAAGCAAGGAAAGGATGTTGATTGGTGGTCGGTATCCTCTTTAAATAAGACAAACAGCACGCAATTAATAACTGGGTCCTTTATTCATAAAGAATGAGCTACTTAAGCCTACATGTGCTGTGGTACAGGCTCTCTTCTGTATACGAGGGCTATTCGGAAAGTAAGTTCCGATCGGTCGCGAAATGGAAGCCACTGTGAAAATCGGATGAAGCTTTGCATGGACGTGTTGGGCAGTGTCTCTAGTACACCCGTCGATCACGTCACGTCGCTCTTTTAAGGTGTGAGCGCGTAAATACGCCTAGAAAATAGTGTCTCCCGAGAAGTACGAGGCCCCTGTGAGAAATTTACCCCAAAGCTATGCAGCCCACATAACATAACTGTCATGCGTAACCCCTTTCAAAACAATTCCCAGCCGCATTCTGCAGGGGCAATGAAGATGCTCCAGCCTGTAATTGGCTCCCTTTGAGTTTCATCTCTCCTCACGTGAGTCAGTGGCTTTGAAGACAACATTTTGGCACGGACAGCGAGCTGTATACCAGTGTAGAGAATTGGCGGCAACCACTGGCGGCTCCCTTCTATCACGAGAATATTGAAAAGTTCGTACAACGCTATTACGAATGTAACTCTTCAGGCTTTCCCGGCGATCTAATGACATCTTGAGTTGTCGGGTGTTCTGTCGGATATCAGCGTCGTGCTTGCACGATATTTCGATCACGTAGCTCGTAACCTTCATCAGGTGCGACCTGAGACTGCTCCTCGAGTGGACCTGGTCCAGTATTTATGCCTATGGCCTTCCCCCTCGACCAACGGCTGCAGGCGCTTCCTCTGTGGTCCGCGCCCATTCCCTGCGACCTGCTGGAGCGTTGCTGCTCCGTTTTCCGTCCAGAGACATGGAGATGGAAAACGAGCCCCTGACGGACTGCCAGGCGCACCAGACCGAAGATGGAACACCCAGAAGTGGGACTGGTGGGCGCGGGCCGCAGAGGGAACACCCAGAGCCGCAGCAGACGGAAAACGGAGCGGCAACGCTCCAACAGGTCGTGGTCAGCGGGCGCGGACCGCAGGGGGAATGCCTGGTACCCCAGACCGTAGATGAAACCCCCCAGGAGCGGGTTTGGTGGGCGCGGACCGCAGAGGGAACACCTAGAACCGCAGCGGACGGAAAACGGAGCAGCAACGCTCCAGCAGGTCGCAGGGAATGGGCGCGGACCACAGAGGAAGCGCCTGCAGCCGTTGGTGGAGGGGGAAAGCCATAGGCATAAGTACTGGACCAGGTCCACTCGAGGAGCAGTCTCAGGTCGCACCTGATGTAGGTTACGAGCTACGTGACCGAAATATCGTGCAAGTACGACGCTGATATCCGGCACAACACCCGACAACCCACGATGTCGCTATTACGAATGTCTTAGTCGGTGCAGCAACTATGCAGATTAGTTTGTAGAAGGTGTAGCTAACTGTTACAAATAAAACATTTGTGGTTGTCACAGTGGTTTCCATTTCGCAGCTGCTTGGAGCTTACTTTCCAGACATCCCTTGTGGTTCACGTAGCCTCAATGCTGTATTCACCATAAGGCTGGCATGTGCTGCCTGTCTCTGTGCTAGAGGCTAAGTCAGCAGCTCCATCTCGGTGACACACTGTAACTCACATGGCGTACAGACTCGAACTAACTGAACTAACTGGAATAAACTAACTAACTAACTGGCCCTCGGGTCCGCGGTGGCGATCGTAAATACTGCTGGCCGAGAGGGCGTTGGCAGCACGTTTCCAGCGAGTCTGTCGTTGGCCTCTATCGATACTCTAGTAACCTCTATGCCACATGGAGTGCTGGCGCCAGCTTACGCCAGCACAGCTGCAAACACTATTCACCTTTAAACTAGCACAGCTACTGACTGCAAAGTCAAAACAGAGAGAGCTCAGACAAGCCCAGCAAATAAATCACTAATCCTACACCTTAATATGCGCATATTACAGGGAATTTTCTCATTTTCAGAGTAATGAAGGGCAATCTGTTTTACTTGTTAAATCCATTCAAAAGCCAAGATCGCACAAACAATTTTAGTTATTTAAGAAAACCGCTTTCAACAGTCATTGCTGCCATCTTCATTTTAACATCGTTTTGTTGTAAAACATGCTCATTTTACGCTGAATCCCATGTACAAGATGTCAAGTGGATTTCAAACGTTTATAATGTGCTGAGTATTATGCACTTGACATCTTGTGCATGACGTTCAGTGTAAAATGAATATGTTGTCCAACAAAACGATGCTAAAGCTCCGAAGATGACACCAATGATTGTTGAAAGAAATTTTTTATGCGATCTTGGATTTTGAAAAGTTTTTGGCACATATTACAGGGTGAACGTTAATAAAACCGACAAACAGCAAGCACAGGTTCCTGGCTGGAAATAGAGGAAAAAAGGTCCCATGACATGTGTCCAGAAATGCATCGTTGCCTCGGTAGATGGCGCTGATGAATGAAAGTTCCTCTGAACACGTGTCATATGCGCCTTGAGTATTGCAGGCTGAGTGACTGACGCAGCGTACTGTAAGCAACAAAATGGTCCGGTATTCATGTCGGGAACAAGCCGAGATGATGTTTGTATACGGCCAAACAGATGGAAACGGTCGAGAGGCAACTGCCTGTAGATCCCGGTCCTCCAAATCTGGTGTACACACAGCCCGCCGCCTGCCTGCACGTTGATCTGTTTGAAAGGACCCATGATCACACAACAAACACCCAAAAAGGGCTTGACATGTTGTGTGATGTGGCTGCTGTCTGTACGGGTACTTGTATTGGTACAGCCGCGCTGCTTCTCGTCCATTTCCATCCGCTTGGCCGTACACAAACATCATCTCGACTTGTTCTTAGCTTGAATACCGGACCATTCTGCTGCTTACTGTGCGAGGAACACATTGCACATTTTCAGAGGTACTTTCATTCGTCAGCGCAATCTACTGTGGCAACAGCGCATTTCCGGACACATGTTCATCAGAAGTTTTTTCCACTGTTTCCAGTAAGGAATCTGTGCTGAAGTTTCTCGGTTTTATTACGAGGGTCACTCCAAAAGAAATGCACACAATTTTTTTAAAAATCCATCTTTTATTCTACATGCTTGAAAGTTTTACACAATGTGTAGATACATCCTTTAGGAACAATATTTTCATTTCTCCACATAATTTTCATCCCTCTCAACTGCCTTACGCCATCTTGGAACCAGCGCCTGCATACCCGCACGGTAAAATTCTGGACCAACCTGTTGGAGCCACTGTTTGGCAGCGTGCACAAGGGAGTCATCATCTTCATACCTTGTTCCACGAAGAGAGTCTTTCAGTTTCCAAAGAGATGATAGTCACATGGAGCCAGGTCAGGACTGTAAGGCGGGTGTTTCAGTGTTGTCCATCCGAGTTTTGTGATCGCTTCCATGGTTTTTTGGCTGGCAGGTGGCGGTGCATAGTCGTGCAACAGCAAAACATCCTGCTTTTGCCGATGTGGTCGAATACGACTCAGTCGAACTTGAAGTTTCTACAATGTTGCCACATATGCGTCAGAATTTATGGTGGTTCCACTTGGCATGATGTCCACAAGCAAGAGTCCTTCAGAATAGAAAAACACCGTAGCCATAACTTTTCCAGCAGAAGGTGTGGTTTTCAATATTTTTGTTCTTGGGTGAATTTGCACGGTTGCCACTTCATTGATTGCCTCTTTGTCTCTGGTGAAAAATTATGGAGCCATGTTTCATCACGTGTCACGATTCTTCTAAGAAATTCATCTCCACCATTCTCGTACTGTTCCAAAAGTTCGCTGCATACCGTTTTTCTCGTTTCTTTGTCAGCCACTGTCAACATCTTGGGAACCCAACTGGCACACACATTTTTAACGCCAACACTTTCAGTATTCTGCAAGCACTTCCTTCCCCTATCCCAACGTAGTGTGACAATTCGTTCACTGTGATGCGTCTGTCAACAGTCACCAATTCGTTAACTCTCTGCACATTGTCTGGAGTGTGTGCAGTACGAGGCCTGCCGCTGCGAGGACAATCCTCAATATTGTCGTGCCCGCTTTCATCACGTAACCTGCTTGCCCGCCGACGAACTGTACTGCGATCGACAGCTGCATCTCCATACACCTTTTTCAACCTCATGTGGATGTTTCCCACTGTCTCGTTTTCACATCACAGGAATTATATGACAGCACGTTGCTTCTGACGAACGTCAAGTGAAGCAACCATCTTGAAGACACGCTGTGACGGCGCCATTCACGGGTACAGGTTGAACTATGTTTGAAAGCAGGCGGGAAGGATGTATCTACACACTGTAAAACTTTTACATATGCAGAATGAAACTGTATTTTTACAAAAATAGTGGGCATTTCTTTTGGAGTGACCCTCGTAATACTTACCCTGTATAGCCTGATGCCACTAACTATAGTCCTTGAGGGCGTGCATTTTTTTCTGTTCTCAGAATTTAGTAAATTGGAGACAGCTAACAGAAATTATTATGTCTAGAAATAAGACTAGTTGGTATTAGGACTGTTGATATTTTTCAAAATATCGGGTATACGATATATCGACACTTAAAATATATCTTTGTCACCTCTCGATACATCGAGGAGAAGCATCGATACATCGATAGAAAAATATCGACATAACGGCCAATAAAAATATCGGCTTCACAATGTAATCATACTGCCGGTCTTAGAGGTGCATATTTAAGTACTGATTTATTATTACATGTTCTGTAAATTAAAAAAAAAACTACCAGCCTGCCTATCCCCCTTAGAGCAACAATTGAAAGGGAAACGACGCACACTGAAGCTTGCTCATAATCCCTTTACTAAAAATGGTAACTGCATGTAAGTGACACAATAAAAGGTCTGATGGGTCCATCGGTTTCGTCACGTATCGGATTTGTCCGGGACACTTCGTATTGACTCCCTGTTTTTCTTTTTTTTTTCATTTCTACAAACACTAGCGATACAGCAGTTGTAGTGTCAAAACTGCGTGGTGAAGCTAAACGTTGCAGTTTCTGTTGGTAGCGGCAAGCGCCGATTACGTCAGTATTTCCCCTCACACGTTTCCGCCCACCGCGACGACCAATATTGTCATTTAGATTTTTGTTCATCGTTTTCAGCAACTGTATTTGTCGATGTGAAGAAATAGCAGACTAGGTGCGTCAAAAACTGTTTGTTTAACGCATCTGGCGTGTTCTCTCCTCACATCAGAAATCTTGTTATTCTGCTCACCTCCCCCCCCCCCCCCCGAGCGAAGTAAAAGTTTTTCTTTTGTGTCACGAATATATACTTCACACACTTAAAGAGAAAGGTTGGACGTGATGAAAACTCAAAAAATAGTAACACACCGTGTAATGGTTCTTTATTTACGTGACCATTACGGCACTCCAACCCCAGTTCTCGATACCAGTAATATCGTACTACTTTTCTGCGAAGTAACAGACATATTTTTGTGACAATATTCACATTTGGTTTTATTAATGTATAGGTACTCCGATGTATCGATATATTACAGTCCGCAGCTCGTGGTCGTGCGGTAGCGCTCTCGCTTCCCACGCCCGGGTTCCCGGGTTCAATTCCCGGCGGGGTCAGAGATTTTCTCTGCCTCGTGATGACTGGGTGTTGTGTGATGTCCTTAGGTTAGTTAGGTTTAAGTAGTTCTAAGTTGTAGGGGACCGATGACCATAGATGTTAAATCCCATAGTGCTCAGAGCCATTTGAACCATTTGATATATTACAGTGATATGGTTCTTGTGTGTATTCACTTCTGTGAGACTGTCATAATCTTTTACTTGTAACCGTTTTGGCCGTGCGGTTCTAGGCGCTACAGTCTGGAGCCGAGCGACCGCTACGGTCGCAGGTTCGAATCCCGCCTCTGGCATGGATGTGTGTGATGTCCTTAGGTTAGTTAGGTTTAATTAGTTCTAAGTTCTAGGCGACTGATGACCTCAGAAGTTAAGCCGCATAGTGCTCAGAGCCATTTTTTTGTAACAGTTTTGGCGCGAATGCGCACAGAGCAGTCTTTGTTTCACTTTGCAGAAGTTGTTATTTCGCTTTGTAAAAGAACAGTCAAGTCTTGTGTTTGGTTAAAGAGGAAATTAAATATATGAAGATTGATAGAAAACTGTTTTCTTGATGATGTGACAGTTAAGAAGAAGTATATGTGAATTTACAAGAAGTTTAATAAAAAATGTGGATCGTCAACACCAAGTCAAAAATTATTTATACCATACCATTGTTCTGATCTGGGATTGTTTGATCATTAAGAATTTCCCAAAAAACGCATTTGTTAGGTCTTCAAATATTGCTAAAATACAGATCTGGACCTTCTAGCAGTCAAAGTGGAATCACCCTAGAATCAACAAGATGAGCTATAACAACTTCGACGATATCTGTGTGGGAATCCATTAATGACTTTTTTTACAGTGACTTCATTATTTTCATTCTGACGATACCATCCGCGGTCAGTAACTTTGTTGTTTCCCGATAAAGCGAACATATACTGCGTGAGCAACATTATTAATTTGATTTCTAACCAACTCTGCAAGTGGTGGTATTGTTAGAACCTTCACACAGAGATAACAAATACACTCCTGGAAATTGAAATAAGAACACCGTGAATTCATTGTCCCAGGAAGGGGAAACTTTACTGACACATTCCTGGGGTCAGATACATCACATGATCACACTGACAGAACCACAGGCACATAGACACATGCAACAGAGCATGCACAATGTCGGCACTAGTACAGTGTATATTCACCTTTCGCAGCAATGCAGGCTGCTATTCTCCCATGGAGACGATCGTAGAGATGCTGGATGTAGTCCTGTGGAACGGCTTGCCATGCCATTTCCACCTGGCGCCTCAGTTGGACCAGCGTTCGTGCTGGACGTGCAGACCGCGTGAGACGACGCTTCATCCAGTCCCAAACATGCTCAATGGGGGACAGATCCGGAGATCTTGCTGGCCAGGGTAGTTGACTTACACCTTCTAGAGCACGTTGGGTGGCACGGGATACATGCGGACGTGCATTGTCCTGTTGGAACAGCAAGTTTCCTTGCCGGTCTAGGAATGGTAGAACGATGGGTTCAATGACGGTTTGGATGTACCGTGCACTATTCAGTGTCCCCTCGACGATCACCAGTGGTGTACGGCCAGTGTAGGAGATCGCTCCCCACACCATGATGCCGGGTGTTGGCCCTGTGTGCCTCGGTCGTATGCAGTCCTGATTGTGGCGCTCATCTGCACGGCGCCAAACACGCATACGACCATCATTGGCACCAAGGCAGAAGCGACTCTCATCGTTGAACACGACACGTCTCCATTCGTCCCTCCATTCACGCCTGTCGAGACACCACTGGAGGCGGGCTGCACGATGTTGGGGCGTGAGCGGAAGACGGCCTAACGGTGTGCGGGACCGTAGCCCAGCTTCATGGAGACGGTTGCGAATGGTCCTCGCCGATACCCCGGGAGGAACAGTGTCCCTAATTTGCTGGGAAGTGGCGGTGCGGTCCCCTACGGCACTGCGTAGGATCCTACTGTCTTGGCGCGCATCCGTGCGTCGCTGCGGTCCGGTCCCAGGTCGACGGGCACGTGCACCTTCCGCCGACCACTGGCGACAACATCGATGTACTGTGGAGACCTCACGCCCCACGTGTTGAGCAATTCGGCGGTACGTCCACCCGGCCTCCCGCATGCCCACTATACGCCCTCGCTCTAAGTCCGTCAACTGCACATACGGTTCACGTCCACGCTGTCGCGGCATGCTACCAGTGTTAAAGACTGCGATGGAGCTCCGTATGCCACGGCAAACTGACTGACACTGACGGCGGCGGTGCACAAATGCTGCGCAGCTAGCGCCATTCGACGGCCAACACCGCGGTTCCTGGTGTGTCCGCTGTGCCGTGCGTGTGATCATTGCTTGTACAGCCCTCTCGCAGTGTCCGGAGCAAGTATGGTGGGTCTGACACACCGGTGTCAATGTGTTCTTTTTTCCATTTCCAGGAGTGTATATGTTCTACTGCAATTTCAAAGGAAGAATTTCAAACATTTTCCGATAATTCTGAAAAAACCTATAATATAAAATAAAAATATCGGCACTCGATACTGTCGTTTCGTATCGATATATCGGTGTATCTGGGGCAGGCGTAGAGCCTTTGTATATCGATATTCTTCGGAAAATATATCAGTATATCTATATTTAATTAACAGCCCTAGTTCGTATTGGTTCCATCATGTCAATAAAAAATTATAAAAGAAAAGATGCGTTGGCAGGAATGTGAGGAGCCAGCCAGCTATCCGCGGGCCTGCCTTCACTGGAAGCGCGCCCACGTGGAGGTGCCCCGGCGGCGCGGCGGGCAGTAACCTAATACACGTACGTACGGACGCGACCGCACAAAACAAAGACAGCCGCCGGCGGACGTCGCGAGGCCCACCCAGCGCTCTCAGGGTCCCACTGTTTCAATTACGCGAACAGCCGCTTGTCTGCTTCCCCAATTAACATAATCTACATATCAATTGTTGTTGTCACATTAATAAACATGCAGCTCCGTGCCGTCTTTATTACGCGGAAGCAGGTAGGCACGTGACGTATGATTTATAAACGACGTAATGGATCCTAGCGCCGCCACGGGCGGGTCCCAGCTTCTGATACGGTTTCCAGCGCTTCGGGGGAATTTAATTAAGCCATGCAAACGTATTCATTGGGAGAACCCACACGGAGATCCGCCGTCTGGACGTCGCACACAAATGAAATTTAATTACGCTCTCGGCTATCAGCGACACTGCATTACCGTTCGTTAGACGCCGGGGTGGTCCCCCGAGGTTAAAGGCGCCGGATGAATGAACCACTTTAGACAGACTTGTTGCGCTCTGTCTTCCCATTGCCGCTACATTAATTTCTCTCTGCCGCAGGCCATATAACATAAATACGTTAAGCGACCTATGTGTGGTCTCTGTCTCTCCCCTCATTCTGTCTTCTTTATACAAAAACTGTTTCTGTATGAAGAAACAGCAAAGTTTCTATCCGTGTCAGTAGATATAGTAAAAGAATTTCAGGTTTGATAAATCTGTGACTAAAGACAGTCAACAGTTACGTATCTTGTACTACTGCATTACTAACACCGTGTATCACAATATCCTTTGGCCATCTAGTGTAGGCGCTTCAGTCTGGAACCGCGCGACCGCTACGGTCGCAGGTTCGAATCCTGCCTCGGGCATGGATGTGTGTGATGTCCTTAGGTTAGTTAGGTTTAAGTAATTCTAAGTTCTAGGGGACTAATGACCTCATATGTTAAGTCCCATAGTGCTCAGAGCCCATCTAGTCTACTGGTAGTCAAACTGCGTCCCGTCGTGCGGCCTGCGGTTCTCAACCGAACTCCACGATGTCTGTTAAAAACTTCAGTGACTTTGTTCACAATATTTTTCTGCTTTTACCTTTTACTTATTGTGCATCATCTCCTCAAAAATACGGACGTGCAAGCTGACCTCAAGAACGGCCATGCTTAAGCACTCTGGCGCTGGATCTTGTGTTGGTAAGACCTGTCTTAGGTGTGCTCCGTAAAGACAAAAGAGTGGAGAGAATGGTATGCATGTGAAATACTTAAGAGTAGTTTGGAATAATTATTTCTCTATTTCAGGAACTTTTGGGGGGAGAATTAAATGACAGGCTGGTAATATTAAGGGGATCGTAGTAATCTTCAGAAAGTGACCAACGGTCACAATGAAGCCACGTGCAGAACTAAGATGAAATACTTGCGAGTGCTAGTACTAAGTTGAAATACTTCCGAGTGCTTAAGTTAAGCTGAATTACTGGCTTGTGTACTATAAGTTGGAAATATTTATGAAATGGCGTGTGCAGGACTTGAAATTTGAGACGAGCACTTCCACGTGGCGAGTACTGTGCGAGTCTCAATCTGTGTATGAGACAAAGGATAAAGAGAAGTACTCGTCCAAGGTATCAGTTGAGGACTTGCGTGTGTGACTAATATGATCTTAATATTACTTTGCGTGTTATGTTTCAGTGTGTCGCTTGATTCAAACTCTAATACTCTGAGAGAGAAGAAAGGTGAGTCAGCCGTCTATCCAGCAACGCCACTTGGCTTGCATTGCACGGGAAGACGTGCATATATCCTCCAGAGTTCGTAGTAGGAAAGAAAAGTTACGAAGTGGGGCAGTGTCGTGTGAAACTGGGAGGAATACTAATTGAAGTGGGAAAGCTGTAAGTGAAGTGATTCTAACGTTGTGACTATTCTTTGTGATGTATTGTATGTTGCCAGTGTGATGTGTTTCATGTAATTCAAGTATGGTTTGCATGGGAGAGTAGCAAGATAGGTTCAGAGGTAGTGGGTTATGCATGTTCCTTTTTGTACCGCTCGGTCTGGGGGAAATTTTCGTGATGATGGGTGTGAGAGTCGAAGTGTGAGATATAGCAAAAGATCCACCATCGTATCCAGAAAGTGCACTGTAGCGTTAGATAATTACGAGACCATAAGATAGAGAATCACCAGTGTAAAGCCATGACCAGTGGGCGGAGTTTCTCATGTGCAATTGTTGTATAAAATGTAATGGTATGTTTAGGTTATCTTTGAATCATAATAGAATTTATCGGAATAAAAAAGATAGTGAAAAGAAAAAGATTGGTGGCCTTGTTCTTCGAATAGTGTGTAGTCATGATATCCAGAATTTATAATGTGTGCGCCATTCATATGCAGTGCGATGGCCACGTGTTGATCAAAGCCGTAGGATAAGAAAGAAAATGTGGTATTGCCGGTGCGTAGTGAACAATCAGAGTTGTGTAAATTACTAGTAGTCAGATGTGCGTTATCCGTTTCCGTTACGTAATATTCAAACAGGAGAATAATTTGTAGGTTAATTGTGAGTACTAGAGCTCATAATCAGTCATTGATGTTACTCGATAAATAAGAATGAATCCACTCGCTTGGCAGACCACTCATCTTGCAGGCCTGACTGCTTGATGCCTCTCACCATTACAGAGGAAGGTCTTAGGCACCGTTGAGCGAAATATAAGACTTAAATGTCGCAACGGGAGGCAACTGCAGCTTTCCGAAAAAGGGATCATTTAATTGTTTTGCGCAGTTAATCTTCCCCCAAAAAGCTGGTCATTGCGGCTGCAGGGTCTCTGTAAAAAAAAAACGTGGAGCCTGTAAAATGTTCTCTACGTGCTGAATGGTTAAACCGCCTCTGACTTAACTATTATTTTTAACCTCGCAGAATCATTAAACATCACATCTCCGTAATAAACATGTGGTCTTAGTTACGCAGCTACAGAAGCAACACCAATTTACTCGCTAAACTGACTCACAAATAAAAGGAACGACTTCCACGGACTCGTTCTGACAGTTAGGACGACAAGTAGCCTGTCATGCTGTCGAAAGTCCCTTCAGATCGGGGAAAAAGAAACACAGTTTTGCCGGCAGGTATCGGGGCCTTTTTTTCCTTCTCCGTGAGTTTAGCGCTTGCAGGTCCAAAACAGAAGTTTCGAACTGAGATTGATTGCGGTTGTACGCAATTTCTACTGCATTTCGGGCAGGACGAACGTCTCCGACTCAGCCGTCCGCGAGCTCATAAGGCGCAGCTCATTACGATGGAACTCGTAAAGCAAGCTCCTCGTTAAAGCTTCCCTCATTGGGGATAGTCGCCCGCCGCGACGGATACAGCGTAGGAAGAAAACAAAGACTTTGGCGAGACGGGAAAAAAGGAACTAATCCCCATTCTGCCGCATCTTATTACATCGCCGATACTCGCATTAAATACGGAGGTCGCCATTGTAGTATTTACTACTGTTTATAAATTGTAATTACGAGAGGCGCAGCGTGTTTTTCGGTGGCGGCCGACGGGGATCGGCAATTATCTATCAATCAGTCGGCGTCTTACCGTGCAGGCGGCTGTAATAGCCGTTTTTGTGGAAACTGCCACACAAGAAGCTCCCGGCACGGCGTCGTGTGTGGGAGGCAGAGCTTTTTATTCTCAGCGCTCGAGGTTCCCCACAGGTGCCTCTTACCGCGGACCGCGTGCTGAGGGAAGTTTCGAGAACAACACCCACCGTACTTCTCGCCCGCACTCCGATGTAAACTAGTTGTCAGGAAAACGAAACAGCATCGGACTGTCATCAAACGTGAGGAGAACGAAATGTGGAATTTTGGAAACAGTGTTACTAAGTGAATGGCTATGAGCACTATGGGACTTAACATCTGAGGTCATCAGTCCCCTAGAACTTACAACCACTTAAGCCTAACTAATCTAAGGACATCACACACATCCATGTCCGAGGCAGGATTCGAACCTGCGACCGTAGCGGTCGCGCGGTTCCAGACTGAAGCGCCTAGAACCGCTCGGTCACAACGGCCGGCAACAGTGTTACTAAGTGAATGTATTACAAGACTTACTTGTTCCTTGTACCATGCGCATGATATACACTTCCAGAGGATGGAAAAGAGCTAATTTGTTAGTCTGAGGTACGGAACCTTGGTCTCGGCATGACTCAGTCGAAAGTTACGAAGCGAACCGTATACAAAAATACAAAACGACTGAAATACATAGTTTACGATTTTACATAAGTAAAGCGTCCACATTGATGCCTCTCACTAAAAAAAAAAAATGAGGTGTTCTGGATGGTGTTGTTGTTCCTCAGAGTTAAAATAGGCAGACACCTGCTGCACAGTACCAGTAAAAAAATTAAATTTCCTAAATGAGTCTGCGAATCTTTGTGGGTGCATCCAGTTTCTGTATGGATTTCAAGGGAAACTTATACCATTTTTCCTGCAAATTGTGCACTTCTTAATACGAAAAAGGATAGTGTCCTACGACTATAACATCAATGTATCACCGTTGGAATCGGCTAACTCATACAAATACCTGGGTGTAACACTTTGTAGGGATGTGAAATGGAATGATCACATAGGATCAGTCGTGGTTAGGCAGGTAGCAGACTTCGGTTTGTTGGTAGAATACTGGGCGACTGTAATCAGTCTACAAAGGAGATTGGTTGCAAATCACTCGTGGGACCCAACCCAGAATACTGGTGAAGTGTGAAAAGGGCAGCTCGAGTGGTCAGAGGTTTGCTTAAACCGTGGGGGAGTATTACAGAGATAGTGAAGGAACTGAACTGGAAGGCTCTTGAAGATAGACGTAAACTATCCCTAGAGAGTCTATTAACAAAGTTTCAAGGGTTGGCTTTAAATGGTGACTCAAGGAATATACTACAGTCCCCTACGTATCGATCACATAGGGATCGTGAAAATAAGATTAGAATAATTACAGCACGCACAGAGGCATTCGAACAATCATTCTCCCCGCGCTCCATACGTGAATGGAACTGGAAGAATCGTACTAACTGGTACAATGGGACATACCCTTTGCCATGCGCCTCAAGATGGTTTCCAGAATATAGATGCAGATTTAGAAAGTGTGGAAAGTCTGGGAAACGATAATGGAGGTGGATAGCGATTACGCACCCTTTTCTCCAAATATAATGGATCGAATACACTGAACGCCAAAGAAACTGGCACAGGCATGCGTATTCAAATACAGAGATATGTAAACAGGCAGAATACGGTGCTATGGTCGGCAATGCCTAGTAAAACAAGTGTCTGGTGCAGTTGTTAGATCGGTTACTGCTGAAGCGGTGTGCGCATATTAATTTGTCGTCATTTAAAACGTATTGTCATAAAGTTATATTAATATAGGCCGCAGACCTGAGAGACAGTTTGTAAATGTGATTTATTGCATCTTCTCGCACTGAGCGAAGTGGCGCAGTGATCGGGCACCTTGGTTTCTCTAAATCGCTTCAGACAAATGCTGGGATGGTTCCTTTGAAACGGCACTGCCGATTTCCTTCCCCGTTCTTCCCTAAGCCTATTGGACCGATGACATCGCTGTTCGGTTACCTCCCCCAAATCAACAAGCAAATCGTCTTTTCGCGCAACAGTAATAACATAAATGTACGTTTTTTTCCAGCTGTTAGTCGCAAGCAGCGATAACAATATATGAACTCCTACCACTGTTCCATTACTCGGGGATGCTAGGTTATCTGCGAGGCATCGCGTGTTACGGGAAGAATTACTTACCCTTTTGTTTTTGTTCTGATTGGCCTGTGGCGTTCTATAGCTGCAAAAGTGTTTAGTTAACTAGCAAACAATTTTCTGTGAATCCAAGATAATTAGAAAGGGGGGGTTGGGTTGTTTGGGGAAGGAGACCAGACAGCGAGATCATCGGTCTCATCGGATTAGGGAAGGACGGGGAAGGAAGTCGGCTGTGCCCCTTCAAAGGAACCATCCTGACATTTGTCTGGAGCGATTTAGGGAAATCACGGAAAACCTAAATGAGGATGGCCGGAGCCGGAACTGAAGCGTCGTCATCCCGAATGCGAGTCCAGTGTGCTAGCCACTGCGCCACCACGCTCGGTAATTAGAAAGGTAAAATACATATCTTCGACAAACCTCCTGTGATAACTACCTCTACAGATAGACAGCATTCAGACAGTTGAATCAGGAGTGATCGTGGGTTCCAATCTGCTTGTAATCCAGCTTTAGATATGGAAGAATTTTCTCTCTTAAAGTCACCGCATCAAATGAAAATTTTCGTCTTATGCAGAACAGTGATCATTGCTCCATGAAGAGTGCAACATTGCATGGTAGTCTCCAATCCGTCTGAGCGGCGCCGAGCTTACAGAATTCTACGCCGACCGTCTTGTCCTGACGGATTCAACTGTCTGAACGTTATCTGTAAAGATAATTATCTCAGTAGGCTTTATCGAAGAAAGGTGTTTTCCCTTTCAATTATCTTCGATTTATTCACAGTAAATCGTTTGGTAGCTAACTGAACACTTTTACAGCTCTAGAACCGCGTAGATCAATCCAAAACAAAAGTAAAATCATAAGTAATTTTTCTCGCAACATACAATGCATGAGAGATAACCTACCATCCCAGAGTAATGAAGCACTCATAAGATTTTATATATTGTTATCGCTGTTTGCGACTAACTGGTAGTTGGAAAAAAATGTTGGTTTCTTTTTAGAACAGAACAATAGAACGCAAACTGCATTCACAGAAGAACTATTTCTTTAATTTCTTTTTTCACTTCACTATAAGAACTTGAACAGATCAATAGGCCAGACTTTAATGAACTGCTGTTTAATAATCTTAGTCAGCATTTGATGAACTTCAGTGAGTTAGACGTGACAAGAGTAAATGACTAGTGAACTAATTGTCGGTGGCCATATAATTAATTACCAGAATTGTCTCAAGTAAACCAAATATTGCCTTTTCACTATTAAAATAGTTATTTTATAAAGTAGACGACAAAGGCTCAACAATATTGACATCTGGTGACTACGGTGGTCAGGGGAGATGCGACAATTCATCCTCGTGCTCACAAAATCGGTTGTGGACGATGCGGGCTGTGTGAACAGAGTTCTGTTGCCTTGGAACACAAACACAGCATCAACATTGGGGAACAAAAATTGTTCCGTGCGAATGACTTGATCGCTCAAAATCGCCACAGAATACGTGCCAGTAATGCGACTTTTTATCCTCGACAGCAAGCAGTCTGCATCGTAGGCAGTGTGAAACACGACTCATCCGACCAAATAACATTCTTCTTTGCTCCATAGTCCAATTTTTATGGCTTCCGCATTACGTTTTACACTTACAGGTATTTCATCACTGATGCGTTGTTTTGAAATTCCATCTCGCTCTGCAGTTCGCTGTTTATGGAGCTCCTTCGTGTTGGTTCAAATGGCTCTGAGCACTATGGGACTTAACATCTGAGGTCATCAGTCCCCTATACGTAGAACTATTCAAACCTAACCAACCTAAGGACATCACACACATCCATGCCCGAGGCAGGATTCGAACCTGCGACCGTAGCAGTCGCGCGGTTCCGGACTGAAGCGCCTAGAACGGCCACCGCGGCCGGCGTATGCGGTATAGGTCTTCGATATGGTGCCTGTTGAAACTGGAAACACTGCAGCTACCTTGGTTACAGACACACTCACCACACGAGTATCAACAATTTTCTTGTGTTCAAAGTCAATTAGCTCCGACATAACGCTACCAGAACTACACAGATCACTGTTCTGACCATGACTGATACGTGGAACATACTGATCACATCGCACAGGTGCCGTTCATGGTCGAGTAGAACACCGCAACCTGCAGGCTTGGCTAGCATCTGCAATTACGTTCGAGCATACATTTATCGCAGTGGTCCCATACACAGGATGCATCAAAAACACAATCATCCGATTTGGCACTTCTACGTTTCTGAATCTAATAAACATATAAAATGAATTTTGTTCTTGATGAACGAGAAACTCAAAAAGTTTTGTTTTTTTTCATACCGTTTCACAGGTGTTCGATATTTCCCCCCCCCCCCCCCCCCTTGAGATGCACAGCATATGTCAATGCGGTATTCAAATTGTTCCCACGTCTTTTTTCTGTAATTTATTTATTTGTTTCCACAGCTGCTCAATGTCTCAGTTCATTCACTGTTGTTGGTAACAGAGGCACTCGAACAGTCTTTTATAAACCCCCACAAGAAATAATCACATACAGTCAGGTCCGATGATCTTGGAGGCCAGCAATGTAAGGCTGAATCATTTACTCTAGTGCGACCGACCTATCTTTCAATAATTCTCTGATTTAGAAACACCCACACTTCCTGGTTAAAAAATGGTTCAAATGGCTCTGAGGACTATGGGACTTAACATCTGTGGTCAACAGTCCCCTAGAACTACTTAAACCTAACTAACCTAAGGACATCACTCACATCCATGCCCGAGGCAGCATTCAAGCCTGCGACCGTAGCGGTCTCGCGGTTCCAGACTGAAGCGCCTAGAACCGCACGGCCACACCGGCCGGAATTGCATCCTGCTGGTAAATGAAGTCGTTCGAATCAATCTCCAACTGCGGGAAAAGAAACCTCTCAAGCATATCGAGTTATGTGCTTCCTGTAACAGTGTTCTCGGCAAAGAAAAATGGACCGTACATCTATCCCCGTGAAGCTGCACAAATCACATTAAATTTTGGAGATTTCCTATCATATTGTACAACTTCATGTTGTTGTTCCGTACCCCATATTCTCATGACGGTTCACCTTTCCATGTAAATGGAATGTTGCCTCGTCACTAAAGTCTAAACGTGGAAGAAAAGTGTCATCCTACATCTTCCCAAGAACGAAATTGCAGAACTGCACGTGTTGTTGTTTGTCACCTAACGAAGAACTTGCAGTAGCTGAATTTTGTGTGGTCTCATGTGTAAACGTCGACGCAACACACGCCAGACGGACATCGGGTGCTTGAGTTGTCGAGCTGCACACCGAACGGATTTCTGCGGACTCCTTGTGAAACTGCGGCGGATGCGTTCGACGTCTGTGCCAGTCCCGGCGATTTGCCTTTATACAAACAACCTGTTTCTCGGAATTGTTCATGCCATGATCTAATGCTCTGTGCTGTAGAAGGATCCACACCATAACAGTACGAAAGTCACGCTGAACAGTTATTACTGACCGGCGCTTGTCCCGACACCATTTTTAGTGGGACTGTAGTGAACTCACACTGCTGCTACCTAGCGAAAACCATGTAAAACTCCAGAGTTTGCTCTTTCCAGCAGACGTTGTTCACGCACATATCTCAAATAACATAACAGTTATGATTTTTTTTTTAAGTCGGATGATTCTTTCTGATACACCCTGCATTTTCCAATCCCTGTATATTTTTGTTTATAACCTTTCGGTTACTGCCATTATTAGATTTTAATTTAGAACCTGTTGCATAGTATTTCGTTTATCACCCTGTGTCCGTCATCATCCACACACTGACGCCCTCTGTGTTTAATCCTTTCGCACACTGTTCAACCTAATTCGAAGTACTACAACCGGGGAGTTAAAGGCCAGCCCCCCCCCCCCCCCCCCAAGTGCAGAATTTGTGTACAGGGTTTATTATAATTAGTACCGAAAACTGATAATGGTGAAACTATACGGTAATTGTAGGAAAAACGTTCCACTCAATACTGAGTCTCCAGACCAGCGGTTTGCGAGATAATTGCGACTGCGTGATTACGAAGCGTCACGTACTTGACTATCAAGTACAGGCTGTGCTCCAACTATCCATCTCGGAGCATACTGTCGCTTTAGACAAGTCTCATACCAGCAGCAAAACGTGCCCGTGCTCCATCATGCACCTACCATATTCCGCAACAATGCGCCAGGTAACGTAGCCCGTGGGGGAAATTTGGGCCCATTTAGATAAGGACTCAATTGAAAAGTTTACTTTTTATTTACATTTGTAATAACTAGCGTAATGTTTCACGTAGATGTCAGTGGTAGCTCGTAGCCATACCGATGTTAACTGAAAGTCAGTGAAGCCTTACATGGTCAGGGGGGATAGGCGGCGGTCATAATGTGGCTCATTAAATATAAAAAATTTTAAAGTAAAAACTTTAAATGCCTAGACCATCATTTTCCTATCGTAATTAATGTTCTATAACTAGTTTCGGTTTCTATCTGCAACCATCTTCAGATCGTTCAAAATATGAAAAGGCGGTGAGTAAGCATTGGAAAGTATCGTTAGCTGTAGTCATGCAACAACATGCATTCGTAAGTACCAAAACAATAACAGTACGTAGTTGGAAACGTCACAGTGAGCAGGCCAGGATGTAATCGGTAATTTCCCAGGTTTACGATCATATAGGACCGTCAACCTGTTAGATACGTTTCATACTATTTAACTTGTATTTTGTGCTTCACGCTCAATTACGTGTAATTTAATTTTGTACTTAGCGTTTGTCCCCATTCAGTGGTACACAATCGCATTAAAATATCAATTTTTCCAGTAATAATCTAATCCTATGTACGTTACCTACATTTTGTGCTGCCGAATTTCCTCTCTCTCTTTATCATCTGTATGAATGAGTGAGTGGGTGTGTATGTTGAATTTGTCTTATGCGTGGTATCAGTACAGCATCTGGCTGTCTGCTGTGGTAGCAGCAGTGTAGCCAACGTAGCTTTCTCAGTCAAGAAATTTGTACCGTTGGGTAGTTCGTTGCTTGGAGAGCGTGCTCTTGGTACTCGGGACTGGACGTTTGGTGACTGAAGACGACACTCTTAAGAGCTACTTGGCGCTGGTGAGCGCATTAATGTGAGTGAGTGATGATGTGTAGCTATTCCAACTGAAGCACACGTTTGATCTGCTAGTTCATTTTCAAGTTCGGTAGTCGAATTCTTATGTTTTTCAAAGTGTAGTGACGAGTATATGTTTCTGGGTGTAGTAAGTTTTTCCGGTCCTCGCTTTGAGTAAGCAGAACACTTTGAACAGGAAGTCCGGTACTCCACCACAGGTTTAAAATTCAGTAGTCTGACATCTCCTTTAACTGGAATGTATGTATGAACTTTCCTCGCTTGTATGTGTTTTACTTCTTCTACTTTTCATTTCGTTTCAATTTTAAGATTATGTAGCTTTTTTCATAACACGTGGTGGTGATTTCACCGTGTGTAATTTCAGTACCATCTTGAATAAGGTTTATTCTTAATTCTGCTATTTTATTGCTAATTTTTTCTATACTGTGTACATCTGTGTTTTTGAAGATTTGACGAGCCTTGGTTATTTTGCTCTGTTCGTGAATATTCACGGCATTTGCGAGTGTTTGACGCCAGCGTACGTTAGTTTCATGTGTAAGGTGATGCAGATAAATTTCTTCATCGCAAAACGTTCCGTAGTATTCTTATTCACAAATCGAAATGGAAATGAGCATATGGCACCGTTGGCCGGGGAGCCCCTAGTCGGGGAAGTTCGGCCGCCAAGTGCAAGTCTTATTACATTCGACGCCACACTGGGCGACTTGCGCGCCGGTGATGAGGATGACGTGATGATGAGGGCAACACAACACCCAGTCCCCGAGCCGGGAAAATCTCCAACCCGGCCGGGAATCGAACCCGGGCCCGCTTGCATGGGAGGTGAGCACGTTACCACCCAGCTAAACAGGCGGACTCTTATTCACAATAATTCAATCGCCGCGATAGGGATGAATCTCCAACTCTTTGACTTGTTGTGATAGGTAAAATTCTTATTATCTCTATTCTCGTGTGTGTGAGTCGTGTATGTTTGTGTGAACTTTTCCCATGCGAGCCTAAAATTTCCTTTTCATTCATCATCGCAATCTACCTCAGTAACATAATAATAATAAAAGTGAGTTAATTAACGACAAATCTTTGTTTAGAACTAGTACTTTGTAAATTTTTAATATGGTGTTTTACTTTGATAAACTATGTTAAACTGTGATGACTATTTCTCAGACAAACGCGCCCAATTTTATAAGATTATTTTTAATACATCCCATCCCACGTTTCAGAAGTGGAAAATCCAGGCTTATATTTGTAGACTTTTATCTTATTATCTTATTCTTTTGTTGAGGCTTAAGCTTGTTCTGAATTATTTAACTTTTTTACTTAAATTGTTCCCATACGCTTATTACATATGTTCACTTGGAACCTTTTATTAATATTAACTCGTTACTTACGCTTACGAATTCAGTGAGTAATTCAGTTCGCATATTAAATTTTCCCAATTTTAATTAAATTGGGAGGCGACCCAGAAAAATTTTGTAGCATACGAAACTTACAGTAGATTGCAGAGTTCCACATTGGCTAACTTCCCCCAAGTTTCTGTCTGCAAATCACTCCCCATATAATCATTCACCCACTAGTAACCATTTACAGTGAGTTAAAAAATTACCCTGGTAGGTAATTAAACTTTGACTTCTATTATCATAAGCCTCACGCGTGTCAGTTTGCGCTGTTAATTGTGATCCACTATGCATATGAGTATATAAAAACAAAATTTTTATTACAGTGTTTGTAGATAACCAAATAATAAATCTCGCGTGGCTCACAGCTTGTCGCAAGTACTTTCGCCAGACGCTGTTTCAGTGGCAGGCGTTTTAACTGATGCTGTCACCAGTAATCGACACTAGGTCCACCTCGTCATAAAAGCGTGAGTGCTGCCATTCAGCTACGAAGGACGATTGTTATATTTACAGTAAGTAAGATGCTTCTGGTCAGACATTATTAACCTCAGGGCATTCTGACTAAAAAATTGTCACCGCCTTTCACAGCGAAGTACCGCGCACCTCGGGAATGCTGGGTGATGGGGAATGAACTGTTTACGGATACATCCCCACTGAATGGCCGATGTTGAATCCAGTGTGCCAGCAACACTTGATTCCAGGCCGCTGTGTTCTTTTGGTCTCGTACAGTGTTCTTATTCCATGCTAGTACATTATTTTTTGTCCGCTGAATTAGTAAGACAATGGGTGCAAAATGCTTGCTGTCAAACTTTGGTCACATTCAATCTTTGAAAAAGTAAAGTACACTCGTCCCAGGAGAGTGAACGAAGAGATTTTTGATGAAGGTGAAGCACACTACTCCTTACTACCTTCCTTTCTTTTTACCTTATTGGCGATAAACCTATCTCCTCACTAAAAGATGGGTTCGAGCTTATGGAAACAGTAAGAACTTTAGCTTTTCATAAGATATGCACCGATTATCCAGAACATTATGACCAACGACCTACTATCGATATAAACCCATCCAGGCGATAGCAGCGTCACCTGACGAGGAATGATTGCCACGCGCTGTGCATGTGGTGTCAGTGAGCAAGCTGTCCATGAGCAGAATGGGAGAGGCGGGCATTCTATCTGAGTTTGACCGAGGGCACACTGTGATGGCCCCGAGGCTCGGCGCGAGCGTTTCGGAAACTGCACCACTTGTCGGGTGTTCGAGGACTGCTCTTCGAAAATGGTTCTAAGCACTATGGGACTTAACATCTGTGGTCATCAGTCCCCTAGAACTTAGAACTACTTAAACCTAACTAACCTAAGGACATTACACACACCCATGCCCGATGCAGGATTCGAACCTGCGATCGCAGCAGCCACGTGGTTCCGGACTGCAGCGCCTAGAACCGCTCGGCCACATCGGCCGGCGAGGATTACTGTGATGAATGTCTTGAACACGTGGTGAAACCAAGATGAAACTACGTCCAGATGTCGTGGGATGGGTGGCTGTCCCTCATTACAGATTTCGGACATCGTATGCTGGGCACACTGGTAAAGAGGACCGGCGCCGAAATGAGGCAGAAATAACATGACTTTAGCGCGCCCGGTTAGCCGTGCGATCTAGCGCACGGCTTTCTGGACTGGGAAGGAGCGCCTGGTCCCCGGCACGAATCCGCCCGGCGGACTTGTGTCAAGGTTCGGTGAGCTGGCCAGTCTGTGGAAGGTTTTTAGGCGGTTTTCCATCTGCTTTGGCGAATGCGAGCTGGTTCCCCTCATTCTGCCTCAGCTACACTATGTCGGCGATTGTTGTGCAAACAAGTTCTCCACGTACGCTTACACCACCGTTACTCTACCACGCAAACATAGGGGTTACATTCCTCTGGTGTGAGACGTGCCCTGGGTGGGGGTCCATCGGGGGCCGAACCGCACAATAACCCTGAAAGAGTGGTTCGGTGTGGGGCAGCGGAGGGGTGAAGTGGACTTCTGTAGTCGTCGTGAGGTTGTGGACCACTGCGGCTCCGGCGGGGATGGAGCCTCTCCGTCGTTTCTAGGCCCCCGGATAGCATACAATACATACAATACAATACAACATCAGACTTTAAAGCTGGGCAGAGTACAAGTGTGTCTGATCAGACAGTGTAACGAACACTCTTAACGATGTGCCTCCGCAGCCAACGACCGATTCATGTGCCAGTGTTAACACCTCGACATCAGAAAGCTACGA
This sequence comes from Schistocerca americana, assembly GCF_021461395.2. NCBI lineage: Eukaryota > Metazoa > Arthropoda > Insecta > Orthoptera > Acrididae > Schistocerca > Schistocerca americana. Next base: position 215,153,576 of record NC_060120.1, read on the forward strand.
CTGAAATCTGCACGTGGCCGTCGGCACTGCACGTTGGCGCAGTGGCAGAGCGTTGCACGGTTGGATGAATCCCGATACCTTCTTCATCATGCCGATAGGAAGGTGCGAATCCGTCGCCTTCCCGGGAACAGCTCCTTGACACCTGTACGAAGGGACGGAGACAAGCTGACGGCGGTTCCATTATGCTCTGGGGAACATTCACGTGGGTGTCTATGGGTCTCGTGCGAGCCACCGTGATGGCCAAAGAGTATCGTACACTGGTTGCAGACAATATACACCAATTCAAGACGATCCTTTTTCCCGACAGCAGTGGCATTTTTCAACAGGATAATGGCAGGATTGTAATGGAGTGATTCGAGGAACACAGTGGCGAGTTCCAGTTGATATGCCGACCCCACCGCAACTCTCAAAATCTTAACTATATCGAACACATCTGGGATGTGATCGAACGTGACGTCAGAGCTCATCGTCCCACTCCCCAGGATTTACGAGAATCAGGTGACTTGTGTGTGTGCAGATGTGGTGCCAACTGCCTCCAGCGACCCACCAAGGTCTCGTTGCTTCCATGCCGCGACGGGTCGTCGCTGGACATACCGACTATTAGGCAGGCGGTCATAACGTTCTGGTTAATCAGTAGATATGATCTGCAGGCGTCATACTGTGGACAACCAAAATCCGCTTGTGTGATTAAATTATGGTGATGTATGTGACATGAATTGGAAGGCACTGCACGATGAAGTTATGATCTCAGCGTCCATTCCTCCTGCTGGAAGTCCTCCGCAAAGGTCACCACCTTGTATCACAAAAAACAATTTTAAGAATCAGTTTTCCCAATACTTATGTAAGCTTATGAATCTTCCCAACTCTACCACCTAAATCTGGAGCTAGTGGCGAATGTAGTTTTTCAAAACTCAAGTTGAGGAAGACATAGCTTGGGTCAAGACTTTCACAGGAACGATTATGTGGACTTTCAACTTTAGCTACTGAAAGCAGTATCTTAAAAACAAATCTACTTTGAAAGATTTAAAACAGAAAAATTTCAATAGGCTTACAAAGTTTTTCTAGGATCGAAAAATGGCATTACATATTCTGAATCACTGTAGGAATTACACATGACTTGACTGACAAAATATTTCACTTCCGTATCACACACAAATTTCTGATTTCCTTTATAAATGCATGCATAAACAATTTGACCTCATATACAAATTTTCAACAACTATAGTGACAAAATTTTTAAAATTTTAACTACATTGTTGCGAGTTCCCTTCACATGTAACACACAGCTTACGCAGTTAAACAGTGTGGCGTACATATTACTTGAAAGGTTTTTGAGACTACCCAGACATCTTTTGCACTTTTAATGGAACTCTCAAGAAGCGGTTTTCGTTATAAGAGTCTTACGTTTAAATGTCGGTACGAAAGTAGGCGATATTTTTTGTATTTATGTCACACTTTTTCCGATGGAAAGTGATCGTCATGTAGTGAAACAACAGCAGTAGAACATTTAGCCTGACTTGAGAGGCATCATGGATGATTTTCGAGTTGTCTTAATTATTTTAGTTAAACGAGCTACGGACTAGCGAGCAATAAGATGATTAAAATGACTGCTTGTCGAAAACCGGTAGCCTTCTTTAAACTTCAGACCTGTCTTATCAATAATTTATACAAACGTAGTGCCTAAACTACAAGTCCAGCTACAGTGACCTCAGATACGCACACTGTTTTTTCTCAAGACTAGCTAAAACATGATGATGGCTGCTCTTCTTTTCTCTTCTATAAATGATCAACCTAAGTAGCGAGTTCTGAAAGCACCACCGCTAGCTTCATGTTTCAGTTATACCTGTGCAGATTAAGGCAGCCTTTTATGGAAACCGCCGTCATGGCAATATTTTGAATCTCTTTAACGCCATTATGTATCGGCTCACAAAAATTAGAGCAAAAACTCCTAAACTTAGCGAACATTATTTTATACCTATTGTCTCTCTGTTATCCTCGGAACACAGACAAAACTAGTAATCAAATTTTCACATTCACTAAGTAATGAAAAATTTTCATTCATTTTTACTTTAAGTGACTTCTCTGACTTAATTCTACATAATTACGGAATATAACGTTTATGTTGAAAAGTCTTGAAGGTGCTGTGACTTGTATGCCCACATCACGCCCGTTAAATGTTTCTTCACTGTCTCGGTTTCATATTTTAATTTCGACGAAAAGTATGGGCGTTCTCTTTTTATCTCAGTTACTTCTACCATCAACGGTTTATGTGTGTGATTATCTGTCTTCCTCTACTGGGTAATTTTTTTAAAAGTTAGTTCTCTTGTGTTCGCTTTCTTCATTCAGACTGTTTCTAGAGAATGTCTGAATTGTCTTCGGCTTTTGAAAATGAAATACAGGTAAATCATAGTTGCTCATTAAAACTGTTTTGTTACTTTCGCAAGGTTGCAGCAGGAGCACATGAGGATGAGTGTTTATTAGTTATTATGGAGTCTGTTCAAATGGTTCAAATGGCTCTGAGCACTATGGGACTCAACTGCTGAGGTCATTAGTCCCCTAGAACTTAGAACTAGTTAAACCTAACTAACCTAAGGACATCACAAACATCCATGCCCGCGGCAGGATTCGAACCTGCGACCGTAGCGGGCTTGCGGTTCCAGACTGCAGCGCCTTTAACCGCACGGCCACTTCGGCCGGCGTGGAGTCTGTATTAATTATGTTGTTATTCAGTGGAAGTCGATCATTTGAACATGAACAGAAAACGTTTCGCTATGTATGTCTGATCTCAGAAGCTATTCACATTCACAAACCGGCGTTTTCTAGTTTGACATGGGAATGACGTACCAGTGCAAAGTTTTGTACTCTTGGAATCGTTGTTCACACACTTTCTCTTAGTTTCTTCCTTCGGCGTTAGTTGACTGCGAAATTTTAGGGAATTGAATACACTGACACGCAGCACGTGATGTAGTTACACGTGCGTGGATGCCAAAACTTTTGAAGTTAGCAAACGATTTTCTTTTTAAATCCTATATAAAATTAAACTTAAGAGTACTTTAAAGAGACTTACAAAGCAGAAACATTTGGTTTAGCGGTCTCCCACTCGGACCCCACTATTTATGAATCCACGTGGCTGCATGCATCCGAAACAAAACAGCGCTCGTAACGGCGGCATAGCTCCTCTCAGAGGTAAGTAAGCACCGGCGATTAATACCAAACGTCCGATTAAATTTCCCGCGAGCATAAATCGCCCATAAACAAGTCATATCTCACGGCGTCCCACGTGTAACGATCGAGCGTCGTGCAAACTATCAACGACTGCCGACGATATATATAGGCGGGTACAGGGGACGTGCCGGCGGCATACAGAAAGCTTCGACGCATAACTCAGGCAGCTGCCGGCGGGAGCCGCGATACGCGCAGGAATTCAATTAAATTTCAATTTGTGCTTGTTATTTGCTTTATGGCCCGGTAAGTTATACCGCTGCGTTGCGTATGCCCGCCGACCTGGGAGGCCGCGTCGCAGCCAAGTCGCCGTCACGGGAGCCCTCTGGCGGCCGCCCTGTAAATCAAAGCGCGCCCAGCTCGCTTACGAATTCCCGCGGTGTCGGGGGGAAAACACCAGTCATTTGTCCAGCTTTTCCTGTCCGAATGCCAACCGCATCTCCCTTTCTAATAATGGAGCACCAGGGCGCTCACCTGCGGTGAGAGGGCAGTGTCATAAGCCAATACTGCGGAGGCAACGCCAAAAGCTACATAGGCTCCGGCCCGTTCATCAGACTCTGTCATGTGGCATATTTGTTTTAAACGAGATCTGTACACAAACATAAAAAAGCGTCATGCACTCCGCCTCGCCTTCCGTATACGCCTACCGTCCCCCACGCAGATCCTCTATGACCTCATTCCTTTCCCTCATCTGCTCCTATTCCTCGAACATATCCGCACCTCCCGTCACCTTGATCCCCCTCACCCCCGGGTTGCTCCTCTCCTCTCCCGTCCCCGCCCCCTGCCACGCCTTCACTGTTGTGTCCCCCCTACCCTCCATCTCTACACCCTTCATCTCCTTTCCCAAGGTGGCTTCCCCTCCCGGATGATGCCCTCTCTCCCTCCATTTATCCCTCCGATCAACTCTCATCCTCATCCCCCCTCCTTTCAGCCGTCCTTTTCAAATGGTTCAAATGGCTCTGAGCACTATGGGACTTAACATCTATGGTCATCAGTCCCCTAGAACTTAGAACTACTTAAACCTAACTAACCTAAGGATATCACACAACACCCAGCCATCACGAGGCAGAGAAAATCCCTGACCCCACCGGGAATCGAACCCGGGAACCCGGGCGTGGGAAGCGAGAACGGTACCGCACGACCACGAGATGCGGGCGCCGTCCTTTTCCCGGGCTCCCTCTCCCCCCCCCCCTTCCAACCTCTTTTTTCCCCACCTACCCTCTCTCTGCCCCCCTTCTCTCCCTCGAGTCCTTTTGCATTTCCCTCCTCTTCCTTTTCCCATTCTCTCTCGCGTCTGCCCTGCCCCCCCCCCCCCCCTTGTGAGTTCTCTTCCTCCTTTGGTTCCCCCCCTTTCGTTTTTCCTCCCTCCTTGTTCCCCCCCACCATCTGGCCAGGTCTCCCCTCCCCCATCTGCCCTTGGCTATGGTGTGTTATCTTTGTGCCGACATTTTAGTGCAGTGTTTACAGTAAGTGTTCAGTGTTGTGTGTCTTGTCCAAAGTGTTGCAAACGGACATCATACTGCCGCTGGGTGTGATTTTTATATCTTTTGCGAACAGAAACCAGACTGTCGCCATGTTTTTTTATTTTTAATTGTCTGTCTACTATGTTACCTGTCTGCTTCCTGTGTATTTTATTAGCTTTGCCAACCCTTTGCTTTATGTTCCAACTTTCCTCAATTTTCCGCCGTTTTAAATTTAAGTCACCGTTTTATCACCTGCTTTTATTGTTTCTTATCTACTTCTAAAATTCTAAAGGTGGCAGGGGTAAAATACAGGGAGCGAAGGGCTATTTACAATTCGTACAGAAACCAGATGGCAGTTATAAGAGTCGAGGGACATGAAAGGGAAGCAGTGGTTGGGAAGGGAGTAAGGCAGGCTTGTAGCCTCTCCCTGATGTTGTTCAATCTGTATATTGAGCAAGCAGTAAAGGAAACAAAAGAAAAATTCGGAGTAGGTATTAAAATTCATGGAGAAGAAATAAAAACTTTGAGGTTCGCCGATGACATTGTAATTCTGTCAGAGACAGCAAAGGACTTGGAAGAGCAGTTGAATGGAATGGACAGTGTCTTGAAAGGAGGATATAAGATGAACATCAACAAAAGCAAAACAAGGATAATGGAATGTAGTCTAATTAAGTCGGGTGATGCTGAGGGAATTAGATTAGGAAATGAGCACTTAAAGTAGTAAAAGGAGTTTTGCTATTTGGGGAGCAAAATAACTGATGATGGTCGAAGTAGAGAGGATATAAAATGTAGGCTGGCAATGGCAAGGAAAGCGTTTCTGAGGAAGAGAAATTTGTTAACATCGAGTATTGATTTAAGTGTCAGGAAGTCATTTCTCAAAGTATTTGTATGGAGTGTAGCCATGTATGGAAGTGAAACATGGACGATAAATAGTTTGGACAAGAAGAGAATAGAAGCTTTCGAAATGTGGTGCTACAGAAGAATGCTGAAGATTAGATGGGTAGATCACATAACTAACGAGGAAGTATTGAATAGGATTGGGGAGAAGAGAAGTTTGTGGCACAACTTGACCAGAAGAAGGGATCGGTTGGTACGACATGTTCTGAGGCATCAAGGGATCACCAATTTAGTATTGGAGGGCAGCGTGGAGGGTAAAAATCGTAGAGGGAGACCAAGAGATGAATACACTAAGCAGATTCAGAAGTATGTAGGTTGTAGTAGGTACTGGGAGATGAAGAAGCTTGCAAGGGTAGAATAGCATGGAGAGCTGCATCAAACCAGTCTCAGGACTGAAGACCACAACAACAACAATCTACATCTTACGTTTTAAAAAGTCTGTAGGCTGCAGAGCAGCGTACTAAGCTGCTGCCAGCCCGCCCCCTTCGGGGGGAATCGAAATTCAATCGAGAAAAAAAAAACATAATCTGAAGCTTTTTCAAGATAATTCTCATTTATTGTCCAGTCTCAGCTCCACATTTTTAATTGTATGACATGTTTGGACCACTCAAGGTCATCTTCAGAAGTAAGTATTTGCGTGAGCAACCCGTCGTGTCTATTCAGAATATCATAACAGAGTACTCTGACCTGAGGTTCTTAATAGACAAAACAGGTTGCTGAGTACTCTGATAAGAGGTTCTGAAAGGGCAAGAAGGGTTGCTTCCGCAACTTCTTAGATCTGAAGATGATCATGATTGATCGAATCATGTCACGTAATTCAATATGTGCAACTGAGACTGAACAATAAATTAGAATTATCTTAAATATGAGAACAGCTGCTGATTCTCACGAGACGAATATGTTGAGTATAGTCAAACTGAAGCCTTAGGGGCAAACGACAGAGCACCGAACGACCTACTCAGGCACTGTCCGTCGGTGTCAGTAGTGCAACTGGCTATTGCAGTCTGTGCGTGATGGAAATGTTGACACTCAACTGCTCTTTATTTCTGATGATGCATTAGTGCTATTATCAGGGGACACGGAGGTGTACAACAGCAGAAATTAGAGCTCTAAAATTGTTCGTCACTTACACCAAAGGCCAGTGCATGGTTTGAAAACAGGAGTGTTGGACGTACTTAGCGCAACAATAACTACTGGACCGATGTTATTTCACTGCATCTTAACTTCTTATAGGTTCCCCAGCCACAAGTTCCGTTTTCCACTCTGGCTATTATACAATCACTGACGTTTACACCACGGACCAGAAGGCAAGACAAGATCCCCGGCAGCGAATGATTACATGCCTTCAAAGAGCCGCAAGGCTGCCCTCTCGCAGGACGCGAGCGAAGCCGTCACTATGAAACGAAAACCGGAGAACTTCAGCAAGGGGCTCAGTTATTTTAACGTATTAACGAATACAGAACGTTTCACTATGTATGTACTATATTTACGCGTCTGAATACTGGTGTATCTGTACATATGGCTGCAATACTCCAGTCTGGCTCTTGTATACTGTTATCATGTTCTGTCTAGATGGTACTTATAGACCTGCACACATATTCAAATCTCTGTCTTCAGATTTTGTAACAATTCTTACAGAACATACAAAAGAATATTTTATTGCTATGTTGGACATAGCATTGAATTGGGACCATCCCTAATCTATACCGACGGCAATTTATCATTTCTTATTGTGTTACCAGAAGGATTTTTATAGCATACTACCTCTGTGTATCCTGTGCTACATTTTCGTCTTTTTCACTCATTTGAGTAAACTAAGGATCTAAAATTTGTTTTGTATCGCAATCTGTCCCACATTGAGCCCATGTAAGTTCGTACCAGGATACGACTTAAAATAATATATACTCTGAATTGTAAAAACAGTCTGTGGTATACTATTTTCAATGTTGATATGGATGTATGGGCCTCTTCCAAAAGGCAATAAATAAAACAATAAATAAATACAGAGCGTTGTTCTGGTTCATGTTTACTACAGCAGTGGTTTCGTATTAAAATGACAGTTGTACATGTGTCTACAACCATGAACGGCGACGATGTAATTTTTCGAATGTATGAGTATGCAATTGAATATGCCAAACAGCCGAAATCACCTGATCTGGATATAAATGGCAGTGATTATACAAAAGATAGGGGGGAGGGGGGGACATGGAGTTGCCTTTCTTAGAGGAAAGTGAGGAATATATTGCAGCCTTATTCCACAGAACCAACGTCTTCTGAAAAGACCTACTGCTATTCCATCCAGGACACTGTGCGACTACACAAATTCAATGGGTCTGCGACAGTATTATGATATATTTACGACAATAGGCACTACTTGTAATGACAGAAACACTAACCCCATTTTCAAGACTCCAGCGTCGGTTGTTCTGTGAGTTCACGTAGCCCGATAAATACAGCCATGCCCCATCAGGAACAAGCGTATCAGGATAAACATCTCCATTACGCAAAACTGAGGTAGATAGTTGCAATACTGACGCTAACAATGGTATCTGGCTTGGTCATTCGATGATCTACGTTCATTTTGTAAGGTCTCAATTGGACATTACGTGGAGCTCTGTGAGGAAATGCTACCGACACCCCAGTGTGCTGAATGGCATTATAATTATCTTGGACATTTTTCGAAAGCCACTCCTACCTCATCCAGCGTCAATCGTCTAAATCCGGTACTCCACATACTAAAGTACGAGGAACGTCAGCATGCAGCTGCCAGGGCCTGCTTCCCCATTAATGGTTACCCTGACCCTGTAATGTAGCATACAGTAGGCAAAAATAATTTAGCTCCTCCCGGGGACGTCATGGTAGTGGAGGCGACAATGGTAGTGGTGGAGATTTAGTTGCCCGTAGTGGCGGGTTTAGTAAGGTGCAGTTCACCTGCTGAAGCCTGATCACAAGCACAACTTTTAAGTTACAGCTATCATGTATTTATGCCAGTACGACCAGTAACACGAGCGACAGCGAACTAAGGTAGTAGCCCCTTTGAAACAAAGGGTTGGAGTTATCTGGCGCTGGGAACGAGAAGGCGTTTCTGTGAAATGGCAATTTATTTTGCGCGAGATCTGTGAGCCTAGGGCCAGGCTATTACTGCCCGCTTGAAGGTTCACTACAGTCCTTCACTGTACCTTCCACAGCACTTGGCCTCCTGCACACTTTCGGGGTACTACCAACCGTCCCATCATCGAAATTATGAAGCCGTCCAATTTTTGTTACTTTACTACTAACTTCTCTTTGCAACAGTACCAACTTCATTAAGACTTATTAACATCACCCCTCGTTTTATTCACCTTAATATTGGCACAAATCGAGGGGCATGAAACGGGGGTGGGGCTGGGGGGGTAGAGGTTGAGAAGGGAGTGAGCCTATCCCCAATAGTACTCAGTCTGTAGACCGAGCAAGCAACAAAGGAAACGAAAGAAAAGTTTGGAGAAGGAATTAAGGTTCAAGGAGAAGAAATAAGAACTTTGAAGGTTGCCGACGACATTGTAATACTGTCACAGACTGCAAAGGCCTTGGAGGAGCAGCTGAACGGAATGGACAGCGTCCTGAAAGGAGGATATACGACGAACTTTAACCAAACCAAACAGGAATAATGGAATGAGGGTCGAATTAAATCAGGCGAAGGTGAGGGAATTAGATTAGGAAACGAAACACTAAAAGTACTAGATGAGGTTTGCTACTTGGGCAGCAAAATAACTGATGATGGCCGAAGTAGATGGTTCACTTGACCCTAAGTAATATGGAACTTAACATCTGAGGTCATCAGTCCCCTAAACTTCGAACTATTTAAACCTAACTAACCTAAGGACATCCATGCCCGAGGCAGGATTCGAACATGCGACCGTAGCAGCAGCGCGGTTCCGGACTGAAGTGCCTAGAACCACTCGGTCACAGCGGCCAGCGCCGAAGTATAGAGCATATAAAATGTAGACTGGCAGTAGCAAGAAAAGCTCTGCTGGAGAAGAGAGAAAACTGTTAACATCGAATATAGATTTAAGTGTTAAGAACGTTTTTTCGAAGGTATTTGTGTAGAGTGTAGCCTTTTATTTCAAAAGTGAAATCTGGACGATAAAGAGTTTAGACGAGAGGAGAATAGAAGTATTTGAAATGTAGAGCTACAGAAGAATACTGAAGATTAGACGGGCAGGTCACGTAACCAATGAGGAGGTACTGAAAAGAATTGGAGAGCAAAGAAATTTGTGGCCTAACGATTAAAAGTAGGGTCCGGTTGATTGGGGCATACTGAGACAACAAGGGACTACTAATTTAGTATTGGAGGAAAGTGTGGGAGGTAAAATTGCCCAGAAAGACCAAGAGTTGACTACAGTAAGCAAGTTCAAAAGGATCTAGGTTGCAGTGGTTATTCGGAGATGAAGAGGTTTGCACTGCGTGGAGAGCTGCATCAAACCAGCTGTCGGACTACAGACCACAGTAAACATTGGCACAAGGAGAAAAGTTCGCAGCCTGGTCAATATTTGTTCAAATGGCTCTGAGCACTATGGGACTCAACTGCTGAGGTCATTAGTCCCCTAGAACTTAGAACTAGTTAAACCTAACTAACCTAAGGACATCACAAACATCCATGCCCGAGGCAGGATTCGAACCTGCGACCGTAGCGGTCTTGCGGTTCCAGACTGCAGCGCCTTTAACCGCACGGCCACTTCGGCCGGCGGTCAATATTTGTCTAAGTTATCAAAGATTTTGATTTTTTTAATGTTGATCTATGCCATGCAAGTAGATAACACAAGCACCCCCCTCCGTAATCTGGATTGTGACGCACGCCTATATAGTGGCTCTCGCAAGGAGGTAGCCGGTTCGAATCCCGGTCGTGGAAGAAATTTTCACGGCCAGTACTCCCCTGACGAGAGGAGCGGACGTTATCGTGTATAAAGACAATCCAGGCTTTGCGCAAATATCCTGCGTTACGCTGGACACCTCTCCACAATGTCTCATTCTGTGATAACATGTGACACTGCAGATAGTGATCCTTCCTCCGGATTGTACACAAATCCATTAGAATCCTCTATAGTAAACATACACTTGAGACGAAACCACTCCCATACTGCGCGTGGAAAGGGGGCATTGTGTGCGGAGAAGGAAAACGTTTTCCGGTTAGGTTGCTGAACAAAAGCTCGGTGTCTCCAAGCGGACGACACCATACGACTCTATCTAAACGTCCATTTGCGTGTTACTTAAAACTGCGATAAAGTGAACGGGAAGTGTTCTGTGAGGCTAGAAGCATCACAAACAGTAAGAGAGTACTGCACGCACGGGAGGCAAGATATCACGGCGTCGAGTGATAAAAGGAAATCAGAAACTTTTACTTTCCCTGTGGGAGCAATGGCAGTGAAGAGCGCGAATAATTATCATTATTATCTGATCATCATTATTATTGTCATCTAATCGTATCATCAGAAAATCACAGAATTTTATCGCAATGCATCTGAGCATGCCGTGTATAATGTCACCACTTTCCCTTGAGGGCTCAGTGGTTCTCGGCAGTACTGTGAAAGTAAAATCTTTATTTTATTTCTAATTTCCTCCACTGCGCCCCACACTCTTTTAACATTTACGATATTTTGTTTAAAGATGCAACACGTTTCTTCACGTTATGATAATCTTTACACTCACGCATTCTGTGCACCATGATACCACATTCTACCTTCTTTCTTGAAAGCGGGAACGTGATAGAACGTATCAACGGCTTTTATCGAGTGCGTTTTCATGCATCGATACAGATAGACTTGTCTTCGATTCCGCGCAACTCGTGGAAACACGGTGGGAGTGACGAGTATTGGCAGGCTACGCAACTAAAATGGTTCAAATGGCTCTAAGCACTATGGGACTTAACACCTGAGGTCATCAGTCCTCTAGACTTAGAACTACTTAAACCTAACTAACCTAAGGACATCACACACATCCATGCCCGAGGCAGGATTCGAACCTGCGACCGTAGCAGCAGCGCGGTTCCGGACTGAAGCGCCTAGAACCGCTCGGCCACAGCGGCCGGCCTACACAACTCTGCGAACTCTTGATGTGCGATAAAAACAACGTGTTAACATGCACTAAATCAACTTGATTTGCAGAATATGTTGTGAATGCTTCGTTCATAGGATAGAATATAATATGATAACATAGCAAATTCTTTATTTTTCGACTGTTTAACGGAAATTCGATCATAATGGCATAATGGGTGGTAGTTGATGAGAAGAATCCTCTCTGAATTTCAGCACTTAAAAAAAGATCGGCTGAATTCAAACGAGGCCTACACAAACCTGCAACCGCATTTGAGAACATGAAGATAATGTGCAATGAGGCATTAGGAGTGCAGGTATATCATAACAAAAGGAACGGTCCAGTTTATATGAGGAATTAACAAATAGAAAGCATTGAGCAAAAGTGGTACCACATTTACTGTGAGCTCCAGCAAAACATTCCAGAAAAGAAACAGAAATTAAAGCAACGTGAAGTCTCTCTCCAAAGATTAGAGATCGATTTCGTCTACTGGGAAGTTCTTCTACGTTCTTATTGGCTGCCTTGCAAAGGGTAATTTGCTATTCGGTTAATAGTACTCAGGTCTTTTGGAACAACTGGAAAATATTACACGTGGGAAAACGGCTGGATTCCAAAAGAAGAACCATTTATCAGGACGCTGCAACTGGACGCAAAGGCGCTTTGACAGCACGAAAATAGTGCGATTTCGAAAACAGATTGTGAGAACATCCAGTTTATTCACCAAACTTGGCACGATCTAACTCTAGCGTATTCCACAAGTAGAAAGTAAAGCTGAACGTTAGTTTGAACTTGCACTGCTTTACTATGAATGGTGCTAATATAGGTGGTATACTAGTGACTTCCTCCGGCGCCTGAGCTGACTTTCAGAGCCAGTTCCACGGTGACCAAGAGCTAAAGGTGGACCACGGTGCAACTTGATAGATGACTCCCAGCTCACCAGCTTGACAAACTTGTAACACTGCCAATACATTGTTGTATCTCTATAGCAAGGAGCATTTTCTCGCAGTTGCCAAGCGCCGCAGATTTGTAAAGCTTCAGATTACAAGAACAGGGAGCAACGCCGTGCTCTGACAATTTAACCAATCACTTGACCCATTACATCTTGGAAGTGCTATATAGCGTGGATAATTTTGTTCCAGTTGTTGATATTTATTACCAACAAGGGAACCTCCCCAACGCACCCCCCTCAGATTTAGTTATAAGTTGGCACAGTGGATAGACCTTGAAAAACTGAACACAGATCAATCGAGAAAACAGGAAGAAGATGTGTGGAACTATGAACAAAATAAGAAAATATACAAACTGAGTAGTCCATGTGCAAGATAGGCAACATTAAGGATGTTGTCAGCTCAGGAGCGCCGTGGTCCCGTGGTTAGCGTGAGCAGCTGCGGAACGAGAGGACCCTCGTTCAAGTCTTACCTCGGGTGAAAACTTTATTTTCGCAAATTATGATCTGTCCGTTCGATCATTGACGTCTCTGTTCACTGTAATAAGTTCAGTGTCTGTGTTTTGCGACTGCACCGCAAAACTGTAGACGAAAGGACGTGCCTCTCCAATGGGAACCGGAAACATTTGATCGCAAGGTCATAGGTCAACCGATTCCTCCACAGGAAAACACGTCTGATATATTCTATACAACACTGGTGACGGCATGTTGTCGACCCACCTATCTTGTTCACTTGGCGAATGGGTAAAAAGATTGTTCTACCTTGCCCGATTTAGGTTTTTTGTGGATGTGATAATCACTCCTAAAAATGTGATGAAAACATAAGAGTTTGTCATATAAACTGCACCAAATGAATGCAACAGTTTCACAGTCGCACATTTTCGCTGTGCTCTGTCAAAACATATGTTTTTAACGTTTTCAAATTTTTCCGTGTGTAGACCGTCAAATCCTGCATATGTCCAAGCAAATCTGAACATGTCCTGGAATTTTGGAGAGCGAAGTTGATTACATAAAAGATTAAACTTGTCACTCATGGTAGGACTTGAACCAAGGGCTTCTAATTCCGTCGCTCCTCACGGTAACCACGACACCACGGCGCTCCTGAGTTCTATGTATCCTTGATGTTGCTTATGTTGCCCATGGACCTCTCAGTTTGTATATTTTGCTTATTTTTTTCATAGTTCCACACAACTTCTTCCTGTTTTATCGATTGATCTGTGTTCAGTTTTTCAAGGCCTATCCACTGTGCCAACTTATAACTAAATCTGAGGGGGGTGCGATGGGGAGGTTCCCTTGTAAGCTTACGAAACGAAAGCTGTGAAATTAAAAAATACTGTATGAAAATGATAATTTTGAAATGTTTCTGGATAAAAATTGTTATGGTAGACATTGTTCCGAAATCGTATGAGCCTATTTTTAATGTAATGTATGTCAAGAAGCGTTTGGTAGGAAACTGTCATTTTTATAGAAAATTAATCCTACGGCAATTTAAGGAAAGAAGAGTAGTTTATCTGCATGCTTGGTAGAATGAGCACATGGTTAGAGTCATGACAGTAGACTGTTTGAGTTCCGATACTGATGCTAATGATTATGAACCAATAAACATGGATGCTACATAAGTGAGTTCTGAAAATGATGAGAGTCAAGAAACGCGTTAATTTCTCCCACACATATCTCGTTAAGTGACCATGATGAAATTTGAGCTCATTCTAAGTCATACTGATGGCCGAATGTTCCAGAAAATTCCCAAAGTTGACGTGTATCTAGCGTCTGATTCGTCGTGGACACTTCTGGCGTTAGCATTAACCAGACCATCGCACCTGCCATTTGTCTATTTCAATATTATTTCTCGAAGGTAATGAAGTACAATATTCACGCATACCTGTCTGCAGGAACACCGGTCCAGATACTGATGCCTGCCCGCTGTCCAGGTCACGGTACGCACTGAGTTACAGAACTTCAACTTCAGCTGAAAGCGTGTCGCCTGCTAGAGCGTATAAAACCCACTGCCCTGCCACGAACAAGCAGATACAGTCTCTGAGCCAGACGGATGTCCGGTGCCGCGTGATAGCGACGTAGCTGATAACTCAAACTGCAGACGCTGGGGTTACGCATAACGCTACATCTCACATGGACATTACCTATTTCTTCAGGGCAGAGTATACCTCTTCAGTTCACTACACAGTTTGAAACTGTTCAGCCGTCAGTATCCGAGCTTGCTACCGTTCGTTAGTGTGGTCGAATTCGTACTTGATGTGACAGGCATGAATTCTAATGTTAAAAAAAAAAAAAAAAAAATAGTCACCGGTGTTTATACCCCAGAAAGAGGAGATACGAGAGAACATAATTTATGGTCGCCAGACATTGCGCACTTGTTCTGAATTGAATTTAAAATCTTTCGGCAGAGCTTCATTGGGCGGTAGCATCTTACTCTCTGCGAATGGAAACGTTATGCTCAGAAACCTCTTTGAGGATATTTGAGGCAGTATATGTGCCGCTCTAGGTTTCAACATTTACGTTCCCTTAGTTTCCATACTCATCAAGAAGATACAACGATAAAGCAAAAGATTATGAAAGACTACAGTACCATTACTTTTCACAGTTTCCATAAAAAAACGCAGTAGGCAACGGCGGAAGTTCCATGAGACTTCTCGCGGCTGATGCTGTTGGATACAGAGAAGTCGGGATGCTACACAACTGTAACCAAATACGAGAAGACCTATGAAGGCTCGACGCTTGGTACAGGGTGTGACATTTGACCCTCAACATAAATAAATGTACTGTGTTGTGAACACATAGACGGAAAGCTCCTTTATTGTATGATTACACAATTGCAGAACAATCACTTGATGCAGTTATTTCCTCAAAATGTCTAGCATTATGTGTATGGAACGATATGAAGTGGAACGACCACATAAAATTAGCCGCGTGTAAGGCACACGCCAGACTGAGATTCATTGGAAGAATGCTTTGTAACTGTAGTCTAGCAGCAAAGGACGAAGCTTAGATAATACTCGTTCTACCAGTACTTGGATACTGGTCGTCAGAATGGGATCTGTAGCAGATAGAGTTGATAGAGGAAATAGGGAAGATACGGAGAAGAGCAGTACGTTTCGTTACAGGTTCATTTACGAAGCGTCACAGAAGTGATCAACCTACTCATGTGGCAGACGCTGTAAGAGTGGCATTCTGCATCACAGTGTTGTGTACTGTTGAAGTTCCGAGAGCGTTCGTTTCTAGAAGAGTCATCAATTTTGCTTCCTCCTACGTATACCTCGCGAAAGGACCACGAAGATAAAATTCGAGAGATTTGAGTCCAGACGGAGACTTGCCGACAATCGATCTTCCCCGATAGCTATTTGCGACTCTGCTACTGGAACAAAAAGAGGGGGAGAGAGGGTGGGAGTGTCAAGTTCACACACTGCGAGGTGGCTTACGGAGTATACATGTAGATTTAGATGCCCACTGTCTGATGGCAATGTGGGCACGCTACGCGTAACGAAAATACATAAACTGAGCAGCGGTGAATGGGGAATGACTCTAAAGACGCTAAGGGCCGCAAATTGGCATATCCACTGACATAAGTGAATTTGACAGAGGACAGATTATTGTGGCTGGGAACCTGCGAATTAGCATTTCGAAAACGGCGGCTGTGGTTGGCTCTTTGCGTGCTACTGTCGTGAGTATCCCAGGAAAATAGTTTAAGAACAGTGAAACCACGAATAGCTGTCAAGGTGTTGGACACACGCTCTTGTCACTTGATGTGGATGTCGCATGATTGCTCACTCTGTAAAGCAAGATGGGCAGCGATGTGAGGTACGTCTAACGACAGAGTACTACGTTCATCAGATGAACTCGCAATGACTACTATCAGCTGTTGAATGGAATGACGACAATGAAAATTTGTGCGGACCGGGACTCGAACTCGGATTTCCCGCTAATCGCGAGCGGTCGCCTTACCACTTTTTTTTGTGCATTTTGTCCGTCATTGTTCGTTGTATTTGGTCGTAGTGGATGTCACATGACATCCATTGAAGTTCGTTGTTGATCCCTTCACTCAGTTTTGTTTATTACAGAGGGCAACAAGCTCTCAGACCGAACACGCTGAGCTACCGTGCCGGCAACCATTTGGCTCTCACAGACAGACCCAAACTTCCATATGTCGTCAATCATATGTCCACGATCTGTACTCGCAACATCCATTACGTGTATTCCCATACAGATCAGACGTTGTGCTTGAAAGTCGCATGCCCGATATCGGCAGATAAATACGATATTGCAGTGTCGGTGTTACTCTGAGGACGATGCACTGCTGCGTATGGAAGTTTGGGTCTGGCCGTGAGTCGAACGCGGACAGCCAAATGGTAAGGCGACCGCTCGCGATAAGCGGGAAATCCGGGTTCGAGTCCTGGTCCGGCACAGATTTTCATTGTCGTCATTCCATTCATTGCGAATTCATATGATGTATTTAGTAACGGCTGTGGTCGCTGCAGTGCATCGTCATCAGCATAACAGCGGCACTGCAATATCGAGTACTACGCTTGCAGAGGCGCATGTGTTACAGAGCATTCTTGAACACTGGACTCCGTAGCTGGGACCCCTACGTCTTCACATGCTGACCCAACGACTGCAGTGGCACGGGATCATCAAAACTGGACTGTGGATCAATGGAACGTCTCGTCTGATCGGATTAATCACTTATCTTGTTTCACCTGCTCCATGGTCGCGACCCGGTACGATGTAATCCAGGCGAACGGTTGCTCTTAACAGGCAACACATCATGAACGCTGGCAGGTGGTGGCAGTACACTACTAGCCATTAAAATTGCTACACCAAGAAGAACTGACATCATTACATTTTTACGCAATTTGGGTGCATAGATCCTGAGAAATCAGTACCCAGAGCAACCACCTCTTGCCGTAATAACGGCCTTGATACGCCTAGGCATTGAGTCAAACAGAGCTTGGATGGCGTGTACAGGTACAGCTGCCCATGCAGCTTCAACACGATACCACAGTTCATCAAGAGTAGTGACTGGCGTATTGTGACGAGCCAGTTGCTCGGCCACCATTGACCAGACGTTTTCAGCTGGTGAGAGATCTGGAGAATATGCTGGCCAGGGCAGCAGTCGGACCTTTTCTGTATCCAGAAAGGTCCGTACAGGACGTGCAACATGCGGTCGCGCATTATCCTGCTGAAATGTAGGGTTTCGCAGGGATCGAATGAAGGGTAGAGCCACGGCTCGTAACACATCTGAAACGTAACGTCCACTGTTCAACGAGCCGTCAACGCGAACAAGAGGTGACCGACATCTGTAACCAATGGCACTCCACACCATCACGCCGGGTGATTCGCCAGTATGGCGATGACGAATACACGCTTCCAGTTTTCGTCCACCGCTATGTCGCCAAACACGGACGCGACCATCATGATGCTGTAAACAGAACCTGGATTCATCTGAAGAAACGACGTTTTGCCATTCGTGCACCCAGGTTCGTCGTTGAGTACACCATCGCAGGCGCTCCTGTCTGTGATGCAGCGTCAAGGGTAACCGCAGCCATGGTCTCCGAGCTGATAGTCCATGCTGCTGCAAACGTCGTCGAACTGTTCGTGCAGATGGTCGTTGTCTTGCAAACGTCCCCATCTGTTGTCTCAGGGATCGAGACGTGGCTGCACGATCCGTTACAGCCATGCGGATAAGATGCCTGTCATCTCGACTGCTAGTGATACGAGGCCGTTGGCATCCAGCACGGCGTTCCGTATTACCTCCTGAACCCACTGATTCCATATTCTGCTAACAGCCATTGGATCCGACCAACGCGAGCAGCAATATCGCGATACGATAAACCGCAATCGCGATAGGCTACAATTCGACCTTTATCAAAGTCGGAAACGTGATGATACACATTTCTCCTCCTTACACGAGGCATCACAACAACGTTTCACCAAGCAACGCCGGCCAACTGCTGTTTGTGTATGAGAAATCGGTTGGAAACTTTCCTCATGTCAGCACGTTGTAAGTGTCGCCACCGGCGCCAACCTTGTGTGAATGCTCTGAAAAGATAATCATTTGCATATCACAGCATCTTCTTCCTGTCGGTTAAATTTCGCGTCTGTAGCACGTCATCTTCGTGGTGTAGCAATTTTAATGGCCAGTAGTGTATTTTGTTACGAAGAACAAAGGTTGTTATCTTACTACTTTTCTTCCATCCAGTTGAGTTTGATGTTTTTACTTATTTGCAACTGATTCTGAAGTAACTGTAGCTTCATCTTAGGAACTTAGGCGCTGTGATCGATTTGTTATTGTATTGGTCTTATAGCTATTACACTAGAGGCTACTGGAGTGCAGTAATAGGATATACTTACGGTGATACATCACATCGATTATGTTGCTAAAACCCCTACATACTCGTAGAAAACCACAGATGCTTCGAAAATAACTGCAAATTCTTTAAAACATTAACGTAGCTGGGTGGAAGAAAATTAGTGAGAGAACATTCCTTGTTCTTCGTAACAAATTATAGCCCGCAATTCTAGAAGAAGTTTCTAGATCAGTAAACTGGGAAAATGAAGAAGGAATACAACTAGTGTTGCAGACCTCGTAATTTTAAATATCCCGCCGGGACGGGCTCTGTCGCGTACTTCAGCCTAGTTCCATGGCTTTTGCGAAATCTGGCAAGTTATTATTATCTACGCATGTACCGCATGAAGGTCAGAGTATGCCGGGTGGGGCCGATACTCAGTGATTTCCGACCCTCCCCCCCCCCCAACCTTTACCCCCCGCGTATCTCTGTTTGCCTCTCTTTGTTTTATACTCTTCCGTTTCTCTATTTTCTACCGAACTTTCTTTCTACAACGTCCTCCTCCTTAGCTGGGTGGTAACGTGCTTGCCTCCCATGCGCTGGGCCCGGGTTCGATTCCTGGGCGGGTGGGAGATTTTCTCCGCTCGGGGACAGTGTGTTGTGTTATCCTCACCATCGGCCGCAAGTCGCACAATGTGGTGCCGACTGAAATAAGGTTTGCACTTGGAAGCCGAAACCGATTGGCACATTCCGGCCAACGATGCCATAAGATCATTTCATTTCGTTTTTCCCTTTCTACAATTTTGTTTTTAAAATTTTCTTCGTTTGCTAATTCGTTTAAATGTTATGTCAACGTGTATTAAAAATTCTGACAGGATTTTTTAATTCCATTCTAGTCTGAAACTTTGTTCATTATTTTGCGAGAAATGCTGAGGGTTACATTAGTGAATTATTTCTAAAACTATAGACAAAATGAATGAATTAAGTGACACAGATTCCTCTAGAAGTGGTGTACATTCTAAAAAAGACTGAAGGCTTACTAAGTATAATCCAACTGGGAAAATAGTTATTCCTGGTTAAGACACGTAAACGAAAACTCGTACATGGCGTACTGTTACCAGTGCAGTAAAGATTTCTCGTGCACAGATGGAGGCGTTGCTGATGTAAAACAACAGGCATCTACTAAATCGCACATGGCTGTTGTTAGCAGTAGAGTACCAAGTACCTCATCCAAATATTTCTCTAACCCTGAACCATTTACCCCGGAGGTGAACAGGAGAACTCGCATCTGTTTATCACACGGTCAAGCATTCTCTTAGTTACAGTAGCATAGATTGTTCATACAAATTGTTGCCATATTTATTCAGTGGTTCAAAACTCGCTGAAAGTTTTACCTACAGAAGAACAAAAGACGGGAGATATTGTATGCAAAATATCGGTCAAGAGTCTGTTGAAAATACACAGATCAAAAAAGTTTTAAACACCTCGGTTCCGAGAGTTCCGGAACCTGTACAGAAATTGGAATAGACATCAACATAAAAATCATTTCCGCCCTTTTTCTTGCTCATGAAAACCATACTTTGCTTGTTGTACCACCATACAGAGAGACCTACAGAGATGGTGTTCCAGATTCCTGTACACACCGGTGCCTCTAATACCTAGTAGCACGTCCTCTTGCATTGATGCATGCCTGTATTCGTCGAGACATACTGCCAACAAGCTCATCAAGGCACTGTTGGTCCAGATTGTCCCACTCCTCAACGGCGATTCGGCATAGATCCCTCAGAGTGGTTGGTGGGTCACGTCGTCCGCCCTTTTCCGGCATGTTCGATAGGGTTCATGTCTGGCGAACATGCTGGCCACTCTAGCCGAGCGATGTCGTTATCCCGAAGGAACTCACTCACAAGATGTGCACGATGGGGCGCGAATTGTCGTCTATGAACACGAATGCCTCGTCAGTATGCTTTAGATATGGTTGCACTATCGGTCGGAGGATGGCATACACGTATCGTACAGCCGTTACGGCGTCTTCCATGGCCACAAGCAGAGTACGTCGGCCCCCCATAATGCCACTCAAAACAGCAGGGAATCTCCACCTTGCTGCACTCGCTGGACAGTGTGTCTAAGGCGTTCAGCCTGACTGGGTTGCCTCAAAACACGTCTCCAACGATTGTCTGGTTGAAGGCACATGCGACGCTCATTGGTAAAAAGAACGTGATGCCAATCCTGAGCGGTACATTCGGCATGTTGTTGGACCCATCTGTACCGCGCTGCATGGTGTCGTATTTGCAAAGATGGACCTCGCCATGGACGTCGGGAGAGCAGCTGCGTATCATGCAGCCTATTGCGCACAGTTGTAACACGATATCCTGTGGCTGCACGAAAAGCACTATTCAACATGGTGGCGTTGCTGTCAGGATTCCTCCAAGCCATAACCCGTAGGTAGAGGTCATGCACCGCACTAGTAGCCCTTGGGCGGTCTGAGTGAGGCATGTAATCGACAGTTTCTGTCTATTTGTATCTCCTCCATGTCCGAACAACATCGGTTTCGTTCACTCCGAGACGCCTGGACACTTCGCTTGTTGAGAGCCCTTCCTTGCTCAAAGTAACAATGCGGACGCGATCGAACCGTGAAATTTGTCCGTCTAGGCATGGTTGGACTACAGGCAACACGAGCCGTTTACCTCCTTCCTGGTGGAATGACTGGAAGTGATCGCCTGTCGGACCCTCTTCCGTCTGATAGGTGCTGCTCATGCATGGTTGGTTACATCGTTGGGCGGGTTTAGTGACATCTCTGAACAGTCAAAGGAACTGTGTCTGTGATACAATACCCACAGACAACGTCCATCCTCAGGAATTCTGGGAACCGAGGTTATGCAAAACTGTTTTTGATGTGTGTATTCTAAAGACCATCCAAGAGAAAATCTGTACATTTCTATAACGACAGATGCAATTAGTTAAAAAAATAGAAAAATGTTTCGAATCTGCTTATGATTCTTTGATTATGATACTAGTATTGTAAACCGTCTGCCGGAATTTGTAGACTGTAACGATGAATGTGCATATCAAGTTTCGAAGTTATTAGGAGACACATTGGAAAAGATTTGTGTTTTTATAAAGTTTCGGCTTTCGCCGCTGACAACACTAATGAAAATCCAAAACTACCGTGTGCATGAGCTGCTTCCTACTGACCTGCCACCAAGAGAGACCTTTGCTTTAGAATTTCTTGCTCGCATGGAAGTGGACAATGATTGGCCGTGGATGATTTTGCGGACAGACCAAGCCCACTTCCATCTGACAGGATATGTTAATACACAGAATTGTCGAATATGGGCAACGGAAAATCCACACGAAAATCAACCATTACCACTTCATCCTGAAAAGGTCATGTGTGCGCCGGGTTTGCGGCATAGTTTATCGTAGGGCCACATTTTTTAGAAGAGACAGGTGCTTCTTGTCCTGTTACCTGTACCTCACTGGTAAGCGCTATGAGTGTCTTTTGCGCAACCATGTCATTCCAGCTCTCCAACAGCGTGGATGAGATTATTTTTATGCAAGATGGCGCACCTCCGCACATTGCAAATCCAGTTAAGCAGGTGCTGAAGCGCTATTTCGGAAATGGTGGAATTATCAGCCGCCATTTCCGTACAGCCTGGCTGTCCCGATCACCTGATCTTAATCCGTGTGACTTCTGGCTGTGGGGTTATCTGAAAGATGTTGTGTTCACTGTTACGATTGCAAACTTAGCTGCATTGAAGGCACGCATTACGCAACACATTCTGAACATGACCCCGGAAACACTTCGATCAGTTGTGGAACATGCTGTTTCTCGATTTCAAGTTGTTACAGACAACGGTGGACGACGTATTGAACTTGTTTTGCGCCACTCACACGGAAAATAATGATCAGATTTGACTTTGATTGATGCTTTTTATGCGGTTTTTGGCGTCAGGACATTCAAAAACCGATTTTTCCCACCCGATGTGATCAACCAATCCCTTCTGCCAGGAACGAGCAGCCGTCTGTCATCCGTTTTCTGTCTAGTGAAGATATAAAAGGCGTCGCAGAATGGAGCAGTGTGGCGACACCTGTCTGTCACAGAGGCAAGTCTGCTGAGGCTTCGGACACACGTGTGTGTAGCGGCTGACTCTTGTTTCTCTCTGTCAGTACTGGCCACACGGGGGACTTTCTCACGCAAAGTGTAGCCAAGGAAAACCAAATCACAAGTGAGTCGGTGCAAAGGAGTTTAGAACAACTGGAAATGTCTCTACTTATCCCGAGCACACCACTGATTGAAGCCGGGGGCACCATCCTGCTCAGCCCAGAAAGCGAGTTTCTCACAAGGGGAGGCCACAACGTATGGAACGCGGATTTACAGTAAACTTCGTACACTCGTAGTACTCCCTGAGGACAACAAAATGTGTAAGTAGTAGCGCGTACTTCTCAAGCGTTACTGAGAAAATCGCAAGATAATTTCGATCGTCAAATATATATATCTGTGAGTGGCCATTTTTACCATGAAGCGGCTGCAGCCGAGTGGTGCTGGCACGGTAGCCCAGCGTGTTCGGTCAGAGCGTTAGCTATCTTATCTAAAAAAAAAAAAAAAATTAAAAAAAAAAAAATAAAAAAAAACTGAGCGAGCGGATCAACGAACAAACAGAATGGGTGTCATCGGACGTCCGCCTTGAACAAATTTAACGAACAATATGTAAGTAGGCTGTTTATGTTTTCTTATTGGCAACGTTACGTAGCGCTCTGTATGAAAATCACTGGCTGTGCTGTGTGCAGTCTGTGGCTAGTTTGCATTGTTGTCTGCCGTTGTAGTGTTGGGCAGCTGGATGTTAACAGCGTGTAGCGTTGCGCAGTTAGAGGTGAGCCGCCAGCAGTGGTGGATGTGGCGAGAGAAATGGCGGAGTTTTGAAATTTGTAAGACTGGATGTCATGAACTGCTATATATATTATGACCTTTGAACACTATTAATGTAAATACATTGTTTCTTCTCTATCAAAATCTTTCATTTGCTAACTATGCCTATCAGTAGTTAGTGCCTTCCGTAGTTTGAATCTTTTATTTAGCTGACAGTAGTGGCGCTCGCTGTATTGCAGTAGTTCGAGTAACGAAGATTTTTGTGAGGTAAGTGATTTGTGAAAGGTATGGGTTAATGTTAGTCAGGGCCATTCTTTTGTAGGGATTTCTGAAAGTCAGATTGCGTTGCGGTAAAAAAATATTGTGTGTCAGTTTAAGCACAGTCACGTATAATTTTTCAAAAGGGGACGTTTCAAATATAGAACAATTTTTTTTAAAAAAAAAAAAAAAGAAATAAGTGGTGGCGTTCAAGCCGCTTGATCGAGTTCCGTTCGTCAGTTATTTTTTATTTTCAACACAGTCATTTTCTTACTATTTATGTTACAATTGATATAATGGGAAAAATACGTGTAATCGGATGAATCTTTATTAAATTTACAATGTTATTTGGCAGTCTACTAATTTTTATTATCACAAATAATATAGTATTCATAAATACCGACTAGTAAACGACCAAACGCATAAAGTGATACTGAAAATTTATGCTTGTCCGTGTCTTCAAACCTGTACGTATTAAATCGAAAGAGAACGAGAAATTGCTTCTCGGAAGACGCTATTAAAATACACTCGATACTGCGTAACCAATTATCAGCGCCGAATTTTGAGGAAATACTGCGTTATGCGTGGTTTGCTTCCAAATTATCGTCTTAAAGAGAGGTTTTTGAAAATGTTAACGAGGTTTGTTTTCCCACGGAAAACGTCAAAAGACCTTGCGTATGCGGAAACGTAGCATTTATACAATGCAGCTGGTGCCGTTTAACTTTGGTTTCCCTGTTTTTACAAAAAATACCATCCTGCAACTTGTACTCGTAATGTCGAAAGTGACGATTAATTGTACATCTTTCGAAAGCCGTCTGTGCCGGTCAAAATTTGGAGGTAACACGTCGTTTCGGGCTCCTTCCAGGTAAAAGGGATTTCTCAAATCACGGACAAGTATACATTTTCAGTAATCACTTTATGCGTTTGGTCGTTACTAATCGATATTTATGAATATTACATTACTTGTGATGATAAAAATTAGAAGACTGCCAAATAACATTGTAAATTTAGTAAAAGTTCATCCGATTACACGTATTTTCCCCAATATATCAATTGTAATATAAATAGTAAGAAAATGACTGTGTTGAAAACAAAAAAAAAAAAAAAACGAACGGGACTCGATCCAGTGACTACAGGGCTTGAACGCTAACCACTCGGCTGTCGCCGCTTCATGGTAAAAATGGCCACGCACAGGTATATATTTGACGGCCGAAATTATCTTGCGATTTTCTCAATAACGCTTGAGAAGTACGCGCTACTGCTTACACATTTTGTTGTCCTCATGGAGTACTACCAGTGTACGAAGTTTGCAGTAAATCTGCGTTGCAAACGTCGTGGCCTCCCATTGTCAATTAAATATTGTGTGGCACTCTTGTCCCCTTAGCTTTGATACGTCTAATAGGCAGTCATTTCCCAGAACATATTTTGATACAGTATAAAGTATCACTGCAACGCAGTATGAATACTCATTCGACAGCAAATGTTATGCACACACCAATATGGCGGCTGTAGTTACACTTTTGTGACGTAGGGGCCATCTCCCCTTATTCAAACATCCTTGGTCGGTGCAAACTGCGGCAGCATTTATTGTGCGCATTTAGTATCAACTATGAGAATTTCATTACATCAGAAGACTGTCCTTTGATTACCTGTTGCGATAGTTGTCCATAGCCGTCGGCAACGGCGGCATGAGAAAGCGAGAGATCAACGAAGAGAAAGTTTCTGTTGCTACACAGCAACAGAACGCAAATCCAGAAAAGTTCTTCGAATACCACAGGATGTTTGTTAACTGATTTTAAATGCTTTTGAGTATCGTTGGCACAGAATTTCTAAAAGGAACAAAACCATGAGTGAATGTATCAGTGCAGAAATAAAACTCGCTGAAGATTTAAGAGGACCTGAACGTGAGGAGGTAGCATTTTCACTCCCATTTTTGACAAGGCATTATTCTTAATCAATAACACTCAGGGCATAGCTGTTTCATAACGCTGCATAACTCTACGTAAAGCAGTATTAAATATTGGCGAGTATGTTGCAATTTTGAGAGAAGACTGTGAGTTTTGTGGAAAGTACAATTATTTTAGTAGTGAAGAAATAAGGAGCTCTTTGCAGAATACTGTTTCATCGTGATTTTCACTGAGCAGCCTACCGAGGTTCCTTTCCGAGATAGAAAAGGCGAGGTACAGACTGTTTTGGGTTAATGACGAAGGGAAATTTTACTTAAAACGCTCTGAACACCGAACTGCCATTTACTTTGTGCCAAATCGTGTTTAGAAGTCTGAAGGACAAGCTTCCACCCCTTTATTTTGAGTGGAATAATAATCCGATGTCTAGTTATATCATTACGCAGTTAAGCTTCCATCGTTGTTAAAGTGCAATATCTCCGTATCCATCATATCCAGTCTCAAAAACAGTTAGTCTATTTCTTCTGTGACCTCTACCGTTAATCGATGTGACGAGACAGCCGTGAAATTTTGTTTTAGGTTTGATGATTATTTTAGTAATTGCAGAATTACTAAAATAATCATCAAACCTAAAATAAAATTTCACGGCTGCAAGCCACATCCGAGCTCGCCACAATACGGACTAAACGACTGATGGAGTCGCTGTCGCCGGACACGGCGAGGAGCACGTGATGATGATGATGATGATTTTAGTAATTATCAAGATTGCCACCGCCACCTTGCAACAGATCAGCAATTCTCGAAAAGAGCAGAGCGTCGGATGCAGAGAACATCTTACATGGTAGCGAAGACCAGGTTAGACAAGGGAATACGTCTGTGAACTCAAATCCGACGCTCATCTTTGTTTACAATATGTAAACACAGAATCTCTGCCATAAAAACAGATAAACTGATAGGAATTGCATAGACAATGACAGTGTTTAAAATGGTTCAAATGGCTCTGAGCACTATGGGACTTAACACCTCAGGTCATCAGTCCCCTAGAGCTTAGAACTACTTAAACCTAACTAACCTAAGGACATCACACACATCCATTCTCGAGGCAGGATTCGAACCTGCGACCGTAGCGCCTAGAGCCGCTCGGCCACAGAGGCCGGCCTGTACAAGTTATAAGTAGGCTGTTTAGGTTTTTATGTTGGTAACGCCACGTAGCGCTCTGTATGAAAATACTGACTGTGCTGTGTGCAGTCTGTGGTTGGTTGGCATTGTTGGAATATTCGCTATTGTAGTGTTGGGCAGTTGGATGTGAACAGCGCGTAGCGTTGCGCAGTTAGAGGTGAGACGCCAGCAGTGGTGGATGTGGAGAGAGAGAGATGCCAGAGTTTTGAGCGGTTACTATAAGCGGTCGAACTGGGCGTGTGTCCGCCAGAAAAAGGAAATTTGTAAAGATAGAGGTCATGAATTATGACTTTTGAACATTATGAAGGTAAATACATTGTTTGTTCTCTGTCAAAATCTTTCATTTGCTAACTATGCCTGTCAGTAGCTAGTGCCTTCAGTAGACAGAATCTTTTATTTAGCTGGCAGCATTGGCGCTCGCTGTACTGAAGTGGTTCGAGTAACGAAGGTTTTTGTGAGGTAAGTGATTCATGTAAGATATAGGTTAGTGTTAGTCAGGGCCATTCTTTTGTAGGAATTATTGAAAGTCAGACTGCGTTGCACTAAAAATATTGGGTGACAGTTTAGTGATGATCAGAATAAGTAAGAGAGAAATGTCTGAGGACATTCAGTTTTACTTAGCTGTCTCTGCATCAAGCAACATAGAAGTTTACCAGCACAGTAATTCATAATTTATCTAAAGGGATGTTTGAAAGTACAGTCTAAAAAACGTTTACAGTTTCAGAATAATTGGATTATTCAAGAGTAACAGCTTCACAAATTCAGCAAGTCTATAGAGCGTTGGTCCACTCCTGACCCTTATGCAAGCACTCATTTGGCTTGGCATTGTTTGGTACGGCTGTTGGATGTCCTCCTGAGGGATATCGCGCCACATTCTGACAAAAGGGAGTGTTAGGTCGTCAAAATACCGAGCTGGTTGGAGGGCCCTGTCCACAGTGCTCCAAACGTTCTCAGTTGGGGAGACACTCAGCGACCTTCCTGGCCAAGGTAGGGTTTGGCTGGCATGGAGACAAGCTGTAGAAACTCTCGCCTTGTGCGGGGTGGGGCGAGGGGTATTATCTTGCAGAAATGGAAGCCGTGGATATGGTTTGCCGCTGTGCTGAATGACAACCAAAGAGGTCCTGCTATGACATGGAATGGCACGTCAGACCATCACTCTTGGCTGTCAGGCCGTATGGCGAGCGACAGTCAGGTTCATATTCCCATTGCTGTCCGTACGGTGTCCAGACACATCTTCAGCCTGGAACCTCATTCGCTGGAGTGGAATCGTCTTCAGTGATGTCTCCCGCTTCAAACTGAGCCCGAAAGACCAGCGAAGACGAGTCAGGAGATACCCCGGACATCGGTGAGATACCAACCAAAGTATCGCCAGCCATACGGCTCGACAGCCAATAATGATGATGTGGGGTGTCATAATGCCCGCTCGCAAGTGGCGAGGGTTTCTACTGCTTTTCTTCTTGCTTGCTAAACCCTACCTTTGCTAGCAAAGTCACCGGATCTCTGCTCAACTGAGAACTTTGGAAGCGTTATGGGCAGGGCCCCGCAATCTGCTCAGGACCTTAAGAATCTAACGCGCCAATCTGACAGAATTTGGCACGAGATACGTAATGAGGATCTCCAACAACTCTATCAATCAGTGCCAAGCAGAGTAATTGAATGCATAAGGGCCAGAGGCAGACCAGCATGTTACTGACTTGCTCAATTTGCGAAGCTCTGTCTTGAATAAAACAATTTTCTGGAACTGTGATCATTTGTACGTATGCACATGTACGTCACATGTATCGGTTACTGTTCCATTCGGAAAATTCCTTCATGGTGCGTCTTTTTTTTGTCTTAGAAACCAAAATTTTTGTTGCCCTTGGAAGCCACTATATAGTCAGCCGGCAGCATCCATTGTCTTAGGCGTTAGTGATACACACTGAAGCGCCAAAGAAACTGGTATAGGCATACGTATTCTAACACAGAGATATGTAAACAGGTAGAATACGGCGCTGCGGTCGGCAACGTCTGCATAAGACAACAAATGTCTGGCGCAGTTGTTAGATCGGATACTGCTGCTGCAATGGCAAGTTATCATGATTTAAGTGAGGTTGAACCTGGTGTTATACTCGGCGCGCGAGTGATGGGGCACAACATCTCCGAGGCAGCGATTTCACGAGTACACCGTGAATGTCAGGAAACCGGTAAAACATTGAACTCCAACATCGTTCCGGTTGGAAAAAGATCCTGCAAGAACGGGACCAGCGACGACAGAAGTGCAACTATTCCGCAAATTGCTGCAGATTTCAATGATGGGCCATCAACAAGTTTCAGCGTGTGGTGTATTACACGAAACATCATCGATATGGGCCTTCGGAGCCCAAGGCCCACTCGTGTACCCTTGATGACTGCACGCCTCGCCTCGGTCCGTCAACACCGACATTGGACTGTTGTTGCCTGGTCGGACGAGTCTCGTTTCAAATTGTATCGAGCGGATGGACGTGTACTGGCGTGCAGACAACCTCATGAATCCATGGACCCTGCATGTCAGCCGGGGACTGTTCAAGGCCGGCCGGGGTGGCCGAGCGATTCTAGGCGCTACAGTCTGAAACCGCGCGACCGCTACAGTCGCGGGTTCGAATCCTGCCTCGGGCATGGATGTGTGTGATCTCCTTAGGTTAGTTAGGTTTAAGTAGTTCTAAGTTCTAGGGGACTGACGACCTCAGCAGTTAAGTCCCTAGTGCTCAGAGCCATTTGAAGTTGAACCATTTTGACTGTTCAAGCTGGTGGAGGCTCGTAATGGCGTGGGGCGTGCCTAGTTGCAGACGTCTAGATACGACTCCGTAAAACGTTAACTCCATCCACAGGCCCTGGCGGACCCAGTGGTACCGACCGGCCGCCGTGTCATTCTCAACACACAGGCGTCACTGGATGCGGATGTGGAAGGGCATGTGGTCACCACACCGCTCTCCCGGCCATAGGTCAGTTTCCGAGACCGGAGCCGCTACTTCTCAATCAAGTAGCTCCTCAGTTTGTCTCACAATGGCTGAGTGCACCCCGCTTGCCATCAGCGCTCGGCAGACCGGATGGTCACCCATCCAAGCGCTAGCCCACTCCGACAACGCTTAACTTCGGTGATCTGACGGGAACCGGTGTCAGCGCTGCGGCAAGGCCTTTGGCAGATACGACTCCGACAGGTGACATATATGTAAGAACCTGTGTGATCACCTATATCAATTCATGTCCATTGTGCATTCCGACGGACTTGGGTAAATCCAACAGGACAATGCGACACCCTACACGTCCAGAATTGCTACGGAGTGGCTCCAGGAACACTCTTTTTTTGTTTTGTTTTGGTCATCAGTCTACTGACTGGTTTGATGCGGCCCGCCACGAATTCCTTTCCTGTGCTAACCTCTTCATCTCAGAGTAGCACTTGCAACCTACGTCCTCAATTATTTGCTTTTGTTTGACGTATTCCAATCTCTGTCTTCCTCTACAGTTTTTGCCCTCTGCAGCTCCCTCTAGTACCATGGAAGTCATTCCCTCATGTCTTAGCAGATGTCCTATCATCCTGTCCCTTCTCCTGATCAGTGTTTTCCACATATTCCTTTCCTCTCCGATTCTGCGTAGAACCTCCTCATTCCTTACCTTATCAGTCCACCTAATTTTCAACATTCGTCTTTAGCACCATATCTCAAATGCTTCGATTCTCTTCTGTTCCGGTTTTCCCACAGTCCATGTTTCACTATCATACAATGCTGTACTCCAGACGTACATCCTCAGAAATTTCTTCCTCAAATTAAGGCAGGTATTTGATATTAGTAGACTTCCCTTCACCAGAAACGCCTTTTTTGCCATAGCGAGTCTGCTTTTGATGTCCTCCTTGCTCCGTCCGTCATTGGTCATTTTACTGCCTAGGCAGCAGTATTCCTGAACTTCACTGACTTCGTGACCATCAATCCGGATGTTAAGTTTCTAGCTGTTCTCATTTCTACTACTTCTCATTACCTTCGTCTTTCTCCGATTTACTCTCAAACCATACTGTGTACTCATTAGACTGTTCATTCCGTTCAGCAGATCATTTAATTCTTCTTCACTTTCACTCAGGATAGCAATGTCATCAGCGAATCGTATCAGTGATATCCTTTCACCTTGTATCATAACTCCACTCCTGAACCTTTCTTTTATTTCCATCATTGCTTCCTCGATGTACAGATTGAAGAGTAGGGGCGAAAGGCTACAGCCTTGTCTTACACCCTTCTTAATACGAGCACTTCGTTCTTGATCGTCCACTCTTATTATTCCCTCTTGGTTGTTGTACATATTGTATATGACCCGTCTCTCCCTATAGCTTACCCCTACTTTTTTCAGAATCTCGAACAGCTTGCACCATTTTATATTGTCGAACGCTTTTTCCAGGTCGACAAATCCTATGAAAGTGTCTTGATTTTTCTTTAGCCTTGCTTCCATTATTAGCCGTAACGTCAGAATTGCCTCTCTCGTCCCTTTGCTTTTCCTAAAGCCAAACTGATCGTCACCTAGCGCATTCTCAATTTTCTTTTCCATTCTTCTGTATATTATTCTTGTAAGCAGCTTCGATGCATGAGCTGTTAAGCTGATTGTGCGATAATTCTCGCACTTGTCAGCTCTTGCCGTCTTCGGAACTGTGTGGATGATGTTTTTCCGAAAGTCAGATGGTATGTCGCCAGACTCATATATTCTACACACCAATGTGAATAGTCGTTTTGTTGCCACTTCCCCCAATGATTTTAGAAATTCTGATGGAATGTTATCTATGCCTTCTGCCTTATTTGACCGTAAGTCCTCCAAAGCTCTTTTAAATTCCGATTCTAATACTGGATCCCCTATCTCTTCTAAATCGACTACTGTTTCTTCTTTTATCACATCAGACAAATCTTCACCCTCATAGAGGCTTTCAGTGTATTCTTTCCACCTATCTGCTCTCTCCTCTGCATTTAACAGTAGAATTCCCGTTGCACTCTTAATGTTACCACTGTTGCTTTTAATGTCACCAAAGGTTGTTTTGACTTTCCTGTATGCTGAGTCTGTCCTTCCGACAATCATATCTTTTTCGATGTCTTCACATTTTTCCTGCAGCCATTTCGTCTTAGCTTCCCTGCACTTCCTATTTATTTCATTCCTCAGCGACTTGTATTTCTGTATTCCTGATTTTCCCGGAACATGTTTGTACTTCCTCTTTTCATCAATCAACTGAAGTATTTCTTCTGTTACCCATGGTTTCTTGGCAGCTACCTTCTTTGTACCTATGTTTTCCTTCCCAACTTCTGTGATGGCCCTTTTTAGAGATGTCCATTCCTCTTCAACTGTACTGCCTACTGCGCTATTCCTTATTGCTGTATCTATAGCGTTAGAGAACTTCAAACGTAGCTTGTCATTCCTTAGTACTTCCGTATCCCACTTCTTTGCGTATTGATTCTTCCTGACTAATGTCTTGAACTTCAGCCTACTCTTCATCACTACTATATTGTGATCTGAGTCTATATCTGCTCCTGAGTACGCCTTACAATCCAGTATCTGATTTCGGAATCTCTGTCTGACCATGATGTAATCTAATTGAAATCTTCCCGTATCTCCCGGCCTTTTCCAAGTATACCTCCTCCTGTTGTAATTCTTGAACAGGGTATTCGCTATTACTAGCTGAAACTTGTTACAGAACTCAATTAGTCTTTCTCCTCTTTCATTCCTTGTCCCAAGTCCATATTCTCCTGTAACCTTTTCTTCTACTCCTTCCCCTACAACTGCATTCCAGTCGCCCATGACTATTAGATTTTCGTCCCCCTCTACATACTGCATTGCCCTTTCAATATCCTCATACACTTTCTCTATCTGTTCATCTTCGGCTTGCGACGTTGGCATGTGTACCTGAACTATCGTTGTCGGTGTTGGTCTGCTGTCGATTCTGATTAGAACAACCTGGTCACTGAACTGTTCACAGTAACACACCCTCTGACCTACCTTCCTATTCATAACGAATCCTACACCTGATATACCATTTTCTGCTGCTGTTGATATTACCCGATACTCATCTGACCAGAAATCCTTGTCTTCCTTCCACTTCACTTCACTGACCCCTACTATATCTAGATTGAGCCATTACATTTCCCTTTTCAGATTTTCTAGTTTCCCTACCACGTTGAAGCTTCTGACCTTCCACGCCCCGACTCGTAGAACGTTATCCTTTCGTTGATTATTCAATCTTTTTCTCATGGTAACCTCCCCCTTGGCAGTCCCCTCCCGGAGATCCGAATGGGGGACTATTCCGGAATCTTTTGCCAATGGAGAGATCATCATGACACTTCTTCAATTACAGGCCACATGTCCTGTGGATACCCGTTACGTGTCTTTAATGCAGTGGTTTCCATTGCCTTCTGCATCCTCATGTCGTTGATCATTGCTGGTTCTTCCACCTTTAGGGGCAATTTCCCACCCCTGAACCTCTATCCGCTCCTCCGCCCTCTTTGACAAGGCCGTTGGCAGAATGAGGCTGACTTCTTATGCCGGAAGTCTTCGGCCGCCAATGCTGATTATTTATCAAAATTTAGGCAGTGGCGGGGATCGAACCCGGGACCGAAGACATTTTTGATTATGAATTAAAGACGCTACCCCTAGAGCACGGGTAGCTGGCCAGGAACACTCTTCTAAGTTTAAACACTTACGCTGGCCACCAAACTCCCCGACATGAACGTTAGTGAGCATATCCGGGATGTCTTGCAACGTGCTGTTCAGAAGAGATCCCCACACTCTCGTACTCTTACGGATTCATTGTGTCATATGCCTCCAGCACAACTTCAGACATTAGTCAAGTCCACGCCACGTCGTGTTGCATCAGTGCTGCGTACTCGTGGGGGCCCTACACGATATTAGGCAGGTGTACCAGTTTCTTTGGCTCTTCAGTGTATATGGCTGTTAGCAATGTCATGAACAGATTCGTCTTATTTAAATGCCGTTATATGACATGAAATTTCATGCTTGACAATGCATTTGAGCCGAAACTGAAATAGCGAGATAAAAGCAGTTACTGCTAAAAGAGAAAATTACGTTATTTAAAGAATTTATAGAGGATGTGGAGCAGTCTTACAAGAAGTTAATCAGACTCTTCCTTCCCCTTCAGGACAAGACAAGCTGGTAGCGGTGGAAAGGGAGGGGGGGGTCGGCCGATGGTCCCAGTTGTGACGGGACTTCCAGTTATGATATCTGCTGTACGGCCAATGGCATGGCAAGCTGACAGTGGTGTAAAGGGAAGGGGGGTGGGGGAGAGTGGTTCACAACTGGGACGGGACTTCCAGTTGTGACACCTGCCTTACGGCCGATGGAAACCTCCCAAAATAAATGGTCGGAACTGTTTGATTGGAGCAATTTTTAATCAATTTCTGAGACAATACTTCCAGTTTTTCTCTATGTGTTTGACAGCGAGAATCCAGTTCCAAGTGTTGCAAAAATAGTTCAAATGGCTCTGAGCACTATGGGACTTAACAGCTATGGTCATCAGTCCGCTAGAACTTAGAACTACGTAAATCTAACTAACCTAAGGACGTCACACAACACCCAGTCATCACGAGGCAGAGAAAATCGACCGTAGCGGTCGCGCGGTTCCAGACTGTAGCGCCTAGAACCGCTCGGCCACTCCGGCCGGCCCAAGTGTTGCAGTTTACCTTCACATGAGTGAAGGTCTTCTATTAGGCCCTTCGTGTGATGAGCTTTGTAAATTATACGAGGGTAATCTCCAAAGTAAGGTCTCCTATTTTTTTACAAGTACATAGACCTGTTTATTTCTGCAATGGTTTACATCAGTTTACAGCTTGAACATTTAGCTATTTTCTAAAATAATCACCGTTTCTGTCGATGCAGTTTTGTAGGCGCTGTGGCAGTTTTTGTATGCCCATGTGATACCAGCTCGCCGTCATGCTGTTCAGAACGTTATGAACCTCGTCTTTCACCTCGTCGTCGGAGCTGAATCGCTGGGACTAAAATTAACGCTGACAGGTACTGTGAGACTCTGAAAAAACTCAAACGGGCAATTCAGAACCGGAGAAGAAGAATGTTGAGCAAAGGGCGTACACATTCTCCATGACAACGCTCGCCCACACATCGCTCGGCAAACCGTTGCTCTCCTGCAACAGTTTCAGTGGAACATAGTCACGCACCCACCCTATAGTCATGACTTGGCGCTCAGTGGCTATCACCTGTTCCCTAGGTTAAGAGAACATTTGGCCGGAAAGCGATTCAGCTCCGACGACGAGGTGAAAGCAGAGGTTCATAAGTTTCTGAAAAGCATGGCGCCGAGTTGGTATGCCATGGGCATACAAAAACTGCCACAGCGCCTACAAAAATGCATCGACAGAAATGGTAATTATGTCGAAAACTAGCTAAATGTTCAAGCTGTAAACTGATGTAAACCATTGTAGAAATAAACAGGTCTAAATACTTATAAAAAAATAGGAGACCTTACTTTTGGGATTACCCTCGTAGTACGAGCAACACAATCTTGCAGCGGCATTTGCTGGCTGATACACTAATTGCAGATGTATCCTCGTTTGCACACGCCAGCCGCAAATGCGTGTTTAGCATATTCGAATGGAGTGCGTGAAAGGCAAGGGAAGGGTCACCTGCGCCCTAAATCACTCGGGCGTAACGCGGCTGTGACAGCCTAACGAAGGCCGCTCAGGATTCCGCCTCTCCCGGCACCGCGCCCGGACAGGAACCGCAGTGTGTCTCATACGGCCGGGACACGCAGTAATAAAGCGACGTCGGCGACGGCGCGGCCGTGATGTAAGGCGACGCGGGAAATTAGGCGGCAGCTGCGTGTCCGAGGGCGCGGGATCGACCCCCCGCGAGGCCCCCTGACTGAGTGCGGCACTAATTGAGCGGTGCTCCGCGGGGCGCGACTGCTCGTAGTGAATTTTAATCAGGCCCGCCCGGCTGTCTTAGAGGCGCCGAGGTCTCACGGGCGCACTGGCGCCGACGGAGCGGCTGTCCGGCCGTTTCAAGCCGTGCCGAGCACTCGGATCTGTGCAACGTGGCCTCAAACAACTGGAAAGTAAAGGACAGGTGTGTTGTGTGCTGGATCTTGTCCACTCGTCGCTTGTAGGGCGTATAAAGGATGCTGCGTTCTCGGAATGCTATACAACAATTCAAACAAATAACGTTAATAGTTTCATTTTTGTAAAGCAGACTGACAATACTTAACTTAGGAGTTACATCGGTGCCGCAAGTAACATGCAAACAGTA
The DNA here is from genome assembly GCF_021461395.2 of Schistocerca americana. NCBI lineage: Eukaryota > Metazoa > Arthropoda > Insecta > Orthoptera > Acrididae > Schistocerca > Schistocerca americana. The sequence continues at coordinate 215,189,935 of NC_060120.1, forward strand.
ATATTCTTCGCTATAGACAAAGGCCAACTAAGCACTTGATGACAATCTGATATCGTAGCGCTAATGTCCGCATACTGAACCGATCTGAGCACTAATGTCCGACCGAGGCGGTTTTTGTTTTGTTTTGTTTTCTTTACAGTAATTTTTACACCTTTACATAAAGTCAGACCGGCAGTGGCACACCTATGCCGCTCTTCGGCCACAGAAAAAACATACATAAAACAGGACAACATATTAAACAAACATACATGGAGGATAAAAACAGGGGTCATACATATTAAAATAAATGAAGGCGTTCACGGATGCGCTGTTTGTATAAAAACGTTCAACACTGTACACAACGGAGACTCAGAGTTTCGTATGTGAACGGAAGAGCAGTGAAGGAGAGACACTGATGAACTGTTGGGAAGAGAAACACTAGCACAGTGGCGACGATCTCCAGCGCACTAAAAACATACTGTGCACACGAAAAAGCTGGGGGCCTGCCAGAGGGAAGAGGTGAGGGAAGGAGGGACTGGGGGAGAAGATGCCAGTGGGAGAGAAGAAAGGAGGGGGAGGGGAGAGTGTATGGGGGTGTGGAAGCTTGGGGAGGGGAGGGAAGGAGGAGGGGGAGGAAGTGAGGAAGGAGAGAAGGGAAAGAGGGTGCCCTGGAGGAAAAACACATGGGGAGGATCAAAGCTGGTAGGAGGGGTAGAGGGAGGGGACGAGGGCATCATCAGGGAGGGGAAGTTGACAGAAGCCACCTTGGGCAAGGGTATGGAGTGTGGTAAGATGGAGAGCGGGTGGGATGCAGCTGTACAGGTGTGGCAGTGGACGGGGGTGGGAAAGGATGGGAGAGACAAGCGAGTGAGGGGGATCAAGTTTACGGGAGGTGTAAAGGATCCGTATCTGTTCAAGGAAGAGGAAGAGGTGCGGGAAAGGGATTAAGTTGTAGAGGATCCGTGTGGGGGAAGGGAGGCAGATGCGATAGGCGAGGCGGAGTGCATGGCGTTCCAGGATTTGAAGGGACTTGTAGAAGGCTGGAGGGACAGAGATCCAGGCAAGATGGGCATAACAGAGGATGGGGTAGATGAGGGATTTATAGGTGTGGAGGACTATGGAGGGGTCCAGAACCCGTGTGCGGCCAGAAAGGAGCTTGAGGAGGCGGAGTGTGCCTCGGCTTGGATCGTTCGGAGATGGGGGGTTCAGGAGAGGCGACAGTCAAGGGTGACGCCAAGGTACTTGAGGGTGGGGGTAAGGTTAATAGGATGGACATAGATGCTGAGCTAAAAATCAAGGAGACGGAAGGAAGGGGTGGTTTTGCCTACAATGATCGCCTGGGTTACCGAGGCTGGCAGGAGCGGCACTTATATTCACTTCTTACAGGGGGCGCTTGTGTCGTGGTGCGGTCCTTGTCAGCAGGCTATTGGCTGACGTTTTCTCACTTTCTCTGGTCCTGGGTTCTTCCTCTTCCTTCCAGCGCTTGTGGTTATGCCAGAACATTGTAACCGCAGAGAAGTCACCTACTTCAAAGGTCTGCAACATAGCTCGATGAAACTTGGATCACACGTAAAACGAAGTGCTACGTTGCGAATTAAAACACACACAACACTAGTGTAATGTTCTACAATATGTATTGTTTGTTTGGTAGAACGGTTTACAGCTGTTATGCCATCATCAGGCACGATGATAAATACACAGTGCTGTGAAATTTTGTAGGGTCAAGGATTTTAATCTAGTGTGTCTACAGAGTACCTCCATTTTCAGTCAAGAAAAATAAAACGAGAGGAATTATTTCAATGTAAATGCGATGTAAGATTATTTAACTAAAATAAAATATGTGACACATTATCTACTGTACTGTATAGAAATTACAACAATTGCTCATAGAGGAAAATGAATTTAACAATAAACTTTGGTAACATGTTCCAAGGTTGTGACTGAACAAAATAATCTTGACTTTAATAGGTCCTAAATTACAAACTGATAACATATTCTAGTGAGATTAAGCAGGTAAGTGAAGGCGCTGTGATGATAAAAAGAGTATTTTTTTATCACGAGAAGAGAAATTATAGTAACTGAAATAAAGGACAATGGGGCATATGATTAAGAGGGTTAATTAACAACATGGCCTCGATGGGTTTATGAGCAGTATCTGTGTTTAGAAGTAAAGGAATTGCATTTGGTTATCCAGTACTATGTTTGGGCAGATGGCTATGTATTTATTAATTTCCATTATTTGAAGATGTCTTGTCTTCCTTCCTTTATGGATATGATTTGATAGTTCATGTTGCACCTTGTAACTATGGCGCTCCTTTTCCAAAATTTCCACTTTTGCGGACCACTTGCTTAAAGAACACCATAATTACAATGTGCAACATGAACTATCAAATCATATCCATAAAGGAAGGAAGATATCTTCAAGCAATGGAAATTAATAAAGATATATCCACATGCCCAAGTTTAGTACTGAATGACCAAACACAATTCCTTTACTCACCACTTCTAACTGCAGATACTGCTCATAATCCCATTCAAGATGTGTTTTAAATTACCCCTCTTACTCACACACCCACTGTCTTTCATTTCAAGTACTATAATTTTTCCTGTCTTGGTAAAAAATTAGTCTATGTATAATCGCAGCTGCTTAATCTCACAAGTATATGTTATCAGTCTGTAATTTAGGACCCATTAAAGAGAAGATTATTTTGTTCTATCCCATCCATGGGACATGTCACTAATGCTTATTGTTCAATTTTGTAATTTGTACCTACTTCAGTAGTTAATGTGTCACATATTTCATCCTTGTGCTGGTGTAAACTGGCTCAAGCACACCATGCGGCATAGAGGTTGTGACAAGATAGATAGAGGCCAACAACAGACTCGCAGGAAACGCGCTACCAGTCGCCAGTATTCAGATCGCCGCCGCAGACCGGAGGGCCAGTTAGTTTGAGTCTGTTCGAGTCTGTCACAATGAGTAAGTTCCAGTGTAATCAGTCGCAGTCTATCAGGATTTACAATAGCAATTACCTCTGCCACTAACTCAGAGACAGGCAGCATGTAACAACCCTAATAGTGTATGTAGTGGACTTTGTACTTCACTAGCAGTGAGGCTAGCATGGGCTATACAGAAGAGCTTGTACCACAACACAATCCTGATATAAGTAATTTTCCATTCTTATAAATAAAGAAATCAGTTAATATATGTGTGCAGTTTGTGTTATAGAAAGAGGATACCAGCCACGAAACAGCATCCTCTCCTTGTTTCCAAACGAGACGACATAAAAATCTTAGTTAAATAATCTTACGTCGCATTTACTCTGAGATAACTCCTCTTCCTTTATTCCTGAATCTAACATCAACATTTTTCATCTCTGGAAATGAAGATTTTTTTGTAGATGCACCAGTTTAAAACGTTTGTTCCTACAAAGTTTTACAGCACTACATACGAGTATTTATCTTCGTATCTAATGGTGGCATAACTGCCGAAAACCGGTTTGTGAAATAAATAATAAATATTGTAAATATTACACCAGTTTGTGGATGTTTTCATTCACAATGCACAAAATATTCTCTCGAGAATCGACGGAAGAGTCAATCACTGCGAACTGCTACAGTTTAATACTGAAGCTAATTTAGAGGAATATGTAATGAGACTGACAGAAATGACACGTTTATTCAAAGACAACAATTACAAAGAAGTCGCCAGATTTATGATGGTCTCCTGGATACTACAAAAGACATGATATGGTTCTTAATAGGATGTGTGATCACCACGGACAGCAATCCATCCTTTACAAAGACCAGCTGGATGGTCGTTGGTGCATGTGGACGGGCTGAAATACGTCTCCCCAATGCATCCCTCAAGTCCTCGGGGGTAGGGGAGTGGGGTGGGTTGGGCGGGGTAAGGGGGTGGGGGTAGAACAGGCTGGCTAGTTCTTTTGCCGAATATCCTCTCACTCCAAAAGGTCCTCCACTTGCGCAGGAAGATCCAGTCGCGAACACATGAAAAAACACGCATGGGAAAGTAGTAGCGTGCCACAACAATGCTGCCTAGTGATTGTGCTTCGTTCAAAGATTAGGTCAGTACGCCTGTGCAACATCATATCACATGGACCACCAAACCGTTTATGTTCAACAGTGCTAGAAGTACCGTCACATGGCGAGAGGTGGGAAAACATAATGAATGCACCTTGGAGCATTGTCTAACATGATCGTTTTGACAGACCAATTGTTACGGCGTGCGGAGGCATAATGGTTGTTTTGGTTGGCAGGAGAGCCAACACCGTGTTGCTAGAGGAGGCCGATAGGCACGCGTTTAGCTCATGCAGGCTGGCGTGAGGTCTGGAACAGGACAAGGAAATTAGAATTTAGAAAAAACGGACGTAGCTGGTGGAATACTTAACTTTAATCCGTTAATGGTGAACGTCGCTCTTGACGGTACATGATTCAGTATCAATAGTAACTGGTAATGGCGCCTTGCTAGGTCGTAGCAAATGACGTAGCTGAAGGCTATGCTAACTATCGTCTCGGCAAATGAGAGCGTATTTTGTCAGTGAACCATCGCTAGCAAAGTCGGTTGTACAACTGGGCGAGTGCTAGGAAGTCTCTCTAGACCTGCCGTGTGGCGGCGCTCGGTCTGCACTCACTGATAGTGGCGACACGCGGGTCCGACGTATACTAATGGACCGCGGCCGATTTAAAGGCTACCACCTAGCAAGTGTAGTGTCTGGCGGTGACACCACAATGGTATATGGGCGTACCTACTTCCAGATCTTTGAAAACTGTACACTCATCATTCAAAGCCATTGTGACACTGTACTCCTTCCCCCTGATCGTCTTTTCAGTGTGCATTCAGCGCTGACTTCATTCTTAATGGATGAAATTGCGCGACCGATCCGAACAGTGCGAGTGGAGGAACTTTCGGAACAAGAGGATATTCGGCGAATGGACTGGCCTGCATGTTCGCCCGATGGAAATCCCTTCGAGCACTTGTGAGATGCGATGGCGATATGGTGGAGGAATGGGACGCCCTACAAGAAGGACTTCTTTCCAGTCTCCGGCCAGCGTGGCAGTACGTTGCTGAGTACGCATTAACGTCTGTGTTTTTTTTCCTTTATTGTGATTTGTACACCTTATACAAAGGCGGGCTGGCAGCGGATTACATCTACTCCGCTCTTCAGCCACAGGAATTACAATAATAGAAAAAAATGAGACAGAAAAGTAACAAATCGGAGGTTAAAAAACAGGAGATACAATAAATAATAAACATGAAGCCGTTCACACTCGACGAAAACACACAAAAACACTGGTGGCACTGCACACAGACACTGACGAACGAGATGGTACAAGTGAACGAAGAGCGTGGCGGCGAAAAACACTAAATCACAATCACGACGGCACAGACACTAAACTGATGGCGATGATCTCCGGCGCGTGAATGTGCACTTAGCGTGTGCGGGGACCTGCCTAGAGGGGAGGAAGGCGGTGGAGGAGAGGGAGAGGAGAGCAGAGATGCCAATGGCAGGGGTGTTGGGGGGGGGAGGAATGAAGGTAGGAGGGGGTGGGGAAGCCCGGCGGAGGAGGGGGGGAGGAAGGGAGGATGGAGGGAAGGAGAGAGAAGGGAGAGAGGGTGCCCTAAGGAAAGGACACAGGAATTGGGAGGATCAAAGTTGATAGGAGGGATAGATGGAGGGGAGGAGGGCATCATCAGGGAGGAGGAGCTGGCAGAAGCCACCTTGCGAGAGGGTATGGTGAGTGGAGAGATGGAGAGCAGGTGGGACATGGAAATACAGTCGCGGCAGCGGATGGGGGCGGGAGAGGATGGGAGAGACCAGCGGGTGAGGAGGGTCGAGTTTACGGGAGGTGTAGAGGATCCGTATCCGAACGTCCGTGGTGATCACATACGCTATTAAGAACCATGCCCAGCCGCTTGTAATGTCTAGGACAGTGGTTCCCAACAGGTGGTCCGCGGACCCCCAGGGGTCCGCGAGCTATGCCAGAGGGGTCCGCAAGGTGCTATTAGAATAAAAAATACATTAAATATATTTCGTATGATAACAGATTTTTTGTTTTGGCCGCTTCCTGCATGAGCAGAGCTTTAGCGAACGCTAACTTCTGCGTCTAGCGTCTTCCTACAGCCAACTGACACTAGCACACTCTAGCGCAAAACTAGAATTAGATAGAGGCAAATAGTTCTGCTGTATACCGTTAGACTGTGCGCGCTGCCTCTATGCAGTTGACAACTGACAGTCGCTTTACACAGAAACTCGCATTTCAGATGACAATCGGCCATTGTTAGTTTATTGCCAGTGCTTTCACAGACCGTGTTGTTTACATATTCAATTTTCTGTATTAAAACAGTAGTGTTTGTAAAGCGTTGTTTTTCGCAGAAGCTACAGTTCAAGTAGTTAAAAATGGACCATTGGTTAAAAAGTGGTTCAAATAAATAATACCTTGTATGAAATTAGTATTTTCTTATTTTTCACACATGTCTACTCCATGCAGTCTCAAGTGTAGTACACTTGAAAGGCCAATACACTCAGTTTTAATTGTTTCCTGTCATTTTCAGTTCACACTCAATTTTTATTTTTTTAAGGAGTTTGTTACACTAAACACCCAGATTTGAAGACAAAGATTTTGAGCAGTAATCAAAATTTAACAATAACAATGATGGATAAATTGAAAAAGTTTTAAGCTAAATATTTTTTCAATAATGAATGTAAATATAAACGGACTGAGTGCCAAATAGGAGGAACAAAGTTAGAACAGGTGGACGGTTTCAAGTACTTAGGATGCATATTCTCACAGGATGGCAACATAGTGAAAGAACTGGAAGCGAGGTGTAGCAAAGCTAATGCAGTGAGCGCTCAGCTACGATCTACTCTCTTCTACAACAAGGAAGTCAGTACCAAGACTAAGTTATCTGTGCACAGTTCAATCTTTCGACCAACTTTGTTGTACGGGAGCGAAAGCTGGGTGGATTCAGGTTACCTTATCAACAAGGTTGAGGTTACGGATATGAAAGTAGCTAGGATGATTGCAGGTACTAGTAGATGGGAACTATGGCAGGAGGGTTTCCACAATGAGGAAATCAAAGAAAAACTGGGAATGAACTGTATAGATGTAGCAGTCAGGGTGAACAGGCTTAGATGGCGGGGTCATGTTACACGCATGGGAGAAGCAAGGTTACCCAAGAGACTCATGGATTCAGCAGTAGAGGGTAGGAGGAGTCGGGGCAGACCGAGGAGAAGGTACCTGGATTCGGTTAAGAATGATTTTGAAGTAATAGGTTTAACATCAGAAGAGGCACCAATGTTAGCACTGAATAGGGGATCATGGAGGAACTGTATAAGGGGGGCTATGCTCCAGATTGAACGCTGAAGGGCATAATCAGTCTTAAATGGTGATGATGATGATAATGAATGTCAATTTTTTCTGAGTACCAAAAATAGAAAATGTATGAAAAGACAATTGGTTTTTTTTAGGTACTTGATTCTGTGGTATGACAAGGTACCAATCATGCTCGATGAGGGGGTCCTCGTAAAAATTTTGCTAGGAACCCATGGTCTAGGACAATGGTCGTCAAACATTTTTGCTCAAGAGCCAATACTGTGCTGACACTGTAGGACAACTCGGGCCGCGTAAGCATGTTTCCTCAAGCTATGGAAACATGGTTATTCATAGACGCTTACCACTGACACATTTTGAATCTACATATTGTAACATATCACGCCAAATGCATTTAAGTGAAAAAGAAAATTGTGTATAGCAACTACATGCACTTTCTGAACGCTTATCTCAACGACCAATTTGCCGTACCTAAACAGATATTTCGGGCAGTGCCATCACAACATGATCACATGTTCGTTTCTCTGATTTCAGGGCCTATTTTCTAGGTATATTCACCCTAGTATCTGAAAGAAAACTAAGTGGCTACAGCAGACCGTTTCCAGTCGGACTTTTGTATTAGCCTGCATATAAAACAGACGATTCTAAATAATATAAAATACTGTATTCAAAATTACCACAAATGGATAGACTGCAGGATGGTAGCTATATATATAAAAGGGTTTAGAAGTCAGTTTCATCTGCTGTATTACAATGCGTGTTTTTTGTAATGTTGTTGTGGACTTCAGCCCGAAGACTGGTTTAACGCAGTTCTCCATGCTACTCTATCCTGGGCAAGCCTGTTCATCTCAAAATACCTACTGCAACCTACATCCTTCAAATGTTCAAATGTGCGTCGGTCCCTAAGGGACCAAACTGCTGAGGTCATCGGTCCCAAAACTTACACACTTCTTAAACTAACTTATGCTAAGAACAACATACACACACCCATGCCCGAGGGAGGACTCGAACGTCCGGCAAGAGGGGCCAAAAATCCGTGCATGGCGCCTCGAACCGCGCGGCCACACCGCGCGACTTACATCCTACTGAATGCACTTACTGTATTCATCTCTTGGTCTCCCTCAACGAGTTTTACCCTCCAAGCTTCCCTCCAGTACTAAACTGGTGATCCCTTGTGTCTCAGAATGCCTGTGTCAACCGGTCCCTTCATTTAGTCAAGTTATGCCACAAATTTCTTTCTCTTCAATTCTGTTCAGTACCTTCTCTTTGGTTACATGATCTGCCCCTCTAATCTTCAGCATTCTTCTGTAGCACATTTCCAAAGCTTCTATTCTCTTCTTGTCTAAATTGTTTATCGCCCATGTTTCACTTCCATACATGACTAAACTCCATACAAATACTCTACCATCTGAGCTACCGAAGCACGACTCACGCCCGGTCCTCACAGCTTTACTTCTGACAGTATCTCGTCTCCTACCTTCCAAACTTTACAGAAGCTCTCCTGCGAACCTGGAGAACTAGCACTCCTGAAAGAAAGGATATTGCGGAGACATGGCTTAGCCACAGCCTGGGGGATATTTCCAGAATGAGATTTTCACTCTGCAGCGGAGTGTGCGCTGATATGAAACTTCCTGGCAGATTAAAACTGTGTGCCCGACCGAGACTCGAACTCGGTCGGGCACACAGTTTTAATCTGCCAGGAAGTTTCATATCAGCGCACACTCCGCTGCAGAGAGAAAATCTCATTCTGGCTCCATACAAATACTTTCAGAAAAGATTTCCTTATACTGAAATCTATACTCCATATTAACAAACCTCTCTTCTTCAGAAACAATTTTTCTCCCATTGCCAGCCTACATTTTATATCCTTTCTACTTCGATCTTCATCAGTTAGTTTGCTGCCCAAATAGCAAATCTTATTTCCCAATCTGATAAAATGTGCCCATGATAAGCGTCTATGAATAACCATGGTTTCATAGTGTGTTGAAACATGCTTACGCGACCCGAGTTGTCCTACAGTAATTCCCTTACCATCACCTGATTTAATTCGACTACATTGCATTATCCTTGTTTTGGTTTTGTTAATGTTCATCTTAAATCTTCCTTTCAACACACTATCCATTCCGTTCAACTGCTCTTCCAAGACCTTTAATGTCTCTGACAGAATTACAATTTCATCCGGAAACCTCAGAGTTTTTATTTCTTCTCGCTCGACTTTAACTCCCGTTCGAAAATTTGTAGAAGTAACTCGTACTTGTGTAAAAGCTGCCTTGGCCACTTTACCGGACGAGTAGTGTGAGCACTGTTTTCGATCGGACGCCGTGTCAGCAATCAGCATTAGTGATCCATAAAAGAAACTATCAGACTGACATAAATGACAAGGAACCACAACTGCAGGTCAGAAGACGTTGTTTCAACATCGATGCATAGGTAAAGTATACACAAGTAAGGTAGCAAGAATAATACATTGTAATTTATTTATCGTACAACAGATGACACACAGTTAAAAAAGTTTTTACTAAATATTACGGAACAAGCTCCCTGTCAGTCTTATTGACAACAATGGTGTTGAATATGAGAACTGTACTAACCACTTCTAGGCATGCAGCAGCGCTGTTCACGGGAAAAAATATTGTGTGGCTACTTTTCCCGTCCTGGACACTTTACGACACCTTCTCCTACCGATGTTACTGTTAATTAGTAACCTACATAAATTAGTATGTTAAATTAATTAATAACAGGAATTCCAATATGAGAAACTAAATGTTCTGAATGCCATTTTTCTTTTAATCGTTGCATTGTAATACAACAGCCTTAATTTGATTTCATATTACTTGCTAGAACCATGTACTGACACATCACATTTGAAGATGGCCGCCTCTGTAATGCGCATTCACGAATCCATGACACTTTCGTTTGACATTTATGCCTTGGCACTAATCGGTGCGAGTTGCCCACGCTCGTGAGTCGTCATCATTGGAAGGCAAACTATGAAATCTTCCCCCTCTCGCTTCTATGAACCGAGCAGTGGCCGCACCACACACCAGTCTGTCCCCGAGATAAGCGGCAAACTTTGCTTAGCCCATGGTCAAATTCACTAAAGTCAATTGAAATTAAGCACATCTTAAAATATTACTGTCTCTCTAAGTATCGAGAATCGTGGGACGCACGAACACCCATTCGGGCGGCATGCGGAGCCCGCTGGTCTAGGGGAACATCATCAATCGCGATGACTTTGGCATAATTCTTGTCTTTGAATAAACGTCTCAGTTGTGTTCGTCTCACTGCGATTTTCTTTCAGTTGCTTTCTGTCTCTGTACAGTAGCAGTTCTTTCATTATATGTTTCAAGTTTCACAGAGCTATGTTCCTTGGCAGTAAAACATCATGCGAAAGTTATTCTCATTCTGAAGTTCTGCACGCCAGTGTAGACGAGAAATACCGGCGGTTTCTGCAGTTCAACATCCAGTTACAGTTTATTTGAAATGATATAATTAAGTGCCCCCACTAATAAGAAGAACAGGAAGTCCACAAGTCCCATGGATATGGTCATCATGTGGTCATTGGTTGTCCAAGGTTGTAAGTCCAGAGGGCCATTTCGTTATTGATGGGGTCTTGGCTTCATAAATAACAAACAAAAGCTTCGGTAACGTTTAATTATTTGTGCTTTTGATTTAAAATTCTTAAAAAGTGGCCATATATTCGTTGCTGCGGGAAATTTGTCTCTATCTGGCAACATTGGATTCAACTGGCAGCAGAAGCGCACAAATGCGACGAACGTGAGTTGCGGGGATTCACACGCTTGCTAGCCGGGTGTGGCCGAGCGGTTCTAGGCGCTTCAGTCTCGAACCGCGCGACCGCTACGGTCGCAGGTCCGAATCCCGCCTCGGGCATAGATGTGTGTGTTGTCTTCAGGTTAGTTAGGTTTAAGTAGTTCTAAGTTCTAGGGGACTAACGACCTCAGATGTTAAGTCCCATAGTGCTGAGAGCCATTTGAACCATTTCTTTCCCGTCCCACCATCACAAACGCAGAACACTGTCTAGCTTATGATGCAGTCTACGGTGCCAATGATCTTGAATTGAAAGTGATTTGTGTTATCAGTAAAAGTACAATATTTTTGTTGTTAGCTGTTTCGTAATGGAAAAAAATAAAAGGTATCCATATGATGCGGGCTACATATTGAAAATAATAGCATATGCAGAAGGACGTGGAAAAAGAGCAGCCGAGCGGCATTTCGGCCCTCCACCAATAGAAAAAACCATTGGCGATTCGCGGGCTAGTAAAGAACTGACGTAAATGAAATATGCAAATAGACGACTGAATGCAAAATGGCCAAAATTAAAAGGGATTTGAAGGGTCAGTTCGGTTTAAAAACGAAGAACTTTTTCTTTAGTCCGGCATTCCAATCTAATATAAAAATAGTAAAAACGTTATTTTTTAAAAGAACTGCTTAAAAATTAAGGTGTGTCCTATAGTCCATACCGTCTTATAGTCCGTAAAATCTATTTATCATCAATGCATTACCATGGCAAATCTGTATCATTGTAAGGTGATCCAATGACGATTAAGAAACTAAAACAAAAATAAGAAATCAGTGTTGCCACCTTCACGGCAGGAGAAGAAAGAAATACCCTCTTTAAAAAATAGCCACAGCTGTAGCCGTTAGACGTCTGCTTGCAACACCCGTCGAAAGCGTGCCAAACCTCTCACCACAAATGCGCTGCTGACCACCTACAAAGGGGTCTGCTTCTCTTATTCTAATAGTTTGCGACGTCGTTCTCATGACAGCAAACAAGTGTGACGTCAGAATTACGACGCGTCCCATGAATCAAATTTAGTTCAAAAAAATGGTTCAAATGGCTCTGAGCACTATGGGACTTAACTTCTGAGCTCATCAGTCCCCTGGCGGTCGCGCGGTTCCAGACTGTAGCGCCTAGAACCGCTAGGCCACCCCGGCCGGCTGTTATTTTGTACGTTCCGAAAAATATGTGGACTGATTAGTTCCAAGAAGATTGGGGAGTAGGACAGAAGATGCTAGATGGAATAGCGTTGTGAGGGTCGATGACCAGTGATGCCTGGATACCGCAGTGGACAGAGCACTTGCCTGCGAAAGAAAAAGGTCCTAGGTTGAGTCAGCATCGTGTCAGCACACAGTTTTAATCTCCCAGAACGTTTCGGTTTTATAACGGTTGAAAACTGGTTAACAGATTTTCTCATTGATATAATGTACTGTATCTTTCGAACCATTACCATCTATAGTAATTAAAAATTTTAATGAGAGTTACTGAAAGTGCGTATCCCAACTGGACTGGTGAGCGTTCGTTCAAATTGTCACAGTTTACATGAGTGACCATGTAATATCAGGTTTAACTTCTCTATTTTCGCGCTCTTCCATATTCATAACTGAATTTAAATCCTTTTTTTAATAATGTGTTAATAGAGAAAAGCGTGTTGCTTTCTATAAGCTCTACACCACTGCTCTTAGACTCACTGAATAGTCCACCACGAAGCACCAACAAACCCAGCAACTTCACACGCGGCCAAACACGATTGCCCCTTTTTGCCACTGTGTCACATCCCTACACTTACCTAATGATACGCTAATGTCCGCCTGAAATATAAATGTCTCACTGATTGCTACCGTCTTATGCTCACGTAGAGGCAGCGCGCAAGTGGTTGAGGTATGTGCTGCGTCATCTGTAAAGGCTTAACAATTCAGCTGTGCATACGCACTGGGGTGGCAAATTTTTTATCTGGAGAGCTTATATAATCTCTCCTAAACGAAGACCGACAACTTTTCCGTACGTGTACATTAAGCCAAAACGCTGCTACGTGCAGCAGTTGTTATTATTGTAACTTTATTTTCATTGGCTACAGGTCTATTTCGGCCCAAAGGCCATTTTCAAGCACTTTGCAACATATAGTACGGTATTTAGATCATATGTCTGTGAGTTTTCGTAATAAATAATTATTTTGTACATTTGGCGTTAGACTTACTTCCATATTACGTCGTTGACGCTCTTAATGGCAGATATCTTACTTGGTGCGTTTTCAAGCAAAGAACAGGCGAAATTATAAGTTCCTCGCTCATTACTGTCTCAGCAGTGGAATTTTTCTTTGTTGGCCAGTATCGTTAAGATCTTGTTCACATTTTGAAATTCTGACAGCTTCGAGTTACCAGAATGAGATTTCCACTCTGCAGCGGAGTGTGCGCTGATATGAAACTTCCTGGCAAATTACAACTGTGTGCCGGGCCGAGACTCGAACTCGGGACCTTTGCCTTTCGCGGGCAAGTGCTCTACCAACTGAGCTACCCAAGCACGACTCACGCCCCGTCCTCACAGCTTTACTTCTGCCAGTACCTCGTCTCCTACCTTCCTCAGTTGGTAGAGCTTCTGTTAAGTTTGGAAGGTAGGAGACGAGGTACTGGCAGAAGTAAAGCTGTGAGGACGGGGCGTGAGTCGTGCTTGGGTAGCTCAGTTGTTAAGTCCGCTGTTAGCAGCGGTGGGGCAAGGTCGTCGTGCCTGTGTCCTCCTGTTAGCGCACCGCGCACGCGTGTTTACTGTTTACCTTCCGCTGCGGCGAGTGTCACGCGTCCGTGTCTCGGTAGTGGCATGGCGCAATCGTATCGCAAGTCCACAATTAAGATCACATTTCAAGCTGACTACGCAAGACCTCGAGCACTTGACATTGAACATTTCATCCGGGAAGAACTTCATATTGCACCTCAAGACATCAATGGGATCCACTTTTCTATAACACAAAGTGTCGTCTACATAAAACTGATCAATGAAAAGGCGTGCACTGATGTTGTGTGCCGACACGCTCATGGACTTAAATTTAAGCATTCTGATGGTCACTTAGGAACTGTCACGATCGACCACGCTGGATTAGGCCTTCGCACTCTGAGGGTCTTCGAGCTGCCATTCGAAGTCCCGCCAGATGTTGTGGTGACAGCTTTCAAACCGTACGGCAACGTTCTAAGCCACTTGGCTGAAAAATGGCAAACGTTTGAGACGTACCCCGTCTTAAATTAAGATTGAACTGACGAAGCATGTGCCATCCTATTTAGTAATTGGCAGCCGCAGAGCCATTGTCATGTACAACGGACAACCGCGTACTTGCGCCGGCTGTGGCTAGGAAGGACATGTCCGATCGGCCTGCATTCAACGCCGACTCACTCAGACACCGGTTGGTGGAGTTCCATCCCCGGCGACGCCTACTTCACTCCCCATCACGTATGCAGCGGCTGCTGCTCCTGCCCAGGATCGTATCACCATATTGCAGTCAGTGGTCGATGACAGTGTGGCGGACAGCATATCCCCATCTACGACGTCATCGGCAGACTTGCCTCAAGACGGTGATCAATTGTGCCACCGAGACGAGCCTAAAGAGAAGATGGAAGTAGAAACGGAAATTGTCCCGACCTCTGCCTTCCTACCAATGGAGACCGCATCAGATGGTTGTCGCCGCACTCTGACACAGAACAACATGTTCGGAAACAACGGTCCCCCTCGAAAACGCAAGAAACGGCGCCATACGCCATCCGATGATTGCCTGCTTCGGATGTGTGACCCGGACAGCAAAGGACTTGGAACAGCAGTTGAACGGAATGGACAGTGTCTTGAAAGGAGGATATAAGATGAACATCAACAAAAGCAAAACGAGGATAATGGAATGTAGTCAAATTAAATCGGGTGCTGCTGAGGGAATTAGATTAGGAAATGAGACACTTAAAGTAGTAAAGGAGTTTTGCTATTTGGGGAGCAAACTAACTGATGATGGTCGAAGTAGAGAGGATATTAAATGTAGACTGGCAATGGCAAGGAAAGCGTTTCTGAAGAAGAGAAATTTGTTAACATCCAGTATTGATTTAAGTGTCAGGAAGTCGTTTCTGAAAGTATTTGTATGGAGCGTAGCCATGTATGGAAGTGAAACATGGACGATAACTAGTTTGGACAAGAAGAGAATAGTAGCTTTCGAAATGTGGTGCTACAGAAGAATGCTGAAGATTAAATGGGTAGATCACGTAACTGATGAGGAGGTATTGAACAGAATTGGGGAGAAGAGAAATTTGTGGCACAACTTGACTAGAAGAAGGGATCGGTTGGTAGGACATGTCCTGAGGCATCAAGGGATCACAAATTTAGCATTGGAGGGCATCGTAGAGGGTAAAAATCGTAGAGGGAGACCAAGAGAGGAATACACTAAGCAGATTCAGAAGGATGTAGGTTGCAGTAGGTACTGGGAGATAAAGGAGCTTGCACAGGATAGATTAGCATGGAGAGCTGCATCAAACCAGTCTCAGGACTGAAGACCACAACAACAACAACAATAAGCCAAAACGCTGCTATATGTAGCAGTTGTTATTATTGTGACTTTATTTTCATTGGCTATTGGCCTATTTCGGCTCAAAGGCCATTTTCAAGCACTCTGAAACATATAGTACGGTATTTAGATCATATATCTGTGAGTTTAGGTAACACTTCCACTGTCAACATTACTGCAATGTCAGTGAAACTGGCAGGTACAGTTTTAATTAAACTGAAGACGATTAGTATTACATTCACGATCGGACGTTCTAAAAGCAGCATTCCATCCAGGAGTAATACAGCTGTATGGCGCTGCAACCGACGGGGCATCACTTTCTGATGAAACTGAAGAACTAATTGTAATGACTACGGAATATTCTATATAGGCCAAACAGGCAGATATTTCCGAATTAGATAGCGAGAACATACCAGAAACATTGACACAAACCTATCTACATTATTTAACCATGTAAAAACTGAAAATCACAACATAGACCAGATTGAAAATTCGATGTAAATTCTCCACATAACACCAAAAGGCCCAATATTGATCTTTCTGGAAGAGCTGGAAATCTATATACACACCCACAAATATCAAGAAAAATTTTAAACTAACAAACCGATTGAAAACATAAAAACTATTTTGATAATTTTATTGAAGTTATTGACCACGGATAATTTCATAAAACGAACACCAATATACAGCTGCAAAGATTTTATTATCACACAATTTATAAAACAAATCTGTAAACATGTAACATCGGTGACATAACTCGAAGCTGAAACTTCCTGGCAGATTAAAACTGTGTGCCGGGCCGAGACTCGAACTCGGGAACTTTGCCTTTCGCTGGCAAGTGCTATACCAACTTTTTTTGTTTTTTTTCTTTTTTTTGTGCCTTAGAGCGCTTTTTTTTTGAAAAGTTATTTTTTATGGTTTAATTAGCATGTCGATATGTTCAAAATCTAAAATAATTAAAATAACAAAATGCGTACGTAACACAAATGGGCATTTTTTTAAATAACCAGCTATCCTAGCCACTGTTTTTAACAAAAATGAAAAAAGGAAAAAAGGATTTTGAAAGGTTTGTTTTTCTGCTTCTTTTAATTTTTATTTTATTTTATTTTTATACAAATGGATGGAAGGAAGGCCGTTCCTCTTCGGCTACATAAACAGAATAATAGGAAGTCGTCCCGTTACGACAAAGGATGCTCCATGCTATAGCCCGCTGCGAATTTTTCGATGACTGTCGTCTCGTTGCTGTGTTGTTTCCGTTGTTTGTTCAATCTCATAAAAAAAGGAACTGGGAAGACGTGCTATGGTTATCTCATGTCATCGATAATCCAGCTGCGAGGCGGATTATGGAATGCACTCCAAAGAAAATGATAAAAATATTAGCTATATTTAGGGTTCTTGACGATCGCACAATGTCGTTCGTTGAGGTAATACCAAAAATTGGGTACCGTCTTTTCGCTATTAGGTAGTGAACAGCGTGGCCGCTGATCCACGTCACAGAGTGCGTTTTTGCTCTTGGGAAATAAATCTTATCGGGGAAAAGAAGTGATCGGGTAGTTATCTTGTCGGGAGTCGTGCGTGTGAGAAAAGCCAATATCTGACGCACCAAGTACCAAACGTCCTTTGCCGACCCGCATTCGAAACGATGTCCATCCGTGTCAATCACTTGGCATGTGGCACACAAGAGTGAATCAGTGAGGTGGATGTGATATACGCGGGACTGGCACAACTGTTTCCCATTAACAGTTACGTACCATGCAGATTGCACGTCAGTATCAAGGGTGGTGGCATTAACTGCCTGCCACACAGCGCGCAACTTTTTAGTGGGGTATTTGCTTTCAATCACATTCGGCGTCCTGTTCATTTGCATGACAGCATACATCGCCCTCGTCGTCATCAAGCGTGTGGGTAGTAGTGCGGTGCGGATGTAGCTTAATTCAAGGAAGAATTGGCTAATGTAGAAGAAAGGTGCTGGGATGTCCGATATCATCACACGGGGTGCGAGTGAGATTGGTCGTAATGCTTCCAGTAAGAGAACTTGTGAGGCACGTCGGACTTCTTCGCCACAGTTGCAGGTGACAGCTGACGAACAGGCCCTTCGCTCTGTTCTGAACATCACAAAGGCCTAAACCCAATCTGCTCCTCGGGAGGGTTAGGGACTCGTAACGAATCTTAAATAACATTCCCGTATTAACAAAGGATTCCAAAACCGCGAACATGCGATGAGCCAGGGTACGTGGTATCGGGAGTATCTGTGCAAAATGGGGGATACGTGACGCCAAATAGACGTTAGCATATCGTGTCCGTTGCAGGAGGTCTAGATGTCTCAGACGGTGGTCACTTATTCCTGCTCTCATCTGATTCAATAAACGCCTGTGGTTAAGGGCTGTCGAACGCTTCATGACAGATGTGAAATCAATGCCAAGACAGCGTATTGTGTCACTGATCAGTAGCGATGCGACGCTCTCGTCGGGTAGGCCTCTGCCTAAAGACAGGGCGTGTGATTTGTGGAGATTGAGATGGTTCCCCGATGACGCGCCGTAGGTCGCCACCTACGCCAGTGCTTCACGAACATCGTCATTATGGCGAAGAAGGAGTACCAGATCATCCGAATAGGCAGTGCAGCAAAAAGTGTGTCCACCAAGGGACATCCCAGTCAGGCGTTGTCGGAGGCCGCAGAGGAGTGGTTCCAAGACGAGGGCGTACAATATCGCCGAAAGAGGGCAGCCTTGTCGCACCGATCGCTGGATCTGTATCGGCGGCGTGAGACGGCCATTATACAGGGTGATTCAAAAAGAATACCACAACTTTAGGAATTTAAAACTCTGCAACGACAAAAGGCAGAGCTAAGCACTATCTGTCGGCGAATTAAGGGAGCTATAAAGTTTCATTTAGTTGTACATTTGTTCGCTTGAGGCGCTGTTGACTAGGCGTCAGCGTCAGTTGATGCTAAGATGGCGACCGCTCAACAGAAAGCTTTTTGTGTTATTGAGTACGGCAGAAGTGAATCGACGACAGTTGTTCAGCGTGCATTTCGAACGAAGTATGGTGTTAAACCTCCTGATAGGTGGTGTATTAAACGTTGGTATAAACAGTTTACAGAGAATGGGTGTTTGTGCAAAGGGAAAAGTTCTGGACGGCCGAGAACGACTGATGAAAATGTAGCACGCATCCAGCAAGCATTTGTTCGCAGCCCAGGAAAATCGACTCGCAGAGCTAGCAGAGAGCTGCAAATTCCACAATCAACTGTATGGAGAGTCCTACGAAAAAGGTTAGTTATGAAACCTTATCGTCTGAAATTGGTTCAAGCATTGTCTGCAGCTGATAAGATTAAAAGAATCGATTTCTGTGATTTTATCCTTGCTCAAATGGAAACAGATGAATCTTTCGTTTCAAAGATTGTGTTTAGTGATGAAGCAACTTTCCACACTAACGGGAAAGTCAACCGTCACAATGTCTGTATATGGGGCACTGAGAATCCGCGGGAAACAACTCAGTATGAACGTAACTCGCCTAAGGTGAACGTTTTCTGTGCCATTTCAGCCAATAAAGTTTTTGGTCCCTTTTTCTTCGAAGGTGCTACTGTAACTGGACTACAGTATCTGGAGGTGTTAGAGAATTGGCTGTTCCCTCAGCTCGAACAAGAAGCACAACAATTCATATTTCAGCAGGATGGCACTTATCTGTCCGTCAACTACCCGAGGCGATGGATCGGCCGCCAGGCAGCCCGTGACAGAGCACTTCATCACTGGCCTCCAAGAAGCCCTGATCTTACCCCCTGCGATTTTTTCTTATAGGGGTATGTTAAGGATATAGTGTTTCGGCCACATCTCCCAGCCACCATTGATGATTTGAAACGAGAAATAACAGCAGCTATCCAAACTGTTACGCCTGATATGCTACAGAGAGTGTGGAACGAGTTGGAGTATCGGGTGGATATTGCTCGTGTGTCTGGAGGGGGCCATATTGAACATCTCTGAACTTGTTTTTGAGTGAAAAAAAAACCTTTTTAAATACTCTTTGTAATGATGTATAACAGAAGATTATATTATGTTTCTTTCATTAAATACACATTTTTAAAGTTGTGGTATTCTTTTTGAATTACCCTGTATAACATCTTGGACGACGCGCCGCGTAGGAGACGCATCAGTACATTAACTATGACGTCCGGATACCCCATGTGTCGCAGTACCTCCATCAAAAATGTGTGGTCGACTCTGTCAAAGGCTTGGCTAAAGTCGAGTGAGGCCAAAACTCCTGGCAGTTGGCGAGCTTTGGCTAGCGCGATCATATCTCTATATCGGCACAATGCAGTGCGAATATTATGGTCGCCACCTAACGGTGCCTGGTCCTGCGACACAACACATCGTACTGATCGCTTTAGGTGTGCCGCCAGAAGCCGGGTGAAAATATTCAAGTCACTGTTGAGTAGGATCAAGGGCCGATAGTCACTGATCCTGGATACGCCTCGTGGTTTGTGTATGGGCACAATCACTCCTTCTAGGAAAGCACCAGGGATCTTCGTCGTGGGAGACATAAGATCGCGGCATATATCAGTCCATGCTGGTCATGCTGGTGACAGCAATTGTTGATATGTCTGGTAAAATTCCAGAGGAAGGCCATCAGGTCCTGGGGACTTATGAGCAGCCCCAGCATATCCCCCCCCCCCCCCCTCCAATTACAATGTTATCGGCGAACCTCAAAGTTTTTATTTCTTCTCCCTGGATTTTAATACTTACTCCACATTTTTCTTTTGTTTCCTTTACTGCTTGCTCAATACACAGATTGAATAACATCGGGGAGAGGCTACAACCCTGTCTCACTCCCTTCCCAACCACTGCTTCCCTTTCATGCCCCTCGACTCTTACAACTGCCATCTGGTTTCTGTACAAATTGTAAATAGCCTTTCGCTCCCTGTATTTTACCCTTGCCACGTTTAGAATTTGAAAGAGAGTATTCCAGTCAACATTGTCGAAAGCTTTCTCTAAGTCTACAAATGCTAGAAATGTAGGTTTGCCTTTCCTTAATCTTTCTTCTAAGATACGTCGTAAGGTCAGTATTTCCTCACGTGTTGCAGTGTTTCTACGGAATCCAAACTGATCTTCCCCGAGGTCGGCTTCTACCAGTTTTTCCATTCGTGTGTAAATAATTGGCGTTAGTATTTTGCAGCTGTGACTTATTAAACTGATAGTTCGGTAATTTTCACATCTGTCAACACCTGCTTTCTTTGGGATTGGAATTATTATATTGTTCTTGAAGTCTGAGGGTATTTCGCCTGTCTCGTATATCTTGCTCACCAGATGGTAGAGTTTTGTCAGGACTGGCTCTCCCAAGGCCGTCAGTAGTTCTAATGGAATGTTGTCTACTCCCGGGGCCTTGTTTCGACTCAGGTCTTTCAGTGCTCTGTCAAACTCTTCACGCAGTATCGTATCTGCCATTTCATCTTCATTTACATCCTCTTCCATTTCCATAATATTGTCCTCAATTACATCGCCCTTGTATAGACCCTCTATATGCTCCTTCCACCTTTCTGGTTTCCCTTCTTTGCTTAGAACTGGGTTTCCATCTGAGCTCTTGATATTCATACAAGTGGCTCTCTTTTTTGCAAAGGTCTCTTTAATTTTCCTGTAGGCTGTATCTATCTTACCCCTAGTGAGATAAGCCTCTACATCCTTACATTTGTCCTCTAGCCATGCCTGCTTAGCCATTTTGCACTTCCTGTCGATCTCATTTTTGAGACGTTTGTATTCCTTTTTGCCTGCTTCATTTACTACTTTTTTATATTTTCTCCTTTCATCAATTAAATTCAATATTTCTTCTGTTACCCAAGGATTTCTACTAGCCCTCGTCTTTTTACCTACTTGATCATCTGCTGCCTTCCCTACTTCATCCCTCAGAGCTACCCATTCTTCTTCTACTGTATTTCTTTCCCCCATTCCTGTCAATTGTTCGCTTATGCTGTCCCTGAAACTCTGTACAACCTCTGGTTCAGTCAATTTATCCAGGTCCCATGTTCTTAAATTCCCACCTTTTTGCAGTTTCTTCAGTTTTAATATACAGTTCATAACCAATAGATTGTGGTCAGAGTCCACATCTGCCCCTGGAAATGTCTTACAATTTAAAAGCTGGTTCCTACATCTCTGTCTTACCATTTTATAATCTATCTGATACCTTTAAGTATCTCGAGGATTCTTCCATGTATACAACCTTGTTTTATGATTCTTGAACCAAGTGTTAGCTATGATTAAGTTATGCTCTGTGCAAAATTCTACCAGACGGCTTCCTCATTCATTTCTTAGCCCCAATCCATATTCACCTACTATGTTTCCTTCTCTCCCTTTTCCTACTGTCGAATTCCAGTCACCCATGACTATTAAATTTTCGTCTCCCTTCACTACCTGAATAATTTCTTTTATCTCATCATACATTTCTTCAATTTCTTCGTCATCTGCAGAGCTAGTTGGCATATAAACTTGTACTACTGTAGTAGGCATGGGCTTCGTGTCTATCTTGGCCACTATAATACGTTCACTATGCTGTTTGTAGTAGCTTACCCATACTCCTATTTTTTTATTCATTATTAAACCTACTCGTGCATTACCCCTATTTGATTTTGTATTTATAACCCTGTATTCACCTGACCAGAAGTCTTGTTCCACGCCGGCCGCGGTGGTCTGGCGGTTCTAGGCGCTCAGTCCGGAGACGCGCGACTGCTACGGTCGCAGGTTCGAATCCTGCCTCGGGCATGGATGTGTTTGATGTCCTTAGGTTAGTTAGGTTTAAGTAGTTCTAAGTTCTAGGGGACTGATGACCATAGATGTTGAGTCCCATAGTGCTCAGAGCCATTTGAACCAATCTTGTTCCACCTGCCACCGAACTTCACTAATTTCCGCTATATACAACTTCAACCTATCCATTTCCCTTTTTAAATTTTCTAACCTACCTACGCGATTAAGGGATCTGACATTCCTCGCTCCGATCCGTAGAACGCCAGTTTTCTTTCTCCTAATAACGACATCCTCTTGAGTAGACCCCGCCCGTAGATCCGAATGGGGGACTATTTTACCTCCGGTATATTCTACCCAAGAGGACGCCATCATCATTTAACCATACAGTAAAGCTGCATGCCCTCGGGAAAAATTACGGCTGTAGTTTCCCCTTGCTTTCAGCCGTTCGCAGTACAACAGCAAGGCCGTTTTGGTTAGTTTTATAAGGCCAGATCAGTCAATCATCTAGACTGTTGCCCCTGCAACTACTGAAAAGGCTGCTGCCGCTCTTCAGGAACCACACGTTTGTCTGGCCTCTCAACAGATACCCCTCCGTTGTGGTTGCACCTACGATACGGCCTTCTGTATCGCTGAGGCACGCAAGCCTCCCCACCAACGGCAAGGTCCATGGTTCATGGGGGGAGGGGGGGGGGGGTCGTTATAGCATAATGTACACGTAACGTCCTTACAAGACATGTATAACGCTGCAGGCCCAGAAAAATTTAAAACTTTTCCATAGTTTAGGTAACACTTTCACTGTCAACATTACTGCAATGTCAGTGAAACTGGTAGGTACAGTTTTAAGTAAACAGAAGGCGATTACTATTACATTCACCTTCGGACGTTCTAAAAGCAGCATTCCAACCAGGAGTAATGCAGCTGTGTAGCGCTGCAACCGACGGGGCATCACTTTCTGATGAAACCGAAGAGATGGAACGAGAAGAATATTTACTTGTAGACAGAAGTGAAGAAGGGAATTAAAGTGGTAAAGAAAATAGAATGGTGAAATGCGATGGAATTTAATGAAGTGATTGTTAGATTATGAAGGCAACAGGAGAAGTCGAAAGTAGCGGTTAAGCTGTATGATGGAGATGGTGCGGAAGGGAAGAAACACACCGGCTGATTGGAAGAAGGATGTTATTGTTGTGTACATAGTTCCGCGTAGTCAGCGCGTACACAACTTTCCCACTAGAGCGCGCACCGCTAAGCACAACAGCGCAGGCGCAGCGCTCGTCCGTCTCCGCACTACGAGATGGCCTTTATTAACATGTAACGCAGCCAATGAGATTGCTGCTAAGGTAGAACCTTTTCTCCTCGCGGATCACACTCGCGCAGTGATACATGAACGCGCGAGGTATTATAACGAGTGTACAGACCTCCGATTAGTCAGTCTTCATCAGTCTGTACCAGTCTGCATTTGTCCGTACCAGTCTATAGTCAAGTTTCAGTCTGCACCTAATAAGATTACCATATTCCTGTACTTAGCCATGAAGATAAATGTATAGACACTTTGTCAAGTATCAGAGATATGTGAGAATAAGATTAACGTACCAATACCAAGGGAACTTCAGATTGTCAATTGTAAATATCATCCAGAACCAAGTTAAGTAATTTTTATGCTCGTTATTTT
Source organism: Schistocerca americana (assembly GCF_021461395.2). Lineage (NCBI taxonomy): Eukaryota > Metazoa > Arthropoda > Insecta > Orthoptera > Acrididae > Schistocerca > Schistocerca americana. The sequence goes on from NC_060120.1 coordinate 215,213,985, forward strand.
TTTAATAAATGTGTGTGAAAATTAGTCCAGTTCTGTTTAAAGTTGGTCAACGTCAATCTGTTACTCTAAGCGTGCAAGTGGCATTTCTATCGTCTGACCTAACGGCAGAAGATAAACACGCCACTCGCCTACTTCGTTCGAGCGAAAATCAAATAATCTGATGGTGTGTGTACCGAAGGTCTTACAGTACGCACACGACAGTTATCATAGCTGTTCTCAATAAAGGAAACAGGAAAGAAGCACAAATTGAGATTGTCGCTTTAGGTGCCTACGAATCGGTAAGAGTGCAAACTGTGTCAGGACAGGTGGACTCCCGCTGCCTCCTACCGCATTGCTTGGAATATGCCCGGTACACCACCCTCGGTCGTATGATGTATTCTGAACGGAGTAGGAAGCTGTGCAGGGGCAGAGGATTCTGCGATGAAGTCAACGAAATTAGGAAAAACGTTAACACCGTAAACTGGGGCGGAGATTTTGCTCGGAAGCCGTCAATGGCCACAATAAATTCCATCCCCATGTCGGTGGAAGATTACAGGAACGAAAGGCATCAAAACGCCTCGCCTTTTCTACGAGCTCATCTCACAGAAAACCTCAGCAATTTGAACTGACTAGTTCACCATCACAGACAAAGAGATTGCTCATATACCTGATGTGTAAACAGCTCTGTAAGTACACCGATCCTCCCAAGATTCAGAGTCCCCATTGAGCAGTTTATTTGACCGGTTTTCTACTGTCTCTGCGAACGGTCGATCGTTCGCTTGTCGTACGTATGAGCATCGAATTTTCTGTCGTGCTAATGTGAGAATCCGACCCAAGCTGGAATCTGCAAGGATGGGCCAATTGCACACTTAACAGACGAAAATCACTTGAAACCATGTAAGAACGTAGGGAAAGTAGGAGCCAGGGTGACTGGCTTTGCGTTCCCCATCGCTCGATGCTTCTCAGCTGGCTTTTTTTGTCGCTGCTATATCAGCAGATCTGCGTCAAGCTGCTGCTATTGTAGGAAGCTTCTGGGTCGGTGTTGTTCGGTATACGTTACGTTGGTGGGTGGCCGGTGAAGTGTTGAGCGCCGGTGTGGGGGGAGCTGCGCTGCTATTCTATCCGCCAGCCAACGCCTACTACCCCTTGGTCACGTACTATATAGAGTTTCGTTACTCCTCCACCACCGCTGAAGTGTCTCATGTTCAGGACCATTTCCTGGTGTGATACAAGATGACACCTTAAAGGCAGGCACAAGATTAAATAGAGAACGGAATGTAAGGCTGAAGCATCGCGACCTGAAAGTATTCAATGTTATTTGTATACAAATTCTTGCAGATGTGGAGATAGATTGTTCTCCCTAGTTTTATCCGTTGTTCCGGCTGGCGTTGATTAAAGTGAAGCTACTCACGGATGTCCAAAAAAATGGTTCAAATGGCTCTGAGCACTATGGGACTTTTTTTTTAACATCTGAGGTCATCACTCCCCTAGAACTTAGAACTACGTAAACCTAACTAACCTAAGAACATCACACAGATCCATGGCTGGGGCAGGATTCGAACCTGAGACCGTAGCGGTCGCGCGGTTCCAGACTGAAGCGCCTAGAACCGCTCGACCACTCCGGTCGGCTCACTTGCTTATATTTGATACTCTAGATATACAGTGATCAGAAGGAGGGAGGGGATTGGTGGTAATTCCTTTTCTGTTAGGTGTTATACCACTGATGATAACCAGAAGGATTATGAGGGACATGATACTCTTACGCTTTTGCAGACGAGAAGCGATTGGGAATCGGCCTGTGAACACTGGGATTTTGTTCTCAAGACAGCCAGATGCAGTATTCAAAAATCATGGATGGACAACTAAGTTGACATTCAACATTTGGGAGGTGAGGAACGAAGGCTGAACATGTTCATAGAGTTACAAAGAGGCAAAGAAAGGAGTATTAGCGGTAATACAAAACGTGTATCGTGAGTTAAAGCTTTCCTAGGAAAATCTAAGCGTTGAATTGCAGCAACTGAAAGAAGTTGTTCCACTTTCACGAGTGTGGAAGGAAAATATGACGCAGGTGGAAAGCTATTAACACAATGGTGTGTGCAACAGCAAACAATGAAGAAACTGCAAGCTAGAATGACACAATAAGAATCGTACAAGAGATGGCAAAAGTTAAAAAGCAACAGTGGCTTGGCACGAAACACAACCAGTAAACATGGAACAAGGGCTATTGAAAATTACCGAAACAGTGCGAAAATTGACGACAGTATTAGAGCAGTAAGTGCAGAGCACCGTGGATAGTCTAAATAGCTATTTAAAGGAGGTGCAAAGTCACCTAAAAGCACTTGATGAAAGGATGGTAGTAGGAAGCTGTCGTGAACATTAACGGACGGTTTAGAGACTGTGAGGATCAAAATTGAAAGGTTGCCTGAAGTGATTCATCACGCCACCCATGTACAATCGAGTGTGACACTGCTAACACCACTGCAATTTCTGATACGGTTACAACAAGCATAGGCAGACTTCCTCGCAGAGTTACAGCACATCGTACCTTTAACGGAAAAACTATATAGCCTTGTTTTATCACATGTCTACTGTTGAATTTAACATTGACCAAGCTTATTTATACATCAACATACAATTTCTGGCAGTAAGGATAAACGCATGATATCGATGTTTTATTATCCATTCATATCCCATTACGTGGGACACCTTAATGAATGAGCGCAAGTACAGACTCGCGAAGTGTTACTGGTCTCTGAATGAAAAGATGCTTACTTACCTATGTCCACAGCAGATCCGAACAACTGTAGTAGTGGGAATATTATCAAATGTTCAGCCAGAGTAGTACAAAAACATTATGCGTATTGCCTGTACAGAACCTAAGTTTCCTCAACAACACCCTGGATTCCAGTCTATTACAATCATTAGATGAACTGATGATCTCAGAAAAGGAAAAATTTCAGTTAACCAGATGCAGTTAACTGCAGGCAAAAAGCAACAATTGTTAGAGTGTCCACAACAAGTGTTATCCTGATTCTAGTTCTCTTTTGTGCAATACACTTCCTTTTAAAACGCAAAATATCCCGCTTAAACGTACCAGATCCATCAAATACCCATGGAATGGATACATACTAGTCGTGCGACTAGGGCCTGCCTTCGGGTAGACATACTAGTGATAAAAATTAAAAATAGAAGCTGTAAAGTGTATTAGTAGTAGGAAACAGACCAGAAAGTTAGATAATTAACACAGATAGAAGCCTTATGGTTCAGTTCAAGAAGCGAAAAAGGTATTGAGCTAAGATTCATGTAAAATTGTAAATATAAAACGTGTACAGACTAGTTAAGCAGCAAATACAGAAAGTATTCAGTGCAAATTTCTAGGAGAAGAGGAGGATGTTATGCTACTCAGCAGAAAACAGGAGGAAATTAAATTTTTCTTTAGTTCACACTAGCAGAGCCACAGGTGAACCAGGGAGGGGTGATGGCATAGCTATGCAGCATAAGAAAACACTCAACATAGCTACGCAGCATAAGAAAACACTCAATGCTTTAAGTCTGTTGTGTACAAGAGCACATATTGCTGCATCAGCAACAATAGCCCAGCACAAGTTAGACATGCAGCAAAATGTCTGCCAAGAGAGGGACAGTGACGTATTTATTAGCTCTTGTGATGTGGAGCAACAAGCATTACCTCAGACACAATAACACATTTCAGAGCATTGACAGTGCAGGTGTTAAACAAACACAGCATAACAAGGACCACTGACAATTGGTAAAGGAATAGGTCACATTCAGCCATAATGAACAGAGCCTCACATCAGTACCTCACTAGTCTCCATAAATACCCCACTCTCCTGCTCATTCAGTTGGTCATTAGAATTAATACCAACATTACTCAATTCAATGATTAGTATGGTGTAATGTCAGACGACAACCTATCAGACTTCAGCCGAACTGCTGGAGTTGCAGCATTGGTGACTAGCTGAGCCGAGACAACAACAAGAGTCAGCAGATTTCCACCATCTCGCTGTCATGAGATGTCAGCCGAGGCTGACGAGACATTAAACTGTATATCTCAAACAATAAATGTTAACGTGCTAATTATGTTTTATTAGCGCTGAAAGGCTTTCTACAATTACACATCCCTATCCAGACACTGTATAGGTGTCTCCGCTCGGCATACCTGCACTCTGTTTTGTTGTGTTTATGTAAAATCAACGTAAATATTATGTAACACTGATGTAAAAGAGGTGCTGTGCTCCGCAAGGATGGAAATTTTCTTTGTCATTAAAGATGAGGAGGTAGACATTTAAGGTAGGAGATGTGAATTTTGCTTTTTTTATGAAGTAGCATTTGCAGAAGTGCGGTTTTTGTAATTGCCAGAAGGAGGAGCTCCTTTTGCGTTAAGTTTTGACTGTTATGCGCGAACGAGAAGCAGAAAGAAATTTAGAGAAGTAGATCAAATGAAGCAGCTTGTTTGGAAGATTAGCAATGACAGCAAACAAGATTTTGTCAGAGAATGGTCATGGCATCATTGTGAGCCGTGTGAGTGAAATTTTAGTATGAATTTTGCGTGGGTAAAATATTCAGTATCACAACCCTGAAGGTGCGGATCAAGAACAGAAGACGAGAAGGTGAATGGGCGAAAGAAAAATAAACTACGGTCTATGCAGAAAGATTTTATCAAGAAAGAAAACAGGAACCCAAGACATCGGATGAGCATGAATCGTTTCAACTTTCGTTAAAAAAAGTGAGAATGTACGGAATAATAGAAGACAAAATAGATTGAGAAGTTTTACAGAGAGAAGACAAGTGTAAATGGACCGTGGGTGATTGATGAACATTTGTATAGAAAGTGACTCTAATGTGAACATTTATGCTGGAAGAGACGACTTCAGAACTGTGCAGATATATCAGAATCATTATTGTGAAGGCATAGCACACGTTAGTTTTGAAAGTGGAATTTTTAAATAAACTGATGCCACGCCAGCTAAAATAAGTGCATGAGTTCCCATTGTTGTCTACACCAACTGTGTGTGTTTCACGACATGGCTCGCTGGATCCCATCCCTATAGCCCTTATAAAGTGTTTAAAGGAGCTCTCATCGCTATACCGTGTGACATAGCAGTATTTTGTATCATAGAAAATTTCGGCTGATTTGTTTGCTTTACGAGACAACATATCGCCATATTGTCAGCATCCAGTTCCAACGAAAAGATCATGGCCACCGAGACCTATCGATCATCTTCCACCACCAGCAATCACGACAAATTCACATTCAAAACAGTAGTAGAACGTGTGCACGAGAACAAAATAATATGCAACTAATATGCAATTTAAAACACACTAGAACAGGGTTGAGTATTGAAAATTTAAAAAATATAAGTTAAACAACTCTGCATTCCAAAAACAATAGGAATAAAATCATGTTTATCAGCGTTCGACAGACGTATAACTGTGTACACAGTAATAGGGACTTTCAAACGGTTATTTAACATACGGCTTCAGTTCAAATAAATTAATTACTGTCAGGCTGTGTTGCGAAGTTTCAGTACATACAAAACACATCAAACATTTATAAGGAGATGTTAGGAAAATTTGCCTAGCAACAGTGATGTTTAGTGAATTCGCTTGAATTTAAATGTAGCCCAGTCCACTTACTTGAGTACCTATTTAATATTATTGTATTTTATAAATGTGTGCTTGTATTCAGCTGTGTGGCATGAATGTGTGACTCTATGGGAACATATACTGGCTTTATCAACAAGTGAAGACTTGAGACATTGCACTGAGTCAATCAGTAGTTGAAAGCTGTTTAATTTCTACCACATTCATTTTTGATAAAACTGTAGCAAGTGTTAGAACAGTCACTCAAATTATAATAAAAAAGTTAATAATAAATCACTAAGAGCCATGTTTTCAGGCATTTACATTTTAGGATCATGTACGACGACTCGATGGAATTGGCAAAGGACATTACTCTAAATTTAAAAAGTCTACTAAACTGCTGACTCCATGAGTTACAGTCGTTGAAATGGTCTAAAACTGTTTGTGTAAGGTTTTGTTCAAGTTGTACTCACCTTCTAGATTACTTATCTTTACGTTCATCGCGACTTTAGCAGGCAGCGTTTTGATTTCGCTGTTTATTAAAACAGCTTTGGCCTACAACGCTGAGGTCTCCGCTTTATCAGAACTTAACCTCTCCCACCCACCAGGAAAAAAAAAATTGATCACCGGGAATAAACTCAGAAAGTCTGGCGCTGAAACCCAAGCCTAAACTTGCTGTTACGGGCTTCCTTTGAGAAGTTGCGCAGAACCAACAGAGGCAACCTGTGCTACAAGTTGTGTGTAAGTTGAATTTCTATGCTAAGACTGCTGTAGTTATGTAACAACAAACAGACCACGTATATAGCTGTGTCTTCGGGTCTCGCTTTCTCTTGTTTATGTTTCATATTTCATGTCTTATTATACTCGTTTGCGTCAGAAAATGTGCAAGCCTCTTGTACAGTGTGGTTTTAATTAAAATTTCGCCACTTGAGTGGGATCCCAAGAAAAACGAATGAAAGTTTGTAAGGACATACGAAATAAAATAACGAATAAACCACTGAAAGAAACATTTTAATTTCTAGTTGAGGGGGTAATATTTGTTAACTGTGTACCATGTTTACGTTATAGGTTACAAACGTTGCTCATAGTAACGACCTTATGTATCTGCGAGAGCCTGTTCACCGTTTGGCTGTTGTTCGCATCACTTTTCGAACGGAGAACCATGGAACGTTCAGCTGTTGTGACACAGTTCGTGCATTGTTTGAACATCGCACATTGTGTCCAGCATTCTCAGCCATGGCAGCAATAACTTCTTCAACAATTTGTAGCAGAATTGGCCGTCGACCCCTCCCAGAAGTATTTCCCAAATCACCAGGTAATTCGAACTTGCGAATCTTGTTCTTCAATCCTTGTGCGCAAAGAGGACCTCTCTGTATTACTTTAAAGCAGGGCTTCACAACATACGCGCTCGCGGAGCAAGCTGTGAGCAGCAGCAAGGCGCGAGCAACGAGCAGCGCGAGCACGCTACCCCCACTACCGGACCAGAGCGGAGAGTGGGGAGAGTCATGTGAGGCACACAACAGCTGCCGCCAGTCAATGTAAATCCGCGGCCACCTGCAGGGATATCACTCACGAAGTATACTGCGACAAATGAAACAAATAAAGGAGAATGTACACGTGCCAGATAATTTTATTAGCTTAGTCTTAGTGCCTCTACATTCGTATTAATTTGTGAACTGTTACACAATAAAAGGTGTCACTGAAGTGTGGGATTCTCGGTTATCTTGTACTTTTTGCCCTTTACAATTGCGTTTATGTTCGGAGTAATTGTTCTTGTGCATTGTAGGCGCAGCGTGCAGTTTCAATTTCGATCCGAAAATGCGTTTCTCAGGCGCGTCTTGTTACATTTCATTGCAGAGAACAGTTGTTCACAAACATACGTGGAACCGAACATTGATATTATTGTAGCCGCCAGTTTGTGCAAACGAGGAAATCTATGCTGAGGGAAGTGTCTGTAGAATTCCAAAATGTTTTTCTTGTTCTGAAATTTGTCTCCGTATTCTCTGTCACACTGCAGGTCAATAATTTCTAGTTGCAGCTCAGGACGAATCTCTTCAATATTCGCTGAATATGGAGAGGAGAACAGATCAAAACCACTGTCTAGTGCTGTCACATCTTGAAAGCGTTGATCAAATTCTTCCTTCAGGGCAACTAAACTATGTGCATAACGTTCACAGTTTTTTTGAACATCTTGCATGGATGGTAATTTAGGAAAATGAGCTAGATTTCCTGTTTCCAGCTGACTCACCCAAAGTGTCAATTTAATTTTAAAAGCTCGTATTCGATTTATGAAATGAGTAATTAGCAGATCTTTACCTTGTAGTGAAATGTTCAAAGCATTCAGATGGCTAGTTAAATCTGCTAAGAACGCGAGATCACATTTCCATGAAGGCTCTTTCAATTCAGGAACACACATGTTATTTATTTCCATGAACATATTTATCTCATCTAATAGGCAAAAAAATCGATTTAATAATTCGCCACGACTAAGCCAGCGGACCTCGCTGTAATAAGGCAAGCTACCATACTGGTTTTCTACATCCTCAAGAAAGCTTTTAAATTGTCTATGTTGTAGCCCATGCTTCCTTATATAATTGGTTGTACGAACATCAACACTCATCACATTTTTTAGAGTGATACCTTATTTCATTCGGCACGGTCAGTTTTTGCATTTTCTCCTTCAACAGCGCAACGAAACCTGATTTTTTCCCTGTCATCGCTGGTGCACCGTCTGTAGACACTGAAACTAAAGAATTCCACGACAATCCTATATTTTCAACACTTTCTTCAACACTACTTAAAATATCGCCTTCAGTTGCAGTGTTCTTCATGACTACTACATCGAGGAGCTCCTCCCTCACCTGAAGATCTCTAATAAAACACCTCTAATAAACACCCTAATAAACACCTCTAATAAATATGGCAAGCTGTCCGTTCCAGTGATATCAACACTTTCGTCCAGAGCTAGAGAATACGCCATAAAATCTTTACAGATATTTGCAAGCTGGCTCTGGACGTCGTCTGCCATGCCCTGTATGCGACGCATAATGGTCATGTTAAATAATGGCACAATCAGAAACTGTTCAACTTGAGATGGACACAAATGTTCCGCTGCAGCTACCAAACATTCTTTTATTAAATCGCCATCAGTGAAGGGACGCAGGGATTTTGCTAAACGCAAAGCAATTTTGTAACTCACTGTGAGAGCTGCCTCAGTTGATTTTTCTTCGTCGTCCAGATCTTCTTCGGATAGCTTCCTTTTCAGTTTAATAACTTCCTGTGCACGATCTGGTCCATCACATTTTCCACTTCCGTAGTCTTTCGCGTGGTACGACATATAATGTCGCTGCAAACTAAATTTCCTAAAAGAATCCAGCGTTTTGAGACATACTAATCATTTTGCAACTCCATCTTTTTCTGTAAACAGATACAATTCCTCTCAATGGGGGTTGAACTGCGAAAGCATGGTTGGGGTTACACAACGGCGACTTGACATGATTCTTAACCAGCGAAGTGACTGTTAGAGCTGATCGTAGTACTTTAAACGTTACACAGTCGGCGCGAATTCAATAGGCATGCTGCGGCCCTATTCAAACGTGCGCGCGCATTTCCCCTCCCTCCCCTCCTTCCCTACTCCGCGACCTTGCACCTGCTCGCGAGCACGTGCCTGAGCAGACGCGAGTACTCGCGCTCAAAACCGGCCAGTTGTTAAGCGCTGCTTTAAAGGGTCAATACTGGCGAAGATCAGCACCACTATCGCTGTTGTTTTGATGAAACGGTTTTGCGAGCAGATGCCTGCCCATCTTGTCCAGACCCATGATGACTGACTGTAACTGCAATACAAGCTGATGTTTGTGTTTCAACCCTCCGTCGCCGCAACAGTACCGGGGGCTAACGGCAAATCATGACACAACACTACTAACATCGGAAATCCTGCAGTGTACAATCTGAACATTTCTCCAAAGTTGGGTACCCATTAGAGTGCTGCAACGCTCCATGTTTGACCGGTCACGGCTCGCCTGTTGACGGGGGGACCGAGCCGCTCGTGTCCGGCCCCATACGACTCGGCTCGGCCACGTACTCGCGCCATGTCTGATGTCCGGATTCCGGACACGCGGATAACCGAGCATGACCGGTCACCGCTGACGTCTCACTTCGCCTCGCCACGGCTCGCTGCTCTGTACTGTACAAATCCAACGCCTCTCTCTCTCTCTCTCTCTCTCTCTTTTGATACAAAAGTAACGTTTCCAAGAACGGGTACGTTACACAGCTAAATTCATAGAGCACCTTCATTTATAATATTTACTCCCGTCTTCCTAACGTCCGGGAATTTTGTTGTAAATAAAACATTGATCACAAGAGACCAATCTGTGTTAATGTAATGAAATGTAAGCGTCAAATAGTGCACCTGATTATGCGAATCAGTCCACATATCAGCTGTCGCAGCACATGTTTTATTAATAACTTCCGCAATAACAGAAGGCATTATACTGCTTCGTATTGCATCAGCTTGTTCTTTGACATGTCTGCTTATAGTAGAGGGATCTGGCATGACATCGGCCACGTTAACTTTTCTATAATGCGCACCTAGATGTATTAATTCTTGGCCTAGTTCTCTGAAACCTTCACCGCAAACAGCATTAAAAGGTCTCATATCTTTAGCACACATTGCAACACACTTTGCTGTAATACTATTTTTTATTACTGCCGGTATTCCTGAAGGAGCTGTATCTTTGTGAGGTTTCTTGCAACTGTGTTTCTTTAAAAGAGTGGTTCGCGATTGGAAACACAATAATGTGAAGCAGTTAATGCACGATACGTACCCAGTAGACGCACTGTTTTCGTCTACAACCACCAAAAATATGCTCCGTACTTGGCTTTTTAGACCTTCCCGTCCCTTCAACGTGCAAACATTGATTTCAATCTTACGTCTTACTGCACTGGTTTCCTCGCACTGCATGATTACAGAGAGAGACACCACAAATGAGAAGCCCGTACTGGCTGCAGTCTCACACGGACAATGACTCGTGTAATGTGTTTGAAGTTACGTGCTACGTATTCGGTCACGGCTTCTATGCTCGGTCACGAGAACTAGTGCGGGCAGCCTATCCAGTTAGGGTGTGCTCGCCCCATCTCGTATTTTGTGCTCGCGTACTCGGTCATGCAGGGCTCTAGTACCCATACGGTAAATGGTTTCCCGCCTACACTGGCTCAAATAGCGAAAGTTTAATTATTACCTTCCTGTACTTCATCGGAACCTACTAAAACGTAATGGGATTCAATCTACGCAGTACTTAAATTTCAAACGTAGAAAGTTAACTGTTGAAGTATAAAGTTAACGAAAAGAAAGTTCTGTAATAGCTGCGTAAACTTCCCGTCATCGATCTTTATTTTTGTCCGATCGTTTGCACTAGAGCACGAACCTCATGCCCGCCATACAGTGGCTGGTTCGCATGTGTGACAAGGCATCGAACGCAGAAGGGGAGAACAGTCAGCCGCAGGGCGCATGCGCACGGATCACTGAGCGCCTCTGACGGATGTTGCGGAAACTAGCTGGCGCCACTCTACGTGTATGCCCACTGCAGATGATACCGCTTCACGATGCCGGACACGCGGTTCGATAAAAGCCATTCCGAGCCAAGCAGAGAGTTACTCCAGGGCACAGATAAACAGCTCACTGCATCACAGTGATATATGTAGCCATTACGGTCCACAAGTTTATGGACGGAGCAGGACGCCAAGTATACCGAGTGCCCAATTCACGTCTTCGTTTTCTGTTCCACTTCAACATTATTCGGAGCAGTAATGACTTCATGTACGCCACAGTAATTGTAATAATTTACTTCTTAATTCCTTGCGCTTTTGTGATTCTGATCTCGAGCATAGAAAGCCAGTCAACATCGCTCACGCGAAACCCAGCTTTTCTCACTTCAGCAACCGAGCGAGGTGGAGCAGTGGTTAGCACACTGGACTCGCATTCGGGAGGACGACGGTTCAATCCCGCGTCCAGCCATCCTGATTTAGGTTTTCCGTGATTTCCCTAAATCGCTCCAGGCAAATGCTGGGATGGTTCCTCTGAAAGGGCACGGCCGACTTCCTTCCCTGTCCTTCCCTAATCCGATGAGACCGATGACCTCGCTGTTTGGTCTCTTCCCTCAAAAAACCAACCAACCTCACTTTAGCCAGCCGGAGTGGCCGAGCTGTTCTAGGCGCTACAGGCTGGAACCGCGCGATCGCTACGGTCGCAGGTTCGAATCCTGCCTCGGGCATGGATGTGTGTGGTGTCCTTCGGTTAGTTAGGTTTAAGTAGTTCTAAGTTCTAGGGGACCTCAGAAGTTAAGTCCAATAGTGCTCAGTCATTTTTTTTTCTCACCAACTTCCTGAACACTAAGGGCTAAAATGCTGTACTTCTTGACTGATGATATGGCATATCCAACGAAATTTGTGACTGGGTTGAAGATTTCTTGGTAGAGATGACGCATCCTGTTATCTTGTTTGAATGTACAGTAATCGGCAAAAGTAGAAGAAACTTCAAGCGTGTTCCAAGGATCCTTTGAAACATAAATCCTTATACAGATAATAATTAATAATAATTTCGTGTGGCTCAAGAGCCTCCTGCAAGTCTTTCTATTGGACTCCACTTCTGCGGCTTGGGTGTCCCTATTAGAGTGCTGCAACGCTCAATGTTTGACCGGTCACTGCTCGCCTGTTGACAGGGGGACCGAGGCGCTCGTGTCCGGCCGCACACGACTCGACTCGGTCACGTACTCGCGCCATGTCTGTCGTCCGGACTCCAGACACGCGGATAACCGAGCATGAGCGGTCACCGCTGACGTCTCACCTCGCCTCGCCACGGCTCGCTGCTCTGTACTGTACAAATCCAACGCCTCTCTCTCTCTCTCTCTCTCTCTCTCTCTCTCTCTCTCTCTCACACACACACACACACACACACACACAATGTATTTATCTCTGTCTCTCTCTCTTTTAATACAAAAGTAACGTTTCCAAGAACGGGTACGAGACACAGCTAAATTCATAAAGCAATTAGGAAGTAAAATGATATTTCAATACAATGGTGGATAGAAGACGAGTCTCATTTCCAAACAGAAGATACATTTTTCCTTTCATTAATAGGAAACATTCAATAAGTGTTGTCCCTGTAGTCTAGAAGACAACCATCTTCATAAAGAAAGCATACAAAGAACATTAAACATTTACAGACGTGACTTGTCGTACTTTTCACATGTTTGCAACAGAAACAAAATTATAGTTATTGTTTATCAGCAGTAAATCACTTACGCGTTCCGCATTTAATTGGCTGCGGCGATTTGTTAGTAACATGCCGGCTTTACTAAAGCATCTTTCACTAGGTGCGCTTGTTGCTGGGATACAGAAAATACGTCGTGCAACTGCAGCCAGGCCTGGTAGATCTGTTTCATGTCTGCTCCCCCACTTTAAGATGTCATCATCACCTCCGGGGCACATTAAAATGTAGAGATCTACTTCATCTGCTGCGGATGATCTGTTGTTCCTCCATTCCTTGAAACGAACTCTCTTTCTGGGTGGTGATGACACAGTACTTGAAGGATCTATGATAATAGAGTGTGTAAGGATTCCAGCATTGTGTACAAGCTGTTCCAGCGTGTGTAGGCCTCTAGTTTCAACGATGATTTCAAAGACGAGCAGAGGCTACTCAATGTACCTTATAATGCATTTTGCAGTATTTATTGTTGATGCGATGTTCGGGGCATGATTTAGCAAGAAGTTATCTTCATCGAAACTATGGCTAACTGTGTGTTTATACAATGAGCAGCACAAGGAATCCTTTCGTGATTTTCCAAAGCCTTTATTACATTGGCACCCTGGTCGGAGACAAAAACAAAACTGTGCAACATGTCGGCGTAATGTCCCAATCACCCATCCTCTCTTCAATTTCTATCATAATATTTACTCCCGTCTTCTTAACTCCCGGCAATTTTGTTGTAAATAAAACATTGTTCACAACAGACCAATCTGTGTTAATGTAATGTGTTGTAAGCGTTAAATAGTGCACCAGATTTTGCGAACCAGTCCACATATCATCTGTCGCAGCACATATTTTATTAATAACTTCTGCAATAACAGAAGGCATTATGCTGTTTCGTATTGCATCAGCTCGTTCTTTGACATGTCTGCTTATAGTAGAGGGATGTGGCATGACATCTGCCACGTTAACTTCTCCATATGCGCACCTAGATGTGCTAATTCTTGGCCTAGTTCTCCGAAACCTTCACCGGAAACAGCATTAAAAGGTCTCATATCTTTAGCACACACGGCAACACACTTTGCTGTAATACTGTTTTTTATTACTGCCGATATCTGTGAAGGAGCTGTATCTTTGTGAGGTTTCTTGCAACTGTGTTGATAATGTGGAGCAGTTAATGCACGATACGTACCCAGTAGACGCACTGTTTTCGTCTACAACCAACAGAAATTTACTCCATACTAGGCTTTTTAGACCTTCCAGTTTCTTCAATGTGTAAACATTGGTTTCAATCTTACATCTTACTGCACTGGCTTCCTCGCGCTGCATGATTACAGAGAGAGAGACACACCACACGGATAATGACACGTGTAATGTGTTTGAAGTTACGTGCTACGTATTCGGTCACGGCATCTATGCTCGGTCACTAGAACTAGTGCGGGCAGCCTATCCAGTTAGGGTGAGCTCGCCCCATTTCGTATTTTGTGCTCGCTTACTCGGTCATGCAAGACTCTAGTCCCTATCGTACCCCGCTTGTCCAAAGAGGAAAAGAGGACGTGCAGCTTATAGGAACCGTATGTTGTTTCTTGGACTCCTCACATCGCTGGTGGTGAAGGCTAGAGTAAAACGAAGACTGTAAAATACTTGTTCCCCCGGAGATTCGATCCCGCGTCTTCTTGATTTCCAGGACCGCGTTTTACCGTCTTCTTTTTTTCGATTTTGTTCGTTGCATTTGTTCGGTGCCGATGTCCCATAACACCTGTTCAAGTTAAGTGTTGAGCTGTTGACTCAGTTTTTTAATTACAGAGGGCAGCTAACCCTCTGACTGAACACGCTGAGCTACCGTGCCGGCAACCGTCACACCACCTGCCACGATCTCGATAGTTCATTTATAGAATTTGATCAGTGAGTTTGCGAGTATCAAAATATGTGACACCGTTTGATTGCATTGCGTATTGCATTGTGTATTAAACTGAGGACCTTGAAACGACGGAGAGGTTTCGTCCCGCCGTAGCCCTCAGTGGTTCACAGCCCCACAACAGGCCACAGCAGTCCAACCACCCCACCGCCGCCCCACACCGAAGCCAGGGTTACTGTGCAGTTCGGCCCCCAGTAGACCCCCCCTCCCCGGGAACGTCTCATACACGGACGAGTGTAACCCCAAATGTCTGTGTGGTTGAGTAATTATGGTGCAAACGCACGGAGAGACAGTGTTTGCGAAGCAATCGCCGACGTAGTTTAACTGAGGCGAAATAAGGGGAACCAGGCCGCATTTGGCGAGGCAGATGGAAAACTGCCTTAAAAACCATCCACAGGCTGGCCGGCACACCGGACCTCGACACTAATCCGCCGGACGGATTCGTGCCGGGGACCGGCACTCCTTCCCTCTCGGGATGCAGCGCGCGGGACCTCGCGGCTAGCCGGGCGGCCTTGATTGCATTGACTTAGGCGCTTAAATTACTTACACCGTCATGGGACAGCAGACCTTAGCATTGACACAAATTTCATCTTGATACATCTAGCTGCCCCCGAACAAACGGGTCTTACCAGACGGAGAGACAGACTGACCGACTGCCAGCAAAAGACAAACATATTTTTTCGTTTGGTATAACTACAGATTAACAATTCTCGAATTTTTTTTCCTTTTCTTGCGCTTTGAAACATTGCTTTATGCCCAATTTTATGATTGTAGGTCAAATGGAAGTATCGTATAGGTAATGACGAGTGAATTTGCGAGCATCGAAATATGTGACTTCAATGGCCATATCTTTTTACTATGCAGCTTTAATTATTTACATCTCCAAGAGACCACAGACTTTAGCATTTGACATAAATTTGTAGGTGATACATCTCCCTGCGCCTGAGAAAAACGGAGAATAACGGTCGAACAAACAGACAGACGAACAATAAAGTAATAGTACAAGGGTTCCGTTTTTACGGACTGACATACGGAACACTAAAAATCTGCACAAATACCTAGTCAGGCCTTTATACGGCTTCACAATGGTCTATAGATTGGCAACTTAGTTTAATATTCGGAAAATGTAAAAAGGTGCACATCACAAAATATAGCAGTACCCTCTCCCTACATCAATAAGTCACAGCTGGAGTCGGTCAGCTCATGCAAATACCTGAGTGGAACAATATGTAGGAATGTGAAATAAAAAGATCCCACAGACTCAGTCGCTAGTAAAACGGGTGGTAGATGTCGATTCAGTGATAGGGTAATGGGAAAATGTAATTAATCTACAAAATACTCGTGTGATCCATAAGAAAATGTTGCACAAATGTGCGATGCCCATTCTGGTCCCCGGCACGAATCCGCCCGGCGGACTTGTGTCGAGGTCCAGTGAGCTGGCCAGTCTGTGGATGGTTTTAGGCGGTTTTCCATCTACCTCGGCGAATGCTGGCTGGTTCCCCTTATTACGCCTCAGCTACACTATATCGGCGATTGCTGCGCAAACAAGTTCTCCACGTACGCGTACACCACCATTACTCTACCACGCAAACATAGGAGTTATACTCATCTGGTATGAGATGTTCCCTGGAGGGGGGGGGGGGGGATGGGTGTTCCACTGGGGGCCCAACCGCACAATAACTCTGAAAGAGTGGTTCGGTATGGGGCTGCGGAGGCGTGAAGTGGACAGCGGTAGTCGTCGTGGGGTTGTCGACCACTGCGGCTGCGGCGGGGACGGAGCCTCTCCGTCGTTTCTAGGTCCCCGGTTAACATACAATACAATACAATGTGCGGCGCCCATACAAAGTGGGAGTAAAAGGATAATTTGAAAGTCTACAAAGAAGAAGAGCACGAATTGTCACAGAGTTGTTTGAGTCGCAGCCGAGTGTCAGGGAAATGATGACAACTTGATCTGGCAGATGTCAACCCTGGGAAATTCTTCTTACAACCTTAGACGTATCGCTTCCTGCGGGATCGTGAAGACAGCATTAGACGAACTGCCACAGGCACAGAGACACAGAAGCAGTCATATGGGAATGGAACGCTCAGTGGGAAGTGCTCTCTGCCAAGCACTTCACAGTGGTTTGCACGGTACAGATGCAGTTCTAGGTGTGAAAAAAATGGTTCTGGGAATGTTGCTGAATACCAATCCACAAAAATAAAAATAAAATCAGTGAGTTTCCGTGGGTGTCATTCCAGGTCCTCACGCTTGGCACCTTTGAGACTATACATGGTTCCTTAAAGAAAATAACTGCAACTATGAAATTCTACAATTTCATTCTGATTCGCCTCGATCTAGTTCGTCAAATATATCCGGCCAGTCACTGCTACTCATCTTGACCAGTCATTCTTTCCGGGAAACATACTTCACCTGGTGATTGTAGCCACACTATTCCAAGTTGTTATACACAGTACTTACAAGTAAACTGCTACTGTGCCTTATCCCTCAAATGCGGACAACGATGGCATACGAATGGTTTGTGATTCCGGTATCTGCTTTCAAATTTACCACGATCTCTGTTTATGGACCTTCCTGCTGTCATATGCTGTTTAAGGGGCTCCGGAATGGCTCAAAATCATGAAAAGTTCAATTTTTACTTTTTTGCGTTTTATGAATCTGCAGACTATTACCTTTTAATAGATATATAATTTATTCAATTCCGAAGACTACAACTATTTTTAAATTTTTTATGAAATGTGTTCTACATGGGCGTGACCCACTGTGGCGCTGTTAAACTGCTGTCAAATGGTGTTATTATTAACGTCCGTGTTCATCAGGTACATTTTAGTGATGTGAGATAAAGTATGTGTTGTGGCTAACCTGTGATGGTTCAATATATATCGCTGGTGTGATTGTCGATTGTTTCATGTTTATTTACTCTGTCGTTATCTCGAAAATATTCGTAATTAATTCTGTTTCTTGAGTCTCTGTTTTGTTGAAGTATAATAATGAGTAAAAGTAAAGTTATTAGAAATCCTCTGAAGGCTTTTAAGAAAAGGAGAAATGTTGGAAAGCCAAAAGTATGTGTTATTACTGTAAACAATAAAGACGATAACCAAGTGAGTGAACCTAACCTCTCAAGTACACTTGCCCATAGCAGTCAAAGTGGGAAAGAAAATACTTCACAGAAGAAGCTTGGTTCAATGAGTGAAAACTATGAATGTTTTATGGGCGAATCGGATGTGAATGAAACATTTGATATGTCGGTTCTCAAAGGAATCTTTTCAAACTGTGTAAGATGTATTCATTGTAGTGAAGTTGGTCTGGAACTCTCCATAATAAAGCACGTAAGACTTGCTAGTGAAATACAGCTGAAATGTGATAAGTGTTCATACATGACCACCTTTTGGAACAGTGTTGCAGTAACTGCAACTGAAGAAAATGGTAGCAAAATCTACGAACACAACAACGAGCGATGCTTGCTTTAGACAAGGAACGCCTTCCGGCTGCAGACAGGGCTGTAAAGAGTCTAGAAATACAAGCAAGAGTAAACAGGAGGAGGAACAAGAGGAAGCTGGAGGAGGAGTTTGCAGAGGATGAAGATAATCCATCCTATGGACCAGGAATGCACTAAAAAGTTAATCCAATCTTTGTCGCTCGATTCCCAAAACTTTTATTTTCTCATACTAATTACATGTTTTCTAAGGATCTTCCAAACATATTTGTTCAAACTTTCAGTAAATGTTACACAGTACCTTCTGCATAATTTAACACAGCCTTTTTCCAAAAAACTGTATAGTATTGAATATATAAATAAAAAATTGCAAAAAAATGTTGTGAATTTTCATTACAATTGAAAAAAAAATCATCTTTAATAACTGAACTAAAATTTTGTAAAATCCCTGTGTTAAGTTGTAGCCCATATTCCAATAAATAATCTGTAAAAAGTTCAACTTCCTACCTCAAATACTTTGTGAGGAAAGATGTAATTTATAAGCGTTATTTTAACATTGCAAGTATAGGGCGTTCCGGAGCCCCTTAAGGGTTTCACGATTTGGTACTGCCCTTGAGTCATTCTGAAATCGCGTCACATGGTGTCGACACAACTTTGCAATACATGCTTCGAAGCTGTTGACTGCTGGTGGCTGACTCCAAGATGAAGTCGTATTTTGCATCGATAATTAGGGCCCTGCAGTGAGATGACACCAACTGTCGACATTATCGGCTGAAGATTTCTTTCACTTTTATCAGATTTTATGACATTATTCACTCGCACAAATATATCTATATTCACGTCTGCATCTTCATCTTGTGAAAATACTCTCAAATTTACTTGAATTTTGTCATGAGAAATGAGGAGGAGCGATCTGTTTTACTTGCCAAAAAACTTTTTTATAACCAAGATCGCACAAATAATACTTTATTTTCGACAACCGGTTTTGACAGAGTTTGCTGTCATCTTCTGGTCTTAAAAATTGTGGTACAAAATGTGTTCATTGTGAGTTGGAACCTCATGCCAAGTTGTCATGTTATTGGATAAAATGTAGTGCATTACACAGAGGTTTGTCTGAAAATAAAATATTTACAGTCAAAAAGCACCTTGTGCCCGTGGCCATATCCGAATACGTATCGTCCACAGATGTTTGTTAAGTCTTAAAAATCACAATATATAGTAAAATTCACTGTAGCACATCTGTTTACGCCATCTTGATATATTCCATTGATTTATCGATCCACCTTAGACAGTGTAGACGGTACTGCTACGTATAAGGACGTGGCCATGTTCTTCTTCTCCTTCTTCTTCTTCTTGTGCCGCTGTTGCTGCAGAAGCACTTTTGTTTATACCATCTTGACATGTTCCATTGATTGATGATTCACCTTAGACGGCGTATAAGGTACCGCTACGTTTACGGACATGGCCATACACACAAGGTGCTTTTTCATCGTAAATTCGTTATTTCAGGCAAACCTTTGTTTAATGTGCTACGTTTTATCCACTCATGTGACGACTTGGCATGACGTTCCAACTCACAATGAACATGTTTGTTACAATATTTTTAAGAGCAGAAGATGACAGCAAAGTCCGTCGAAACCGGTTGTCGAAAATAAAGAATTATTTATGCGATCTTAGCTCTAAAACTATTTTTTCTCAAAATTGCATTATTTCTTAATATTTGCTTTGCGATAAAATGGAGCGATGGAAACGAAATTTCTGCTCTCAAAATAAATAAAACATGCGGTTAAATATAAGACTAGTAAGAGAAATATTGCATCCTCTGTTTCCGTTAGGATCTCTGGCAGCATATCAAATGTTTGAAGACTGTAAAGTTTGGACCACGGTCCAGTTTCCACGTTAAAGTCTAGTATGATCATAAAAACTTGAAAGACGAAAGAGACAAGAGAATAACAACTGCAACATGCGCATCGTTAATACAAGATAGCGCCATCCAAATCCTCTATGGGTGACTGCTGTGTTATTTTAATAGATTGATTATAATGAAGCAGTCGTTTGTCAGACGCGAAGCAGTTTGCTGACAACACAACTTGCGTTAAATTAGATTTGCGTTCTACATTAGGAACAATTTGGCGTCCACGCAGTTGTCCAAAAAACGAAAATCTGGAGAAACCACACTGTTCAGTACCGAATGCGAATTGCCCTACTTGCATAATTGAAATGCCACGCGAAGTGCTTAGTATAAAATCGCACTATTTATGAGATGGGAAAACAATGACCATTACAGCACCAGCCACAACGATGATATGATGCACTTGTCTTCTGACGAACGACAGTGAAGCTGGCTGAACTGAATGCGGCTATTAGGTGGAAGAGAGGAGTTAAGGGTAACCAGAGTTGTGACAAAATCTTTTTATGCTCGACATCAGCAATTATTCGAATTTATTGTCTTGCAAGGGGAGAATCATTAGGTAACACATGTAGTGGACAAGACTGATGCTATAAAACAAAAACTAATTCTATGGAGAAATCAGATTGAAGTTCATGACATGAAATATTTCATGTGACTCAATGCAGTCATTTGTGGACCAGAAGTGACCGACTACGTGTCAGTAACTAAACAGTTTCATTATGAGTTCTCAAAGATATTCCAAGACCAATTATTGATTTGTAATACATATTCTCCCTTTTGGTTACTAATGTACCCCATTACTTCGAACTTGGAGCTGATACACGTACAGTGCAGCACCCAGTTGGACGACGTGTTTGTTTAATCCAAGAACTTCAAGAATTTTATAAATGTTACGCCAAGAGCAATATCCTAGACTGCACAGACAGGCGGCAAAATTTGTTTCAATGTTTGGTTCAATACACGTGTTTTGGAAGCCATTGTTCGGGTTCACAGACTTTAATCTGCGTTAACTTCATGTGTTTGACTGTATCACGGATTATTTTCAGATACAGCACATATCCTGTCTGTAAATCTATAAATACAAAAATTTAATGTTATATTCCTGCATGTAAAGCTTTTTTGTTCTGCTCACCATATTAAGGCTATCTATTGCACTTAATTAATCAAGTAATAAAAAAATATTACTTTGGCAGAAAAATACAACGCTGAAAATAAACACACGTGATAAAATTCTGCTTATAAAAATATGCTGCAGTATTTGACTCTTAAAAGTAGTTCTCCTGTGTTGCAGACTCGTTTTCCGAAGTTTCCCGCGTATGCAACCTTCCGCATGTAGCCGTCTGTCTCTCTCTATCACACCTGCTGGGAGCAGCGCAGTGTGTGTGTGTGTGTGTGTGTGTGTGTGTGTGTGTGTGTGTGGGGAGGGGGGGGGAGCTAGAGCGCTAACAATGAGGAGACCCCACTGCGCTCACGGAGGGCGAACAAGCTCCGGGAGCTCAAATGTTGGCCAGACGCCGTCTTAGTCATTCAGAATGACGCTGCTCCGAAGTGAACCACAACTAGTGTCGTATCTTTACCGACACTGAGAACCAAACAGCCTTGATCGGCCATACTGAAGACAACCATTCAGCAAGGAGGAAACGGGCACGGATGAATGATGAGGGTGACTTCGAAGGGTAGTAGTAAATTACCAGTTTAGTCACTTCACATTTACTTGCCATCACTGCAGTAGAAAGTGAACAGCACATTCTCGATGTTCTTCAATCTGAACACGGAATACATAGTAAAGGAAATCATGGAGAAAATTGGAAAAGGAATTCAAGTGCAGGGAGAGGTAATTAAGAATTTTAGGTTTGCTGATGACATTGTAAGTCTGTCGTAGAAGCAGAGGACTTGGAAGATCAATTGAACAAAATCGGTTATGAGATGAATTTCATCAGAAAGTAAAACATGGAGAATGGGATGTATATGAATTAATTCAGGAAATCCAGAGGGAATTAGATTAGGAAACGAGACACTAAAAATAGGGGATGAGTTCTGCTATTTAGGCAGCAAAGTACGTGAAGATGGCTAGAGTACAGAGGACATAAATGCAGACTGGCAACAGCAAGAAATGCATTTTTTGAGAAGTAAGTGTTGAGAGTCTTTTGTGGGGGTATTTGTTTGAAGTGAAGTGATGTAGGAAGGTAAATGTTGCAGTATACAGTTTAGAGAAGAAGACAGTACAAACTCGGAAATGTGGGGCTACCGAAGAGTGCTGAAGGTTAAATGAGCAGACCGAGTAACTAATGAAGAGGCTGGAGTGAGGTTGTTTGGAGTGAAGTGTTGCATAGAAATAAAATTTTGAAAATATATTGTTTAGAGAAGAAGAGATACAAAATTATGAGATGTGGTGCTACTGAAGATGCTTAATATTAAACGCGCAGACCGAGTAACTGCTGAAGAGATACTGAATCGAATTGGGAAGAAATTTTATGGGACTACTTAACTAAAAGAAGGGTCTGGTTTATAGGACACATCCTGAGGCATCAAGCAATCGTCTGTTTGTTTATGGAAGGAAGTTTGGAGGGATTAAAACTGTGGAGGGTGGAGGGAGACCAAGGGATTAATACGGTAAGCAGGTCCAAATGGATATGGGCTGCAACAGTTATGAAAACATGAAGTGTCTTGCACAGACAGACTACTGGTCAGAGCTGCAGCAAACCAGTCTCACAATTGAAAACCACAAATCGTGGGCTAGAGAGACAGTGTGAGAAGGGGGTGGGGTTGAGGAAGGAGGGAAGGTGAAAGAGATAGATAGAGAGAGAGAGAGAGAGAGAGAGAGAGAGAGAAGTAGTACTGTGCAGCGTAAAAGACAGTGATGTGTTGAGACGGTCCGTCCCCCTACAAGACAAGAAGACGCTTTTTGCGTCGTTCCTACCTGGAGGTGGTGTGAGCGCACGGCTTAAGGCGTCGCGTCAGCCGTCGGCGTCGCTGGGGGCGGACTGGCGTTCGCGCACGCGCGCAGCCGCCGCGCCGATGGCGCCCCTGGCGGCCGCGTGGGGCGGGGGGAAAAAACGGACCGGCGGGCGAGCACGCCTGCTGCATTATCTGCACTCACGCAGCCCCAGTACAGCCCCCCTAACCGGCGCGGCCGTGCGCACAGCTGGCCGTGACGTCACGCGCAGCCGGCGCGTATATTTAGCCCCGTCCCGCCACTGTGTGGCTTCGCTTCGCATGCTGCCAGAGAGGGGGGAGTGACCGCTGGAGAGAAGCCAGAGCGCCAACAGGAAATGCCGCGCAGACGCTGTTTACACGCGTCTCGTTGCAGGGCTTCCAGGAGAGACTGAGCAGCCCTCCTGTACCAGAACCCGGCGTTGAATTACGCGCCCACAACATTGTTCGCTGCGAAACGGAGAAAGCATCTCTCATTCCACGAGACACCGAGCAGGCCGGAAAACTACTGAAACGCGTGGCTCGTCGCTAGACCTCTGTGCTTCGGGACTTACCACTGTCTTCCATTGTTTTGGGAGGACCTTAAACTGAGTTTTTTGAGATGGGAAGCCAGTAGACCAAAATGAATGCTTCCGGCGGTGTGAGATCTCACATGGGCATTATACACAGAGGTGACCAAAAATCAAGGGATAGCGATATGCAAATTCACAGATGGCGGTAGTATCGGAAACACAGGACGGTGCATTGACGGTGCTGTCATTTGCACTCAGGTGTTTAACGAGTGTAGGTTTGCTGCGTGGTTATAGCCGCACGACGGGAATTAAGACTTCTGTAGTTGGAGCAAGACGATGGGACATTCTATTTCGGAAATCGTTAGAGAATTCAGTATTTCGAGATCCATAGCGTCAAAAGCATTCCCAGAATACCACATTTCAGGCATTACCTCTTACCACGGACAACGCAGTGGCCGACGATAAACCACAGCGACAACACTCACCATTCTGGTTGCCGCCTCAGATCTCGAACGATCTCCAAGTGCTCTCCATCGATCTCAGCATCACAAAGCTGCTGTTTTTCACCGATTAGATACCGAAAGTTCTCTCCAGCACCTCAAAAACGTCAGGTGTGAGCAGCCCATCCCAGACGTGCAGATACTGACACAACGCGTCTATGCAGCCTGTGATGCCATTCGGTAGCAAGGTCGTGCATCTGAACGTGTTCCTCAGTCGCTGCAACATCGTGTTAGTGCATGCTTAGAGCCCTATGGGGGCCACTTCGAACACTTTGTCTAGCGGTGGTCTCATCGCTACATGTCGTGCACTCCACTGTACTGGACAGTCATGATGAATTAATAAGTACCCTGTAGCATAAGAAACATGTATTTCCGCCCGAAAGTCCACATGTCCTATTTTTTGTCCTTACCCTCTTATGCTCTCAGGAGTCATTTTCTGCAGTTTTCCCGACTCACGAAAATCACAGTATAAGGCGTGGCTGTTATGCCTTACAACGCAAAGTCCACTGCATTACAATGTTTCTCCAGTGCAGCACTGTATGTGAAGGTGACTCCAGATAACCGTATACATCGTAGAATATTATCAGTCACGGCATTCTTCAACACTACAAGTAGACATATTTTAGAAAAATATGTATATTTCTTAGATACGTTACTAGATAAGCACACTGGACCAAAAATTATTCACTCTTCCAGGCGAGAGCTCGCTAGTACCTTGCAACGAAAAACTCTGGCCTTGATAACATTTTAACTTCGCCCATGAAGGGAGTCCAGAGATTTTCCCTACGCTACGACGGGCGCTCAATAAGTAATGTAACACATTTCTTTCTCGGTCCGTTTTGATTGAAAAAAATGAGGAATTTGTTGTGGGACATCGTGCAATATTCTCGCTTCAACTGCTATACTTTCGCGAAGTTCCGATTGGTGCCGGCACTATCCAGTAGTGTTCAAAATGGCGTCTGTAAGGAAGGTGCGTTCCAAGCAGAGAGCTGTCACTGAGTTTCTCCTGGAGGAACCGCAGCATCGTCGATATTCTTAGGCGATTACAGAATGTCTACGGTGACTTGGCAGTGAACAAAAGCACGATGAGTCGTTTGAACAAGCGTTTAGGAGAAGCGTCTGTCATCATCGCAACAAGACTGCACAAACCTTTCGGATCTCCCGCGTGCCGGTAGGTTGCACACGGCTGTGACTCATACAATGTTGTAACGTGTGGACAGTCTCATTAGAATGATCGACGGATCACGATCAGACACCTCGCTGCCCAGCTGGATGTCTCTTTTGGTAGTACTGACACACTCGCCCACCAGCTGGGGAACTCAAAGGTGTGTGCACGATGGGTTCCTCGCAGCCTAACAGAAGACCGTAAAGAGCATTGAAGGACTATCTGTGCGGAACTGCTTGAGAGTCACGAGGCTGAATGTGACAATTTTTGTTGAACATTGTCACAGTCGATGAAACATGGGAACAGGAAACAAAACGACAATCCATGGAGTGGCGCCAAACCACCTCTCCATCAATTCAAACGAACTTCTCCTTCTCCATGTTATAGCAAGGCCTCACGCAAGTCTTCGCACCCGAGAGTAGTTCATAAAATTACAGTGGAACGTAATTCCTCATCCACCGTACAGCCCGGATGTCGCACCCTCTGGCGTCCATTTCTTTGGCCCAATGAAGGCTGCACTCGAGGAACAGTATGTGGACGATGGGGAGGTTATTGATGCACCAAGTCGTCGGCTCCAACGTCGACCAGTGGAGTGATACCATGCGGGCATACAAGTCCTCCCAGTAAGACGCATAAGGCCGTGGCATTGAACGGAGATCATGTTGAATTATGTGGTTTTATAACCAAATGGTTCAAATGGCTCTGAGCACTATGGGACTTAACATCTATGGTCATCAGTCCCCTAGAACTTAGATCTACTTAAACCTAACTAACCTAAGGACAGCACACAACACCCAGCCATCACGAGGCAGAGAAAATCCCTGACCCCGCCGGGAATCGAACCCGGGAACCCGGGCGTGGGAAGCGAGAACGCTACCGCACGACCACGAGATGCGGGCTTTTATAACCAAAAGAGTGGGTAATAATATGGTGTATTGGAATCCTAATAAAACCAACCATTTTTCAGAAAAAAAGGTGTTGCATTACCAATTGAACGCCTCTCGTATATCACTCTGAAACCACTCGCTGATTCCGGTCGGGGTGGCCGAGCGGTTCTAGGCGCTACAGTCTGGAACCGCGTGACCGCTACGGTCACAGGTTCGAATCCTGTCTCGGGCATGGATGTGTGTGATGTCCTTAGATTAGTTAGGTTTAAGTACTTCTAAGTTCTAGGGGACTGATGAACACAGCCGGCCGAAGTGGCCGTGCGGTTAAAGGCGCTGCAGTCTGAAACCGCAAGACCACTACGGTCGCAGGTTCGAATCCTGCCTCGGGCATGGATGTTTGTGATGTACTTAGGTTAGTTAGGTTTAACTAGTTCTAAGTTCTAGGGGACTAATGGCCTCAGAAGTTGAGTCCATAGTGCTCAGAACCATTTGAACCATTTTTTGATGAACACAGCAGTTAAGTCCCATAGTGCTCAGAGCCATTTGAACCAGTCGCTGATGGTTAGTTCCTGCAGAATACCAAATTACGTGAATGTTGATTACTGCATCCTATCCGCTGTTCAGAAGAAACCCAGAGATTTTCTGTGGGATTGTGATCTGATGAATCAACGGGCAAGCTGAAGACGACAGCGTGCCTGAGTGTTCATCAGACCAGGAGCGATGAGTGCTACGCTGTTTGACAGCGTAGAAGAAAGGAGTGTTCACAACATGCTCATCACGAAGATGTAGAAGACAGAGCAGCACTTGGACACAAAGAATGTTAAAATAAAAATCCTGGTTCATGTTTGTGATAAACCTGATAAGGCCCAAGCCGATGTGCCAGAAAATCTCCCAAAACACCACGTAACTGCGAGTCGCATACCACTTCCCGAACACATTGGACGGTCCGTATTGGTATACCAACATATCAGGCAACTCCATTCAGAATGTGATCAAGGGCACGTCCAGACACGATAGTTCCCTTCTGCTACTGTGCCACATCTCCTCGCCAGCCTATCTTATTACCGTGATTCTGACGCATAGACACATCACTGTCATGACTTGCGTTAGAGGTGAAGAGTCATGTCATTGCCTGGTTCCCGATCAACACTATCTACAGCGCTCGTAAAAAGCCAGTGTACTCTTTTGAAGAGATGAGAAATATTTTTTATTGTCAGCAGGCTGTAGTGAATAACGCGCGGCTGAGATCACATACGTCTCTTGCGTTTGCCTGTTTCTTCAAACATTCAGACAATCGAACATGAAGACACCGGACGAAAGGAAGCTTAGGATTTAATATTCCTTCTCCGATGAAGTCGTTATATAACCATGGGGAAGGAAATCGGCCATGTCCTTTCCAGCATGTGCCGTTATCGGTTTAGAGAAACAACAGAAAAACTTCATACTGGATGACTGGAGAAACAACAGAAAAACTTCATACTGGATGACTGGACGGGGATCTGGAATTTGCACCTTCCGAATGCGATTCCGGTACCTCCAACACTGTCCCAAGAGATAGAAAATAGAAAAAGAGGGACAAAGAGGGAGAGAGAGAGAGAGGGAGAGAGAGGGAGAGAGAGAGAGACAGACAGATATTCCAAATTTTGTTTGCTTCTCTCTGTAATACTAGTATTAGGTTATCAGGGTGGCGCATAAGTTGAATGTTGGTATTTCGGATCCTAAGGGTTTATTTATCGGTTGAAATTTTTTATTTGTAGTTCACTGTTGCTATTTCAGTTTACATGTTGTTATTTTTATCATTTGGAGATAGCGAATGGCGCTATGGACGCAAGAAAATTGACTGCCAAGTGTAAAAATCGGAACATTTCCGACATTTTCTTCTGTTTAAGTTCACTAGAAGGGTGACAGCAACAGAAACATTTGCGCCGTCTATCGAGATAACGCCATTGCACAGAGCGCGGCAAGAAAATGGTTTTCTTATTTTAAGGACGCTCGTTTTGACTTTAGTGACTCTTCACTTTCACGAAGAACTTTGGGTTTTGATGAAGATAGTTGAAACGCATTAATCCACAGTAATCCACCTCAGTTTACTCGAGAACTGGAAAATGTGATGAACTGTGATCATTCCACTATCTTGTGACCTTTGCATGCATTGGGAAAGGTTGAAAATGTGTGTGTGTGGCCACCGCATGCGTTCAGCCAAAGTCACAAAAATCACCGGGTGGCCATATGTTCGCCGGCCGGGGTGGCCGAGCGGTTCTAGGCGCTTCAGTGCGGAACCGCGCGACTGCTACGGTCGCAGGTTCGAATGCTACCTCAGGCATGGACGTGTGTGATGTCCTTAGGTTAGTTAGGTTTAAGTAGTTCTAAGTTCTAGGGGACTGATGACCTCAGATGTTAAGTCCCATAGTGCTCAGAGCCATTTGCACCATTTTGAACCATATGTTCATCTCGGCTTGCTCGCCATCAATTCCTATGCTGTATCGTCACCGGTGACGTGAAATGGTGTCTTAGTGCTAACATAAGGAAAAGAAAGGAATGATTTAGTCCAAACAAAGCAGCAACTCCCCATACAAAAACCTGCGCGAATCCACAAAAGATGATGTTATGCATCTGGTGGAACAGCGACTGTGTTTTGCACTACGAATTGCTTCTCCGAGGTGTAACCATCACTGCCGACATTTACTGTCAACATATAAGGCGTTTTGCAGATGCAATCGAAGAACAACGACCAGGAGGACTGCGTGAAGTGATGCGATTCCACGATCACGCCCGCCCACATTCTGCTACATTGACAAAAAACGCTACACACGAGTTGGTTTGGGAAGTCACTCCGCACCACCTTACTCACGAGATCTTGCGCCCGCAGATGTTCATCATTTCATCTCTCTGTCGAAAAACCTTCAAGGAACTCTCTTTCCCGATAAGCATGAGCTCAGAAAATGGCTCGACAAGTTCTTCGGCTCAAAAACACGTGATTTCTACAGTCGCGGAATCGAAAGTTTACGCCACCGTTGGCAGACTTTTGTAAATAGTGAAAGAGAATACATTACTGACGACAAAGCCTCTGTTGCGTGTATCTGTTTTGTTTTTATGGATAAACGCTACGAACTTATGCGTCCAACTTAATATTTTTGGTCTTGTCGCTATTATGCAGTTTTGTCCAGCCTGTTTAATGTCAACGGCACTCATTCTATGGAAACAAAAAACCGTAGCGTCTGTTTTGTCTAAACTTCTTTCCATGACACTCAGCGACTGTTTGCGACAGCTGAACGATAGAAATTTATAGTTGAGCCAATGAGACTAATTCTCTTAAGGCAATCTGTATGTTGGCAGCCGCTGTACGAATTCGTATGGTACTGTAGGTAACAGAAGTGCGAACGTTACCAAAAGGAGGAATCTAGTTATGTGGATGTCGCGCGGAACACTCTGTGAGAAACAAGCGGGCGCTTACAACGGGCATCTGCGAGTGCGGAGTAATTGAGAGAAGTGCTTCAGTATTTATGGCTTCAGCAGCGGAAATCAATACGGCGCTCGGGGGCAGTAGAGAGGGCGTCTCTCTGCGTCGCGACGCCGGGCGTCGCAGTGGGAATACCCAGAGAAGCTCACCCTGGCAAGTGTTGCACCGTGGCTTCAACCACGGCCCAACGACAAAGCTTAGCCTATTTTACTTGCACGTACAGGATTTTTTTGTTTTTGGTTTGTGACTGTTACACAGCTGACCATTAAAACTGCAACGCCTTGAAGGTAGTATGCAACACACGTCTAATTGGATATTATGTATTTATTTCTCAATTAAAGACCTGCTTCCTTTTATTATACAGCAAGTCGTACATTGTGTGATTTTGCATGTTATATCACACAAATTCAGTTTTGTTACTAGTCCATTTCTTTTATTGATAATTTTACAATGGGATATGCAAATACACTCCTGGAAATTGAAATAAGAACACCGTGAATTCATTGTCCCAGGAAGGGGAAACTTTATTGACACATTCCTGGGGTCAGATACATCACATGATCACACTGACAGAACCACAGGCGCATAGACACAGGCAACAGAGCATGCACAATGTCGGCACTAGTACAGTGTATATCCACCTTTCGCAGCAATGCTGGCTGCTATTCTCCCATGGAGACGATCGTAGAGATGCTGGATGTAGTCCTGTGGAACGGCTTGCTATGCCATTTCCACCTGGCGCCTCAGTTGGACCAGCGTTCGTGCTGGACGTGCAGACCGCGTGAGACGACGCTTCATACAGTCCCAAACATGCTCAATGGGGGACAGATCTGGAGATCTTGCTGGCCAGGGTAGTTGACGTACACCTTCTAGAGCATGTTGGGTGGCACGGGATACATGCGGACGTGCATTGTCCTGTTCGAACAGCAAGTTCCCTTGCCGGTCTAGGAATGGTAGAACGATGGGTTCGATGACGGTTTGGATGTACCGTGCACTATTCAGTGTCCCCTCGACGATCACCAGTGGTGTACCGCCAGTGTAGGAGATCGCTCCCCACACCATGATGCCGGGTGTTGGCCCTGTGTGCCTAAGTCGTATGCAGTCCTGATTGTGGCGCTCACCTGCACGGCGCAAACACGCATACGACCATCATTGGCACCAAGGCAGAAGCGACTCTCATCGCTGAAGACGACACGCCTCCATTCGTCCCTCCATTCACGCCTGTCGCGACACCACTGGAGGCGGGCTGCACGATGTTGGGGCGTGAGCGGAAGACGGCCTAACGGTGTGCGGGACCGTAGCCCAGCTTCATGGAGACGGTTGCGAATGGTCCTCGCCGATACCCCAGGAGCAACAGTGTCCCTAATTTGCTGGGAAGTGGCGGTGCGGTCCCCTACGGCACTGCGTAGGATCCTACGGTCTTGGCGTGCATCCGTGCGTCGCTGCGGTCCGATCCCTGGTCGACGGGCACGTGCACCTTCCGCCGACCACTGGCGACAACATCGATGTACTGTGGAGACCTCACGCCCCACGTGTTGAGCAATTCGGCGGTACGTCCACCCGGCCTCCCGTATGCCCACTATACGCCCTCGCTCAAAGTCCGTCAACTGCACATACGGTTCACGTCCACGCTGTCGCGGCATGCTACCAGTGTTAAAGACTGCGATGGAGCTCCGTATGCCACGGCAAACTGGCTGACACTGACGGCGGCGGTGCACAAATGCTGCGCAGCTAGCGCCATTCGACGGCCAACACCGCGGTTCCTGGTGTGTCCGCTGTGCCGTGCGTGTGATCATTGCTTGTACAGCCCTCTCGCAGTGTCCGGAGCAAGTATGGTGGGTCTGACACACCGTGTCAATGTGTTCTTTTTTCCATTTCCAGGAGTGTATATATATATATATATATATATATATATATATATATATATATATAGGCGAGGACGGGCAGTGACCCTTTCAGCGCAGATGCACACCAAGCTGGTGTGTGTGGAGAGGAGGGAGGTGTGTTAGGATAGTCCGTACATTTGCGACGACCACTGTGTCCGGATTGCTTGGTGGTTCTGCCTAGTAAGCAGTAGACTCGGGTTCGAATCCTGGAACAGCACAAACTGTCACCTTTCACAACTGACATAAATCAGTGCCCACTGGCAGCTAATGTCTTTAGTTCCTTTGCATCTTTGCTTGAATTCTGCTGCATTCATTTTCAATGAGGTGACTGAATATTTGCGAACCGACATTCCCTCTCATAAACCAAAATCGAGGAGATACTAATATTTGACGCTGGTATCTGGATCGAAGTCGACGTTCTAACTCACTTCAGAGGTATTCTATCCGCTCGGTGCCGGATTCTGGGCAGGCCAGTCCGTTGTTATTGTCCACAAATGCTGCTTTATGACAAGGTACATTGTACGCTGATAAAAATAAGCGTCGTCGCCGAACTGTTCCTCTTCTGCGCGGAGAACAGAATGCTGTAAAATGCGTTCACATCCTTTTGCATTTAGAGTTTCACTACTCACAATAAGGGGACCACGAAAAACACCTCCACACTGTAACACCTCAAAAAAAAAAAAATAAAAAATAAAAAAAAGAGGTTCAAATGGCTCTGAGCACTATAGGACTTAACTTCCGAGGTCATCAGTCCCCTAGAACTTAGAACTACTTAACGTAACAAACCTAAGGACATCACACACACCCATTCCCGAGGCAGGATTCGAACCTGCGAGCGTAGCGGTCGTACTGTTCCAGACTTTAGCGCCTAGAACCGCTCGACCACACCGACCGGCACTGTAACACCTCCTCCTCCGTTCTTCACTAGCGCCACTACACATGATGGCAGGTAACGTTGTTTGGGACATTTGCCAAACTCGGACCCTTTCATCGGAATGCCTGACTCATCGCCGCAAATAAGTCATTTCCAGTCATCCACTAAACAGTGTCGTCGCTATTGACACCACCTCGTCACACGCCATTATTATTATACCGAGGAGACAGTGGACGAAAGTGAACGAAGGGTAGCGGTTTCAAGGACGGAGGAAAAAAGTGCCAAGGCTAGCGTCAAGACGAAAAATTCTCTGCGATAGTCGTGTCGGGAGGTAAGAGCAGTAGCGGGTCCTTGCTATCTGCGACAGACCGTGCAAGGGTAAGGTGGATGGTTGGTAGTTTTGCGTATCGTCCAATGCTCGGTACCGTTGTCATAGCTTAGGTCCTCATAAAGAGTGTCAGTCCTTTCGAGGGGGGATACTGCTGTGCTGGGCACCTTCGAAATCTCCTGGGCCAGCTGCTGCGTCTGTACCTGTTACATGCCAAGATTCTTATATAAGTGGTCGATTGGTCACAAATCACTGTGTTTGGGTTTTGGTTGGATTTGTTTGCGTTTAGTGTGCAATACGGTTTCCCTGCGTTGCCTATTGGTCGGCTAGTTTACACCTGGCGGTGCCAGTTAAGTTTGCTGCGCTGCAGGGGTTCACCAGTATTTGTCATGTTTGTGTTTTGGCGTTATCTATAGGTATTTAATTGTCCCTAAGTAGTAGTGTTTTTGGGCTGTTGTGTTTCCACCTATGGCAGTATTCTCTGTGAAGGTTCGCGATGCCTGTGTACTGTGGAGCGCTGCTTAACATTTGTTCTGCAGGTGGCGCAGGCTTGTCGGAGCTGCGTATTCCCAAACTGGAGCTGCATACGTCATCAATGTGGTGTGTATCGACCTCGGCGCCCTCCTGTCAGTGTGCTTTGCCTGCTGAACGTGGGGTAAATCTGTTTGCTCGGTTGCTTACGCATTCAGTGTGGTCCCCCCCCCCCCCTCCCCCCGGCCCACATATGTTTCTGGTCCAGATCTCCAGTGTGTGTTTGTGTGTGTGTGTGTGTGTGTGTGTGTGTGTGTGTGTGTATAGTGAGTGAAGTGTTGTGAAACAATGTGTGTACAGTGTGTGCAGTGACTGATAGTGAGATATGAGTGAACAATGTGGCATTACATTATTTATTAAGTTATTTGTAAAAAAAGTACTTTATACCAGGAGTACCAGGTGTACCGGTATGAAATGAGCGTTGAGATATAAATGTGTGGATAGGGAACATTTGTTGTGAACGAACCTTAATTTTTTTTTTTTTTTGGGTGGTATGACACCTGTCCGAGCAAGCAGTAAAGGAAACAAAAGAAAAATTTGGCGTAGGTATTAAAATCCAGGGAGAAGAAACAAAACGTTGAGGTTCGCCGATGACATTGTAATTCTGTCAGAGATAGCAAAGGACTTGGAAGAGCAGGTGAACGGAATGGACAGTGTCTTGAAAGGAGGATATAAGATGAACATCAACAAAAGTAAAACGAGGATAATGGAATGTAGTCTAATTAAGTCGGGTGATGCTGAGGGAATTAGATTAGGAAATGAGACACTTAAAGTAGTAAAGGAGTTTTGCTATTTGGGGAGCAAAATAACTGATGATGGTCGAAGTAGAGAGGATATAAAATGTAGACTGGCAATGGCAAAGAAAGCGTTTCTGAAGAAGAGAAATTTGTTAACATCGAGTATAGGTTTAAGTGTCAGGAATTCGCTTCTGAAAGTATTTGTACGGAGTGTAGCCATGTATGGAAGTGAAACATGGACGATAAATAGTTTGGACAAGAAGAGAATAGAAGCTTTCGAAACGTGGTGCTACAGAAGAATGTTGAAGATTAGGTGGGTAGATCACGTAACTAATGAGGAGGTATTGAATAGGATTGGGGAGAAGAGACGTTTGTGGCACAACTTGACTAGAAGAAGGGATCGGTTGGTAGGACATGTCCTGAGGCAACAAGGGATCACAAATTTAGCTTTGGAGGGCAGCGTGGAGGGTAAAAATCGTAGAGGGAGACCAAAAGATGAATACACTAAGCAGATTCAGAAGGATGTAGGTTGCAGTAGGTACTGGGAGATGAAGCAGCTTGCACAGGGTAGATTAGCATGGAGAGCTGCATCAAACCAGTCCCAGGACTGAAGACCACAACAACAACATGACACCTGTCAAAGATATTTAGCATACATCAAGTCATGGAACATCATATGTTTTCATCGTGTTAACAACGTCGAATCTTGTACCAGAAAGTGATGATTTGCTGAAAGCATTAATTTTTTGTTTTCATTTGAAAAAAAGTGCTGCAGAGTCACATCGAATGCTTGTCGTGCCATATGGTGATCATGCTCTATCAGAGGCAACATGCAAAAGATGGTTTCAACGGTTCAGAAATAATGATTTTGATGTAAGAAATGAAGAACGTGGAAGACCATCAAAAAAGTTCGAAGACGCCGAATTGCAAGCAATATTGGATGAAGATGATTCTTTGAGCCAGAATCAAATGGCAGCAATTCTAAATGTTGCACAACAAACAATTTCTGACCGTTTGAAAGCTATGGGAAAGATCCAAAAGTATGGAAGTGGGTGCCACATGAATTGAATGAAAGACAGATGGAAAACCGAAAACCCATCTGTCAAATTTTGCTTCAAAGACATGAAAGAAAAATCAATTTTGCATCGAATTGTTACTGGCGATGAAAATAGATTTGTTTTAAGAATCCTAAACGGGAAAAATCATGGGTTAATCCGGGACAACCATCAACATCGGCTGCAAAACCAGATCGATTCGGCAAGAAGACAATGTTCTGTGTTTGGTGAGATCAGAAGGGTGTGGTGTATCATGAGCTTCTAAAACCCGGTGAAACTGTGAATACTAATAGCTACAGACAACAGATGATTAATTTGAAGTATGCATTTATCGAAAAAAGACCAGAATGGGCCAGAAGACATGGCAAAGTAATTTTTTTACACGACAATGCACCTGCACACAAAGCAAAACTAGTTCAGGATACAATCAAAACACTTGGCTGGGAGCTGCTACCCCAACCGCCGTATTCACCAGACTTGGCCCCTTCCGACTACCATTTGTTTTCATCAATGGGACACGCATTGGCTGAGGAACACTTCGATTCCTACGAAGAAGTCGAAAATTGGGTGTCTGATTGGTTTGCTTCCAAAGACGAACGTTTCTATTGGCGTGGTGTCCACAAATAGCCAGAAAGGTGGTCAAAATGTATAGAAAGCAATGGTCAGTACTTTGAATAAAATATTTTTACTTTTCAATTCAAAATTAATGTTTCATTTTCACAAAAAACGCTCATTTCATACCGGTACACCTGGTAAATGTAATGATTGCCTCTAACTAGAAGTCTGTAAATATATGTGTATATGAATTAGCTTATTTTAAATTGATCTAAATTTGTAAATACTTTGACATCTCTTATATCCTTGTAAAAAGAGATCTACGGATGAATAAAGCTGCTACTACTACTACTACTACTACTACTTTGATGTTTGTGCAGGTGTTTCGGTTTGCGTGTGAACAGAACAGTATCGCACTTGTCGGCGTTTGTTTTAACGCACCATCGTTCCAACAAAGGATCGGCAGTTCTCAGAGCTGTATGTAATAGCGAATTAATGTTTGACGGTTTCCAATCTTGCGCTAGGAAGCTTTTCGACCAGTCTTACACCAGTCTTTTTAACTCACTGAGCTGAATTGCTGGTAGCAATTTTCTTCCGCTGATGTCATGACATGTTTTAGAACCAGCCTCCGCAATGCACAACGGTCCCCGCTTGTCAGTATACGAGGTCCGCCTGCTCTTGTTTTAGATGTGGTCCTTCCTTCGAGTTCTCACTACAGAGTCACAACACCAACAATCGTCTTGGGCAGCAGTAATATCAGAAATTAGGGTCCACCTTGATGCAAAACACCTTGTTATTTGTTTATTTCTTTATTCTCCCCCTAACTAGCTTCGGCGACAAATATTACCATTATCACTGGTTTTTTTAAATCTCAAAGTTCGGAAAATAGCATGGTTATACAAACACAGTAGCACATTATTACGTTTTTGCTACTCGTTTTTTGAAGTATAGTTTTCTATGGATACTTTCATACTTCCTTATTTATTGCGTGTTACAGCATCGTAAACAAACTCAACAAGAAGGTAAAACTGAAACATGCAGTACACACCGACAACACAGCAGACCACACCACTTCGGAAAAAAAGAGAGAGATGGTACACACTAACATAAAATAACAAAATATCATAGAATAGGAAGCATCTTGAAAAAGCAAGGGATCCCAATAACATTCAGAACAAACAATACAGTTCAGACTAAGACCAGTCAGAAAAACCTCAGACAAATTCAGCAACGCTGGAATATATCAACTCACTTGCAACTCCTGTCAGGCCCAATACATAGGACAAACAAGCAGAAACTTCCGAAGGAGGTACACAGACCACATGAGAACTCTAAAGAGTGACAGCACACATTCAACTTTTGCACGGAACATCTAATGAACAAAAACCATATCCCCACTAATATCGAAAACGATCTACAAATTCTGAGAAACAGCAATAGTCTACACCGACAACTAACAGAAGAAAATTTCTACATACAGAAGGCTATAGTCGACGGGAAAAATGTAATAAACGTAAACAGTACACTTTGCAACAACACACTCTTTACCGCTCTGAGAGAACTGACCAAGGACACAGAACAGAAAGCATACACACACAAAAGAACCACTTCGCCGTCACACACAGAGACATAAATAATGAACAGAAGTAGTCGTAATTCGCGCTACAGTTTTCATAGCCTTTCTCGTCACATGCGATACACCTCTCGCGACACACGCGAACAGCAAGATGGCGTAATATTCTGGATCAGAAACAAAGTGCGGAAGTTTTGTTTTTCTGTGTACAAAAGCTGCTACATACCATCCAACGAACGTGAGTACACGAATAGCTAAGTAACAGCTCAGTACACACCAAATAACTGGATTCCACAATACTACTACAACCCCAAGTATATATTGCTGACATACGATGTTCACCTTTTAGTATTTTGTTTACTAACAGCCTATAAAATAAATAAAATAAAATAAATAAATAAAAATATATATTGTTATTTAGATATTGATTATTCTATCTGTATGATGGTGATTGTGATTGCAATTGTGTTCGCTTATCTGGAACGTGGACGTTTAATTATTCGATATCAGACGCTTGACAATGGCTTTTTCGTAAAGGCAATGTTACTCGTAGTTGACCGTGAAATAAAACTGAATAATCGGACTTCGTAATTAAATCGTTTCCAAAGACTGCTGCGGTAGGTGCGGACTCATAATCTAAATCTCAATATTACAATAATTTGCCAGCCATGCCAATACGTCGTACAGAGGTGATTGTCTACTAAACATAAAAAAGTTACACAGTTAGTTAAATCAGATATATTCAATGATAAGCCTACAGTTCATAATCCTACTTACTTTTATAAATATAAATTCTTTACAGAATCGAGTGCCTAGTGTGGTTGCAACTCGCAGTATTCTTCTATAACATGAAATATGGCGGTGTGCCAGACAATAAAATAAAATACGTGCTTCTCGCACCACTTCTACCTGAGCTCCCTCTTTCTTAATCAAACATAAGAGTAATGTAATTGTGCTTTTGTTTTATCAGCGACACAGCGCTGCAGTTGTGTGCCATAGGCTTTATTTATTTGTCACTGAATATTTATTTAATTAGTATTTCGCGTTTCCGCGGAAACTCACGCTCGGCATGCAAATGTGCCTTTATATTGCCCCCTGAATTGCGAGGCGAAAGGACACACCTGCAGGCGAGCAATTCACCTAAAGGCACAAGAAAATCTAAGTTATCTACAACTATTTACATGACTTACATTACACATTATACACATTATATACAAAATTTGAATGACGCGGGTGCGCCGTAAAAGTTCTTATGTTGGCAGATAGAGTGCGCGCATGCGCAGAAGCGTCTGTGTAACTGCGGCACTGCCGTTATATCGTACAGTTAGATCACGCGGCACAGTATTGCAGTTCATATTGTTCGTGTGCGCGCGTTTTTCAGTCGTTGCACAAAGAAAATATTCAACCAAGATTACATATGAAGACTACATTCTATGACAGGTAACTTAGTTTTAAATTTACAATATTTGTTATAACACAATACAACTTAGATTGTTGAATGTTCTTAGTTACATAGTATTGTTTTGAAATACTTCAAAGAAAAATGGCCGTATTTTTCAGGTGCGTTGACCTATACACATCGTGTCGTTATTACAGCTCATATTCATCCGCTGCACAATAATTTTTTACAGGTTAGTATCGTCGTGGTAAAGTTTTTTGATCACAGCAACATCGTTGTATAACAACGTGATTAATACATAAGCGTGTCCATTTCTCATTTCCATTATAGTCGTAGTGATGCAGTTCGTTGTGACTAAAAGCATTGCTTATTACAGATCAGACGTGACCCGTCGAGTAATTGGTCCACGTGCAGTTCGTTTTTTACATTCCGTGGAAGCTTGGTTGCAGAACCTCGGACGGCACATAGCTGGCGTCGATCCTTGGACAGTCCAGGTAAGAGTGTCCGTCACATTTCGAGAACATTTCATTCCCTGAAGTTCCAACCAAAATTCTTCCACCCGTCGTGTTGTTTTCTGGACAGGCACTTTGTGTCCATTTAATCCAGTTAACACCTTGAATTTGGGTACTGTAGTAATATCACTAGACGATGCACGAATTATGCACTTCACATTTTCAGTTTTTTTGCTGAATATAGCTCACCTAAATGTTCGTAGTTATTAAACAAAGAAATCGTTCATTGCGTTTACATTGATACGCTGCATAATGAATGGCATTAACAGTTTCTTTCACATAGGTTTCCGCGTAGTTGCAGAGTTAGTAATGTTCGTTAATGTCCGTGAACAGTGGTTCACTATGCAATGTCTT
Source organism: Schistocerca americana (assembly GCF_021461395.2). Classification (NCBI taxonomy): domain Eukaryota; kingdom Metazoa; phylum Arthropoda; class Insecta; order Orthoptera; family Acrididae; genus Schistocerca; species Schistocerca americana. The sequence goes on from NC_060120.1 coordinate 215,253,337, forward strand.
TTTGGCACTCGTTTTGTTCAAATTTTTACATAGTAACAGTTGCACTATACATCAGTTAAAAAAATAAGTAATTATACATACACACGTCACATATTTTCTTAGCATAAACATAATATAGTTGCACATAAACATGTTTACATCATCATTACATCGCTATAGGTTATTACATTGTGTCACATTTGATTTCATGAATTGCAGATATTTACATCCTCTTTAGCGGTTTTGCTGGGATATTATCGATGTTTTTTTGTGATGTCATCTGAAATTAAGATAGGTTAGACACAACATTCATTACATCAGTAGGCAAGACCAGGCGTTTTCACTACTCAATAAATATTCAAAATAGTAAGAGAGAGAAAATGTTCGATTCCTCGCGTTTTGTACGTGTGTGTAGAGTGTCTGTGTGGCCTTGACTACTGATAGATGCTTTTCGTGTTGAGAGATGTGTGTCTAATCTATTTCTCAAAGTAAAAGATCGCTTCACAGATGACGTCTGTCAGTTCGTCAGGTGTCACACCAAGTCAGTGGTACCTTCAGTAACAAATGTTCCGTGAAAAATTTATATGTCATTCACTGCTACGTAATCATAAATTTTACTTTAATATTCAGTCTTCTCGGTGGTGCCGCGGCGTTGAAAGAAAAGTTCTTCTGTCTTCAACTGCGTCACTGGAACCGCTGAAATGAAAATTTCTATACTACTTATAATCAATGTTGTAATTTGTTTTAGTTCTTGCCACACAGCAGGTCGTTGAGATAACGGTACGTTATATGTCTTGTGGTAGAAGATCTTGTGAGGCTTAACTTCAATCTTGTACACATACGTGTTGATAACACCTAATCTTTTGGTAAAAACTTGTAGATATTTGGATAACACTTCCTGTAGTTTTATACGTTCATGTACACTTGAGAGCTGTAGCTTCATTTATCTTATGATCAAGCAATGTTTTCAAGTCCATTAGCTCTGTGTCAGATGAGTGTGTGTGCGTGTCTTGAATGTCATTGTCAAGTACTAACTGAACCTTGTACCCTGTACAGTGTTTGTCATGCTTTAGAGTTCTCCTGTCCAAATCAATAATAATTACACTGCCTTTATCATTTAAAATACATTTACCTTTGGAGAAGTCTATAATGCAGTCCTTCTCGCTCATAATATCTATTCCTAATATGCAATTTGTCACAAGGTTTTGTACAACCAGGAATGGCCATTGTACGGTTCCATTACCTATTTTAACGTTTACAAAAACTTGCTTCGTAACCCTACATGACTTATTACCTAGTGCAGTAGTTATTTTACAGTTTTGGGCAGGAAACTCAGGCACAGGTTCCAATTCACACATCTTTTTATAGAAATTAAAAGACAAAACGCTCACAGCTGCACCTGTATCTAGGATAATAGTAGTTGGAATCCCACCTACTACACCAGTAGTAGATGCTAAAACAATTTCATTTGTGTTTAAACGACATTGTGTACTGTCTTGTAAAAGTTCATCTGATATATTGTTATTGTGGTTGTATCTTATAAATAAAACAGGTAGTTTTTGTTTAGAATTACTCGGCATATCATTATTCTGTTGTTCAAGTGTGATGTCAAATAACTGATTAACATTGAAGTCGCCCCCCAAGAATTCTTCAGCCACGACCTGGGGCAAAGTAGTGACTGTTTCTAGTTTGTTGGATTATCATTTGTACTAGGTACTGACACAGATTGAGGTTGTGCATCAGGTGTCATTTCTATTATATTCACATTCGGATATTGCCTATTATGATCTCCAAACTTTTGCGGTTGTTGTTGCTGTTGGGCATTATAACTTACCTGTCGGTCGTAAGGTATGCTCCAATTTTGACCTGGTGGCTGCTGTGGTAAAGCAGAGTTTGAATGAAAGTACTGATCGTTACGAGTCCAACCTTGATGCTGTCTTGGCTCGTAGTTATTATTATTTCTATTTCTGTTTGTGTTTTTGTTATTACCTTTGTATGCGTTGTTACCGTTGTAGTTATTACCGCGGTGCCTCTTGTATGGATTGCCGCATGAAATGTTATTACTGTTGTAACTATTGTTTGTATTGGAATACGCGTGTTGATTTTGATTTCCGTACTGAGACGGCATGTGAGTTTGCTGTTTTTGTTGTACCGCGTATCCAACTGTGGGCGCGCCAGAATTGTGTTGGCAAGCCTGCATGCTTTGCATACCACTAGTGTAAACATTGTGGCTGCTGTTTTGCCGCGCGAAGCGCTGATCTTCAAGTAACATGTCAACCGAATCTAAAGCTGTTAAAAAATAATCTGAATCGTCATCCGGGATATGTAGAAGTTTTTCCTTAATGTTGAAAGGCAATTTGGCCTTCAACGCTCGGAGTATATCACGCGTTGCGACTGGTTCGTCTAAAAAGTGTCCCATGTTCAAGTATTTTTCAAAATATCTGCGTAAGTTACCATTTTTACTGTTAAAAGTTTCAGGTTCTAAAATTTGTCTTCTGAGTCGCTCCTGGACGGATTGCGACCAGAATTTGTTCAGAAAAGCACGCTCAAACTCAATGTACGTGGTACATACGTCAGCTTGACTGTATGCCCAGACAGCTGCATCGCCTTGGATGTAACCAACAATATATGAAATCTTTTTCCGGTCACTCCAAGTGCGCGGAAATGGGTTACTAAAAGATTTAAGAAAAATCACCGGATGAATGGTTCGTTTTTCTGGGATAAAAATCTGAAATTGCCTGTGTTTCATTAAGCTTTCATCTTCCTTCGCATTGTGATATGGATTTATTCCACTGTAATTACTGGTATGTTCAGCTGGCGAGTAATTACGATAATGTTGCTGTGGTTTACCATGATAATAGCTTGTGTTTGTGTTTCCACATCGTGGTATGTGTTGTAGTCGTGGTGTGTTTTGTTCTTGTGTATTTGTCGTGTGCGGAATGTGTGTATCATACTCGAATGTATATTGGTTTCTGAACTGTACATTTTGACTGATATTTTCGTTACATTCAGACTGTAGTTGATCGGTGAATTGTCTCATGGGTGCAGTGACGGATTGTACTGCGTCACTGATCAGCTGTTTGTTATTAGTAATGTATTGCGCTACGGAGTCGTGCACAATTGTTGGTAAATTTTCACGTAAGCATCTATCAAAATGTTTGTCTTTGTTCTCAACCCAATCATGAAATTCTTTATTAATATTTTGAAAATGAGCTGTGGCATCTGATTGTAAGATGTCAGTCAGGTGTTGTTCAACATTGTCAAATTTATTCTGTACGTCAGTAATTCGTTTTTCAAGATTGTCATGTACTGAAGGATATGTTTGAATTTGTTCAGTAAGAACTTCACACGTGACATTAAAGTTTTTTTTACTTGTGTCTGTAAAAGTGCTACGTCAGTTGTAGTCTTTTCTTGTCTCGTATTAAGCTGGGAAAATTTAGTACTGAGTTCGGTCATCTGTTTGGTCAGTGTGGCGTCTATAAGTTCCACACGTTTACACAAAGTGTCATTACCTATCTTGATTGCTATGAGATCAGATTTGATTTCGTCATTTTGTGTTTTTAACTGTTCATTTTGTGTCTCTAATTGTGCCTTTAAGGTTGCCATGTTTTCGGCGTTCTGTTTCCTTATGGTTGCCATATTTTCTGCGTTTTGTTTCATTAGCATTTGTAACATGTCGGCAATGTTTACCGTTTGCAAGGTCTCTGCCCCCGCTTCGTCATTAGACGTGACGTCATGCATTAACATGGGCTCTGATTGAGATTTTGAAATTTTTGTAGTGGACGGCCTATTGTCAAAATTTTCGTCAACACTCGCGTCAATGTTTGATGAATCGTCACTACCGGTTGCTGTCGTAAAGTCATTTTCTAACACTTGTCGCACGTCCGAGTCGGATTGCGTCTGAATAGTACGTCCTTGCTGTTCCATTTCTGCGTATTGTTTTCTAGTTATTACCATGCCACACGTGATATATGTTTCAAGAAAATTTTTGACACTGATTTTAAAATAAAATGTAGTTGAGCATGAATCGCTCGTAGCAACAATGGCTGTCTGTTAATTTAAAAATATAAACTGAATTTGAGATTATTGGTAATGGCTGCTAGCCATGTTACATGATATCGTACAGAAGTCGGCCATATTGTACACTCGTGTATTGGTATTGTTGCATACGTTATTGTTTAGGGAAAAGTACTGAGAATGAAATTTATCACTGAAACTGTTATGCGGAAAAGAAACACTACAGAATTTACTGAAAAGCTAATACACTGAATTATACGTCTGGTCAAGCCTGCTAATGCAAAGATGCTGCGTCTTACCTTATTTTGCTGGAAGTTTCATTGCGTCTTCCCGCAAAATTTCAGAATTGGAAAATATCTTCAGATTTTGTTATCTCTCATACATTGACGTCCAGGTCCAGAAAGTTGATTTTTTACATGAAACAAAGAGAACAATGTAACAAATGACAAAATAACAAGTCCGACTCGCAGTCGCCAAAATAAAATAAATAAAATAAATAAAAATAAAAAATATTGTTGTTGTTATTTTTTAAATATGTTAATTATTCTATCTGTATGAAGGTGATTGTGATTGCAATTGTGTTCGCTTATCTGGAACGTGGACGTTTAATTATTCGATATCAGACGCTTGACAATGGCTTTTTCGTAAAGGCAATGTTACTCGTAGTTGACCGTGAAATAAAACTGAATAATCGGACTTCGTAATTAAATCGTTTCCAAAGACTGCTGCGGTAGGTGCGGACTCATAATCTAAATCTCAATATTACAATAATTTGCCAGCCATGCCAATACGTCGTACAGAGATGATTGTCTACTAAACATAAAAAAGTTACACAGTTAGTTAAATCAGATATATTCAATGATAAGCCTACAGTTCATAATCCTACTTACTTTTATAAATGTAAATTCTTTACAGAATCGAGTGCCTAGTGTGGTTGCAACTCGCAGTATTCTTCTATAACATGAAATATGGCGGTGTGCTAGACAATAAAATAAAATACGTGCTTCTCGCACCACTTCTACCTGAGCTCCCTCTTTCTTAATCAAACATAAGAGTAACGTAATTGTGCTTTTGTTTTATCAGCGATACAGCGCTGCAGTTGTGTGCCATAGGCTTTATTTATTTGTCACTGAATATTTATTTAATTAGTATTTCGCGTTTCCGTGGAAACTCACGCTCGGCATGCAAATGTGCCTTTATAAGCCGCTCACACGGTTGCAGATGACATGATGTTCGCTGAGCAGAAAACGGCAACAGAAAAAAAGCGCACAGAAAATATGTCGCAAACAGCGACAATAATTCTTAAAATGGTCTGTAACACACAATAAATAAGGTAGTATAGAAAACTATATTTCAAAAAACGAATAGTAAAAATGTAATAATGTGCTACTGTGTTTGTATAACCATGCTATTTTCTGCATGTTTTAGATTTAATAAAAAAAACACTGATGATGGTGATATTTGTCGCCGAAACTAATTTGGGAGAATAAAGAAATAAACGAATAACAAGGTGTTTTGCATCAAGGCTGACTGAAATTTCTGATATTACTGTTTTTCTATGCAAATACGGACGAAATGGAAGAGTTCCAAGATAAAATTATTGTCTTGGACAGCTTTAGATCGGTTTAAACGCCCCTGAATTATCTGCTACTCTGGTGAAACCCAATGACTAAGGCACTTTCGGAATCACTGAAACCTCCTGACCGAACAATTCTGCTGTTACTGCTGCTCTCTGTCAACACACAACTCCACGCCTCCTTTTATACTTATGGGTGTACCCTTCATGATATCGGTCAATTCCCCATTACATAAGAGTGTCCGCATTCTTTCGGCCAGATAGTGAAAAACTGAGACTTATGTGCGGCACGCCAGAAATTCCCCAGCCACAGTTTCGGTACAGCTAAAGGAACACAGAATATTTTGTACAGACATTCAGTTTGAGTTTGTGCTAAAGGACAAGACGACAGTGGCGTGGTTAACTTCAAGTGTGTTTCGAATGAATTTCTGGGAAACATTGAAACAGTCCAATTTCAAAGTACTTGTGGGTGATCTAATGTCCTCGTTTGAACAGCTGCAATGTAGCATGTCAGTGTGTATACGCTTTTGCACTCACATCTGAATTTCTTCCCACAACATGTGCTGCCCAAGTTGATGAACATGGTAAGAGCTTTCACCAGGCCATTTTCTAATACGGCAAAGACACAAAGAGAAATGGAGTACTACCATCCCAAGTGTTTATTGCCACACGGTGAAAGGAACGCTCCTGCAATGCAGTATTAATTACAGGCCAAAATGAGCGGTCATAAGGTATCTGAGGTTTCATCAGATGTTCGTGTAACATACAATAAATAACATTATCTTAAAATGAGAGTTAATGTTTTTGGTTACCCAAAACGTTATCACCTTCTACTCATCATAATACTCAACGTTCCGAAATTTGTAGAACAATTTTATAAAAAAAGGGAAATTTGCGGTAAGGTCTTATGGGACCAAAGTGCTGAACTCATTGGTCCCTAAGTTTACACACTATTTAATCCAACTTAACCTAACTTACGGTAAGGACGACACGCACACCCATGCCCGAGGGAGGACGAACCTCCGAAGAGGGAGCCGCGCGGACCGTGACAAGGTGGTGTCCTAGAGCGAGCGGCTACCTCGCGCGGCAGCTATTTTATGGATGGAGTCATATTCACCACTATTGGCCATGTGGTGTCACCACCAGACACCACACTTGCTTGGTGGTAGTTTTAAATCGGCCGCGGTCCATTAGTACATGTCGGACCCGCGTGTCGCCACTGTGTAATCGCAGACCGAGCGCCACCACAAGGCAGGTCTCGAGATACGGACTAGCACTCGCCCCAGTTGTATGGACGACGTAGCTAGCGATGCACACTGACGAAGCCTCGCTCATTTGCAGAGCAGATAGTTAGAATAGCCTTCAGCTAAGTCAATGGCTACGACCTAGCAAGGCGCCATTAGTAACATTGCATGTATCTAAAGAGTCTCACTTGTATCGCCACAATCTCCAGATGTACCAAAAGGATGGATTACAGTTAAGTATTCCAGAAGCTACGTACTTTTCTTTATAGCATTCATTACATATCCTGTTTCAGACCTCACGCACCCTGCTTTGGCTTAGCGCGTGCCTTTCGGCTTCCTCTCATTGTGTCTAGGCTGTCTTGTCTAGACACAACAGGCCGATTTGAAATTAACTGTCATTTTCAAGTTCTATGGTGATATGATGTTACGTGCCGTTAGCAAAATGGTTCAAATGGCTCTGAGCACTATGGGACTCAACATCTGTGGTCATAAGTCCCCTAGAACTTAGAACTACTTAAACCTAACTAACCTAAGTACATCACACACATCCATGCCCGAGGCAGGATTCGAACCTGCGACCGTAGCGGTCACGCGGTTCCAGACTGAAGCGCCTTTAACCGCACGGCCACACCGGCCGGCTGCCGTTAGCAGGTCGCACATGGAGTCAACAATAAAGAGGGAATGGGTGATGCATGTTCTACACTCCTGGAAATGGAAAAAAGAACACATGGACACCGGTGTGTCAGACCCACCATACTTGCTCCGGACACTGCGAGAGGGCTGTACAAGCAATGATCACACGCACGGCACAGCGGACACACCAGGAACCGCGGTGTTGGCCGTCGAATGGCGCTAGCTGCGCAGCATTTGTGCACCGCCGCCGTCAGTGTCAGCCAGTTTGCCGTGGCATATGGAGCTCCATCGCAGTCTTTAACACTGGTAGCATGCCGCGACAGCGTGGACGTGAACCGTATGTGCAGTTGACGGACTTTGAGCGAGGGCGTATAGTGGGCATGCGGGAGGCCGGGTGGACGTACCGCCGAATTGCTCAACACGTGGGGCGTGAGGTCTCCACAGTACATCGATGTTGTCGCCAGTGGTCGGCGGAAGGTGCACGTGCCCGTCGACCTGGGACCGGACCGCAGCGACGCACGGATGCACGCCAAGACCGTAGGATCCTACGCAGTGCCGTAGGGGACCGCACCGCCACTTCCCAGCAAATTAGGCACACTGTTGCTCCTGGGGTATCGGCGAGAACCATTCGCAACCGTCTCCATGAAGCTGGGCTACGGTCCCGCACACCGTTAGGCCGTCTTCCGCTCACGCCCCAACATCGTGCAGCCCGCCTCCAGTGGTTTCGCGACAGGCGTGAATGGAGGGACGAATGGAGACGTGTCGTCTTCAGCGATGAGAGTCGCCTCTGCCTTGGTGCCAATGATGGTCGTATGCGTGTTTGGCGCCGTGCAGGTGAGCGCCACAATCAGGACTGCATACGACCGAGGCACACAGGGCCAACACCTGGCATCATGGTGTGGGGAGCGATCTCCTACACTGGCCGTACACCACTGGTGATCGTCGAGGGGACACTGAATAGTGCACGGTACATCCAAACCGTCATCGAACCCATCGTTCTACCATTCCTAGACCGGCAAGGGAACTTGCTGTTCCAACAGGACAATGCACGTCCGCATGTATCCCGCGCCACCCAACGTGCTCTAGAAGGTGTAAGTCAACTACCCTGGCCAGCAAGATCTCCGGATCTGTCCACCATTGAGCATGTTTGGGACTGGATGAAGCGTCGTCTCACGCGGTCTGCACGTCCAGCACGAACGCTGGTCCAACTGAGGCGCCAGGTGGAAATGGCATGGCAAGCCGTTCCACAGGACTACATCCAGCATCTCTACGATCGTCTCCATGGGAGAATAGCAGCCTGCATTGCTGCGAAAGGTGGATATACACTGTACTAGTGCCGACATTGTGCATGCTCTGTTGTCTGTGTCTATGTGCCTGTGGGTCTGTCACTGTGTGATCATGTGATGTATCTGACCCCAGGAATGTGTCAATAAAGTTTCCCCTTCCTGGGACAATGAATTCACGGTGTTCTTATTTCAAATTCCAGGAGTGTAAATACATCCTAGATCCAGGTGAACGTAAATCACACTACAGAACGTGACATCGTGTAACAGTATTCTCAACTATTGCCAAATGAACTTTGCATTACAAATAGATGCTATGACTTAAGAAGTAAACGTCAAGTCGAATGTTCATAACTTGTGTGATATGTCAAACTAACTACAATCCGTTACTGACTTTAGTGAACACGTATAAAGCTCGTGCGAAAATATTTCATCAAAGATACTTCGTATTACTTTCTTAATGTTATTTATGTCAGAAAATGCCTGTTAAGTACAAGCTGGACAATAGCGGTGACTAAAATATCTTATTCTAATAATCAGTCGAACAATGACTTCTTTTAATCGATGATTGATGGATGTGGGCCCAACCACAAGAAAAATCAATTATCTTATGTTAATGGATTCTTCCGCCTCTTCTTGGTAGATTTGCAAATACGAGGGTGAAAAAATTAGAAAAAAATGCGCTTTGTTCCACTAGTGTTTGCCTACTACTAACCGGTTTCCGGATTACTAAGTTGTCATGAGTTAGCGATTGACTAGCATCCACAAATACATTAATGTACAAGGAAATAGATGTTGAAAACCTGAAATATTAACAACTGTGCAGAGACTTTGATCTTCAGTTACGTAGTAAATGTAAAATCGAGTGCGCTTAACTCATGTTTCGTGTTAAATGCTTTGGAGTAAATGGGAAGTGTGACGTCGGGAAGCACCACTCCAATATTTATTGAACTTTTAAGGCGGTGTTCATCACATTGTGGGTACTGAATGATTAAACTTCCGTTCAGAACTGATTTTCATCGCCAAGATCAGCATGAAATGCGGCCCCGAAGGGCACGAATACACTCTTGTATACTTTATAGAATGAAGCAGACAACGATCGAATGCCGTCTTAATGAATTACTTGACATGCCTAGGAACGTGCTGTGTCATTCATGAAGACTGCTGCCTGGGGCTGGTGTAACGTCTGCCTGAGACCTCTGTCGGGACTTCAGCTGTTGGCATCCATTTCGCCAGAGCCAATCAAACAGTACTACGGCCTTTTCGTGGTGTAGCCCTCCCGGAAGGACCCGTGCCTATCCTTCTTGCCACACTGTTGCCCCGACTCCGACTCGCTCCCCTGCAGCTAACTTTCTGTGATCTTTCGTGGTTCGAACCCACGTCCGGCCATCCTGATTTACGTTTTTGTGTGATTCCCTAAATCGCTTCAAGCAAATGCAGGGATGGATCCTTTGAAAGGGCACAGCTGACGTTTCTCCCCATCCTGCCCTAATCCGATGGGACCGATGACCTCGTTGTTTGGTCCCCTCCCCCCCTCCCAAATCACGCCCCCCCCCCCCCCCCCCAAATCAACCAACCAAGCAGGATAATTATGCCGACATCAAGGTATGATATCTTGCGGAAAGCTTTCTCATGTCCAAATGTTTATGCTAATGATTCGACTTTCTCAGAATCTGAATAATAGCGATATCCTGCACGAATACGTCTACTGGGCAAGCTGTGTTGTGAAGTCCATCTGAAAAGTTCCAGTAAGGGCAGACACAGCCAATAGCCGTGATGTACTCCCACTATTATTCATCTGAAGGAATGTCTTTTTCCTGTACTAAAAACTGTTCGCCTGTAAGGTGGAAAGACTTTACCACCATATTCTTTTACATTTATATTAGATCACTATTTACGATGCGCAATTGTACTATTAATCATTTCATTGGCTGATGCTGCCTAGCATTACGTACGAGGGGCGTTTGAGAAGTCCGTGCAAAAATAAAAACTACTTACGTGTTTGGGGTAAACGTTTTTTATTTTTCGGCATAGTCTCCTTTTAGATTTACACACCTCGTCCAACGCTGTTCTAATTTGATGACCCCTTCCGAATAATAGGAATTGTCCAAGTCTGCAAAATAGTTATTAGATGCTGCAATCACCTCTTCGTTTGAATGAAATCTTTGTCTCGCCAGCCATTTCTTCAAATTGGGGAACAAATAGTAGTCTGAGGAAGCCAAGTCTGGGGAATAGGGGGGATGTGAAACGTGTTCGAATTCTATTTCCATTAATTTTGCGACCACAACTGCTGAGATGTGTGCTGGTGCATTGTCGTTATGGGAAGGGACTTTTTTGCGGTCCAATCGCCGGCGTTTTTCTTGCAGCTCGGTTTTCAGACGGTCCAATAACGATGAATAATATGCACCTGTAATAGTTTTACCCTTTTCCAGATAGGTGATGAGAATTATCCCTTGCGAACCCCAAAAGACAGTCGCCATAACTTTCCCGGCTGAAGGAATGTTCAAATGTTCAAATGCGTGTGAAATCTGATGGGACTTAACTGCTAAGGTCATCAGTCCCTAACCTTACACACTACTTAACCTAAAGTAGCCTAAGGACAAACACACACACCCATGTCAGGGAGGACTCGAGCCTGCACCGGAATCAGCCGCACAGTCCATGACTGCAGCGCCTGAGACCGCTCGGCTAATCCCGCGCGGCCCGAAGGAATGGTCTTCGCCTTTTCTGGTGCATATTCTCCCGTGGTAACCCGTTGTTTCGGTTGTTGTTTGGTCTCAGGAGTGTAGTAATGTTTCCATGTTTCATCCACAGTGACGAAACGACGCTTGAAGTCCTGCGGATTCATCCTGAAGAGCTGCAAACAATCCTTGCAACACTTCACACGATTCCGTTTTTGGTCAAGCGTGAGCAGTCGCGAAACCCATCTTGCGGAAAGCTTTCTCATGTCCAAATGTTTATGCTAAATATTATGTACTCGTTCATTCGAAATGACCACAGCACTAGCAATCTCACGCACCTTAACTCTTCTGTCATCCATCACCATGTCATGGATTTTATCAATGGTTTCTGGAGTCGTAATCTCCACGGGGCGTCCAGAATGTTCAGCATAAGTTGTGCACATATGGCCACTCCGAAAAATTTTGAAACCACTTATAAACTTTTCTAATCGAAAGTGGAGAGTCACCGTAATGTTTTCCAAGCTTCTCTTTAGTCTCCTCAGGCGTTCTTCCTTTCATAAAGTAACGTTTAATCACCACACGAAATTCTTTTTCGTCCATTTTTTGACAGTCACTCGACTTCCTTGATTCACGCGAATGCCAAACACAAAGAAATAGACCAATATGGGTGATAATTGGTGTTTGTTCTTTCCAAAGATGCTGCTAAGTAAACATAACTTCGATACACGCCGGTGGTGCCATCTCTCGAACTTTGCACGAACTTTTCAAACGCCCCTCGTACTAACAATTTCTGTAGTACTGTACATCGGGGAGCTGAGCACTGACAGAAACGGCGAAGTGGGCCGTACGTTCCTCAGACGTCGCTATCGGTTACAGAGGGGCTGGGAAGAGTGTTCTGTAGGAGCGGACGTTTACTGCCCTGAGAGAGAGAAGAGCGAGGAGACGGTCGTTCGCAATGCTGGAGGCTGCAGAACCCTCGTAGCATGGACACTAAGGGTTGGTTGTTGCACTCTGGTGCAAAGGAAAAAATTTCAGAGTAGCGTACCTGGAGAAAAAGCGTCGGGGTCGGAACAAGGCGAAAAAACATCCTTTTAATGTGAAGGAATGCACGGGATCGCGGACTTCCCATTTTCGCCAGCGTGAGCTGCTTGCAAGTAGCGAGCGAAGTGGCTCAATTGTCGCCGCATGGTCATTACTGTGCACGAGATACGGACTCATCATTTCATACCAGTAGGAAAATAGCAGGTAAAACAGCGTGTGAAAGACGGTAGCCCTGCAATGAAAAGGGCGAAGCTGAGTCCAAATACCGGCTAGATTATAGCCATTGTTGTCGAGGATGTAAGAGGCATTTTTGTCGTGGACTACTTTGTAAAGAGTTAACTATTAGCTGCCTAATGATATGCAAGTCTTCTGGACCAGCTTGGTACGTGGGCATGGACCTTACTCACTAACAAGGTCAGGCCACGCCGCTGGGACCACGGATTTACTTCAGACCTTCAGTAGGCCATTAAAATAATATAACGTGCAAGTGGTAAGGTGTACTACTCGGGAAACTCCGTGAAAATCACTGGTCATCATTGATCACATTATTTAATTTATATGACATGTGAGAGGTAATATAGCCAGCCGAGGTGGTCGAGCGGTTCTAGGCGCTACAGTCTGGAACCGCGCGACCGCTACGGTCGCAGGTTCGAATCCTGCCTCGGGCATGGATGTGTGTTATGTCCTTAGGTTAGTTAGGTTTAAGTAGTTCTAAGTTCTAGGGGACTGATGACGTCAGAAGTTAAGTCCCATAGTGCTCAGAGCCATTAAAATAACAAACAAAATACATTTCATTTGCTTAGCAATGATATTCGTTGTGCATATTGCGCGCGTCACCATTAGTGCTCAAAATGAATTTCACACTATTAATGTGTAATGATGACGGCAGGAGTTTATAGTAACAAGTGAAGAAACTAATGGACATTTGAGGCTAAAGAAATGAAGAGCACAGAGCAGGCTCTACATCTATAGATAGAGCATCACAAAACAGAGTATGATGTGTGTGTGTGCGTGCGTGCGCGCGCGTGTGTGAATAAAACCATCCTTTATTGTAACTACCGGTATGAAAGAAACATTAGCTTCGTTTAACTCTGTCGCTGCAAGGCGATATTCGGGATGGCAGAAGATCAGTCATACCAGTTCGAGAAAGAGAACGTCTTGTTCTGTTGGAACCACAAAGCTCAGCTCTGCCTTCTTTGAAATTGCTAAATCATTTACCACGTAAAATATGCAGACCGAGGCGACGAATGATGCCTTACATCAAGGCTGGGTCCGAACCTGGGTCTCCTGCTCACTGTCCAGATTGTAATATTTCTGGCTTTACAGCCATCATATTCGGATACAAGAAGCTCTTCTCAATTGAGACGCGTATAGCGCGTGGAGCAGAGCGAATTTTTGTAACTTCACAAGTTCAAATGGGACAGTGCAAACTGGAATGCGACAGGACTGGGACGCGACACGCGCCTGCGCCAGGTCGCGCTGCGAGGCAAATGTGATGTGGAATACCGCTCAGTCCATGATAAGAAGATTGCAGCACTGCATTGATACTAGTGGTCATCACTTCGAACATCTTCTGTAAATGGACATTCATGCCACTTTTTTGACCTTCGCTGACCTTCAAAGACCTTACTGTTACACATCATTGGATTCATCTCGATAGCCGCTATCAGAAAGTAAGTACGAAACTATAGCATCCCGTGTAAAAAAACAAAGTTGACCTTCATATCGCTTAAGCGGCACCACCTAACAACAGAATACCAACGTCATATTATGGCCCCCGTTGTCCTGTGCAACTTTTTTCCCACAAACTTTTCATCTCCTCTATTTTCGGAGTCGTTCTTGGTGGAAATACTTAGACTCACCTGAATATACGCTTAATTTCCATATATATATATATGTATAGGGTGTTACAAAAAGGTACGGCCAAACTTTCAGGAAACATTCCTCATATACAAATAAAGAAAAGATGTTATGTGGACATGTGTCCGGAAACGCTTAATTTCCATGTTAAAGCAAATTTTAGTTTCGTTAGTATGTACTGTACTTCCTCGATTCACCGCCAGTTGGCCCAATTGAAGGAAGGTAATGTTGACTTCGGTGCTTGTGTTGACATGCGACTCATTGCTCTACAGTACTAGCATCAAGCACATCAGTAAGTAGTATCAACAGGTTAATCACGAACGTGTTTTTGCAGTCAGTGCAATGTTTACAAATGCGGAGTTGGCAGATGCCCATTTGATGTATGGATTAGCACGGGGTAATAGCCGTGGCGCGGTACGTTTGTATCGAGACAGATTTCCAGAACGAAGGTGTCCCGACAGGAAGACGTTCGAAGCAATTGATCGGCGTCTTAGGGAGCACGGAACGTTCCAGCCTATGACTCGCGAATGGGGAAGACCTATAACGACGAGGACACCTGCAATGGGCGAGGCAATTCTTCGTGCAGTTGACGATAACCCTAATGTCAGCGTCAGAGAAGTTACTGCTGTACGAGGTAACGTTGACCACGTCACTGTATGGAGAGTGCTACGGGAGAACCAGTTGTTTCCGTACCATGTACAACGTGTGCAGGCACTATCACCAGCTGATTGGCCTCCACGGGTACACTTCTGCGAATGGTTCATCCTCATTTCAGTGCAAATGTTCTCTTTACGGATGAGGCTTCATTCCAACGTGATCAGATTGTAAATTTTCAAAATCAACATGTGTGGACTGACGAGAATCCGCACGAAATTGTGCAATCACGTCATCAACACAGATTTTCTGTGAACTTTTGGGCAGGCATTGTTGGTGATGTCTTGATTGGGCCACATGTTCTTCCACCTACGCTCAATGGAGCACGTTATCATGATTTCATACGGGATACTCTACCTGTGCTGCTAGAACATGTGCCTTTACAAGTACGACACAACATGTGGTTCATGCACGATGGAGCTCTTGCACGTTTCAGTCGAAGTGTTCGTACGCTTCTCAACAACAGATTCGGTGACCAATGGATAGGCAGAGGCGGTCCAGTTCCATGGCCTCCACGCTCTCCTGACCTCAACCCTCTTGACTTTCATTTATGGGGGCATTTGAAAGCTCTTGTCTACGCAACCCCGGTACCAAATGTAGAGACTCTTCGTGCTCGTATTGTGGACGGCTGTGATACAATACGCCATTCTCCAGGGCTGCATCAGCGCATCAGGGATTCCATGCGACGGAGGGTGGGTGCATGTATCCTCGCTAACGGAGGGCATTTTTAACATTTCCTGTAACAAAGTGTTTGAAGTCACGCTGGTACGTTCTGTTGCTGTGTGTTAGCATTCCATGATTAATGTGATTTCAAGAGAAGTAATAAAATGAGCTCCAACATGGAAAGTAAGCGTTTCCGGACATATGTCCACATAACATATTTTCTTTCTTTGTGTGTGAGGAATGTTTCCTGAAAGTTTGACCGTACCTTTTTGTAACACCCTGTGTATTTATACACAAAGAACGAAACTTGTCTATCTTGAATGGGGAAACCAGATGGCGCTATGGTTGGACCGCTAGATGGCGCTGCCGTGGGTCAAATGGATATCAACTGCGTTTTTTAAATAGGAACCCCTATTTTTTGTTACATATTCGTGTAGTACGTAAAGAAATATGAATGTTTTAGTTGGACCACTTTTTTCGCTTTGTGATAGAAGGCCCTGTAATAGTCACAAACATATGGCTCACAGTTATAGACGAACATTTGGTAACAAGTAGGTTTTTTTAAATTATAATACAGAACGTAGGTACGTTTGAACATTTTATTTCGGTTGTTCCAAAGTGATACATGTATCTTTGTGATGAGTTAGATGAGTATGTGCCAAGCAAGATCGTAAGAGGTGGAAAAGAGCCACCGTGGTACAACAACCGAGTTAGGAAACTGCTGCGGAAGCAAAGGGAACTTCACAGCAAACATAAATATAGCCAAAGCTTTGCAGAGAAACAAAAATTACGTGAAGCGAAATGTAGTGTGAGGAAGGATATGCGAGAGGCGTTCAATAAATTCGAAAGTAAAGTTCTATGTACTGACTTGGCAGAAAATCCTAAGAAATTTTGATCGTATGTCAAAGCGGTAGGTGGATCAAAACAAAATGTCCAGACACTCTGTGACCAAAATGGTACTGAAACAGAGGATGACAGACTAAAGGCCGAAATATTAAATGTCTTTTTCCAAAGCTGTTTCACAGAGGAAGACTGCACTGTAGTTCCTTCTCTAGATTGTCGCACAGATGACAAAATGGTAGATATCGAAATAGACTACAGAGGGATAGAGAAACAACTAAAATCGCTCAAAACAGGAAAGGCCGCTGGACCTGATGGGATACCAGTTCGATTTTACACAGAGTACGCGGAGGAACTTGCCCCCCTTCTTGCAGCGGTGTGCCGTAGGTCTCTAGAAGAGCCTAGCGTTCCAAAGGATTGGAAAAGGGCGCAGGTCATCCCCGTTTTCAAGAAGGGACATCGAACAGATGTGCAGAAGTATAGGCCTATATCTCTAACGTCGATCAGTTGTAGAATTTTGGAATACGTATTATGTTCGAGTATAATGACTTTTCTGGAGACTAGAAATCTACTCTGTAGGAATCAGCATGGGTTTCGAAAAAGACGATCGTGTGAAACCCAGCTCGCGCTATTCGTCCACGAGACTCAGAGGGCCATAAACACGGGTCCACAGGTAGATGTCGTGTTTCTTGACTTCCGCAAGACGTTCGATACAGTTCCCCACAGTCGTTTAATGAACAAAGTAGGAGCATATGGACTATCAGACCAACTGTGTGATTGGATTGAAGAGTTCCTAGATAACAGAACACAGCATGTCGTTCTCAATGGAGAGAAGTCTTCCGAAGTAAGAGTGATTTCAGGTGTGCCACAGGGAAGTGTCATTGGACCGTTGCTATTCACAATATACATAAATCACCTTGTGGATGACATCGGAAGTTCACTGAGGCTTTTTGCGGATGATGCTGTGGTGTATCGACAAGATGCAACAATGGAAAATTGTACTGAAATGCAGGAGGATCTGCGGCGAATTGACGCATGGTGCAGGGAATGGCCGGCCGAGGTGGCCGAGCGGTTCTAGGCGCTACATCTTGGAACTGCGCGACCGCTACGATCGCAGGTTTGAATCCTGCCTTGGGTATGAATGTGTGTGCTGTCCCTAGGTTAGTTAGGTTTAAGTAGTTCTAAGTTCTAGGCGACTGATGACCTCAGAAGTTAAGTCGCATAGTGCTCAGAGCCATTTGAACCATTTTGCAGGGAATGGCAATTGAATCTCAATGTAGAAAAGTGTAATGTGATGCGAATACACAGAAAGATAGTTACCTTATCATTTAGCTACAAAATAGCAGGTCAGCAACTGGAAGCAGTTAATTCCATAAATTATCTGGGAGTACGCATTAGGAGTGATTTAAAATGGAATGATCATATAAAGTTGATCGTCGGTAAAGCAGATGCCAGACTGAGATTCATTGAAAGAATCCTAAGGAAATTCAATCCAAAAACAAAAGAAGTAGGTTACAGTACGCTTGTTCGCCCACTGCTTGAATACTGCTCAGCAGTGTGGGATCCGTACCAGATACGGTTGATAGAAGAGATAGAGAAGATCCAACGGAGAGCAGCGCGCTTCGTTACAGAATCATTTAGAAATCGCGAAAGCGTTACGGAGATGATGGATAAACTCCAGTGGAAGACTTTACAGGAGAGACGCTCAGTAGCTCGGTACGGGCTTTTGTCAAAGTTTCGAGAACATACCTTCACCGAAGAGTCAATCAGTATATTGCTCCCTCCTACTATATCTCGCGAAGAGACCATGAGCATAAAATCAGAGAGATTAGAGTCTACACAGAAGCATACCGACAATCCTTCTTTCCACGAACAAAACGATACTGGAATAGAAGGGAGAACCGATAGAGGTACTCAGGGAACCCTCCGCCACACACCGTCAGGTGGCTTGCGGAGTATGGATGAAGATGTAGATGTAAAACTTTTCTTTTCTGAGAACGCATGCTGTTACAGCGTGATTACCTGTAAATACCACATTAATGCAATAAACGCTCAAAATGATGTCCGTCAACCTCAATGCATTTGGCAATACGTGTAACGACATTCCTCTCAATAGCGAGTAGTTCGCCTTCCGTAATGTTCGCACATGCATTGACAATGCGCTGACGCATGTCAGGCGTTGTCGGTGGATCACGATAGCAAATATCCTTCAAATTTCCCCACAGAAATAAATCCGGGGACGTGAGATACGGTGAACGAGCGGGCTTCGACGACCAATCCACCTGTCATGAGGTATTCAATACCGCTTCAACCGCACGCGAGCTATGTGCCGGACACCCATCATGTTGGAAGTACATCGCCACTCTGTCATGCAGTGAAACATCTTGTAGTAACATCGGTAGAACATTACGTAGGAAATCAGCATACATTGCACTATTTAGATTGTCATCGATAAAATGGGGGCCAATTATCCTTCCTCCCATATTGCCGCACCATACATTAACCCGCCAAGGTCGCTGATGTTCCACTTGTCGCAGCCATCGTGGATTTTCCGTTGCCCAATAGTGCATATTATGCCGGTTTACGTTACCGCTGCTGGTCAATGACGCTTCGTCGCTAAATAGAACGCGTGCAAAAAATCTGTGATCGTCCCGTAATTTCTCTTGTGCCCAGTGGCACCACTGTACACGGCGTTCAAAGTCGTCGCCATGCAATTCCTGGTGAATAGAAATACGGTATGGATGCAACCGATGTTGATGTAGCATTCTCAACTCCGACGTTTTTGAGATTCCCGATTCTCGCGCAGTTTGTCTGTTACTGATGTGCGGATTAGCCGCGACAGCAGCTAAAAGACCTACTTGGGCAACATCATTGTTGCAGGTCGTGGCTGTCGTTTCACATGTGGCTAAACACTTCCTGTTTCCTTAAATAAAGTAACTATCCGGCGAACGGTCCGGACACTTGGATGATATCGTCCAGGATACCGAGCAGCATACTTAGCACACGTCCGTTGGGCATTTTGATCACAATAGCCATATCGACCTTTTCCGCAATTAGTAAACGGTCCATTTTAACACGAGTAATGTATCACGAAGCAAATACCGTCCGCACTGGCGGAATGTTACGTGATACCACGTACTTATACGTTTGTGACTATTACAGCGCCATCTATCACAAAGCGAAAAATGTGGTCCAGCTAAAACATTAATATTTCTTTACGTACTACATGAAAATGTAATAAAAATTGGGGTTCCTATTTTAAAATACGCAGTTGTTATCCGTTTGACCTATGCAACGGCATCTAGCGGGCCAACCATAACGCTATCTTGTTTCCCCCTTCAAGCTAGACGAGTTTCTTTCTTTGTAGTTTTTTGGTTTGATGCTTATTTCGTGAGATATTTTGCCCAGTCACTATCAATGGACCACCCTGTATATATATACACATTTGAAACCCTGAACAGTTTTAAGCATATATATATATATATATATATATATATATATATATATATATATATATAATACTTGGAAAGGTGACTGGAACCTTACATAGTTTCAAGCATTTAGTCGACTGCCTAGTTTAGTAGCAAATTCTTTTCATGGCTATAGTCGTTTCCCAGTCAACCATCGTCGAAAGATACGACCGGAAATGACTGTACAAGCAGGTGCGTGATGCGTCTGGTAAACCTTCAAACAACTGAGCCTTTATTACATGTGCCGATTGTATTGAGATGTTTGCCAGCAATATATATCGGGCGAGATGCGTACAGACAGCGGTAGACAGGTCGCATTTAAGCGTATTAATACTCTCAGGAGCGAGCAGCTGACACTAGGGCCGGTTACCATATCACGCTAAGCCGACCGATATTCGCAGGCAGCTTGTACGAAGCGGATATCTGTCAGCACACACGCCCGTAAGCCCGTCATATTCAGTCGCGTGGATCTGTTCAGATATGATGAAGCGAGTCGAGAAATTTCAGCACTTAGAACTCAGCCAGCAATGTTTAATCAGGCAGGCACTTGCAGGCAGGTTCAATAAACTGGGTAGCAAGCGGAACGTACAAGTTTCACAGCAGAAGAAATTGGGGCGTATCAACTTACTGCTCACGAGAGACGTCTCAGAGCTGATAGTTTCTGAATAAAAAATGTTTCAACAAGTTTGTCGTGTTTTAGAACACCTTATCCCGTTAGTTTCGGTGCCTGTTGTCATTTAAGGTGCAATACTACTGCAATTTCCCCTTTTCCTTAAAGATTCTCCTTGAACACTAATATTTTAATACAGTGTAAATTTTTTCCTTCCTTTAACAAATAATATAATTTTTTTGTTCAATAAATGGTGGCAGCCCTAGAGGCACTCAACCAAATGCATGGGGAGACGATACAAGAAATTCGCGTTATTACCATGACGCTAAAATTAGACTTTTAGATTCGTGCAGGGGGGAGAAGATAATATTTCTTCTCGTGTCATACTTGAATTGAACAGCAACGGATAAAGAGAGTAAAAGCATTGATCACACAGAAGTTTGCGGAGTATAGGTGTAATTGTCGAGCCACGAAATAAACTAAACTCCATGGACTACGTGAGATTGTTTAACTCTGTTGTATAATCCTCTTTCCTAAGTATGAACACGTACCTCGCATCTGGGGGTCAAGTCACTGTAATCACACTAAAATCGTAGCACAAGGTCTCACTTATCTATAAATCTCTGCGTTGTGGTCATCCATAAAACAGTCGCAAAGTGTTTTGTTGCTGCCTTTTGCCTGTGGAACAAGGTACTCTGCAGTCTCCGAACAATTCCATCGTAGTCGATCTCATAACATGTCTCTAAAAAATTGACAAACCTGACCAGTTTTTCTCTGTCAAACAATAAAGCGTGCACTGATGGGCCAACACAAGATTGAAAGGAGCCCGTTGAGGCTGCGGGTGTGTGATACAGGAAGTAAAAGGTATACCAAAGTTGCGCAGACGGTACATCTCGGTGTGTTCGACGAAACAGTCGAATGAAATATGGTTGTATCATCTTCTTTATTTTTTATTTCTAAAAGACAGATATCTGTATGATTTATAGCAGACGCATTTCTGTTTACACGACCTTGCTTGTGTGTTACCGACATCGACGCGGCGTTCACAGAAGGATAACGGACGAATCAGGGCAATGTAAACATTGGACCTGTACAACGACACGGCGCGGCGATCAAGTGCTACTGAAACGAGCAGTATAAACAGTCACTGGGTTATCAAAAACGTGTAATTCGTCTTACATAAAAGTGGTTAATTACAATCAGACGTTTTCTCTTTTACAACAGTACCACAGTCGAGGTTGCGGTAGTAAAGAAAATGTGTTTCCCTTTGTACAAAATCAGCCAATTACCACGTAATTCGTTGTGCACTAAATACGGTGGTGTTGGTAAGATCCTATGGGACCAAACTACTGGCGTCGTCGGTTCCTAGGCCTACACATTATTTAATCTAACTTAAACTTACGCCAAGGACAACACACCCACCCATGCCCGAGGGAGGACTCGAAACTCCGACGGGGGGAGCCGCGCGGCTGCACTAATTACATCAACTGTTTCCTCATTTTAAAACAATACCATAACGAACGAAAATTAAATCACGATTATTTTCATTTTACGCAACAGTACCGTAACGGAAATGAAACCCAAATTATTTAGCTTCCTCTTACACTAGTCTACAATAAGTGTTCATAATGTCCACAATTCGATACGACACATGCTTCATGCTTTCGTCGCACTCGTTCACACATATGAAGATTTGCCTTAACACTATTTCCAGCATCGAGAATCCTTTGCACAACGTCGTCCACATAATTTACTTTCTGACCATAAATAGGTTCTTTTATATGGCGCTAAAAGTAAAAATCTAGTCGATTTAAATCAGCTGGCCACCGACGTATAAATGGTTCAAATGGCTCTGAGCACTGTGGGACTTAACATCTGAAGTCATCAGTCCCTTAGAACTTAGAACTACTTAAACCTAACAAACCTAAGGACACCACACACATCTATGCCCGAGGCAGGATTCGAACCAGCGACCGTAGCGGTCGCGCGGTTCCAGACTGAAGCACCTAGAACCTCTTGGCCATCCTGGCCGGCGCATCGACGTACACCAAGATCTTCTCCATCATCTTGGAAATCGTGTATTCAGAAACCTTCGTACTCTGTGACCAACGTGGGGTGGGGCGTCATCATAGAGAAACCACATGTCACGACGTACAGCTAACGGAATATTTCTAATAAAGTTGGCTGCAGCGTTTCCTCTATAAAGGTTTAGTAATTGTTACTAGTCAGTCGTGCGGATACTACAAAAAGCCTAATAATATAATCATCGATTTTACCCGCCTATATATTTACGGAAAATATTTGGCGCGAACTGTGTACACTCCACGTGTGCATGTTACGGAAATTAGTTATTCCATGGCGAATGAAACACGCTTCATCTGTGACAAGTATTTTGTTTACAAAAATTATGGTGCTCACTTTGTAACAAAAACCACTCTGAGAATTCTCGTCTTGGAGGGAAATTTTGCTGTTCCAATGCCTGTACGCGTTGAATGTGGTAAGGCTGCAGATGTTCCTCTTTCAAAGTGCAATGAACGACACTGTGCGAATCACCTAGTTGGCGGCGATGCTCCTAGTGCTATGATTAGGAGCTTGGTGGATGCGGTCCAGAATTTGTTCGTCAGCTTTCATTGTACGTTCTTCGCGTTGTCGGCCTCTGCGTTCTGCGCGGGGCAATAAAGAGTATCTCTCAAACTATGCAAATTAAATAGGTATTCGTACGTCATAGTCTGTCATGACTTATTTAATAATCATATGGAAGCATATCAGAACAGAGAATATGTTTCGCATACAGAATTAAATGTAAAAAGGTACTTAGTTACGAATGAATTGCGAAACAGTCTAGTAAACGTAGAGAATTACGAAGGTACAAATCTTTGGTGAACAGCAACAAATGTCGATTGCGCAGGAAGTCCTCGTTGTTGGAAGCCTTCTCGATCAATGCGGACAGCTGCCCTCGCCACACTTTTTGCCTTGCCATAAATTAAATGAATATGGCATAGTTCGGCGCTAGTAAATCTCCCTTCCGTGCTAACGTGTAACAGAGTTGGAATAACGCCTGCACAGGTAGCTCGACGATTGTCGACGATCGGAGTATTACAATGACTCAACCACAGAGGCTATAGCTGCCCTCGTGTTTGCGGCTCACGCTCGCGATGTCAGTATGAGCATAGGTAAATAACATGAACCCATGGCTTACGTTAGTGCACCTGTGTTGGGGGAGGGGGTGGAGCAAGCACCTCTAGGTATTTTGATCGTGTTTAATGATTCTCTCAGTCATCTGTGCAAAATGTTTACACAAGTCATGACTAACCCGGGTGCTCTCTACGATGTATACTTGTCCAAAAACATTGTCCCCAGATGGGGACGACCACAGGAAATGGACAACCATGTTACTAGACATTTTAAATCAATCAATTGTGTTCTACTAACAGGACTTTTTGGCAGCTTATACCGTTTACACCTTGTACATAAGCGGAACAGGGATGAATGAGGAATCATTCTAGCGACCATATGGGCCGCGCAATGAGGAAACCCACTGACATAAGTGTCTTTCGCAAAGGGCAAATTGTTATGGCCCGGCGCCTGGGAACCAGCATGCCGAAAACGGCGAAGCTGGTCTGCTCCTGGCGTGCTACTATCGAGAGCAACTAAGGTAAACGGTTGAGGGATGGTGAAACCACAAGTAGGTGACAAGGTGTTGGATTTTGCTATTTCGGCTTACATTAGAATGATTTTCACGTGGTTGTTTAGCTGTTTCTTTAACTGAGGTCAATAATTTTACGCAAAGTTCCTCTCCTGGTTCCTCAAACATATATTCAAACACGACTGCGACAGCTAACGCAGCGCCTAGCACGAGCAGAAACATAAACGTATTCTCTTTCAGCTAACCAGCTAAGTTCGTCCTTGCACGAGTTCATGAGACGTTGGTCAGAGAGTAGGTCAGAGAGTGCACATAACCACAGGTCCAGTTAAAAAGGTTCTGTCACTAAAGTTAAATCTGTTCCTCAGCATATACTGAGCCATTGAATTAGTAGACTGTTCTGTCTGGCGCCACTGGCTCAGGTGTAGTATTGATTACCCCTCTTTTGCCCCATGGCCAATATCTATGAGGAAGAGTCTTAGAAGGTCTTTGCTTGCCGGTGTATATATACGGGGTTCGCTGGCCCGAGAGAGAAGGCACGAAGTTTGGGGATTGGCGGTAGCGTCGCGACAAGAAGTGGTCACGAGGTCCGAGTCGCCGAAGCCACGAGATGCGCAAGGATGGCCTGCGCGGAGCGAAGATGCAGGAGTACTTCACCGGGATGAGCGCCGACTACACGCAACAGGCCGACATCCCGCCGGTTGGTTGGCAACATTCGTGTCGGACGATCGCTCGTGGCCTGGCTGCCCTCTTCTACCTTGCTTTCATCGGCACCACTCACAAGGGAACCTCCCCATCGCACCCCCCTCAGATTTAGTTATAAGTTGGCACAGTGGATAGGCCTTGAAAAGCTAAACACAGATCAATCGAGGAAACAGGAAGAAGTTGTGTGGAACTTTGAAAAAAATAAGAAAATATACAAACTGAGTAGTCCATGCGTAAGAAAGGCAACACCAATGAGAATGTGAGCTAAGCAGCGCTGTGGTCTCGTGGTTTGCGTGAGCAACTGTGAAACTAGAGGTCCTTGGTTCAAGTCTTCCCTCGAGTGAAAATTTTAATTTTTTATTTTCAGACGATTATTATCTGACAAACTCTTATATTTTCATCGCTTTTTTGGGAGTGATTATCACATCCACAAGAAAACCGAAATCGGGGAAGGTAGAAGAATATTTTTACCCATTCGCCAAGTGTACAAGTTAGGTGGGTCGACAACATATTCCTGTCATGTGACGCACATGCCGTCACCAGTGTCGTATAGAATATATCAGACGTGTTTTCCTGTGAAGGAATCGGTTGACCTATGACCTTGCGATCAAATGTTTTCGGTTCCCACTGGAAAGGCACGTCCTTTGGTCTACTAATCGCACGGTTTTGCGGTGCGGTCGCAAAACAGAGACACTAAACTTATTACAGTGAACAGAGACGTCAATGAACGAACGGACAGATCATAACTTGGCGAAAATAAAAAAAGTAAACTTTCCACACGAGGGAAGACATGAACCAAGGACCTCTCATTCCGCAACTGCTCACGCTAACCACGGGACCACGGCGCTCCTGAGCCCGCACTTCCCTTGATGTTGCTCATCTTGCGCATGGACTACTCAGTTTGTATATTTTCTTACTTTTTTCATAGTTCCACACAACTTCTTCCTGTTTTCTCGATTGATCTGTGTTCAGTTTTTCAAGGCCTATCCACTGCGCCAACTTACAACTAAATCTGAGGGGGGTGCGATGGGGAGGTTCCCTTGTCAGAAACCGCTGCGACGCACCGTGGATCCGTAGAACTGCCTGCTGATAAAGGGGAGTAACATTCTGTTACCTTAGTAGCGATTTGTGTCATTGTCTACCTGCCCTCCTTATTATTTTCTGGTTTGTACACGACCCTCAAAGTTTTACTCGGTGGGCTCTTTCGTCTTAAATATAGGCCATAGTATTGCACTAAGACACTAGTTGTCGTTTGAAAATTTGTTCCGCTATTATATTGTCTTTCTTTTCTGGTTTGTACCAATCGCTAATGTTCTAATGAATCAGCTCCTGGTCGTAAATACAGCCGGAACAATTGTACTAAGGCACAGGTTGCCGTTAAATAAAGAGAGACCCTGTGGTTAGATGTACATGTTAACCGGTTCAATTCTTTGGTTGTAATTGGATTTCTCAGTCATTAGTTATAATCTGAACTACCTGTTGTACTGAGCTGTTCGTTGCCGTGTTTGGAAGTCCGGATCATTATTGGTATATTTTAGCTGGACCTTGTGGTTCTGCCAAGTGAGTTCTCTTGTAATATGTGTTCACAGGCAATGTTTTAAGACGTTCCTTCAGAGCAGTCTTAATAAGTTACAATCAGTTTAACTTTCAAAATATTAACAGCGAACTGTCTCCAGGTCTTTAGTCAAAATAAAATTGTCAGAAGGGACGGGTTGGGATCCAGTCGCACCTTGCTTGCCGACTGAAATTAAGAGGTTGGTTGCTTTGAAGTAAGCCTCAACACTGTCATATCGTTTTCTAATCTGTTTAACCTTTAAGCAACGGTTCGCGTCTGAACCCCGAACCTTTCGACATACAGGTTCAAATTCAAAGTTACGTCATCTGTTTTGAGTAATTGAATCACTCTTGTCATCAATGGTGCTTATATAGATTTCATGTGCTGCAGAAGGGCACTTAATAAAACACCCGATAACGGGCGGGCTGGGGGTCCGGTCGTCTTGTAATCATTGTCACATTGTTTGCCGTTTTGCAATACAGCACTTCAGATTTCTTTTGCAAAAGGTTATTCAACTTAAGGTTTAAGCTCAAAAGAATTTTGCAAATTTGTTCATTTTGTCAAAGAAAATTTTATGCTTATATACTGTTAAATAAACAGGTTGTGTGAAAAGATAGTTATATTGGTGGGTCCTCCCTTCGACGTTTTCCTTAATTCCAGTAAGTTCAAATGGTTCAAATGGCTCTGAGCACTCTGGGACTTAACATCTGAGGTCATCAGTCCCCTAGAACTTAGAACAACTTAAACCTAACTAACCAAAGGACATCACACACATCCATGCCCGAGGCAGGATTGTCGCACGGTTCCAGACTG
This sequence comes from Schistocerca americana, assembly GCF_021461395.2. Classification (NCBI taxonomy): domain Eukaryota; kingdom Metazoa; phylum Arthropoda; class Insecta; order Orthoptera; family Acrididae; genus Schistocerca; species Schistocerca americana. The sequence continues at coordinate 215,280,604 of NC_060120.1, forward strand.
AAGCGCTTAGAACCGCTCGGCCACACTGGCCGGCTTCCAGTAAGTACCACGTATCAAACTCGATCACTGGATTCAGAAAATACACTGACAGAAAAAAAAATCACAACACCAAGAAGGAGTTGTGTGACATAAATGAAAGTTGATGGGCACTTTTCTACATCTAAAAGATGATGTCTGTTCAAATTTCGCGCCGGTCGAGTAAGAGTGCGCCACTGCGAGAATGCACAGCTGGTTTGCTTTAAATACACTTTGTGGCGGTCGTGAGCGTTAGTTATCTTTGAGACTGGACGTGGTGTGTTGATGTTAGTTAACAATGCCATTAACAACACCTCACTGAGACTGAACGAGGTTGTGTTATAGGATTACGAGATTCTGCATACTCCTCCCATACTGCTGAGGAACTTGGCCGGCCGTTGTGGCCGAGCGGTTCTAGGCGCTTCAGTCCGGAATCGCGCTGCTGCTACGGTCGCCGGTTCGAATCCTGCCTCGGGCATGGTTGTGTGTGATGTCCTTAGGTTAGTTAGGTTTAAGTAGTTCTAAGTTCTGGGGGACTGATGACCTCGGATGTTAAGTACCATAGCGCTCAGAGCCATTTGAACCATTTGAGAGAAACTTGGCAGCAATGTGGCTATTGTACGTAACTGCTGGCAGCGGTGGTCATGAGACTACGGTCCCAAGAAGAGTGGTCCCCGGACAGCCACGTAGCACTATCGAGAGGGAAGACCATCGTGTTCGGCACAGGACTCTCTCACATCGTACTGCAAATGCACCAGCAATATGAGCAACACTTGGAACCACAGTGACTCAACGAACTGTTACAAATAGATTAAAGGACAGTTCCGCCCTGTAGCGTGCATTCTACTCATCTCAAACCACCGCCATTTGCGACTCCAGAGGTGTCAAGCGAGAGCTCATTGGAGGGCACGGTGGAAGCTGTTTTGTTTTCTGATGAAAGCTGGTTCTCCCTCGATGCCAGTGATGGCCGTGTGTTGGCTAGAAGGACACCAGTGAGACCAGTTGAGGGCAGCAACCAACCTGTCTATGAACTAGACGCAGTGGACCTACACCTGGAGTTTTGGTCTAGGGTGTGATTTCATATTTAAATGGTTATCTCATGCACCCCGACTGCAAATTTCCACATCAACTTGGTGATTCGTGCTGTTGAGCTGCCATTCACGAACAACATTCCAGGGGGTGTTTTCCAACAGGATAACGCTCGCTGTAATACCGCTGTTGTAACATAACATGCTCTACGTGTGTGTCGACATGTTGCCTTCGCGTGCTCGATCGCCAGATCTCTTTCCATTCGAGTACATAGCGGACATCATTAGACGACAACTCCAGCGTCACCCACAACCATCATTAACCGTCCCTGTATTGAATGACCAAGTGCAACAGGGATGGAACTCCATCCCACAAAAAAGCATCCGGCACCTGTTCCACACAATGAATGCAGTACTGACGGTTACACCGGTTATTAAAGTGCCTGCATTTCGTATTTGCAATCGCTTATATTGCACTTACATTAACGAGTGATCTTGTAATATTAATCATTCGAATATGTTACCTAGACAAATGTATATTACTACTTTTGGTGGTGCGATTTTTTCCTGTCAGTATACACTACTTAGCATTAAAATTGCTACACCAAGAAGAAATGCAGATGATAAACGGGTATTCATTGGACAAATATATTATACTAGAACTGATATGTGATTACGTTTTCACGCAGTTTGGGGGCATAGATCCTGAGAAATTAGTACCCAGAACAACCACCAGTGGCCGTAATAACGGCCCTGATACGCCTGGGCATTGAGTCAAACAGAGCTTGGATGGCGTGTACAGGTACAGCTGCCCATGCAGCTTCAACACGATACCACAGCTCATCAAGAGTAGTGACTGGCGTATTGTGACGAGCCAGTTGCTCGGCCACCATTGACCAGACGTTTTCAATTGGTGAGAGATCTGGAGAATGTGCTGGCCAGGGCAGCAGCCGAAAATTTTCTGTATCCTGAAACATGTGGTCGTTCATTATCCTGCTGAAATGTAGGGTTTGGCAGGGATCGAATGAAGGGTAGAGCCACGGGTCATAATACACCTGAAAAGTAACGTCCACTGTTCAAAGTGCCGTCAATGCGAACAAGAGGTGACCGAGACATGTAACCATTGGCACCCCATACCATCACGCCGGGTGATATGCCAGTATGGCGATGACGAATACACGCTTCCCATGTGCGTTCACCGCGATGTCGCCAAACACGGATGCGACCATCATCATGCTGTAAACAGAACCTGGATTCATCCGAAAAATGACGTTTTGCCATTCGTGCACCCAGGTTCGTCGTTGAGTACACCATCGCAGGCGCTCCTGTCTGTGATGCAGCGTCAAGGGTAGCCGCAGTCGTGGTCTCCGAGCTGATAGTCCATGCTGCTGCAAACGTCGTCGAACTGTTCGTGCAGAGGTTGTTGTCTTGCAAACGTCCCCATCTGTTGACTCAGGGATCGAGACGTGGCTGCACGATCCGTTACAGCCATGCAGATAAGATGCCTGTCATCTCGACTGCTAGTGATACAAGGCCGTTGGGATCCAACACGGCGTATTACCCTCCAGAACCCACCAGTTCCATATTGTGCTAACAGTCATTGGATCTCGACCAACGTGAGCAGCAATGTCGCGATACGATAAACCGCAATCGCGATGAGCTACAATCCGACCTTTATCAAAGTCGGATACGTGATGGTACGCATTTCTCCTCCTTACACGAGGCAACGCCGCTCAACTGCTGTTTTCTGTATGAGAAATCAGTTGGAAACTTTCCTCATGTCAGCACGTTGTAGGTGTCGCCACCAGCGCCAACCTTGTGTGAATGCTCTGAAAAGCTAATCAATTGCGTATCACAGCATCTTCTTTCTGTCGGTTAAATTTCGTGTCTGTAGCACGTCATCTTCGTGGTGTAGCAATTTTAATGGCCAGTAGCGTATCTGAACAGCTGCCTGCTTACATAGGGAGGCGCACTGTTTAAGAACTATGGGTCGCTTGTTATTTTTCTCATTAACTTACTTACATGTCTTACTTGCATGCCGCCGTCCCATTGTCAGAGACACAAGTAAGGGGATGTGCTATGCACATGACGCAAGCGGAAGGCTTAGCCAGTGAGAAGGCGGTCCCAGCGCCAACCCCAGGTGGGGTGGCGGTCCGCCCTGGGCCGAGAGCAGTGACGTGCGGTGTCCGCCAGCTGTTGAGGTGGCGCAGCTGCTACGGCCGCCAGCTGCCAGCTGCCGCCAGAACTTATCTCGGCCGCACACCCAGCGCTCCCTCCCTTTACGTCGTAATTAGGTCACATGTAGGCCAACCAGTATGCCTTGCAGCTCTGTCCCCGACCGAGAAGTAACGATTACCACTTGATTGTGTAAACAAAAAGAGATGAACCAGAAACATGCATCGAATATTGCATTCCGGAAGTAGCGCCAAAAGTTGAATTATTCGAGATACGAAGAAAGGAGGTGATGGTGTTGAAGTACCGGGTGATCAAAAAGTCAGTATAATGTACATAGAGAGGTAAAAATTGACACACATGCTTGGAACGACATGGGGTTTTATTAGAACAACGAACAAAAAAAAAACAAATTTCACAAAATGTCCGACAGATGGCGCCGGACAGCAAAACGTCAGTGACTGCGCATGACAATCGTGTATAAAAAGAGCTGTAATGAGAGAGAGAATCAGATGCGCCAGTAGTCGCAGCATGTTGACGTTACCTGAAAAGGCGCTTTTAGTGAAGCTGTATTATCAGACACATGAAAGATATTTTGCGCGCGTCGTTTGGTGGTGATCGTGTGCTCAGCCGCCACTTTCGTCATGCTTGGCCTCCCAGGTCGCAGACCTCAGTCCGTGCGATTATTGGCTTTGGGGTTACCTAGAGTCTCAAATGTATCGCTAGGGATGCTGAAAGACAACATCCGACGCCAATGCTTCAGCGTAACTCCGGACGTGCTTTACAGTGCTGTTCACAACATTTTTCCTCGACTACAGCTATTGTTGAGGAATGATGGTGGACATATTGAGCATTTCCTGTAAAGAACATCATCTTTGCTTTATCCTACTTTGTTATGCTAATTATTGCTATTCTGAGCAGATGAAGCGCCATCTGTCGGACATTTTTTGAACTTTTGTATTTTTTTGGTTCTAATAAAACCCCATGTCATTCCAAGCATGTGTGTCAATTTGTATCTCTCTATCTACATTATTCCGTGATTTATTCAGTTTTCAAATTTATACTGACTTTTTGATCACCCAGTAGAAATGACTAAAGCTGGAGGATGAGTCATGTAAATGGAAATTGCAAAATTGTTCAGAAAATATAAAAAACCAACAAATGAAAATAACAGCTGCTCCACAGAGTACTTTTTTGTGGAAACCAAAATAGATGATCTTTATTGATTCCGATGCTCTGAAGACTAATGTACTATGCACGTCCATTGCAATTTCTCCTGGCTCACGGTTACAATTAAGTTGGGATTTTACGTTTCACGTATTTTGCTACTGTAATCCGTAGGATTAATTGAACTTACCCGATTTATTCGTGCGGTCTCTTTGCCTTGCTCGTGTTGGTGGTGTATGCAGCATTTCTCTGTAGCATCCAGAAGAAATCAACCGACGTAGCTATAGCCCATAGCCCGCTTCATGAGGGAAACGCCCTGATGGAGCCGCTTGCTGTACTCATCACTGAATGCACCACAGTTCTCTAGGAACACATCAACTTGTGCATCTTCAGGGTCATGCTGTAGCCAATGATCTCATAAGCACGAATGAGTTTGTCCACGAGGTTCCTGTAGTTTTCATCTCTCCTGTTCCCCAACAACAGTGTTGTCACACTACGAAAACAATGCAGCTGATATGGGATTAGAGTGGACTCAAAGTATGTTCCCCAACAGCTGGCGTATCAACAATGAATATCCCCTTTGTGATCTTCTCTGGGCCGAAAAATTCCCGGACAAATACTGAAATGCTGCTCCATTCCTGTCTGTCTAGTGTTTTTCTGTTGCACGACTGTCTCTCTCACAAAAGTAGCAGCAACGGTGTCAACCCCTTGCAAACCCAGCAACATCGCAATGATTTTGAAACCTCGACATGGCAACCATTCATACTTATTGTCATTAATACAGTTTACAATGGATGGTATAACTGTATTTAGCTGAGGCAGCACATATGATAGGGATGGTTGGCCTTCCATTACTGTTGTATAACAGTGCTCGCTCTTCAGGCTTCTTTTTGAGCCACCTATAAGGAGTCTCCACTCGTTTGGTTTTGTACGTAATTTTCAGGTCTTCTAAAAAACTATGTACACTACTGGCCATTAAAATTGCTGCACCACGAAGACAACGTGCTACAGAGGCGAAATTTAACCGACAGGAAGAAGGTGCTGTGATACGCAAATGATTAACATTTCACAGCATTCAAACAAGGTTGGTGCCGGTGGCGACACCTACAACGTGCTGACATGAGGAAAGTTTACAACCGATTTCTCATACACAAACAGCAGTTGACCGGCGTTGCCTGGTGAAACGTTGTTAAGATGCTTCGTGTAAGGAAGACAAATGTGTACCATCACGTTTCCGACTTTGATAAAAGTCGGATTGTAGCCTATCGCGATTGCGGTTTATCGTATCGCGACGTTGCTGCCCGCGTTGGTCGAGATCCAATGACTGTTAGCAGAATATGGAATCGGTGGATTCAAGAGGGTAATACGGAACGCCGTGCTGGATCTTAACGGCCACGTATCACTAGCAGTCGAGATGACAGGCATCTTATCCGCATGGCTGTAACGGATGGAGCAGCCACGTCTCTATCCCTGAGTCAACAGATGGGAACGTTGGCTAGACAACAAACATCTGCACGACCACTTCGATGACGTTTGCAGCAGCATGGACTATCAGCTCGGAGACAATGGCTGCGGTTACCCTTGACGCTGCATCACAGACAGGAGCGCCTGCGATGGTGTACTCAACGATGAACCTGGGTGCACGAATGGCAAAACGTCATTTTTTCGGATGAATCCATGTTCTGTTTACAGCATCATGATGGTCGCATCCGTGTTTGGCGAAATCGCGGTGAACGCACATTGGAAGCGTGTATTCGTCATCGCCATACTGGCGTATCACCCGCAGTGATGGTATCGGGTGCCATTGGTTACACGTCTCGGTCACCTCTTGTTCGCATTGACGGCAAAATGGTTCAAATGGCTCTGAGCACTATGGGACTCAACTTCTGAGGTCATTAGTCCCCTAGAACTTTGGACTAGTTAAACCTAACTAACCTAAGGGCATCACAATTGAAAACGTCTGGTCAATGGTGGCCGAGCAACTGGCTCGTCACAATATGCCAGTCACTACTCTTGATGAACTGTGGTATCGTGTTGAAGCTGCATGGGCAGCTGTACCTGTACACGCCATCCAAGTTCTGACTGAATACCCAGGCGTATCAAAGCCGTTATTACGGCCAGTGGTGGTTGTTCTGGGTACTGATTTCTCAGGATCTATGCACCCAAATTGCGTGAAAATGTAATCACATGTCAGTTCTAGTATAATATATTTGTCCAATGAATACCCGTTTATAATCTGCATTTCTTCTTGGTGTAGCATTTTTAATGACCAGCAGTGTACATCACCGCAGTCTGTAATGTCGCGTTTAGTAAAGAAATGCACTCAAGGTTTTTCTGACACTCCCGAAACACAGGCGTGCGTAGTGTGTCAGCGACGAGATTCCACTGCTGAGTCTTTTGGCTAAAACTTCGGCTTTACGCTTTGGAAAATCTAAACCCCTAGTTAGATCACAAAGTTCACACCGTGTGATTTTGTGTGGTTCTCCAGCTGACGATGCCGGCGTAAATGTAGGGTCAGTGTCACAGGCTGATGACTCCACTTTTTCGGCCGGATGTGTCGGTTCAGCGTCATCGCTATTACTACACTCCTGGAATTTGAAATAAGAACACCGTGAATTCATTGTCCCAGGAAGGGAAAACTTTATTGACACATTCCTGGGGTCAGATACATCACATGATCACACTGACAGAACCACAGGCACATAGACACAGGCAACAGAGCATGCACAATGTCGGCACTAGTACAGTGTATATCCACCTTTCGCAGCAATGCAGGCTGCTATTCTCCCATGGAGACGATCGTAGAGATGCTGGATGTAGTCCTGTGGAACGGCTTGCCATGCCATTTCCACCTGGCGCCTCAGTTGGACCAGCGTTCGTGCTGGACGTGCAGACCGCGTGAGACGACGCTTCATACAGTCCCAAACATGCTCAATGGGGGACAGATCCGGAGATCTTGCTGGCCGGGGTAGTTGACTTACACCTTCTAGAGCACGTTGGGTGGCACGGGATACATGCGGACGTGCATTGTCCTGTTGGAACAGCAAGTTCCCTTGCCGGTCTAGGAATGGTAGAACGATGGGTTCGATGACGGTTTGGATGTACCGTGCACTATTCAGTGTCCCCTCGACGATCACCAGTGGTGTACGGCCAGTCTAGGAGATCGCTCCCCACACCATGATGCCGGGTGTTGGCCCTGTGTGCCTCGGTCGTATGCAGTCCTGATTGTGGCGCTCACCTGCACGGCGCCAAACACGCATACGACCATCATTGGCACCAAGGCAGAAGCGACTCTCATCGTTGAAGACGACACGTCTCCATTCGTCCCTCCATTCACGCCTGTCGCGACACCACTGGAGGCGGGCTGCACGATGTTGGGGCGTGAGCGGAAGACGGCCTAACGGTGTGCGGGACCGTAGCCCAGCTTCATGGAGACGGTTGCGAATGGTCCACGTCGATACCCCAGGAGCAACAGTGTCCCTAATTTGCTGGGTAGTGGCGGTGCGGTCCCCTACGGCACTGCGTAGGATCCTACGGTCTTGACGTGCATCCGTGCGTCGCTGCGGTCTGGTCCCAGGTCGACGGGCACGTGCACCTTCCACCGACCACTGGCGACAACATCGATGTACTGTGGAGACCTCACGCCCCACGTGTTGAGCAATTCGGCGGTACGTCCACCCGGCCTCCCGCATGCCCACTATACGCCCTCGCTCAAAGTCCGTCAACTGCACATACGGTTCACGTCCACGCTGTCGCGGCATGCTACCAGTGTTAAAGACTGCGATGGAGCTCCGTATGCCACGGCAAACTGGCTGACACTGGCGGCGGCGGTGCACAAATGCTGCGCAGCTAGTGCCATTCGACGGCCAACACCGCGGTTCCTGGTGTGTCCGCTGTGCCGCGCGTGTGATCATTGCTTGTACAGCCCTCTCGCAGTGTCCGGAGCAAGTATGGTGGGTCTGACACACCGGTGTCAATGTGTTCTTTTTTCCATTTCCAGGAGTGTATTTGATGGTCGTACTAAGGAACAGGAAGTGCTGATTCTTTAACATGAGCCACAATGAATGACAGATGGGATGTCATGGTACTGAATATTCCCCTTCCTACTGGTACTGACTCCTTTCCTCAAGGAAGGCAAAAAACAAAAATAGCAATCCTGTGCACAATTTGTAGGTTCATGCCAAATAAGAGGCACACCAAACTTCATCGCGACTTTTTACCATGCATCCAAGAATTCAGTGTAGACAAACACGAGGTGCAACACGTGTTTGAAGATCACGATTTATCTGAAATGTAAGCCATATGCTTTTTCACTGCTTTAATCATTGGTGCCCCTCTTGAACCACAAATAACATCTGCACAAATCTTACAAAAGTTATCAGGTATGTTACTGCAGGGTATTTTTGTGAAAGCGTAGACGAGCACACCAACACAATTGTACAATTTCAGCAGTTCACATACAGTCACTGCCAACTTCCACGACACTCGTTCCAGTAGCACGAGAATGAGCACAGCACAAGAGCACGCAGCCGTGGCAAACAACAATTAAAATCGCGTCTGGTTTCTATTTCCGACAATGCTCATGTGTCTCGATGGCCAGCCCATAAGTCGCGATGTAAAGCAGTGTTACCAAACTGTGCTGGGAACATCCACTTCACTCACTTACGGTAGAGGAACCCTTGTCACAATACCTTTGAATGTGGATCTTAAAATGTACGATAAGTGAGAATGAAACCTAAACACTTTATTTACTTAGAACCCAGAACAAGGAGATAATTTTAACCTTGACATTCGTGTTCAGCGCATCTAGATCTGTATATCACAGCTACTGCCGTTTCTGTAAAAAAAAATAAAAAGTGAACATTTGTGGACCAGTGTTATCCTCCTCCACGAGAAAGGCAATATACTGGGATGAGGCTGCTGAGGCTGACCCCTACAACAGCGGAGCAGAAACGATGGGCTTCAAGAGCACAGATAAATACCCGAAGAGTATCAGGGCACGTTACAATTGACTGTACACTTGTATCTGTTGATCGAGATATTTCAAGCACATCCTTGCATTTGGATGCAGTGCTATACTCGGTATATCGGTTAAAGCTTGAGAAGACTGTACAATTCGCAGCTCCTGTTCTTGAACCGTATCAACAGAAGTGCTGTACATTTTACTTTCAAGACAAAAAATCCATACTTTTCAGGTCATGTGGTCTTGGTGGCCAAGGTAGGAGGCTATCAACACTAGCAACACATGCAGTGAGGAATGTTTCCGACTTTATGATGAACAGCATGTGGGTTATCATTAAATTGTTTCCCTGGATAAATTACTAGGAAACTTGATCTCTCAAATACATTAACATTAACAAGGTGAATATTTCATAATCAGCTCAGTGACGAATCATAATCTCACTTCTGCAGTTGTCTCGCAGACAGTTCGTTTATGGACTCACCTTTACCAAAAATTTGCCTCCACTATCGTATACTTTTCCCCGTATCAATTTTCGCTGTTAATTATGACATTGCAAAAATCAGTGTCGTCATTCGGTAGCTGAATGTCACAAACCGCTTACGTCACATAAGTCGGCAAACTCTTGGTGAGACAGCGAAAACTGCACCTCTTATATATGTACTCTTCCTGGATGGGCTACTCCGGAAGCAAAGTACTGATGGAGTGAACATGAGGGGTTTTTTTTATGCTAGACGGTAGTTTGAGGTGCTCTGTTGAACACCCACCAATCGATACGCAGTGAAGGGAGTCAAACGGCTCTCAGAGTAGACACTTCAGCTCTCAAAATTTTATCAATAGCCAGCCGGGGTGGCCGAGCGGTTCTAGGCGCTACAGTCTGGAACCGCGCGACGTCTACGGTCGCACGTTCGAATCCTGCCTCGGGCATGGATGTGTGTGATGTCCTTAGGTTAGTTAGGTTTAAGTAGTTCTAAGTTCTAGGGGACTGATGGCCACTGCAGTTGAGTCCCATAGTGCTCAGAGCCATATTTTTATCAATAACCTGTCGAAGTATTCGTAATAAAATTCCTGAATTTATTGCTCACCGGGAAAGTTCTCGCGCTCTGATTATTTTTGGGACCGAGAGGTGGCTGAAAGCCGAAGTAGAAAGCTCTGAGATATTTAGCGGGTCTTGGAATGTATATCTGCAGGACACATTAGAAGCCGCGCGGGGTTAGCCGAGCGGTCTAGGGCGCTGCAGTCATGGACTGTGCCGCTGGTCCCGGCGGAGGGTCGAGTCCTCCCCCGGGCATGGGTGTGTGTGTTTGTCCTAAGGGTAATTTACGTTAATTAGTGTGTAAGCTTAGGGACTGATGACCTTAGCAGTTAAGTCCCATAAGATTTCACGCGCATTTGAACATTTGAAGGACAGATTAGATGACATAGGAGGGGGAGTGTTCATTGCAGTTGACAAAAATGTTGTCTGTACTGAGGTTGAAGTTCAGTGTGACATTAGAGTTATGTGGTCGCGTATAATAGTTATAGGTGAAACCAAGTTAATTTTTGGATGTTTTTACCGACACTCCGACTCCACTGTAAATCTACGGTCAGTAGCGCCGGAATACCAGGACCATGCAATACTAGCTCGAGGCGACCTTAACCTACCGAGTATAGACGGAGATGTTTACAGATTCATTGCTGGGGTTACAGACAGACAGTCATGGGAAATAACTTTGACCACATTTTCTGAAAACTGTCTTGAGCAACTAGCTCGGCAACCCACAAGCAATGGAAACATCTTAGATCTTGTAGCAATAAACAGGACGGAACTTAATCGAAAACGTAAGTGCAGAAACGGGGAATAGTCATCATAGTATCATTATAGCAACTATGATTTCGAAAGTTAATAAATCAGTCAAATGCGCTAGGAGAGTGTTTCTGGTAAGAGCAGATAAGCAGCTGTCAGCGTCTCAATTTGACAATGAATTGACTTCACTTAGTTACATTAAGATGGACGCAGAGTTTAAGCAAATAGTAAATCGTCGTCTGAAATGTTACGCGCCTAGTAAGTGGATTAAGGATGGAAAAGACCCACCATGGTTTAATAACGAAATTAGGATCATGCTGAGGAAGCAGAAACTGTTGCACTCTCCATTCAAGAGATCAGACGAATGATGACAAGCAAAGGTTAGTAGAGACTCGCGCGTCTGTGAAAGATCCGTGAGCGAATCATAGAACACTACCACCAACTCACCTTAGCGAAAGATCGAGTAGAGAACCCGAGAAAATTTTGGTCCTGTGTAAAATCGCTAAGCCGGTCTAAGGCTTACATTCAGTCCCTTGTTGACCAGTCTCGTGCGGCAGCTGAAGATAGCAAAACGAAAATTGAAATTTTAAATTTCACGTTCAAAAAATCGTTCACAGAGGAGAATCGTACAAAGATACCCTCATTTGGCCATCGGACAGAGTCCCGTATGGACGACATAGTAATAAGCATCCCTGCCGTAGAGAAAGATTTGAAAGCAAGTAAATCATCAGATCCGGATGGATCCAAATCGCCCACTGAACCATCCCGGCATTTGCCTGAAGCGATGTGCCCCCCCCCCCCCCCCCCCCCCGGCCAGTTTTACTCCTATTGTCTTCAACTGTGCTAAATAAAAACATTTGCCCTCTGGGGTTCCGTAGCTTCGTCTTAATTTATATAATTTTCTTTTCGATATGTTGTCCATACTTCATTGCTGTCTTATTGTAATTGATTTTCTGGCTTACTTTCAAACTCGCTCCATTAGGATCCTCCATTCGTTGTTGGAGTTTGTCTCCACTAGAGACTGACAAGCCGATATCATTGACCAAATTTAAGGTACTTCAGATATGTCCCATTAACAAGCATTCCATCTTCAGGATCTTAGAGTTTTCTTCAGGACAGCGCAGAACAGTTTTGGTTTCTGATTCCTCTTTCACTTTTGAATTTCTGCCTGTCCTGATGAAGTCTAACAGAAGCTTTTGAATCCACATAGGTTAGATACTGGCGAGACAAAACCTTATAATCACCGCCAACAGCGAGCTTTAAAAACGCATAATGCGCATGTGGACACGTGACGCAGTAAGGAAGGTATGTAAGCGGATATGAGACGAATGTGGAATAATTCTAGCGACGATACGGGTGCAAACGGGGAAATCCACTGACATAAACACCTCTGACAAAGGGCAGATTGTTATGAGGATCTGGGGAACGGCGGAGCTCGTCATTCGTTTGCATGCTGCTATCGTGAGCATCTGTGGCAAGTTGTTGCAAGACGGTGAAACTACGATTAGGCGACAAGGTGTTAGACGCCCACACCACCTCACAGAACGTGGATGGCTCAGACTTGCCCTCTCTGTATACCAGCATAGGCGGCGATTTGTACCACATGTAACGGCAGAGTACAATCCAGGTGCAGGCATAAGTGTTTCTAGCATACGATTCAGCGTGCATTGCTGAAGGTGGCGCTCGACTGTAGGCGATCGCTACGCGTTACCGTGCTGACTGAATGAAATCATCAATTGCGATTGCAATGTGTGGTATAGGGTCACCGAGATCAGACCATGCATCAATGGAAACGTGTCGCCTTTTCCTTTTGGCCCAGGTCTCTAGTCGTCTCCGGCTATGGCATCATCCGGGTGAATGGCTACTCACAAGATGCAGTGCTTCGGATGCAGGTCAGTGGGGGCATTATTATGCTGTGTGTGCGGTAGTAATCGACAGCACCAGACAGCTGTTGGCTACGTGAACATTATTGCAGGCCACCCGCATCCTTTTTCCCGCTTCATGTCTTTCCCGAACGCATCAACCAGTTAGATAACTGTCCTTGTCACAAGGTCAGATTCGCGCTACAGTGGTTTGAGATGCATAATAGTGTACTTACGTTGATGTATTGGACAACATAATCTCCTGATCCGAATCCAATGGAACATATCTGTATCGCTACCGGGCCCCTATTCCGCAACCATTAATCGCCGTCCTGTAATTTAGTGATTTGAGTGGCCTGCGGAGGGACATATGACCTGAAACCTATTGAATCCATAGCGCGGACAGTCTCTACTGTATTTAGTTCCAACGGCGAGCAAACTCGCAGTCAAGCAGGTGGTAATAATGTTTTCGTTCATAAGTGACTTAGGTTACATGGCATTTGTACTAACAATTAAACAACGTAGGTAAGAAAAATTATAGTGTTTCTGGGGAAAAATTGTTGCAATTCCTTGAAATATTTTGAAAGAGTCTAACGATAGATTAAGCGTTTCCTTAACAAAAATCACAGCGACTCAATAGTATTAAAAATGTGGAAACAAACAGAACACATGTAATCAGAAAAATGGTTCAAATGGCTCTGAGCACTATGGGACTTAACTTCTTTGGTCATCAGTCCCTTAGAACTTAGAACTACTTAAACCTAACTAACCTAAAGACATCACAAACATCCATGCCCGAGGCAGGATTCGAACCTGCGACCGTAGCGGTCGCGCGGTTCCAGACTGTAGCGCCTAGAACCGCTCGGCCACTGTAATGAGAATTCAGCAACAGGAACTTCAGAGAATGATACAGAAACTCTCCATACTCATCATACCGATTCAGACATATACACTGTCGAAAAAAAATTAGAGTACCCTTTTAGAGGCTTCCAGTTCACTCAAGAGTTATTGTTATAACGGTGCGTATGGAGTACATGAAATGATTACGTTTAAGGTAATTAGCACAAGCGGTTCTGAGGTACCAGGTATCGCGCCATGCTGCAATACCGTTGTTAGTACGTGGTGTAGCCTCCACGGGGGGGGGGGGGGGGGGGGGGGGGGGGAAGAATGCAGGCGCCGAATCTGTCCATCGTACAGATGGCGAATACTGTCCTGGGATACGTTATGCGGCGCCTTCTTGACCTGTTCACGTAGTTCTGTGAGAGTTGTTGGTTCACGTGTCACACGAGTCATTTCTCGTCCCATCATATCCGACACGTAAAGACAACTCCGGAAATCGTAATCGTGCTGGCCAGAGGAGTTACCGCATGTCTTGAAGAGCACGTTGAGTTTCAGGGGCAGTGTCTGGGCGAGTATTATCCTGTTGGAATAAGAGATGACCTTCCTTTTTGTAAAAACGGCAAAAAAATTGGTCCAACAACACTCTGCACGTACTGAGCGCTCGTTAGCGTCCCCTTCAGAAACACCAAAGGTGAACGAGAGTTGTAAGTTACCGCACAACCACAACATGAGGCCTGCGGTGGGGCCAGTGCATTTTGGAGCAATGTACTCTACGAGCAGCGTTCACCAAGCCGCTCACCAACATTTGCGTGCAAGCAGAATCTGCATTCATTCGTGAAGACCACGGCGTGCCATTCAACATTCCCAGTGATTATCTGACGGCACCAGTCAAGCCGTGCACGTCTACGCTGTGATGTGAGTGTAAGATGGACTAGAGGTGTGCTTGTCCGTAGTCCCACTGCTAACAAACAGTGCGTGTTGACACATCTGGGCTCGCAAGCCCTTGTATCTGAGTTGTGGCAGCTTCACGATCTGCCATTGCTTCACTTACAATACGACAACCCTGGCGGTCGTCTGTGCTGCATGGACTCCAGAACCTTGTCTACGTGACCACTGATACCAACATCGTTGCACAGCTGATACAATAGGTCCCACTTGTGGCAATACTCCGAAAGGACCATCCCCCCACTCGGATGCTCACAATTTGACTTCTTTCAAGCTTGTTCAGTTGACTGTAGGAAGCACGAGTGCGTCTCCGTGGCATGGTTGGCTCCTTGCTTGACATGTCTGCACCACATTAACCCTTTCGCTGTGAGCAGTCACTGTCAAAGCGTAGACACCGACCGCGCTCTGGTAGCTATGCCACTACGATACCTGTTGGCGGCCGACGGTGAAATTGTTATCAGTACATCAACTAGCCGCACAGCCATTGGTGAGGCTTCACTCCTTCAACGATTTTTCTAAACATTTCTCGGTTGTTTGCTGCTCTTTTCAACCCCTGGACTCCCATACTGGTGAGATCCACTATTACGTCCTCAATCCATTTTCTTCTAGGTCTCCCTTTTCGCCTAGCTGAATGGATCACAATGTTCATATTTTCTTTCTAATTCTATACTGTGCCATGTGTCTTAACAATCATATTCGCTGTGATTTCACAAATTTTGCTCTGTCCCTCCCTTGTACTAATACCTGTAATTCGCATTGTAGCGTATTCTCTAGCCTTCTTCCTCCGTTATTGGACCCTAAATTTTGCGTAGTATTTTCCACTCAGAGGTTATTAGCGGATTTTTGTCAACGTCCATACCTCTTACCCGTATGTGATAACGGGGCAGATTAGAAAGTTATATATTAGCAGCCGTATATTATGCCGTCATCGGATCAAAATCGACGCCGCCTTCACAGATCTACCAATTTTTTATTCCGGCAGTGTATATGCATTATTCTATCCGTCGGCAAACTGCTGAACCAGTCAGTAACAGCCTCATACACTCTCTCATTACTCTGAACTTTAATAGATGTGGGAATGTTAAAACTGCTGTGTGTTACAGAAGACCGTTAACATCCAGAGAAAAAAAAACATTGAATTCGTTACTGAATTACTGCAGCCATGTGTGGTAGATCAGTGTCATGCTTAAAAACCCCGAAGGTACTACAACTCGTCTCGTACACTGAACAGCAAATTTGGTATGTTGCTCAGCCCGGGTATGTACCTCTACATTAAATGACACAAAGTTTTGCAAAAGATTCTTCTGGTACTAACGCAAATTCCTGCGTCATACTCTGTGAGTTGAGAACGTTTCAACTATCTTTATTGTAGGCAGCGGAATACGCCGACCTCACGTATTGTCCGAGGCCTACATCCCCACACCAAAGAGTAGACTGTCTAGAACACCTATACAGGGTGTAACAAAAATGTATGGCACAAATTGTAGGACACTTCCCTTATACGTAGACGAAGAAATTTTACTGTACTAACAGTGGTCTGCAAACGCTTTGTTGCATGTTACAACCTATTTTCTCCAACTCATTATTCATGGAAAACACACAAGAACAGAACATTAGAATCATGGGGAACATGGTCGCTTGGTGACGTCTGGTTACATTGTTCACTGCCAGTGTTCTGTTTCTCGTGTCACTGTTGCCATGCGCCGTATGTTACTGCGAACATCAACTGTTCCAGCGATCAGTACGACCGTTGCATGCACACGCGTTACTGCGCAGAGTTAATCACAGACTTGGTTCGTGCAGTGGCAGTGTACACACATGCAGAGATGGCAGATGTCCATTTGATGTATCGATTAGCTGACGGCAATGGCGCTCTCGCTTAACGATTATACCGGGAAAGATTTCCAGGACGAAGGTGCCCCGACAGGAAAACGTTTCAAGCCATTGATCGTCGTCTTAGGGAAAATGGGGAATTTAAGCCTGATACTTGCGACCAGGGGAGGCCTAGAAGGACGAGGACACCGCAACGGGAGGCGGAAATTCTTCATGCAGTCGACGACGACAATCCAAGTGCCAGTAAAAGATATGTAGCTGCAACAATGAATGTTGATCACTTAATTGTCGGCGAATGTTACACGAGCACCATATTGAACATCTCCTGTGAGAAAGATTTGCATGTGGTAAGCTGGTGCGTTCTGTAAATGTATGTTTCCCATGATTAATGCGTTGGAGAAAATGGTTCCACCAGGTTAGCCGAGGGCGCTAACGCTCTGCTTCCTGGATTTGGGTAGGCGCGCCGGTATCGGATCGAATCCTACTAACGACGAGGGCCAGTTTGCTGGCCACCCTGGATGGGGTTTTTAGGCTGTTTTCCACATCCCACTATGTGAATACCGGGCTGGTCCCCACGTTCCGCCTCAGTTACACGACTCGCAGACATTTGAAACACGTTAGCACTATTCCATGGATGACACTAGACGCAGACAGTTGGGGCGCACACAACACATTCCGTACCGGCGGGGGGGGGGGGGGGGGGAAGGGGGGGGGGGGGAAGGGGGGGGGGTGGCGACAGGAAGGGCATCCGCCCACACCATCCAGTTAACACGCCAAATCCGGTTAACCATAACAGCAGACCCCACCACTCGGGATTAATGCTTGGGAAGAGAGAGAACGCGTTTGAGAAAATGGGTTGTAACATGTAAACAAAGCGTTTCCAGACCCATATCCACATAACACTATTTCTTCTTTTGCGTGCGAGGAATGAGTCCTGCAATTTGTGATGCACATTTTTGTTACAGCCTGAAATCTAAATATGGCCTGAAAATCACTGTACAGAACGTGACGGAAGATACTTTCACTAACTACATGTGTATGTTACCTCTCGTCCCATACTCAGAAGAGTCGAGGATGCATTGTTACGTATAGGTTTGCGTGCTAGCTGTTAATATGTATTCACAGCTGTCAATTAGTATTCACTGTCTCTAATTGAGAGACAGACAGGGATTTGAATAATAATTGTCGACCCACACTAGAAAATCCATTCTTAAATTTTCGCTTGATATGGAACTATTTTACTTGTTTTTGGTTGACACTTTTCAGCATTTCAGTCACACTCCGTAGCCAAACAGTGTTGATCCTAGTACACTTGACTGTGTCAACTTCAGCATTTTTTCCAGTGGAGCTCGCTTCAGTCAGGACAGCGCACTTTGTTCTGACCTTAAAAATGTTTTTAGTGCTGTCGTAAACTTCGCTTTAAACAGAAAGGATGTGATAACCAATCGAAGGTTTTTAAATGACAAGATTATACTTTCTAAGAAACAAAAGAATCATTACCAATGGGAGAACAACGTTTTAAAAGCGCCACATAAAATACGAGATCAGCTAAGGGTGAGTGTCTCATCTTTGGTTTTATCTTATAGAGGGTAGGAGGTAGTGTTATTGGATTCCCATTTTTTGTCATTTCATTTTGTGACACGATATTTCTCTACACAGCTGTTTCCAAAAACCAGCAGCGCATTCGATTACATGGTACTCGAACTGTGATATAGCACGAATTTCTGCTTTGTTACTGGTATTAGAATCAGATTATTTGATAGGACGGAGGGCTACTGGAAGTCCGGAATGCAGCAGAGAAGTAAAATTACAATAATATGACAACTAATAAGTAGTTGTCTAATGCAGTGGGAACATCTTACTGTATCATGATCATAAAATCTATTTCGTACGTCATGTGAATGACTAGTTACTGCCTATTCCTTAGAAAGGAAGGAGGATTAGGGTTTCACATCGTCTGAGACGCAGTACAAGGACGGATTGCAGAAGGATAGGCAAAAAACTCTAGTTGTTTCCTTTTCAAAGGAATTTGCATTGATCAAGTTACGGAAATCAGGAGAAACTTACATTTTGGGAAGGAGATTCTTCCAAAAGCAAATGTTAAGCATTGCACCACCTCGTCCGGCCCTTCCTAATTTAAGGTACGTTACCTTTAAATGCGACATGGTCGTCACCAAAAGACACGAGCCACGTCGGAGATTTCTGATTTCGACTGAGCGTTGACCGACATGGGTGAGTGACTAAACTGCTCATCCAATGAAAGGCTTCCCTCGTTACGAACAAAATACGACGAACATCAAAATTGTAGTCATTTGTCTGTTATGAAACGTGAATCATGTGAAAGTGGTCTACCGACCTTATTCGTGAAAATGAGCCACAAAGTTTTTTCGACGCTATATGTAAATGATAAAATTGTAAACTCTAATGCATGTTAATTGCGACTGTAACGTGTTGTTACATGTGTACTACCGTGCATACAAGAGCAGACGCGACGGCATAGACAAGGGCAAAAAGATGCTGTTTCACGTCACCTCATTGCACGACACTGAAAGAAAAAAGTTTGTGCTCCCGCTATAAATGAGGGCAGGCGTTGTAACATAAAGAACCAAAGCGCTGTGTCTGTTTCAGTTTTAGCAAATGTGCGAGTTTCCTTACGAGAAGTTAGTCAGCGCTAACGCGTCATACATGGCAGTGTGTAAGGGTCAGGATTTGTATTTTACAACGGGTAATATACGCGAAGGAGCGTGCTTTGAATTTCGATGTTGACATTGGTTTTTCAGTCTAATTTTTAAAATGTTTTCGAAAATAGTAGTGAGAGAGTTTGATACAGCTTAGAACGAAACTGCTGGAAAGGGGGAAACGCAATGTACATGCACGGTAGCTTTATGCGTAAGAATATTAATCAGTAATCAAACAATGAAAAACTGAGCAATCCGAGCCTAAATCTAAGCAATCTAATAAAAAAAGGTAACATCTCTGCCACTAAACAGCTAGGAGGAGATGAGAAAATTTTTTATTTGCCTCTAGGGCAATTTTAGTACTGATGCGGTTTTTTGGATGTGACAAAGATTTAACATAATGTATGGTCTCGCGATGTAATTCTGAGCAATAAGATGTGAATTAATTTTAAAGTATGAATTTAAAGGATTATAATTTTTTTTCAAGCGAAGTAACAATATTTCTTTTTGAACATGCAGTTACGCTGTGATATCTTTGAAGCAAAGATGAAGCTATGGAAACTGGGGGCACATTAACAATCATCTCTCCAATGTTGGAATAGGCGTCATTCAAATTAAAACTATGACCTATACAGCATTACTAAGAGAATTGAGTTGTTGTAATACAGTTTTGATGATACTGATTAATTCTAGAACATATTACACTCTGCTTATCCCGTAATAAAAAAAAATAGTAAAATGTCCGGGGGAGGTGTCGAATTGACATTCATCGATTATCGCCATTCTCCATTCATCGTACGAACAATCTCGCACATTATCCCGCGTTTCGTGTTATCGGATTTTATTTCCCACGGAGCTTCAGATGTATATAGTGAGGTGCAATGATAACCTTACATTTATGCGGCAGCTAAGCTCGCTTGCATTGATCGGGGAAAATAACACTACGCATAGCGCTTCACGGCACATTTAAACAGGGAAGCCGGTCCACCAAGCCCGCAGTGGTGCGAATAACTGCAGATAATCGTGTGAGAGCTTATTTGTTTCTGTTCGACATTGCACAACTGAATGTCAATAATGCTTCGTTTAATCTGTTTCCAGTTGCTTTATTTATCTGTTCTGACAGATAGGTATTTGAAAATGCTGCAACACTGACATCATTCACATAAAAGTATTAAAACATTCGGATACAGACTAGGCCGAACATTACACTTGAAGTTAATTAATAAAATCGACAAAGAGCAGACAAATAATAAAATTTGAAACGCCACTTGAATTTTAAAAGGGATAAATTAATATACAGTAATATTCTGATAATAACCTGGTGGGAATAACATTTTAGCTTGGGAAAAAAGCATGAAAAATACTTGCGTGAACAGAGCACAGTTTATCTCAGAGAGCAAAGTATGATTTTAACAGCGTATTGCAGAGATTCTGCTGGTCACTGATTGGCCATAACATTATAACTTCTTCCCACCGCAACGTTGGATGACACCTGGTGGCGTTGCGAGCACGTGACGCGGTAATAAAAGTATGTAAGCGAAACACACACAGACGAGGAATCACCCTAGTGGAGATATGGGTTGCAACTGGGTAAATCCATTGAGATAAGCGACTTTGACAAAGTGTAGATTATTATTACATAGAGCCCGCGATCGAGTAAGTCGAAAACAGTGAAGGTGGTTGAATGTTGACGTGCTACTGTCGTGAGCATCTACAGAAAGAGCTAGAAAGACAGTGAAACTACGACTAGCTGCTAAATGGTTGGACATCTACGACTCTTCACAGTACGTGGGGTGCGGAGGCTTGTCTGCTACGTAAAGCCGGGTAGATGACGATCTGTGGCATCTCTGCCGAAAGAGCACAATGCTGACGCACACACAAGTGCTTCGGAGCACACCGTTCACTGTGTTGAACGTGGAGATCCGCAGCAGAGCACCCGTACGTATTCACAGGTTGACTCAACGACATCGTCAATTACGACTGCACTGGGCACGGGACCATCGGGATTCGACCGTCGATCAATGAAAACGTGTCGGCTCTTTGGGTGAATTACATTTTTGCTACAATAGGTCGAGGGTTGTCTCCACAAACGCCGACATCGAGGTGAACGGCGGCTCGAAACGTACAGCGCACCACGGACGCAGGTTGGTGGGAGGAGTGTTACGCCATGGGAGGCATTCTCCTGCGCTTGCATGGGACCAGTGGCAGTAATCGAAGACACGCTGACAGCTGCGAACCACCTGCATCCCTTCATGCTCCATGTCTTCCCCGACGGCGTTCAACGAATTCGAAAGTAAAGTTCTGTGTATTGACTTGGCAGAAAATCCTAAGAAATTTTGGTCTTATGTCAGAGCGGTAGGTGGATCAAAAGAAAATGTCCAGACACTCTGTGACCAAAATGTTACTGAAACAGAGGATGACAGACTAAAGGCCGAAATACTAAATGTCTTTTTCCAAAGCTGTTTCACAGAGGATGACTGCACTGTAGTTCCTTCTCTAGATTGTCCCACAGATGACAGAATGGTAAGTATCGAAATAGATGACAGAGGGATAGAAAAACAATTAAAATCGCTCAAAAGAGGAAAGGCCGCTGGACCTGATGGGATACCAGTTCGATTTTACACAGAGTACGTGAAGGAACTTGCCCCCCTTCCTGCAGCGGTGTACCTAGGTCTCTAGAAGAGATTGGAAAAGGTCATCCCTGTTTTCAAGAAGGGACGTCGAACAGATGTGCAGAACTATAGACCTATATCTCTAACGTCGATCAGTTGCAGAATTTTGGAGACTAGAAATCTACTCTGTAGGAATCAGCATGGGTTTCGAAAAAGACGATCGTGTGAAACCCAGCTCGCGCTATTCGTCCACGAGACTCGGAAGGCCATAGACACGGGTTCCCAGGTAGATGCCGTGTATCTTGACTTCCGCAAGGCGTTCGATACCGTTCCCCACAGTCGTTTAATGAACAAGGTAATAGCATATGGGCTATCAGACCAATTGTGTGATTGGATTGAAGAGTTCCTAGATAAGAGAACGCAGCATGTCATTCTCAATGGAGAGAAGTCTTCCGAAGTAAGAGTGATTTAAGGTGTGCCGGAGGGGAGTCTCGTAGGACCGTTGCTATTGACAATATATACAAATGACCTTGTGGATAACATCTTAAGTTCACTGAGGCTTTTTGCGGATGATGCTGTAGTATATCGAGAGGTTGTAACAATGGAAAATTGTACTGAAATGCAGGAGGATCTGCAACGAATTGACGCATGGTGCAGGGAATGGCAATTGAATCTCAATGTAGACAATTGTAATGTGTTGCGAATACAAAGAAAGAAAGATCCTTTATGATTTAGCTACAATATAGCAGGTCAGCAACTGGAAGCAGTTAATACCATAAAGTATCTGGAAGTAGGCATTACGAGTGATTTAAAATGGGATTAATCGCCAATAAAAACAGATGCCAGACTGAGATTCATTGGAAGAATCCTATGGAAATGCAGTCCGAAAACAAAGGAAGTAGGTTACAGTACGCTTGTTCGCCCACTGCTTGAATACTGCTCACCGGTGTGGGATCCGTACCAGATAGGGTTGACAGAAAAGACAGAGAAGAGCCAATGGAGAGCAGCGCGCTTCCTTAAGGATCATTTAGTAATCGCGAGAGCGTTACGGAGATGATAAACTCCAGTGGAAGACTCGGCAAGAGAGACGCTCAGTAGCTCGGTACGGGCTATTGTTGAAGTTTCGAGAACATACCTTCACCGAGGAGTCAAGCAGTATGTTGCTCCCTCCTACGTATGACTCGCGAAGAGACCATGAGGATAAAATCAGAGAGATTAGAGTCCACACAGAGGCATACCGACAATCTTTCTTTCCACGAAAAATACGAGACTGGAATAGAAGAGGGAACTGATAGAGGTACTCAAGGTAGCCTCCGCCACACACACCGTCAGGTGGCTTGCGGAGTATGGCTGTAGATGTAAATGTCATCTTCCAGCACTATAACTGTCCGTGTCTCTGAGCCATAACCTTACTACAGTGGTTTGAGGAGTGTTATAGTGAACGGACGTTGATGTCTCAGCGACCAAATACGCCTGACGTAAATTCTGTGGAACCGATCTGGGTCGCTATTGGGTGGCATCACCACGTACGCAAATCGACTGCCAACGGAGAGCAGCGCGCTTCCTTACAGGATCATTTAGTAATCGCGAGAGCGTTACGGAGATGATAGATAAACTCCAGTGGAAGACTCGGCAAGAGAGACGCTCAGTAGCTCGGTACGGGCTATTGTTGAAGTTTCGAGAACATACCTTCACCTAGGAGTCAAGCAGTATGTTGCTCCCTCCTACGTATGACTCGCGAAGAGACCATGAGGATAAAATCAGAGAGATTAGAGCCCACACAGAGGCATACCGACAATCTTTCTTTCCACGAAAAATACGAGACTGGAATAGAAGAGGGAACTGATAGAGGTACTGAAGGTAGCCTCCACCACACACCGGCAGGTGGCTTGCGGAATATGGCTGTAGATGTAGATGTCATCTTCCAGCACTATATCCCCCTGCGGGTTCGGGGGTTAGAATAGGCCCGCGGTATTCCTGCCTGTCGTAAGAGGCGACTACAAGGAGTCTCAAACTTTTCGGCCGTATGTGGTGGTCCCCTGTTGTGTTTGACCTCCATCTCTCAAAATTTTTCCGAAGAGCGAGCCGATTGGGGATGGGCGCCTTACTTGGTGCATTGTGTCCATCTAGCGATCAGACCTTTCGCCAGCTTCTTTGTCGTTGCATTGCAGTCCTGCCCACTCTCCATCTCTTGGGAATGGATACGTTCCTGCGTGCAATTTCCACCTTGCGCTGTGCAGTGCCGCTTTCTGCAATGATGGCGACCATGGACCACATGTCACCTAACATCCAGCACGGTAGCCACTCCGTTGTGGTGGGGCCGCCATGTACCCTGTTGGTTGTAGCCCCCTGACAACACAGGGATCGCTCTACTGATGCCTGCGCCGTTAACTCCCCACGTATGCCAAGGAGTAGATGCCCGTCTCCCTGGGGCATCAGGACTCCCGTCAATGGCCATCCTGCCAGGTGGCCTTTGCTGCGGCTGGGTGGCGCCCGTGGGGAGGGCCCTTGGTCGGAGTAGGTGGCATCAGGGCGGATGACCCGCAATGAAGCGTGGTACATCATCTCTCGCTGGCGGCCAGCTGCCAGCAGTCTCTAAGCGTTCTCGGGCTCAATTTAATGCTCAGAAGTACGATCCGAAAACGTTCCCCTCTCTGGCCACGCCGTGGGAGGAGCGTAAGTCTCAGGATGGAGGTAACAGTTATTCGCCCCGATTCTTAGTTTGCACGAGAGCTGATGGGGAGTCTTTGCTATCCACAAAGCCTCAGTTCTTCGTCGAGCATTTAGAGGACAAGTTTGGGGAGGTGGAGGGCTTGTCCAAAATGGGCTCTGGGTCAGTACTGATAAAAACGGCATCCTCCGCCCAGTCACGCAGGTTATTTGCTTGGGGGATGTTAACATTACCATTACACCACATAAGAGTTTAAATATGGTCCAGGGTGTTATTTTCTATAGGGACCTACTTTTGCAGTCTGATGACGAGCTGCGCGCCAACTTAGAGCGTAGACGTGTTCATTTCGTCCGGCGCGTTCATCGGGGTCCGAAGGATAATCAGGTTGCTACCGGTGCCTTCATCTTGGCCTTCGAGGGTGATACATTACCGGAGAAGGTCAAGGTGATGGTCTACCATTGTGACGTCAAGCCCTATATCCCTCCCCCAATGCGGTGCTTTAAGTGCTGGAAGTTCGGCCATAAGTCTTCCCGCTGCATTTCCAGCCTCACATGTCGAGATTGCGGACGCACATCACATCCCAATACTCCATGTGCCCCGCCTCCCATCTGTGTCAACTGCGGAGAGCATCATTCACCTTGCTCGCCTGACTGCAAAGTCTTTCAGAAAGAGCGCAAAATCATGGAATATAAGACCCTGGACCGGCTGACCTATACTGAGGCCAAAAGGAAATATGACAGACTCCATCCTGTGAGAATGACATCTTCTTACGCAGCTGCTACAACAACTGTGCTAGCCCCATCGGTTTCGAGACTTCCAGCCAGCTCAGTGAGCGGTACAACTTCTCCTGCCCCCTTGCCCGTGGGGGGCTCTACCCAACCGGTTGCTCCTGCACCACCTACCTCAGGAGCAACATCCCCGCTTCTCAGCCGGAGAAGCGTCTAACTTCTTCGGCTACTCTCGCCCGTAAGGGTTCCTTGGATCCCTCCCTTCCCAGGCTTCCACCAGCGGGAAGGAGGACGGCCGACAGTGGCATAAGTCCCCACCAGCGGCCAGGCGTAGGGCTTCACGATCCTCCTCCGTCCCGGAGACTGACTCGGTGAAGCCTTCCCAGCCGGTGAAACCCAAGGTTCAGCGAGAGAGGTCAAAGAGAAAGACCTCTAAGGCCAAAGAACTTGCGGTGGCACAGACCCCACCGCACCCTTCGAGCTCTGCGTCTGAGGATGAGGTCGAGATTCTGGCGTCCGCTGAGGACCTTGATCTCGCCGGTCCCTCAGACGCCATGGATGTCACTCGCACGGCTACTGAATCGGTGGCAGTGAGTGAACAAGCGGCGTAAATTGCCTTCCCAGTCCCTTCACACCTTTCTCAGCCATGGATAATATCATCCTCCAGTGGAACTGCAGCAGTTTTTTCCACCATCTAGCTGAGCTCCGACAACTTCACCCTTCACCCTTTCTTCTGCATTGCTCTTCAGGAAACTTGGTTTCCAGCAATGCGACCCCCCGCCCTCCGTGGCTATCGGGGTTATTATAAGAACCGAGCAGCTTATGAAAGGGTGTCTGGTGGCGTCTGCCTCTATGTCCTTCACACTCTGCACAGCGCGTCTGTCCCTCTCCAAACACCTTTAGAGGCTGTCGCTGTTCGGGTGTGGACGCCACGGGCTGCAGTCTTTACCTTCCACTGGATGGTGATGTCTCGCAGCATGTCCTGGCTGCGCTGATAGCCCAATTGCCGCCACCTTTCTTGCTACTGGGCGACTTCAACGCCCATAACCCTCTGTGGGGTGGGTCCGTGGCAACAGGTCGAGGCGCCACCGTTGAGCATTTATTGTCGCAGCTCGATCTCTCGATTTTAAATGATGGTGCCTTCACACACTTCAGTGTGGCGCATGGCACATACTCCGCCATTGACCTTTCAATCTGCAGCCCTAGCCTCTTACCGTCTGTCCAATGGAGTGTGCATGACGACCTGTGTGGTAGTGACCACTTTCTGATCTTTCTGTCACTACCACAGCGTCACTCTTCTGGGCGTCCTAGCAGGTGGGCTATGAATAAGGCTGACTGGGACTTGTTCTCCTCCAAGGCCGCTATTGAGCCTCTCTCTAATGATGAAATTGATGCGGTGGTTCAATCGGTCACCACCGGCATCGTTACTGCCGCCGAATCTGCCATTCCCTGTTCCTCTGGGTCCCCTCGGCGGCGGACTGTGCCTTGGTGGTCGCCTGAGATCGCTGCAGCGATTAAAGATCGCCAGCGGGCACTACAGCGTCACAAGCGACATCCCTGCATTGAACACCTCATCACCTTCAAACGACTGCGCGCGCGGGCCCGCTGCCTTATCCGCCAAAGCAAGCAGGAGTGCTGGGAGCGGTATGTGTCCACCATTGGCCTCCATGTCTCTCCATCGCAGGTATGGGCCAAAATCCGACGCCTCTATGGCTATCGGACCCCTGTCAGCGTCCCTGAGCTCTCGCTGAATAGAGCGGTTTGTACAGACTCCGACGAAATTGCCAACAGCTTGGCAGAGCATTTTGCTCTTAGTTCCGCTTTTTCCAATTACCCACTGGCCTTCCGCTCCATTAAAGAGCGGATGGAACGTCGGAGCCTTTCGTTTTGCACCCACCACCTAGAATCTTACAATGCTCCATTCAGTGAGTGGGAATTTCGCAGTGCCCTGGCCGCTTGCCCTGATACCGCTCCTGGGCCAGATCGCATCCACTGTCAGATGCTGAAACACCTTTCAGTGGACTTCCAGCGACGCCTCCTCGACCTTTACAACCGTCTTTGGGTCGAGGGGGAGTTTCCGTCGCAATGGCGGGAAAGCATTGTCATCCCTGTTTTGAAACCTGGAAAGAACCCTCTGGAGGTGGACAGCTACTGTCCCATTAGCCTCACCAACGTTCTTTGCAAGTTGCTTGAACGGATGGTGAGCCAGCGCTTGAATTGGGTACTGGAGTCTCGGGGCTTTCTGGCTCCGTCTCAGGGTGGGTTCCGTAAAGGCCGCTCCGCCACCGGCAATCTGGTGAACCTGGAGTCGGCCATCCGTACTGCCTTTGCCCGCCGTCAGCACCTGGTCGCTGTCTTTTTCGACATGCGGAAGGCGTACGATACGACATGGCGTCATCACATCCTTTCTACGCTTCATGGATGGGGTCTTCGGGGGGTCCTCTGCCGATTTTTATCCGCAAATTTCTGTCGTATCGTACCTTCCGCGTGCAAGTCGCGGCCTCATATAGTTCCTCCCACGTCCAGGAGAACGGTGTGCCACAGGGTTCTGTTTTAAGTGTCCTGTTTTTAATAGCCATTAACGGGCTCGCTGCGGCCATGGGAAATTCTGTCTCCGCTTCCCTGTATGCTGACGACTTCTGCCTTTACTACAGCTCTACTGGCATTGCAGCTGTTGAACGTCAGCTACAGGGCGCTATCCACAAGGCGCAGTCTTGGGCTGTAGCGCATGGTTTTCAGTTTTCGGCTGCCAAGACCCGCGTTATGCATTTCTGCCGGCGCCGAACAGTCCATCCTGAGCCGCGGCTTTATCTTGCCGACGAACTCCTTGCTGTGGTGGAGACCCACAGGTTTTTGGGTGTAGTTTTTGATGCCCGGCTGACTTGGCTGCCTCACATTCGGCAGCTTAAACAGGCGTGTTGGCGGCATCTAAATGCTCTGAGATGCTTGAGCCACATCCGCTGGGGCGCCGACCGATCTACCCTGTTACGGCTCTACCAGGCGTTAATCCAGTCTCGTCTGGATTATGGGAGCCTGGCTAATGGCTCAGCATCCCCATCTGCGCTGTGGGTCCTGGACCCAATCCTACACAGCGGCATACGGCTTGCCACTGGTGCTTTCCGGACCAGCCCAGTGGACAGCATACTTGCGGAGGCCGGTGTCCCTCCATTGCGGTTCAGGCGCCAAAATTTACTGGCCGCTTATGCTGCCCATGTTTTTAGCTTGCCCGGGCATCCAAACTATCGTCTCCTGTTCCCGCGATCGGTCGTCCATCTGCCAGAACGTCGGCCCCGGTCAGGTTGTACGATCGCGGTCCGCGTCCGAGAGCTTCTCTTCGGGCTTGTGGCTTTACCTCCTCCGCCTCCTTTCCGGGCACCTCTACGTACACCCCCATGTTGTGCGCCTCGCCCTCGCCTTCAGCTGGAATTGGCACAGGGCCTGAAGGACTCAGTCTCTCTGGAGGCCTTCCGCCGCCGCTTTCTTTCCCTCCTTGCAATGTATCAGGGCTCTGGCATTGCGTACACTGACGGTTCGATGGTTGCTGGTCGTGTCAGTTATGCGTTTGCTCTAGGGGACCATTCCGAACAATGTTCATTGCCGGCTGGCTGCAGCGTTTACACTGCTGAGCTGGTCGCCATCTTTCGTACCCTAGAGTATATCCGCTCCTGCTCAGGTGAGTCCTTCGTGATCTGTAGCGATTCCCTGAGCGGTTTACGAGCTCTCGACCAGTGTTTTCCTCGTTCTCGTCTGGCGATGGCTACCCAGGAGTCCCTGCTTACTCTTGCCCGTTGCGGCCGCTCTGTTGTCTTAGTGTGGACCCCCGGTCATGTCGGTATCCCGGGCAATGAACATGTTGACCACCTGGCGAACGAGGCCACCAGTAAACCACCTCTGGAGATTGGCCTCCCGGTGACTGATTTGCGGGCAATCTTACGCCGAAAACTTTTCCATTTATGGGACACTGAATGGCGCAACCTGCCCATGCCCAACAAACTTCGCCGTATCAAGGCGACTACGGCTGTGTGGCGGTCGTCCATTCGGGTCTCCCGCCAGGAGTCCGTTGCCCTCTGCCGGCTGCGCATTGGGCACACTCGGCTGCAAAGACCTTGTAAAAAATAACTAGACTCACTGATGGCGCTGCAGTCGCGGGACAATTTGAACCTTCGGCTGGACGCCATTATAGTGGTTGTAGTCTGATGTGTTGTGTAGTATTGTTGTTTATGAAGATCCTGATTCAACGTTGTATATTTGTCGGGGCGTACATACAGTATTTGTTACTCGTAATTCTACTGTCTGTACATTCCAATCAAAAGAAGTACAATGGTGAAGAGTTACGCAGCGATTAATTGTACAAATAAATTCGAGAAAGGAACGAATAATACATTTCACAGGTATGTGAATATTTTAAGTTGTGTCGTATGTCAGTGCACTTGCTTAATAAATGTTTTTGTAACACGGTATTAGCATAATGTCTGTGCATCTATTTGCAGGTTTCCTTTCTCAAAACCACAGCTGTTACAAAAATGGTTACACGCTGTCAGGAGGCAAGATTTCCGACCAACAGAATACCATTTTATATGTTCTGATCATTTTGAAGAAAGTTGGCTGATCGGTAGTGTTTTCATGGTCTAGGTTAGGTTGAAACTTGATAATTTGGTCGTGTGTTGCCAAAGCACTATGCCATATGTAACGCACTTCTCGTCATAAAATCTAAAGCAAGGTAGCATCAGAAAATATCTATTAATATAGTGGGCAAATCTTTGAGTATTTTGATGCATTTTGCGTACATCTATCGTAAATTAACTACGAAAAATGCTAGGGGTCCAGTACATAAGTTTTAGCTACGGCTGATTCCATGTAGTACGTAAGATAAATTCATAAACAGTGACTAGTTGCTGTTTGTTCATAAATTAAAAAGTATATTGTAGTAAAGCATTTAAATGAGGCATTATGTTTGCGACCTAACTCAAGGGAAGGCATTTTATAACCAAAAGCGATGTATAAACATTCGAACTCCGCGCGTCAGTTTACCACTCTAATGGCCGTAGCCCAGCTATTCAATTTGTCCGCTCTTCACAGTCGACCACTCGTGCGGTTGTGGGGGCCTGCTCGGCTGACACACGGCCACTTATTGCGCCGTGAGGACCCAACTCTGTGTCGCTGCGGCTCCGTTTTATCTGTGGTGCACATTTTATTGGAGTGTCCGATTTTAGCTGTGCTCAGGCAGACGTTCGCACTGCCTGACACGCTCCCTGCCCTTTTATCTGATGACCCTGCTATGGCTGGCTTAGTTTTACGTTTTATTCGGGCAGGGGGTTTTTATCGTTTAATCTGAGTGTTTGTGTTTTATTTTCTTGTTTTGTGTTGATTCTGGCCTTTGGCCTACGGTTTTAAACTCAGCTTTTAATGTGTTCTCGGTGGTTGGCTTTTCCTTTTTTTTGTTCCTATGGTCGGCCAACCACCGTCACACTCTGTGTGATTTTAGTTCGTCTTGTCTGGTCTTTATCTACGTTTCCCTTGTTCTGTGTCGTCTGTGCTCTATTCTGTTCATCGTTTTTATTCTCTGTGGGTGTTTTTAGGATTTGGAAAAAGGGACCGATGACCGTAGCAGTCTGGTCCCTTCAATCCCACAAACCAACCAACCAACCAGCACTATAACTGTCCGTGTCTCTGAGCCAGAACCTACTACAGTGGTTTGAGGAGTATTATAGTGAACGGACGTTGATGTCTCAGCGACCAAATACGCCTGACGTAAATTCTGTGGAACCGATCTGGGTCGCTATTGGGTGGCATCACCACGTACGCAAATCGACTGCCTGTTATTTACTCGAATTACATAACCTGTGCGTAGACATCTAACGGCACATACCTCCATAAACCTACCAACAAACTGTCGGATCCCTGATACGTAGAATCAGTGATGTATTTCTCCCCAAAGACGGACAAACAAGCTATTAAACAGGTGGCCGTAATGTTTTGGGTCATCAGTGCGTAACGAAATTCTGAAGTCACTTAAGGTATTACTCGCCTCAGTCTTGTGGTATCCTCTGAACTCCTTCCATCTCTGAATCTGAACATGAAAAAGACATTTCATCACCGGGACTGCCATCTTCAACACAATCTATGCAACCATTCAAGTGCCACATTTTGTCCTCTTCTTTTATTACGTGTTCTACATCTACTTCTACATTTATACTCCGCAAGCCACCCAACGGTGTGTGGCGGAGGGCACTTTACGTGCCACTGTCATTACCTCCCTTTCCTGTTCCAGTCGCGTATGGTTCGCGGGAAGAACAACTGTCTGAAAGCCTCCGTGCGCGCTCTAATCTCTCTAATTTTACATCTCGGGAGGTATAAGTTGTAAGTAGGCTGTTTATGTTTTCTCTATGTAAGTAGGCTGTTTATGTTTTCTTATTGGCAACGTTACGTAGCGCTCAATATGAAAATCACTGGCTGTGCTGTGTGCAGTCTGTGGCTAGTTTGCATTGTTGTCTGCCATTGTAGAGGGGCAGCTGGATGTTAACAGCGCGTAGCGTTGCGCAGTTGGAGGTGAGCCGCCAGCAGTGGTGGATGTGGGGAGAGAGATGGCGGAGTTTTGAAATTTGTCATGAACTGCTATATTTATATATGATGATATCAAGGTAAATACATTGTTTGTTCTCTGTTAATATCTTTCATTTGCTAACTATCCCTATCAGTAGTTAGTGCCTTCAGTAGTTAGAATCTTTTATTTAGCTGGAAGTAGTGGCGCTCGCTGTATTGCAGTAGCTTGAGCAGCGAAGATTTTTGTGAGGTAAGTGATTTGTGAAAGGTATAGTTTAATGTTAGTCAGGGCCATTCTTTTGTAGGGAATTTTGAAAGTCAGATTGCGTTGCGCTAACAAAATATTGTGTGTCAGGTTAAGCACAGTCTTGTATAAATTGTTCAAAGGGGACGTTTCATATGTCGACCCTTAGCCGAGGATACCTCACTGGAATCTTCTGATTTTTTCTTGTAGTTTGTGTATTTAGTGTAGCTTTTGTTTATTGCTAGCGCGTAATTGTAGAGATAATCTCCTTTGTAGTTGTAGCCTTTCATTGTTGTACAGTAAAACAGTTGTGGCATGCATATAGATTTGCACCAAGTATTTCGCAGCTACGCTTGCAATTAACTAGATATTATTTTCAGTGCTATGTTAATGTGTTCTCCTATTTTTGCACTTCAAATTGTGCTTTTCTGTGTTATCGTGTGAAATATTGTGACAATTATGGCGTGTGAAAAACGTAACACTAGGCTCCAAACTAAACTGAAAAATAATAGTGACGACGAGCGTAGCTTATCAGCGCCACAGAGTAATGAATTTACTAATGTTCAAAGTAGTAATTTGGTAACTGTGCACAGGGAAATGGAGCGGGCGTCAAACAATGGCGGGGACAGTGAAACAATTAGTGAAGAGGGAAGCATTATCGATCGATCTGTCGGCAATAGCTCGCCTCAGGAAGCCGAAATGACACGACACGATCTCGCAAATACTGTAGATTCAGGTTTTGGATCCTCACCGTTTTCTCAAATAAGTCAAGACACATTTTCTGCTTGTCAAAATGTGAATGTTTCCGGTGTAAATTCACTGCCGAAAAGCACTGAGGAACATGTTTCAGACACCAATGCATTGTTATTACAATTAATACAACAAATGGGACAAACACAGCAAAAGCTTCAAAAGTTAGACACAATGGAACAAAATCAGAGACAAACACAGCAAAAGCTTCAAAAGTTAGACACAATGGAACAAAATCTTAAAAAGTTAGACTCATTGGAGCAAACTCTTGAACGAACACGTGAGGATTTAACTGCTGAGTTACATCACATTGAATCGAAATGTCAAAAAGTCTGTAATGACGTAAAAACACAAATTTGTGAGCATTTCCAACCTATTTTTTCGCGTCATGAAAATGCACTACAGAATCACGAAGCAGCCATAAAAGAACTGCAAACTATTGTTCATGAAAATTATGAGACCTTGCTAGCAAAATTTGACTCAGTTGCATCTACCAAAACGGTTATGCAACTTGCAAAAACTCAGGAAAACTTAAAGGTCACAGTAGACACGATTGCAACACAAATGGACACTCTGAAACTTGGTTCAGAAAAACATACAGAGGAAATGATTTCACTATCGGATAAAGTAGCCGAACTTTCAGATCAGTTCACTAACTTATCTACAAAGGTAGATGATGATCTGAATGACACAACACCTGTAGCCTTCACTGACACAGAAGAGTATGAACAAATTAGAAAATTCAAACAAAATCAAAATCAAATCAATACACAGTACAAAAGAGAAATCCGGGAAGTGCAAGATCAGTTGGCACAAGTAGTACAAGAATTACGTATTTCAGAGGACACTCGCGCCCCAATACGGGAAGAGGGACATACAAATACGGAACAGACACAAAATAACAACACAGGGCACTTCGGAAATTGTGAAAGAAGTTGGCAAGGTACGCCGAATTTTGAGATGGAACCGCCGAAACGACGTAACAATGACCGACATGCGACTTGCCGACATGATGATTTTGACTATAAGCTGTTCATTACTACACGTAAATTCAAAACATTTAAGAATTCTGGCAACGACATTCATCCACAAGCATGGCTCCATCAATTCTCTCATTGTTTTCCTCCCAACTGGTCATTGGAGCACAGATTAGAATTTATGTGTGGCTACTTAGAGAATGAACCAGCTGTAAGAATGCGATCGGTCATTCACGATTGCCACAGTGAAGGAGAGTTTTACCATGCCTTCCTCTCAGCATATTGGTCTCAAGCCACACAAGACCGTGTAAAACATAGCATCATAATGATGAAACGTTTCGAACAATCTGAATTTTCCAGTCTTATGAAATATTTTGAAGACATGTTGCATAAGAATCAGTATCTTTCAAACCCATACAGCCCCTCAGAACTCATCCGCATTTGCTTAATCAAACTGCCTGAACATTTACGACATATTATTTTGGCAGGACGTTGCAAAGACGACATTGAAGCATTTCAGGGACTCTTACAAGAATTAGAAATTGACACTGACAATCGCGGAACGCGAAACCAGGAACACAGCAATTACAGGTCACATCCGTCGCAATTCCGCGATGAAAGAAGTAATAACTTTACACGACAAGGCTATTCTCACAACACAAATCGTGACCAAAACAGACACCACCCGTATGACAACCGTTGGCAGAGTAGTAATAACTACAGGGAAAGATCACCTCTCCGTGGTAATGACTATCACAGAGACAATAAGATAAACAGACAATACGGGAACCAAAATAAATACTATCAAGGGAGACAGAATAACTTTAGACGCAACGGACCAGCGCGCAGTTACGATTCAGGGAGAAATTCTCCACCATGTGACCGACAAGAAAGAAACTATGGAATCTACCGACATGACGACAGACGATATGATCGTAACGACAGACCTGAATTGCATCAGAACTGGCGGGATTCAAACAGAGCAGGGCCCTCTCGTCACGGTGAATTTGTAGAAGTTAGGTCTCCTAATCCCAATAACGACGCGCGCCAACAAAGAGACAGACAATGACTCGCACAGCAGGCACCCACGTGCGCCGGCTGGCTCAGAGAAAAATAACATAGACGCTAACCTTGAGAAAAATTCCAGTATTCTTTGCCGACGTATACCGCATGACAATTGCATTCAAGTTCAAACTCTGAGTACAAGGAAGAGTAAAGGTTTACACCACATTTCACATGTAAAACCATTTATTGAAAGATAATCTGCTTTTTAACTTAGTCTTTGCCATAAAATTTTTCGCTTCACATTACTAATATGCATTGTCAGACTTAGAATCTGTTAACATACAACAATGTTTGAAGTTAAATATCCAATCAAGAACCACGAGAACTTACTTAAACAGAAATGACGAATGCATTGTTATAGTGAACAGACGTCACAGTGTTATTGTGTGTGTACATTCTTGCTTGTTAGTTGCACGATTATGGAACGACTATAAGGCTTACATACTTAGAACATTTACCAGCACTACTAATGAGATTTTAATGCAACATTTTGGTTTACTTGAAAATATATTCTGGATTTAAAGTACTTTCTGTGAGATACCAGATGACACAGTGGTTAGTTTATGTGACAGCTACACGATTTTATCACGACGCTACTAATGAGTGACAATATACAATGTTGCTTTTGCGGTGTTTCTGTTTTATATCCGCACAGTTTTTCTAAATTCTTCTGGAAAGCAAAACATGTTTTAGTAGTAAGCTACAATGTGAGAGCGTTTTTCGTGGCATAACAATACGTTACTGTACAGTACTTTCCTCATCACGGCAATAAGCGTAATAACTAAGATATCTATATGCAAAGCATTTCACTTTTGTTTATCATGAGGTAAGTACATTGACTTCTGTAGAACTTAGCTTTTGGAGGACGATAAGTACGACACTTCCACAGAATTATCTTACAGTAAGACGCACATTTAGCGCTACAGGACACGCATTTGAGTGTTTAATTTTGTACTTAAAAATATTTATTTTTAAAGATATTTGGAGTACAATAGTACAAAGGTTTTCCGTGATACATTTCATTCCATTGCTGTAATTTGTAACACCTGAGGGTATAATTACATTTATCCTCAGGGGGGTACACGCTTACTTTGTGTACCATGTGTGTGGCAACCACAAGGAACCCTAGCTAATATGGTATTTTGCTTATACAACTTTACACATCGGTACCATATTTCTCTAAAACACAGAATTACACAGCTATCTGATTATTTAACTGAGAGAGACAAACATTTATTTTACTACATCAGTGACACATGTTTACGCAATACACAGTTGGGTAACTTCACACTTATGAAACTGTATTTTGTCTGTACTTTGTAAACTGTTCATATTTTTTCGGAATCATTGTGATACTATGAGAGCTTTGAATGATATATTTGGTAAGGGAGCATGATTTTAAAGTACGTTTGAGGTAGATGACACTATTGAAATGAGCAGAGAATTTTTTTTACGTTTTGAAATTATTGGAGGAAGTTACGACGATTTTGAGATTTGACTGAAGTGTTATGATATTATTACGACGACGATGTGTACTATGCTGTTGAGGTATGTTTATGATAAATAAGCTAATGCTATATGAGGAATCTGATTATGCTATGTAGTTATTATGATGAAATATTGAAGACGTGTTGATGAATATGAATATGTATATGTGTAATAAGGTAAGGAATAAGGAGTAGGGGTTAGGGACTCTGATTTATGAAAAGGTTGTTGGAAACCAAGAATCGTACTTTAAGAGTTATGAAATGTGTGTGTATATGCATGAATGTATTACAATGCAGACGAAAATTTTTTGACACTGTTATATCAATAGCATTTTGTTTCTACAGATTTGCAACGCTAATTCTTGACCTGTGAAATATTTCTATGTGAGACTGTCACTGTAGCGGAAACTGCTGTCGTAAATATTTCCGTACGAAAGTTAAGTGACCACCTGCACGTAATGCGTTGTGGCGCCCAGCTGGGCCAGCCGCCCGGAGAAAAAGCCATTAGGTGGCAAAAAAAAAAAAAAAAAAAAGAGGCCATTAACCTCGCTTCTGACATTCCTTTGTAGAAAACATCGCAAATACGACACGCTAATAATAACTTGGAAACATTCTTACATCTGCAAACCTAATAATGACAAGTGTCTTTCTACGAGAGTTGAGAGCTACTGACTTACGAAATGCCACATGACTATTGAATGATATTTTTATGCTTTGGTTTGCGTAATTGCTTATTTCATTTGATACCTGTTTTCCAGCTGTGTTGCAGCTTTGCTTTTATAAAATGAAATGCATTTGCTAATGTGAACACTTTCTGTCAACAAATCTATTAAATAATTATTCTATGATCCACATTCTTTAAAAAAGGAGCACTTGGAAAGGAAAGAACTATAAGAAGGAACTAGTAACTGCATTCATAATTTTCTTTTCAAGTAATTGGTAACTTTTTGGTAGAATAACTTCTTGTGGTGCACCACTTTAATTACTTAGACATTAAGATGTGATTATACATTTGCCTTATCTGCATTGTTATCTTTAGTGTACTATTTTTTCTGCTTGAGCTATGTCATGTTTAGGTATAAGTTACTGCTGTTTGCCAGGCATCGTGTTACTGAATTTTAATTTGTGTTACTCTGCTAAGCCAGATTTAATTTTTTGTTTACTGCGCATTGGCTCATATTAGTTGTAATGTTGCATTGCTTGTTAATTTAGATTTACTGTAGCTTGCTTTGCAAATTTCCATTTTTTTTCTCATTGCTGTTTGTGTTAATTGTTATGTGATGCTGCATTGCCTCGTCCCTTAGTTTAGCATCTGAGCTCAGTAGATTTAAGTTAGATTAAGAGGGGGTAGACTATAGAAGAGAATGAGTTGCGATGAATTGGAAGAAATGCATTGAAAAGTTATACAAAAAAAGGTACAGAAAACAGGTTTAGGTAGGATTTTCTTGGAAATAAATGTTGAGGTAAGAAATGTGTGAACATATAAATACAGAAAGCATGCTTAGATAGAATTTTTTTGGTGGAAACAAAGGATGAAATAAGAGGAAAGATATATGAAGTTTTGGGTTGGACTGCAGTACCAAATGTTACACTGAAAACGAACCCTGTCCTTTCCTATTGGTGTTATCCCACTATATGTTTGTGTACCCTCGTGTATTTGTTTTCTTCCTGTCTCTGTGTAGTTTCATAGAATTTTTTCTTCTATTAATATTAAGCTACATTCACTATGATGAGGAATACTGTTATCCTCAAATATAATTGGCATTCATAATATGTTATTTACCTTATAAATATGCTTACACATTATTTATTCTGTTTAATGCTCATGTGTGAAGTTGATGTTTCAAAAGTTATTCTGATCTTTTATGTATGTACTCATGTCATAATTCCTGTAACACTGACGTATATGTCTATTTCTTTTCTTTTGTAAAGCTTGTACTACAAATGTTCTCTGTATTGTTATGTTCTTTCATGATATATTTTGTACCTTTGTTATTGTATTCTTATGTTATAAATTTGTAATTGTCACCAGTTCATGATATTATTAACTTGTAAGTTCCATTTCACTGCACACATTTCCGTTGGTCATAGTATATGGACAATATGTGAGAAGTTGGGACTGTTCGTGTTTGCACATGTGTTACTAATTCAGCAAAGGACTGGATAACAGCATTGCTGGTTCTAAGGACAATTCCAAAAACTTTGTGAGTGCACAAGTGATGGTTTATGGACTTGCTATATTCTCCGCAAGACTCTTCGATGGTGAATGTGCACCTGCACAATCGCAACAGATGGCTGCTGGCCATCTCTACAAGGACTACAGTGGGTCTGCACCTCTGGTGGCCCACCAATACCACAATCTCTACCAGGACTCTAGTGGGTCTGCTCTGTGATGACCTACCTACCAATATGCGTCAGAACTTCGAATGACTCTGCTGTGGGTTTGCTCTGTTGTGGACCATTATCTGTCAGCATGTCAAGAGTCAGCACTGTCTTTCCGTTGGAAGGACAACACTACTTCTTCACAACTGCATGGAAATCCACTACTTCCGTGTGCATTTTCTTCTACTGCTCAGACTTTGAGAAAAACACTATATTTTACCGTAATGAATGATCAGGACTGTCTTTATGGACTGTGACAAAATTTTAGCTTTTGACCAACGTTGTATCAATAAGTGTGTGCATTTGATTTCTTTGTTATTGTAATTATGAAAAATTTTATCGAATCATTATTGGCCACTGCCCAAAGAAAAAATTTGTAAAATTTTTTGTGGGGAGCATGGGGGCTATGTAAGTAGGCTGTTTATGTTTTCTCTATGTAAGTAGGCTGTTTATGTTTTCTTATTGGCAACGTTACGTAGCGCTCAATATGAAAATCACTGGCTGTGCTGTGTGCAGTCTGTGGCTAGTTTGCATTGTTGTCTGCCATTGTAGAGGGGCAGCTGGATGTTAACAGCGCGTAGCGTTGCGCAGTTGGATGTGAGCCGCCAGCAGTGATGGATGTGGGGAGAGAGATGGCGGAGTTTTGAAATTTGTCATGAACTGCTATATTTATATATGATGATATCAAGGTAAATACATTGTTTGTTCTCTGTTAATATCTTTCATTTGCTAACTATCCCTATCAGTAGTTAGTGCCTTCAGTAGTTAGAATCTTTTATTTAGCTGGCAGTAGTGGCGCTCGCTGTATTGCAGTAGCTTGAGCAGCGAAGATTTTTGTGAGGTAAGTGATTTGTGAAAGGTATAGTTTAATGTTAGTCAGGGCCATTCTTTTGTAGGGAATTTTGAAAGTCAGATTGCGTTGCGCTAACAAAATATTGTGTGT
This sequence comes from Schistocerca americana, assembly GCF_021461395.2. Lineage (NCBI taxonomy): Eukaryota > Metazoa > Arthropoda > Insecta > Orthoptera > Acrididae > Schistocerca > Schistocerca americana. The sequence goes on from NC_060120.1 coordinate 215,320,292, forward strand.
CAGGTTAAGCACAGTCTTGTATAAATTGTTCAAAGGGGACGTTTCAAAGTAGAGGGAAGCAATATATTCGATACCTCATCCAGAATAGCCGGCCGCGGTGGTCTAGCGGTTCTAGGCGCTCAGTCCGGAACCACGCGACTGCTACGGTCGCAGGTTCGAATCCTGCCTCGGGCATGGATGTGTGTGATGTCCTTAGGTTAGTTAGGTTTAAGTAGTTCTAAGTTCTAGGGGACTGATGACCACAGACGTTAAGTCCCATAGTGCTCAGAGCCATTTGAACCAGAATCGCACCCTCTCGAAACCTGGACAGCAAGCTACACCGCGATGCAGAGCGCCTCTCTTGCAGAGTCTGCCACTTGAGTTTGTTAAACATCTCCGTAACGCTATCACGGTTACCAAATAACCCTGTGACGAAACGCGCCACTCTTCTTTGGATCTTCTCTATCTCCTCCGTCAACCCGATCTGGTACGGATCCCACACTGATGAGCAATACTCAAGTATAGATCGAACGAGTGTTTTGTAAGCCACCTCCTTTGTCGATGGACTACATTTTCTAATGACTCTCCCAATGAATCTCAACCTGGTACCCGCCTTACCAACAATTAATTTTATATGATCGTTCCACTTCAAGTCGTTCCGCACGCATACTCCCAGATATTTTACAGAAGTAACTGCTACCAGTGTTTGTCCCGCTATCATATAATCATACAATAAAGGATCCTTCTTTCTATGTATTCGCAATACATTACATTTGTCTATGTTAAGGGTCAGTTGCCACTCCCTGCACCAAGTGCCTATCCGCTGCAGATCTTCCTGTATTTCGCTACAATTTTCTAAAGCAGCAACTTCTCTGTATACTACAGCATCATCCGCGAAAAGCCGCATGGAACTTCCGACACTATCTACTAGGTCATTTATATATATTGTGAAAAGCAATGGTCCCATAACACTCCCCTGTGGCACGCCAGAGGTTACTTTAACGTCTGTAGACGTCTCTCCATTGATAACAACATGCTGTGTTCTGTTTGCTAAAAACTCTTCAATCCAGCCACACAGCTGGTCTGATATTCCGTAGGCTCTTACTTTGTTTATCAGGCGACAGTGCGGGACTGTATCGAACGCCTTCCGGAAGTCAAGAAAAATAGCATCTACCTGGGAGCCTGTATCTAATATTTTCTGGGTCTCATGAACAAATGAAGCGAGTTGGGTCTCACAGGATGGCTGTTTCCGGAATCCATGTTGATTCCTACATAGTAGATTCTGGGTTTCCAAAAACGACATGATACGCGAGCAAAAAACATGTTCCAAAATTCTACAACAGATCGACGTCAGAGATATAGGTTTGTAATTTTGCGCATCTGCTCGACGACCCTTCTTGAAGACTGGGACTACCTGTGCTCTTTTCAAATCATTTGGAAACTTCCGTTCCTCTAGAGACTTGCGGTACACGGCTGTTAGAAGGGGGGCAAGTTCTTTCGCGTACTCTGTGTAGAATCGAATTGGTATCCCGTCAGGTCCAGTGGACTTTCCTCTGTTGAGTGATTCCAGTTGCTTTTCTATTCCTTGGACACTTATTTCGATGTCAGCCATTTTTTCGTTTGTGCGAGGATTTAGAGAAGGAACTGCAGTGCGGTCTTCCTCTGTGAAACAGCTTTGGAAAAAGGTGTTTAGTATTTCAGCTTTACGCGTGTCATGCTCTGTTTCAATGCCATCATCATCCCGGAGTGTCTGGATATGCTGTTTCGAGCCACTTACTGATTTAACGTAAGACCAGAACTTCCTAGGACTTTCTGTCAAGTCGGTACATAGAATTTTACTTTCGAATTCACTGAACGCTTCACGCATAGCCCTCCTTACGCTAACTTTGACATCGTTTAGCTTCTGTTTGTCTGAGAGGTTTTAGCTGCATTTAAACTTAGAGTGAAGCTCTCTTTGCTTTCGCAGTAGTTTCCTAACTTTGTTGTTGTACCACGGTGGGTTTTTCCCGTCCCTCACAGTTTTACTCGGCACATACCTGTCTAAAACGCATTTTACGATTGCCTTGAACTTTTTCCATAAACACTCAACATTGTCAGTGTCGGAACAGAAATTTTCGTTTTGATCTGTTAGGTAGTCTGAAATCTGCCTTCTATTACTCTTGCTAAACAGATAAAGCTTCCTCCCTTTTTTTATATTCCTACTAACTTCCATATTCAGGGATGCTGCAACGGCCTTATGATCACTGATTCCCTGTTCTGTACATACAGACTCGAAAAGTTCGGGTCTGTTTGTTATCACTAGGTCCAAGATGTTATCTCCACGAGTCGGTTCTCTGTTTAATTGCTCGAGGTAATTTTCGGATAGTGCACTCAGTATAATGTCACTCGATGCTCTGTCCCTACCACCCGTCCTAAACATCTGAGTGTCCCAGTCTATATCTGGTAAATTGAAATCTCCACCTAAGACTATAACATGCTGAGAAAATTTATGTGAAATGTATTCCAAATTTTCTCTCAGATGTTCTGCCACTAATGCTGCTGAGTCGGGAGGTCGGTAAAAGGAGCCAATTATTAACCTAGCTCGGTTGTTGAGTGTAACCTCCACCCACAATAATTCACAGGAACTATCCACTTCTATTTCACTACAGGATAAACTACTACTAACAGCGACGAACACTCCACCACCGGTTGCATGCAATCTATCCTTTCTAAACACCGTCTGTACCTTTGTAAAAATTTCGGCAGAATTTATCTCTGGCTTCAACCAGCTTTCTGTACCAATAACGATTTCGGCTTCGGTGCTTTTTATCAGCGCTTGAAGTTCCGGTACTTTACCAACGCAGCTTCGACAGTTTACAATTACAATACCGATTTCTGCTTGGTCCCCGCATGTTCTGACTTTGCCATGCACCCGTTGAGTCTGTTGCCCTTTCTGCACTTGCCCAAGGCCATCTAACCTAAAAAACCGCCCAGCCCACGCCACACAACCCCTGCTACCCGTGTAGCCGCTTGTTGCGTGTAGTGGACTCCTGACCTATCCAGCGGAACCCGAAACCCCACCACCCTATGGCGCAAGTCGAGGAATCTGCAGCCCACACGGTCGCAGAACCGTCTCAGCCTCTGATTCAGACCTGTACCAAAGGTCCGCAGTCAGTCCTGTCGAAGATGCTGCAGATGGTGAGCTCTGTTTTCATCCCGCTAGCGAGACTGGCAGTCTTCACCAAATCAGACAGCCGCCGGAAGCCAGAGAGGATTTCCTCCGATCCATAGCGACACACATCATTGGTGCCGACATGAGCGACCACCTGCAGTTGGGTGGACCCTGTACCCTTCATGGCATCCGGAAGGACCCTTCCCACATCTGGAATGACTCCCCCCGTTATGCACACGGAGTGCACATTGGTTTTCTTCCCCTCTCTTGCTGCCATATCCCTAAGGGGCCCCATTACGCGCCTTGTTGTTCTGCTTTCTATCAGTGTTCGGCAGTTACGTGCGTCAGAGCTTCGTTCATTAATTTAAGCTCATCTGGTACCTTAAATGTATCGTTTCTTGTAACATATCCTTTAACTTGGCTCCAAATACTTTCTACGGGGTTCATATTGTAGAAGTTGGCCGGTAACCTAACGACAACATGCCCCGCAGACTGCGCCTTTTCGTCAATAAGTCCTGATCTACTATGTAAACTTCAATCTGTTACAGTACTTCAAGCTTGATCACAGCAGGATCGACATGTGCCCTTTCTCATCAGTCAGTTTACAATGTCTTCTTTCCTTCAAGACTTTCGTGGTCTATGCTCGAAATTAACCTATGATACGAAGCATTGTCGATAATTGTAACGCAATTGGGCACTAATCTGCATAGAATATCTTTGAACCATTTTAGGAACATTTCACCATTCATGTCTTGGTGAAAATCTCGTCTTTTATGACCCAAAAATTAGTTTGGTTCACGATAAACTTGTCACACAAATACGGTAAACTTGGATGTCATTGGTGCAAGTTCCTTTACTGGTATCGACGGACTTTTTTACGATAATTTCTCAAAAACGTTGTCAACAGCCGGTTTTCACAGTTTCTAACGACGTTCTCTTCTATGTTTCAGAAAAGAACACGACGCAGTTTGTCATTTCCACCATACACATGGGAAATACAAACGAGTGAGAAGCACCAAAATGACTGCCTGCGTGACTGTTGAGAAGTAGTTGGGGGGGGGGGGGGAGGTGGGGGAGACTTGCCGCCATTTTCTTTAGTACTCACAAAGGGAGCACACACCCCTCCGCCCCCCCCCCTCCCCTTCCACCGTTGGATGTTTCTTCAGAATTACGTGTCTAACTAAACGGCCCTATAGAAGGAGATCAGATCACCGCTTATCAAACTGATGAATGGTAATCAGTGCACTGTCACATACTGAGGTTCATTTTCCTCCGCACATGCCGTTTACTCTCAGGTGTGCAACACAGGATCTCATTTTGATAACCATTAAACAAAAATTAACAAAGAATCAGTTACTATACCCACTACGCCAGAATTAGTGATATTTTTTTCAATGGTACCATACCATGCTTCTCAAATTTAGTAGGAAGAAGGTGGAGACTTAAGCATTTCTGTATTTCATGTTGAAAGGAGAAATTGAGAGAGTAGTGAGAGAGTAGTTACAAGCCAAGCCGACATGTACCGACCAGAACTATTCATAGCGTTGTGCACAGAACCGTTCAGACGAAGCGACTGTACGCTGATATTTGAGATGAGAAATACTTAACGTAAGCATTTAGCATATTGATCAGCAAAACCATTGTTGTCTCTTAGTGCTTTAGAATGTCTTAAGGTTTCATTAGCGGATACATAACACGAAATACCCAATACACAATTAGAGTCTACTTCCAATGGCGTAAGAAGACCTGTAGCGTGTGCTACGACCACTGACCAATCGCCGCTCGCGTGTTTGTTTATATTAGGATCGGTCTTTCAATGTGTAAAGTGTAGACGACTTTTCCGTTAATAATCGTGCAGTTTAAAGTTCATGGGAAACTACTATTTCAACCAACTACGAACATATTCGTTCCCCTGGGTGTTTTATGTATAGTAACACCATTTAACATATGCAGGGCATAATATTACAAAGGCTAGGGTGACATAATTAATATAGCCCGCGATATTACGTAGCTAGTTTTATAATGAAAAATATAACGGGTGACTGATATAAGCAGACATTGAAAAATTTCAAAAATTTTAAGAAAGTGTGGGAACTGATTGAGGTTAACGGTGGCGCCATAGTGCTGCCTGCATTGGTGTGTCTTTCCTTCAGAGAAGACAAGACATTGACAAGAGAGGATCATTAAAAACGTTCCTCGTCATGCACTTCAGACTGCCTTTGACGGATCGCAATGGCTGATGATTGATACATTACGTGGTCGCCGTACGAATTTTGCTGAGTCGCAATATCATCGCTTACAGACAGCGTATATCATACCGCCAACACCTGCGAGGATATTCAGTTCTGATGTTAATTTTGAAAGCGTGTTAACGGTGAAAGCATCTCTACGCTGTCTCGTAGCGTGGCCCACATTGATCTCATAACAATGTATAATGGGCGATGAGAGGTAAATATTCGGTAGTATCAAAACTTTTGCACTTTTAAGGGGGGTAGGACGTCAAACGGGCCGACTTGGAGCAGGAGAGGCACCACAGGACATTTTATTTTCTACTGTCTATACTTTTACAAATAAATTCACAAAACTTTGTCAGCATGATCAGGAAGGATTCGGGATCCACGCTCATAACAGTGGAAGTTCAAAAACATAACAAAATAAATTTTTTTACATGTGAAATTTCATTTTTTTTGCTTACTATTGGCTGCATTTGTTGCTATAGGTACATTTTTCTTCACAGGTACCAGAGATTCTTTGATGAATTTTGCACAGCATACAAACCATACTTACAGGTGTATGAAACTCTAGAATTTTCCAAATCTATTAAAAACTGTGGTAAAAACTGAGATAATTAACTACAAAATTTGATTATTTTCTAAACATAAAGTTAAAACGTAACAGCTCATTCATTTTTTCATAAATTAAATAGATTCTAGAGTTTCAGACACCTGTAAGTATGGTTTGTATGCTGTGCAAAATTCATCTAACAATCTCTCTTACTTATGAAGAAAAATGTACCTATAGCAACAAATGCAGCCAATAGTAAGTGAAAAATGATGAAATTTCACATGTAAAAAAAATATTTTGTTATGTTTTTGAACTTCCGCTGCTACGAGTGTGAATCCTGAATCCTTCCTGGTCATGCTGACAAAGTTTTATGAATTTACTTGTAAAAGTATAGACAGTGGAAATTAAAATGTCCTGTGGTGCCTCTCCTGCTCCAAGTCGGCCCGTTTGACGTCCTACCCCCCTTAAGGCAATATACTGCACAACACGTATTGAAAAGCTTTCATTAGATAACATCTGATCACTGTGTGTTTATATGCCTCACCCCTTCAGTAATTTGTGTGACAGGTTTTATTAAATGCTGATTGTCTCGTTGGTCCTATAAATACTTTTGACTTGAGATGATACATGAAAGTATCGCAGTGGCTGGAGGGGGAGTGAGATTTGGCATCCGCTGGCGACTGGTATCTCCTGAACAATCGATGCTGCTGCCTCGACAACCACAGGCCACCGTATCGGATTTCTGTTTCCAGCTGCCGTGTACGCAATTTCTGGGAGAGCCGTTCGCTGTCCACTCAATAAACCACCCGCACGAACCTGTTATTGCAACTTGAATACAATGTGTGCTGCAATACAGCCGCGATATGCTACCGATATTCTACAGTAGTCTCTGGCACTTCCCGATATTCTGAAGTGGGACAATACAGGCACCGCTAAAAAAACTTCACGGCACTATAATGAACAGGAATTTGAATGAATTATAATTTCTTCATCTTTCTTGTTTTATACGTTATGTGAATTCAGAATTGTAATATCCTCCTGAAGTTTCTTGGCATTACTTAAATTACACTTAATAAACTTGTGAAGCAGTGTTACCGCTAAGACATAAGTTCTCAAACTACGTGACAGGTGTGGGGGGCGGAGAGGGGAGGGAGATGAAGAATTACTATTTTCTATGCATTGACAATAAAATAATTGATAGACTCAATAAAAACTAATATCCGTCTAGGAATACCCCGAATTTTTGCTAAACCCGGTTACTGAGAAGTAAGAACTTCATTCATCATGGTAAATGAAAAGTAAAATCATCATAAAAACACAGTTCTGGGAAAGGGATATTTTCTCAACACCCGACTACAGCCGTTTTTGTTTTATTTGTAATCAATAATTTATCCACTATTAATAATTTATGAGCAGCAAATGAAATCCGTTCCCTATTATACTTAATACTGAAACTAATGTTCTGTAGCTGTCTTAATAAAGAATACCATACCGATTTCTAAATCTGCGTAGATAAATTGCAGAAAGGTAGTTTTACGCAAGGAAGGCGTCTAGTGCAACTTTGGCGGTTGTACTAAGGGAGCAGAGCACCTCGTGACGTCTCTCTTCGGTCACAACTTCTTCATTATGGCGTTTTCTAACTCGAGTCCAATAGACGGAACTATTCTTCTCAGAGTTTTCTTGATAGAGTTATTCTGTGAGAAAAACGCAGTGAAGTTCTCGCCAAGTTGAGTCTTACGTGTATTGTTCATAGCGTCGCAAACATTGCTACATAATAACACAAATAAATTTTATAGTGAAAATTAAGGTCGCATACTCCCATGACAGTTCTTGTGAAAATGACACAGAGACTTGTACTGTCAGTCCTATATTTATTGTACGCGCTTTGCTTTTCTTCTGCGGGTCATTCACTTGAACCCCGTTCCTCTTAGTGTGGTATTGCCCCTGCCGCAATTTGCACTCCACCAACGCACTGAACTTTAACATCTTGGTTGTATGAGGTTGCTCATAAAGTAATGAACAGCACTTTTTTCTTCAACAGTTCCTTATTAAACATAATGGGAATTACTCACACGAAAGAATGGTGTTTTATCCACACGCCCTATTTTTCCACGTAATGTCCATCCCGTTCTGCGCCCTTCCTCCAGCGCGAAATACGGCCGTGAGTGCCCTGTCGGTACCAATCCTTGTCCTGGTGGGGGAGCCAGTGCATCACTGTGTGAATCACCTCCTCATCGTCCTCAAAATGTCTTCCACGAATGGCGTCCTTTAATGGCCCAAACAAGTGGAAATCTGAGGGGGATAGGTGTGACAGCCGTGGATGCTCTCCCCGACCGCTGCAGATCGTGGAGCTCCGCCGAACCGCTTTCTGATGACCTCACCCTCCGTGCCCAACGACTAACTGTACTTTTGTCGGCAGCAGATACTCCATAGATAGAGGTCTGCGCTGATGCGGATATCAGCGGATATATCCGCGGTATTTGTTACTTGGCGGATAAAATCGCGACCGGCGCGGATATCCGCGGGTCATCTGCGAATAATGAGCAAGGCATCTGCCCAGTACGTATGCTGCAATGATAGTTGAAAACTTCAAGTCTGTTGACATTCTTGGAATCTTGCAGGGCCCGGGTAGATCGGATGTCTGTTGTCCTCAGCTCCTGGCTACGACCGACGTAGCTGTACGCAAGAGACTTGCGCCTAATCCGTTTCCGCGACCGTGTCTTTTTGTAGCCTGTGAAGTGCTCTCTGGGTGGCAAACCTGCACACTGTCTACCAGACAGGTGCCTGTTGCAATTTTCCGCTGCCTTCAGTTAGCGCTTTGTAGTGACCGAGTGGCAATGGGCATCGTAGCAAATATCAGTGAGAGTTCTTTCTTCAAATGAACACCATATCGATGGATACACTTTTACATTAGTGAAGGAAAACAAATTGAAATCGCCAATTTGGAAAAAATTCGGTTACGTATTTGATGGCAACGAAAAGATAAAAGATATAGTAGCTTGTTTTGCATGTAAAAAAGTATATTCCTATACTGGACACAAAAGTGGAACTTAAAATTTGCTGAAACATTCGTGTGAGGCTAGACAAAGTAGCATAATTAATTACTTAAATACCAAGAGAGACGTGAAAGTTCCTGAAGTTCCGCCAAATTTGAAGACAGCCGCGACAGAAAAACTTATCAATATTGTCAGCAAAGACATTTTACCATTCGAAGCTGAGTGTGAATCTGGGTTTCTCGAGACGGCATAGTTTCTTATTGATGTGGGGGCCAAGTACGGTGCAGTGAGTGCTAAGGAATTGCTACCTCATCCAACCACCATATCCAGAAATTTGAAGGAAACGGCCGATCGCCTGCGTGAAACTGTCTCTGCAGAAATGGAGAATATATTCAGAGATATAGGTGGAGCACTGACTGTCGATTTATGTACTGATTCGTACCGTAAAATAAACTAAATGGGAGTGACTGCACATTATGTTAATTATGAAGAAGTGAAACTTGAGGATCGAGTGTTGTGCATCAGAAATTTTGAGAGAGATTAAAAAAACAGGAGAAAACATTAAACTTGAATTAATTAAGATACTACGGTCGTTCGATTTATTCAGTGCTGTGAATAACATCGTGTTCGTTACGGATAGAGGTCCAAATATTGTGGCAGCACTTCGCCAATACAAGAGGCTCTCATGCTCAGCACACATTCTTAATACTGTGCTGGAGCACACGACTCGAGGAGACGCGAATGATGAGAAGAGTGACGTCCAGCGACTAATAAATTCCTGTCGAGCTATCACAACTTTCTTTAAAAGATCTGGTCTTCAGAATCGCCTTCAGAAGTCATTGAAAGGGGATATAGACACACGATGGAACAGTAAATTGGATATGTTTGAGTCTATTAATTCACAATGGTTTGAAGTTCTGTCAATTTTGTCAGAGAAAAATCAAGGTAATTTGATTGATTGTATAGACAAGAGGATGTTGGAAGATATAATAACCTTTCTGACACCATTTAAAATAGCTTCTTGTGATCTCGAAGCCTCTAAAGCCCCTACGCTTTATTTATGTGTGTTGTGGAAGTTAAAATTTCTCTCCTTCCTTGAAAAAATGATGGCGACAGCCCATTTCTGATAGATTTAAAGAGTACAGCCAAATATATTTCAATCAGCAAGTAGGACATAACAGTAACCCATAAACTTGCAACGTTTTTGAATCCAAAATATAAAAGCCTAAAATTTCTTAGCAGTGCCGAAAAAGATGAAGTTGTATAGGAAGCGAAAAATTGTGTTGCGAGAAATTGTCCACAGTTAAAAGATAAGGAGGAAACAACATCTGGAATTCCTGCAAAAACAAAAAAAAAAACAAAAAACAAAAAAAAACAAAAACAAAAAAAACAGGCGTCTGACGTACTTTTTAATGAATTTGAATATTCCTCAGAAGATGAATAGACGAGAGATCTTGACTTTGTGTCAGATGAAATTCTCAGATATACGAATGATAAATTTTCGGAAGGCATCGACCTGATAGCTTGGTGGCATGGACTTTGAAACGTCTTTCCGCGTCTTTCCAAACTCGCATACTTCGTGCACTGCATTCCAGCGTCCAGCGCGCCATCTGAAAGAAGCTTCTCTACTGCGGGACAAATTTATGCAGGACTGACGCACGTCTTTGAAGCCACAGACGATCGATGACATGTTCCTGTATAGTAATCTTCCAAAGTAAAAAGGTACTTGTGCAGCTTCTCTTACTTCACTGTATTTTTTGAGCTTATCTGAATTAGTTACAATTTTTTTTCATCTGGTTCTTTCTTTTACCGAATTTGAATCAGAAGCAAGCAGAAGATGAAAATATTTAATCTGAAGCCTGTGAGTTTTTATTGTAATATTTATAGTAAAGAATTTCCTCGACGTATTGTTAGTATTTTTACTATTCTCATCAAGAACATTTAAGTAGCATTAGGTAAAAGAAGGAAACATTAACAAGAAAATTGTTTTGTTGTAATTTTCATATTAAAGAGCTCAATTTTAAGTTTTTACTCTTCGCAACAAGAACATTCAACAGCTAACACGTCAATATTATTAAACTAGGTAATGATGATCTCACAAGTGCGTACCTAAATTTTAGCGTGCACTACAGTAACATTTGCAGCCGCCGACAATTGTCGCTCTTTGTGAACAGTGAAACAGCCCGGCCGGAGCGGTGGCACAGCGGGCTTTGTAATTAATTACAAACTACGGCTCACGACCACCAACAAGCTGAGACTGCGATAGCCCGTGAAAATTATTCTGATCACACTGAAAACTTACAAAATATTCAAATCATCCAAAATAATGATGAGTCTTAATTTATTAGCCAATTAGTAAAGATAAGGGCTGAAATTCGTAACAAAATTGAACATTTTAACTGTAACTCGGTATTGCTTAACAGGGAACAGTGCCTAACATTAGAAGTTATGGGACAGTGGTTTTTATATAGACGTCTTGAAATCGTTTGCAGTTCCATTAAACTCTGAAAAACATTATTTTTTAACATTGAAAGTATTAACTGTGAAATCTACTGCAAATTTGGTCCTAGTAATTTAGACCAATGTTGAGGATGTTTGAAAGTGTGAAAAACTTTGTTTCGTTGAGAATGAAACAGACATTTCATTTATCGCTAGGTCTTAATTCGAGAAATCAGCCAAAAGGTGAGGTTCGAGATTTCAATCGTATTTTTAGCTAAAGCTAAATGGACTCCTAATTTCTACATCCAGTGATTTTGTTGTCACTCTTCGGAAGACGAGTTATTTCTTCCAGACAACGTCAATTATTGCTGGTAGTTTAACTTTTTTACAGGTGCGCCACGCCAGCGTTTTACAGTGTAGGCCTAATACTGTAAATATTTTCATCTGGAAATGACGAGGACTGAACGCGTAAGCTATAATATAATCATCAGCTGACACGAATGGCTTCAAAATTTGACACATCCAAGGAGTGAGTACAAAAAAACTGTCGGTAAATGATGCAATGTGCTAGTAACAGTTTAAAACCATCGTCATTTTCAGCTGCCTTGGCACAAGAGTAGCGAAATATAATTGTTTCTGTACACGTATTTTCATCATTTAATAATATTACACTGAATTTTATTTTTTTAAATAGCGTTTCCAATCTCACGAGATAAGCTACTGTGTGTGCTCCGGAGCGCCAATGTTTTCCTGTTTGGAATGGTCTGCTTTAGAGTAGGTATAGAGCATTTCCTGTGATTTAAGAAGTCAAAAGTAGTTAAGTTGTCGCAGAAATGGCACCCTAACAGTAACTGTCATTATATACCACAATTCTAAGTACTACTGTCTGTTACTATTAATTACTCATTGAAAACTTATATATATGCGGATGCGGATAAGGAACTTGCGGATGCGGATTAATTGCTGCGGATGCGGATGCGGTTGCGGGTTAGTACCTTGCGGATGCGGTGCCGATGCGGATTGCACTTTTCTTATCCGCGCAGACCTCTATCCATAGACTTTGCACAAGCGTTTGTGAGTATTCCCCACAGTTGCTTTCTGTGCAGTGATAAATTCAATGACGGCACGTTGCTTGTAACTACGTTATCAACAGATGTCATTCTGAAGCTGTCCAGCAGCTGCGCTAACTGTCGAAAGTGACGCGGAAACTTGGCGCGCTCACTCAGGAGACCTCAAATAACACACACGTAACTTTTCGCTTTCGTAGCATGGTTTTCGGGTGGGAAAGAAAATGCGCTGCATTACTTTCTGGGCAACCCACGTATGTTTCGTCACCATTTCCGTCACTATTGTCACTGGCATCTTTCCATCGTAAGCAAAAAATTTAGCTACGTTAACAACAATCTGCCGGTGAATGTAAATCCCGCGATCACTTTCCTTGCTTATAGTGCGAGGTAAAGCACGCTACTTCGAACTGTGATGTGGTTGTACTGACGAGGACACGGCAAGTGCCATAACGTGATTTCCCCGAAACTTCGTTCAGTGGAACAGGGCTCATCATAAACGAACAGATATCTCGGCTTATCCCTTCTTGCATCCCGTGTCTGAAACCCGATTTTATTTGTCACCCCAAGCCCTTAAAAGGTTACTACACGAATTTTTCTTATCTAGTTAGGGGATACAAGGGCGTTGTATTAATGGTAAAATTACAACTGCGATTCACAATAAGTGTCATATATATGTGTGTGTGTGTGTGTGTGGGGGGGGGGGGGGGGGATTTTCAGGGATTACAATATTTTTAAATTCTCATTCCCTATATTTCGTTCTTGTATCAATTCTTAATACATATATTTCATTCCTATGCTTATTCTTCAGGAAGATTTGGTGCATTGCCTTAGATGATAGCAATCGTAGAAACATTCGAAACACAGAAAATTCCGAACACCGCGAACATCGTGCAAACGCATGTTTGCCGCAGCGACATTTCTTCGTATGAAGCTCACTCAGAAAAAAAACATAATTTTTAATTTTGACTTGAGCATGTCTGCTCGGAACATTGACTATTGCCTTCTCGCCAGGTAGTTAAAAATTTCATTCTGATGAAGACATCTATAGAGATGTCGAAACCTAGGTCAGTGCATTAAAAAATTATTTCTTGAAAAACGGTCTCGATTACAACAAAGACGGTCTTGTTTCAAGAAATTCATAACCGGTTGCTGTGCTAGACTCCCAGTATCGAATAGTACCAATTTTTTTTAAATATTTGCAACCGGTTGCCTGAGTAATTTCTACGTTGACACTTACACACGGTTGCTGGAAGACAGATATCTTCAGAACTGAAACGTCATCAACACTGCTGAGGATTTCATGGTTGGCAATAATTTCGCAGCAAACCACGCATAACGGATCACATTTCCGAAAACTGGCTCTTGGGATTGATTATGAATCAAAATACACCAGATGAATTTATCGCAAACGGTTTCAAATAATTTTTTGCATTCACTTACACTCCTGGAAATTGAAATAAGAACACCGTGAATTCATTGTCCCAGGAAGGGGAAACTTTATTGACACATTCCTGGGGTCAGATACATCACATGATCACACTGACAGAACCACAGGCACATAGACACAGGCAACAGAGCATGCACAATGTCGGCACTAGTACAGTGTATATCCACCTTTCGCAGCAATGCAGGCTGCTATTCTCCCATGGAGACGATCGTAGAGATGCTGGATGTAGTCCTGTGGAACGGCTTGCCATGCCATTTCCACCTGGCGCCTCAGTTGGACCAGCGTTCGTGCTGGACGTGCAGACCGCGTGAGACGACGCTTCATCCAGTCCCAAACATGCTCAATGGGGGAAAGATCCGGAGATCTTGCTGGCCAGGGTAGTTGACTTACACCTTCTAGAGCACGCTGGGTGGCACGGGATACATGCGGACGTGCATTGTCCTGTTGGAACAGCAGGTTCCCTTGCCGGTCTAGGAATGGTAGAACGATGGGTTCGATGACGGTTTGGATGTACCGTGCACTATTCAGTGTCCCCTCGACGATCACCAGTGGTGTACGGCCAGTGTAGGAGATCGCTCCCCACACCATGATGCCGGGTGTTGGCCCTGTGTGCCTCGGTCGTATGCAGTCCTGATTGTGGCGCTCACCTGCATGGCGCCAAACACGCATACGACCATCATTGGCACCAAGGCAGAAGCGACTCTCATCGCTGAAGACGACACGTCTCCATTCGTCCCTCCATTCACGCCTGTCGCGACACCACTGGAGGCGGGCTGCACGATGTTGGGGCGTGAGCGGAAGACGGCCTAACGGTGTGCGGGACCGTAGCCCAGCTTCATGGAGACGGTTGCGAATGGTCCTCGCCGATACCCCAGGAGCAACAGTGTCCCTAATTTGCTGGGAAGTGGCGGTGCGGTCCCCTACGGCACTGCGTAGGATCCTACGGTCTTGGCGTGCATCCGTGCGTCGCTGCGGTCCGGTCCCAGGTCGACGGGCACGTGCACCTTCCGCCGACCACTGGTGACAACATCGATGTACTGTGGAGACCTCACGCCCCACGTGTTGAGCAATTCGGCGGTACGTCCACCCGGCCTCCCGCATGCCCACTATACGCCCTCGCTCAAAGTCCGTCAACTGCACATACGGTTCACGTCCACGCTGTCGCGGCATGCTACCAGTGTTAAAGATTGCGATGGAGCTCCGTATGCCACGGCAAACTGGCTGACACTGACGGCGGCGGTGCACTGATGCTGCGCAGCTAGCGCCATTCGACGGCCAACACCGCGGTTCCTGGTGTGTCCGCTGTGCCGTGCGTGTGATCATTGCTTGTACAGCCCTCTCGCAGTGTCCGGAGCAAGTATGGTGGGTCTGACACACCGGTGTCAATGTGTTCTTTTTTCCATTTCCAGGAGTGTATTATCATATTTTCTCTTTTTATTTTCTTAATTCATTCGTTCTCTTTTTCTTTTCTTAATTCATTCGCAAAAAATACAGTAAGTAGCACAATATACATTGGAAAGCATTCGTGCGTCAAATTTTCTACGGACATGAGTAGATAACTGTGAAAGAAAACGAAGATAAAAATAATGATCGGCTTTCGAACACGTGTCGCAAAAGAGTAAACCCGCGGCGATAATCAATGCGCCACCGCTTCGGCTGAACTGCAACTCGCTGAGAGGCAAATAACGTAGGTTTAAAAGTTTGATCGTCGTTTTTTCTGGGACGGTCGGATGTCGACTGATAAGCCGAGACACGTGTTCGCCTATTTTGACCTCTCTTCCGCTGAGTGAAGTTTCTGGGAAATAGCGGTGCACTTGCCGTGTTCTCCTCGTGAGTAGTCTGTTTAGGTTTTTATGTTGGTAGCGCCACGTAGCGCTCGGTATGAAAATCACTGGCTGTGCTGTGAGCAGTCTGTGGCTGGTTAGCATTGTTGGAATATTCGCTATTGTAGTGTTGGGCAGTTGGATGTGAACAGCGCATAGCGTTGGGCAGTTGGAGGTGAGCCGTCAGCAGTGGTGGATGTGTTGAGAGAGATGGCGGATATATGATGACTTTTGAACATTATTAAGGTAAATACATTGTTTGTTCTCCATCAAAATCTTTCATTTGCTAAGTATGCCTATCAGTAGTCAGTGCATTCAGTAGTTAGAATCTTTTATTTAGCTGACAGTATTGGCGCTCGCTGTATTGCAGTAGTGCGAGTAACGAAGATTTTTGTGAGGTTAAGTGATTCGTGAAAGGTATAGGTTATTGTTAGTCAGGGCCATTCTTTTGTAGAGATTACTGAAAGTCAGATTGCGTTGCGCTAAAAAAATTGTGCGTCAGTTTAGTGTTGATCAGAATAAGTAAAGAGTGAAATGTCCGAGTACGTTCAGTTCTGCTCAGCTATTTGGAAATCAAATAACGGCACAGTAATTCATAATTTTTTCTAAGGGGACGTTTCAGAGTTACACAACCAAATTAGTTCTACAGATCGCTTTGGTTGATTTGGGGGAAGGAGACCAAACACTGAGGTCATCGGTCCCATCCGGATTAGGGAAGGATGGGGAAAGAAGGCGGCTGTGCCCCTTCAAAGGAATCATCCCGGCATTTGCCTGTGCTAACCACGGCGCCACCTTGCTCGGTATGTGTCGCTTTACTAAGTAAAAATGTCACCAGAGCTTTTTATACACTAACTGACCAAAAAAATCCGGGCACTGTATAATGCAGAACTGACCACTAGATATCATGAGAAGCGAACACTCTGGTATAGAAGGTGGCGGGGAGTATTGTATTGTCAGCAGCGAAACAGTAACAGCGAAACGGGTCGGTGGGGAGACTTCAGCGATTCCGAACATGGTCTAGTAATTGGATGTCACCCGAGTCACCATCAGCGATATTTGAACCATTCTACATCTGTCCGTGTAGACTGTTGGTAACGTGATTGTAAAGAGGAAATGCGAAGGAACAACCACAGGTAAGCCAAGGCCAAGTAGACCTCATGTACTGACAGACAGGTAACTTCGAGCATTGTGGAAGGTGGCTGCACGAAATCTCATGAAACCAGCAGAAGGAATCATTTGTAAGTCCCGCAGTGCTGCCAGTAGTGTGGATAACACAATGACTGTGCCTAATCAGTTAAAAAAGAATAGGGTACAATGGTCGAACAGCTCCTCATAAGCCACATATACTGAAGCGTGTAATTTTTCCTCCTATTCGTGATTATGTAGCTCTCAATTCGTTCGAGCAATCAGTCATTCATAATATGAAACACAGTCATAGCTCATTCACTCAAAATGATTCAGAAATTTTACGTGTTAAAATGAAATCAGGCGATGATTCTTCTTCTCTGCAGGCTCGTGCTGTGCGGCAGTCTGCTAATCTGTACAAATAAAATGCCTCGTAATTTTGGGAGCGTTGTATAATCAGTCGGGAAACCTCAGATCAAGCGGATATTTGGCTTTGATGAAGTTTAACCTTCCGAAGAAGTAATGGAGCTCTTGGATTATCAAATGCAGGTTCGTATCCAGTCTTTCGGAAGTGCCCTTCTGATTAACAACTACGCAATATATCGATGAATATAATTAATTCTCAAATGTCAAATACACACCTTTTCTATGAAGGAGCAATATATATATATATATATACACTCCTGGAAATGGAAAAAAGAACACATTGACACCGGTGTGTCAGACCCACCATACTTGCTCCGGACACTGCGAGAGGGCTGTACAAGCAATGATCACACGCACGGCACAGCGGACACACCAGGAACCGCGGTGTTGGCCGTCGAATGGCGCTAGCTGCGCAGCATTTGTGCACCGCCGCCGTCAGTGTCAGCCAGTTTGCCGTGGCATACGAAGCTCCATCGCAGTCTTTAACACTGGTAGCATGCCGCGACAGCGTGGACGTGAACCGTATGTGCAGTTGACGGACTTTGAGCGAGGGCGTATAGTGGGCATGCGGGAGGCCGGGTGGACGTACCGCCGAATTGCTCAACACGTGGGGCGTGAGGTCTCCACAGTACATCGATGTTGTCGCCAGTGGTCGGCGGAAGGTGCACGTGCCCGTCGACCTGGGACCGGACCGCAGCGACGCACGGATGCACGCCAAGACCGTAGGATCCTACGCAGTGCCGTAGGGGACCGCACCGCCACTTCCCAGCAAATTAGGGACACTGTTGCTCCTGGGGTATCGGCGAGGACCATTCGCAACCGTCTCCATGAAGCTGGGCTACGGTCCCGCACACCGTTAGGCCGTCTTCCGCTCACGCCCCAACATCGTGCAGCCCGCCTCCAGTGGTGTCGCGACAGGCGTGAATGGAGGGACGAATGGAGACGTGTCGTCTTCAACGATGAGAGTCGCTTCTGCCTTGGTGCCAATGATGGTCGTATGCGTGTTTGGCGCCGTGCAGGTGAGCGCCACAATCAGGACTGCATACGACCGAGGCACACAGGGCCAACACCCGGCATCACGGTGTGGGGAGCGATCTCCTTCACTGGGCGTACACCACTGGTGATCGTCGAGGGGACACTGAATAGTGCACGGTACATCCAAACCGTCATCGAACCCATCGTTCTACCATTCCTAGACCGGCAAGGGAACTTGCTGTTCCAACAGGACAATGCACTTCCGCATGTATCCCGTGCCACCCAACGTGCTCTAGAAGGTGTAAGTCAACTACCCTGGCCAGCAAGATCTCCGGATCTGTCCCCCATTGAGCACGTTTGGGACTGGATGAAGCGTCGTCTCACGCGGTCTGCACGTCCAGCACGAACGCTGGTCCAACTGAGGCGCCAGGTGGAAATGGCATGGCAAGCCGTTCCACAGGAGTACATCCAGCATCTCTACGATCGTCTCCATGGGAGAATAGCAGCCTGCATTGCTGCGAAAGGTGGATATACACTGTACTAGTGCCGACATTGTGCATGCTCTGTTGCCTGTGTCTATGTGCCTGTGGTTCTGTCAGTGTGATCATGTGATGTATCTGACCCCAGGAATGTGTCAATAAAGTTTCCCCTTCCTGGGACAATGAATTCACGGTGTTCTTATTTCAATTTCCAGGAGTGTATATATATATATATATATATATATATATATATATATATATATATTTCCCTTTTAATCGTACAATTTCGTATCAGTTATCTTCAGTCATAAATCTCAATAATCAGATTACACTTCTTCAAACAAAGCTCAGGCTAATCGGCACAAAGACAATCTCGGAAGCTTTTTTTCTAACAACCACCAGAGAATAATTACAAAGAATAATTATGCGCTCATGGCATAGCTATTGTATGAAACTACTTTGCGCATGGATTCTGCGAGTATGAAGATAGAAAATTAGTAAACGTCATTCAAGGGTAGAATTGTATCAGAACAATTCTTCGGACGTAAAGAGATATTACAAGCGCCAAAGAAACTGGTATAAGCAAGCGTATTCAAATATGGCGATATGTAAACAGGAAGAATAAGGCGCTGCGGTTGTCAACGCCTACGTAACACTATAAGTGCCTGGCGCAGTTACTTGAACGGTTACTGCTCCTACAATGGCAGCTTTGGGTGTTTGAACGTGGTGTTATGCTCGGCGCACGAGCGATGGTAGCGGTGAAGTGGGGATTTTCCCATACGACCATTCCACGATTGTACCGTGAATATCAGTAATCCGGTAAAACATGAAATATCTTCGACATCGCTGCGGCCGGAAGAAGATCCTGCTAGAACGGGACCAACGACCACCGAAGAGAATCGTTCAACATGACCGAACAGCAACTCTTCTGCAAATTGCTGCAGATTTCAGTGGTGGCCCATCAACAAGTGTCAGCGTGCGAACCATTCAACGAAACATGAATGATATGGGCTTCCGGAGCCGAACCCCCACTCTTGAATCCATGATGACTGCACGACACAAAGCTTTACGCCTCGCCTGGGCCCGAAAACACCGACATTGGACTGTTGATGACTGGAAACTTTTGTTTAACTCACGAAGGCTTAAGCCAGGGGAGTGCAGTAGGTGGTATAGCACTTAGCAGCCTCATCAGTCAAACAAATTATTAAAAGTTTGCACTGTACGTGCTTGAGCATTGTCCTGCTAAACGGTGGTCAGGTCATGCAGAAAGTGTCTTCACTTCTGTCTCTACGCTGTTCATTTTTGGAACACAACCTACGACCAGCTTAGAGACAGAAGTGACGACACTAACTGCAGGACCTGACCATCATTTTGCAGGATAATGCTCAAACACGTACAGTGCAAGCTGTTACTGATCACACACATCCATGCCCGAGGCAGGATTAGAACCTGCGACCGTAGCGGTCGCGCGGCTCCAGACTGTAGCGCCTAGAACCGCTCGGCCACTCCGGCCGGCAGGGCATTTAAAACATTAGACATATCGTGTACATAGTTTTAAACAAAATGTTTATTTTACAGTGTTCTCTTTCGTTCATTATTCCGAGTTGATTTTAATAGAAAACAGGAATCTGAATCCTGGATCTTTATAATCCCACCCATTTGCAGATTAAAGCATTGAAGCTATTATGCTCACAGATGCGGCAGCTGAAGAGTTCTCTCACATACCCCCTATACTAATGATCCCAAACTTCAATTTAAGCGGCTTCAGTTCCCAATCAACGTTTCGTTTGCAACACTAATAAATATGGCTGAAAGTCAGAGTGGGAGGGAAAGAGGCCGTTATGGATAGAGAAAGGGTTCGGGAGGAAGAGACAGACAAAAAGAGGGAAAGAGGGAGACCGACAGAGAGAGAGGGGGGAGGCAGAGATTAGGACGTACACTTAATTACCATAAATATTTAGGAATTGAGAAGCATTGCCGGGTTCACTAGTAAATAAATAAAAGCACTGGATGAGTTTTGCTGTTCCGACAGGAAAATGACTGACCATAGCGAACACAGGGGGGCTGTAAAAGACATATTTGTCATTACTTAATACCAGTGTCTGAAGGCATTTGCCTAGTAGTCTTGTATAAAAGTGATAAACAGTTCTGACAAGAAGAGGATAGAGCCTTTTAGATTTTGGTGCTACAGAAGAATGCTGGACACTAAATTGGCATATCAAATAATTAAGGAAGAGGTACTGAATAGAGTCAGCAGAAAAGATATTTGTGGTCCAAACTACCTAAAAGAAGTGGCTGGTTGGTAGGGAAGATCCTGTGGCATCAGGAAGTAAATTTGGTAATGAAGCGAGAGAGGTAGGAGTGAGTACCCAGGTTCAAATGGACGTAAGCTGCCTACCTACTGAGAGGTAAAGAGGCTTGCTGATGACAGACTAACGTGAAGCGTTACATAAAATCAGCCACGAGAGTGAAGAAAACAATGATTAAAAATGCCACAGAAGCAAGCATTTATGAAGAGAGATGGCAAGGAGCAGGCGCTCTCTACACTGGCGATCTTAATGTTTTGTACAGGAGGAAGAGAAAGCGGGAATACGCGAGCGGAAAGCGGCAGCAAGGCCCCTGCCTTGCACCCAGTTCTCATGGGCCAGGTGCGCCTCCCGCGCACCTGCAGGAGAACCGGCTCATCTTTCGGGTGAACAGCCACTGCGGCTCCCAGCTCATCCCTACCAACGTCTCCACTCTTGTCACCCGCGATCTCTTAAAGTCGAACTACTCGAACCCCAACTTGAAGACTCAGTCTGCATTTTCCCAAAACGTACTCTCAATCCGAAACTAAGAACTTTTTTTTGAGGGGGGGGGGGGGGGGGAGGCTGCTTGTGTAACATCAGTAACATCGGAGACATAACAAAATGGCAGAGCGCACCTGGTCGAGCGACTGTTCGAAACATTCGCATCCAGGAGAGGGGACCAGCAGTGGAAGCTGTGAGGCTTTTCCGTACGGCACAGTCGGAGACGGTGGTGCCGTTGAAGGCCAGGTCCCGGGTGCAAGCCCCGGTCAGTATACAGTTTTAATACGCAGGCAGTCTCAGAAGTCGTGACAAGCAAGTAACTGAAAGAAATAAAAGAATTGCCGTCTGTGACAAATCAGCAAGATCATTAGACTTAACTGTGAAGAACAAAACGTCAAACGTTAAAGGATATACTAAAATGGGCAACAATTTCAAGACTACACTTGGATTAACACAGGGTGATGGCCCCTATTTAGTTCTATATAATTAGGGCTGCCTAGTATGATACAAAAAAATAGACTAGAGAGGTAGATCCAATGCCAATGAAATAAACTATGTAGGTGATATTTTAATTGCATTCATCTTTTGGATTTGCAGCTCTTGTATTTCTTCCATGTTTGCAGCTGAAATTATAGGATATAGGTTCCGCCTTTTATGCAAAACTCAGTTTTTTTTCTTGTTACCCAAACATGTTTCAGCACTTCTGTACCACCAACAGTAAGCTTTGTTTATTGCACAACTGTAAAAGTGAACAGATTTTACGTTGTAACTGATCTAATAAAATGAGGCAGAAAGAGAAAAAAATTGTTCAAATGGCTCTGAGCACTATGGGACTTAACTTCTGAGTCATCAGTCCCCTAGAACTTAGAACCATTTAAACCTAACTAACCTAAGGACATCACACACATCCATGCCCGAGGCAGGATTCGGACCTGCGACCGTAGCGATCGCGCGGCTCCAGACTGTAGCGCCTAGAACCGCTTTTTTTTTTTTTATCTCATTTTGTTCGCTTTCGTTCGCTGCATCTGCTCGGGGCGGACGTCGTAAGACATCCGTTTAAGTTCGTTGTTGATCGATTAACTCAGTTTTTTTTTAATACAGAGGGGAGCTAAACCTCTGACCGAACACGCTGAGCTACCGTGCCGGCGCTCGGCCACTCCGGCCGGCGAAGAAAGTGACTTTTTGTTCGTTTTTGTTCTTACCTTGATCATGCGTTATATGATTTAGCAGGACTATCTGTATTGTGTCCTGCACTGATAGCTTGCCATCTGCAAACAAAACGATGGAAATGTGGGAACACAACGAAATCATGTTTTTTATTTAAAAAATCAAGGGATAAGTTAACTATCCGGTAAAATTCACATTGTTTTGTTTGCAGATGACAAGCTGTCAGTGCAGGATACCAGATAGTCATAGGGAACCATATAATGTAAAATCAAGCTAAGAACAAAAATGAACAAAAATTCTCTTTAGGCCTCATTTTGTTGGATCAGTTACAACCTAAAATCAGTTCCCTTTTACAGTTGTCCAATAAACTAAACGCACTGATGATCGCACAGAGGTGCTGAAACATGTTCGGGCAAGAAAAAAAAATAGTGTTTTGCATAAAAGGCGCAACCTATATCCCATAATTTTACACTACTGGCCATCAAAATTGCTACACCACGAAGATGACGTGCTACAGTCGCGAAATTTAACCGACAGGAAAAAGATGCTGTGATATGCAAATGATTAGCTTTTCAGAGCATTCGCACAAGGTTGGCGCCGGTGGCGACACCTACAACGTGCTGACATGAGGAATGTTTCCAACCGATTTCTCATACACAAACAACAGTTGACCGGCGTTGCCTGGTGAAACGTTGTTGTGATGCCTCGTGCGAGGAGGAGAAATGCGTACCATCACGTTTCCGACTTTGATAAAGGTCGGATTGTAGCCTATCGCGATTGCGGTTTATCGTATTGCTGCTCGCGTTGGTCGAGATCCAATGGCTGTTAGCAGAATATGGAATAGGTGGGTTCAGGAGAGTAATACGGAACGCCGTGCTGGATCCCAACGGCCTCGTATTATTAGCAGTCGAGATGACACACATCTTATCCGCATGGCTGTAACGGATCGTCCAGCCGCGTCTCGATCCCTGAGTGAACAGATGGTGACGTTTGCAAGACAACAACCATCTGCACGAACAACTCGACGACGTTTCAGCAACATGGATTATCAGCTCGGAGACCATGGCTGCGGTTACCCTTGACGCTGCATCACAGACAGGAGCGCCTGCGATGATGTACTCAACGACGAACCTGGGTGCACGAATGGCAAAACGTAATTTTTTTGTATGAATCCAGGTTGTGTTTGCAGCATCATGATGGTCGCATCCGTGGTTGGCGACATCGCGGAGAACGCACGTTGGAAGCGTGTATTCGTCATCACTGTACTGGCGTATCACCCGGCGTGATGTTATGGGGTGCCATTGGTTTCCCGTCTCGGTCACCTCTTGTTCGCATTGACGGCACTTTGAACAGTGGACGTTACATTTCAGATGTGTTACGACCCGTGGCTCTATCCTTCATTCGATCCCTGTGAAACCCTTCATTTCAGCAGGATAATGCACAACTGCATGTTGCAGGTGATGTACGGGCCTTTCTGGATACAGAAAATGTTCGAGAAAACGTCTGGTTAGTGGTGGCTGAGCAACTGGCTCGTCACAATACGCCAGTCACTACTCTTGATGAACTATGGTATCGTGTTGAAGCTGCACGGGCAGCTGTACCTGTACACGCCATCGAAGCACTGTTTGACTCAATGCCAAGGTATATGAAGACCGTTATTACGGCCAGAGGTGGGTGTTCTGGGTACCGATTTCTCAGGATCTATGCAGCCAAATTGCGTGAAAATGTAATCACATGTCAGTTCTAGTATAACATATTTGTCCAATGAATACCCGTTTATGATCAGCATTTCTTCTTCGTGTAGCAATTTTTATGGCCAGTAGTGCACATGACCGAGGACCTACCGGCGACGAGGACGCCAAGCACAAGAGATTACTACGGCATCCATCAAGCACGACAACGCCGTAACAACGTCGCACAACAACATCCAACCATCCGCTGGACCAGAGTGTGGCGAGCAGTCCGCACCCCATACCTGCCCACGTACGCTCGTTCCCTGCGATATGTGGTGGTGAACGGCAAATTAGCCACACGCCAACGCCTCCATTCCATCCATCTCACCGACGACCCTTTGTGTCCGCACTGTGCCGTCGTCGATTCGGATGCGCACCGCCTGGCATGTGCTGTGACAGGCAGCTGCTGGTATCTTGTACAACGTATGCTGGCGCTCCTGTTGCGACGACAGCCAGTCTGCCACGCAGACGAACTCCTACACCCAGATACTACTTCCAGGGTGTTTCAAAAATGACCGGTATATTTGAAACGGCAATAAAAACTAAACGAGCAGCGATAGAAATACACCGTTTGTTGCAATATGCTTGGGACAACAGTAAATTTTCAGGCAGACAAACTTTCGAAATTACAGTAGTTACAATTTTCAACAACAGATGGCGCTGCAAGTGATGTGAAAGATATAGAAGACAACGCAGTCTGTGGGTGCGCCATTCTGTACGTCGTCTTTCTGCTGTAAGCGTGTGCTGTTCACAACGTGCAAGTGTGCTGTAGACAACATGGTTTATTCCTTAGAACAGAGGATTTTTCTGGTGTTGGAATTCCACCGCCTAGAACACAGTGTTGTTGCAACAAGACGAGGTTTTCAACGGAGGTTTAATGTAACCAAAGGACCGAAAAGCGATACAATAAAGGATCTGTTCGAAAAATTTCAACGGACTGGAAACGTGACGGATGAACGTGCTGGAAAGGTAGGGCGACCGCGTACGGCAACCACAGAGGGCAACGCACAGCTAGTGCAGCAGGTGATCCAACAGCGGCCTCGGGTTTCCGTTCGCCGTGTTGCAGCTGCGGTCCAAATGACGCCAACGTCCACGTATCGTCCCATGCGCCAGAGTTTACACCTCTATCCATACAAAATTCAAACGCGGCAACCCCTCAGCGCCGCTACCATTGCTGCACGAGAGACATTCGCTAACGATATAGTGCACAGGATTGATGACGGCGATATGCATGTGGGCAGCATTTGGTTTACTGACGAACCTTATTTTTACCTGGACGGCTTCGTCAATAAACAGAACTGGCGCATATGTGGAACCGAAAAGCCCCATGTTGCAGTCCCCTCGTCCCTGCATCCTCAAAAAGTACTGGTCTGGGCCGCCATTTCTTCCAAAGGAATCATTGGCCCATTTTTCAGATCCGAAACGATTACTGCATCACGCTATCTGGACATTCTTCGTGAATTTGTGGCGGTACAAACTGCCTTAGACGACACTGCGAACAACTCGTGGTTTATGCAAGATGGTGGCCGGCCACATCGCACGGCCGACGTCTTTAATTTCCTGAATGAATATTTCGATGATCGTGTGATTGCTTTGGGCTATCCGGAACATACAGGAGGCGGCGTGGATTGGCCTCCCTATTCGCCAGACATGAACCCCTGTGACTTCTTTCTGTGGGGACACTTGAAAGACCAGGTGCACCGCCAGAATCCAGAAACAATTGAACAGCTGAAGCAGTACATCTCATCTGCATGTGAAGCCATTCCGCCAGGCACGTTGTCAAAGGTTTCGGGTAATTTCATTCAGAGACTACGCCATATTATTGCTACGCATGGTGGATATGTGGAAAATATCGTACTATAGAGTTTCCCAGACCGCAGCGCCATCTGTTGTTGAAAATTGTAACTACTGTAATTTCGAAAGTTTGTCTGCCTGAAAATGTACCGTTGTCCCAAGCATATTGCAACAAACGGTGTATTTCTATCGCTGCTCGTTTAGTTTTTATTGCCGTTTCAAATATACCGGTCATTTTTGAAACACCATGTGCTCTCCCACTACAAGAACGAACGCCGTCAACTGGCTGAAGGGCATGGTGCTGTATTACATTTTGCAAGCCGCTCCCGAAAACTCTCTTTACTTACATGGGTCCACCTGACGACGACTCATGAGGCGTTCCGCCACCATGCATTTTACCGAATACGACTATCAAACTATTTAGGTGCATTATTCGAGGATCATCCTGCCCATTGGGGAGTTCCGAGTACGAGAAGACACACTTAATAATGATTCACGGCACACGACTAGCCCTCAGAGCAAACGGTTTAGAGGGAGTCCTCCTTACATTCATTACGCGAAGACGGCTCGGAAGCTTCTGGTGGCGATAATAGGATCAAAACAAAATAAATACATGGGAAGTTATATATAGATGTATACCTATAAATAAGTGAAATTGATCCAATAATGTTCTCTAGATCCTATCGAACCCCTATCTTTCCTTGGAGGGAACGGGACATCGAGGCCAGGCCTCGGAAGGCGACCCCTGCCCCCTTTGTCCTAGACCCTTCTCTCAGGCCCTTAATAATAATAATAATAATAATAATAATACACATACAACACAGAACAAAATTATAAATGAAGAACAAAAGGGCTGCTGCAAAGGAGCACGAGGATGTAAAGAGCAACTGATAATAGATACAGAGGTGACTAAACAAAGGTGGCTACACTACGCATACATTGATTACCAAAAAGCTTTTGATAGTGTGCCCCACTCATGGTTACTACAGATATTGGAAATATACAAATTAGATCCTAAACTGATACAGTTCCTAAACATAGTAATGAAAAACTGGAAAACCACACTTAATATCCAAACAAATTCAGATAATATCACATCACAGCCAATACAGATTAAGCGTGGAATATACCAAGGAGACTCATTAAGTCCTTTCTGGTTCTGTGTTGCTCTGAACCCACTATCCAACATGCTAAATAATACAAATTATGGATATAATATTACTGGAACATACCCACACAAAATCACACATTTGCTATACATGGATGATCTAAAACTACTGGCAGCAACCAATCAACAACTCAACCAATTACTAAAGATAACAGAAGTATTCAGCAATGATATAAATATTATTAAAGATCCCAATACCACAACAGATAAATGCAGACTTTGCAAACAACAAATAGAAACAGTATATCACATCACAAGCGGATGTACAATACTAGCAAATGCAGAATACCCCAGAAGACATGACAATGTAGCAAAAATAATACATCAACAACTTGCCATAAAACATAAACTAATAAAACAACACGTTCCCACATACAAGTATGCACCACAAAATGTGCTGGAGAATGATGAATGCAAATTGTACTGGAACAGAACCATTATAACAGATAAAACAACACCACATAATAAACCTGACATCATACTCACCAATAAAAAGAAGAAATTAACACAACTAATCGAAATACCCATACCCAATACAACAAATATACAGAAGAAAACAGGAGAAAAAATTTAAAAATACATCCAACTGGCTGAGGAAGTCAAGGATATGTGGCATCAGGATAGAGTTGACATTATACCGATTATACTATCAACTACAGGAGTCATACCACACAA
Organism: Schistocerca americana; assembly: GCF_021461395.2. NCBI lineage: Eukaryota > Metazoa > Arthropoda > Insecta > Orthoptera > Acrididae > Schistocerca > Schistocerca americana. Next base: position 215,348,309 of record NC_060120.1, read on the forward strand.
TATCCACCAGTACATCAACGCAATACAGCTACATCCAAACGTATATATACAACTACAGAAATCTGTAATTATTGATACGTGTTCAATAACCCGAAAGTTCCTAAATACAATGTAACATATACCGTACAGTTAAAAGGAAGTCACGCTTGATGGAGGTCCGCGTCACTTTCCATTTTTAACCAGACCTAAGGTCTGAGAAAAATAGAAATAATAATAATAATAAAAGAGCGTGCTGATTACCTGTCGTTCCCTATCCGCATTCAGTGGCGTATCGATGAGGATGTCACGGCGGTCGGTCGGTAACGTTGGGGCTTCCGAGGCCTGTTTGCACCGAGTCTAATAAACATCAAAATGGATTTTGCAAACGGGGATGGTGCGAAACTCGGTTTGCTCTGTTCGTCCATGAAATCTAGAGCACCTTAGGCCCCCTTAGCTGTGCATACAATAGGAACGTCTATGGGATGAGCGTAGCATGCTGTACAGGTCTCTGCTTTTCCTTTCTCTACCGTTTGATTTGTTAGCTGCAGCAATGGTGAATAAATGTTGCAGTTGACGATGCAAGTCGAAATAAGTGAAAGAATAAACAGTTACCTTTCTTAGGGAAGCATTGCAGAGTTACTTGACTAGGAGACAATGTATGTCTACATCAAAACGCCTGCGCTTCTTGTCCGAATGCTCGCTTCATTTACATTTTTGCTCAGTGGTTCTGGCTGTGAGTGAAAGAGGAGCACATTGTCACAGCACTTTTTCCACTTGTATACTACCGGCGTAATTTTGAGACCAACTATATCTTACCAAACAGTTCTATAAGAAGTGTGAGTGTAATTTCTGAGCGTCCCATTTTTCTCTTAAAATTCGTTAGATTAAATCCTCTACGCCATCAAATTTCACAGCCGACTGTAGTTCAAATATTTCACATTGTGTCGTCAGGAAAAAGAGTAACAGTTTCTATAAACTGAGAGTTCGTGCGAAATCTGGCAACGGATGTGAAAACGCTGGGCGCGGCTACGCAGTTGTTGCACAATTAGTGAAAAACACAAACACTCCACTGTGGTGTCCCTTAAATTTAAAAGCGCCTGAGCAACGGGCATGCACTATCTTGTCGACAATAGACGTTTAGGGAAATGTAACTGTAGCAGAAATATAATGAACGCACCAGCCACTCACATACGAGGTGTGGCTAGAAAAAAACCGGACTAGTACTGGTGAAACAATAAAACGAATGCAATAAGGCTGAAAGTCGCGTGGCCTGTCACGTGACTCTCGCTCCGCCTACTGCTCGAGTTTCATCTGCCTCCTGCACTCAGTCTGCCCGTGGCGTGTAGTTGACGTTTTGTCTGTGCGTCGGAAAATGTTGAATGTACAGAAATAACAGCGTGTTAACATCAAATTTTGTTTCAAACTAGGAAAATCTGCAAGTGAAACGTTTGTAATGTTACAACAAGTGTACGGCGATGATTGTTTATCGCGAACACAAGTGTTTGAGTGGTTTAAACGATTTCAAGATGGCCGCGAAGACACCAGTGATGACACGCGCACTGGCAGACCATTGTCAGCAAAAACTGATGCAAACATTGAAAAAATCGGTAAACTTGTTCGACAAGATCGCCGTTTAACAATCACAGCAGTGTCTGAGTTAACAGGAGTTGACAAGGAAAGTGTTAGGCAGATTCTTCATGAAAGTTTCAACATGAACAAAGTCTGTTCAAAAATGGTTCCAAAGTGTCTCACAATTGAACAGAAGGAACGCCGAAGAATGATTTGTTCTGACATCCTGGAAAACATTGAAAGTGATCCCACCTTCTTACAAAATGTTATTACTTGCGATGAATCGTGGTTTTTTACTTACGATCCCGAAACTAAACGCCAATCGATGCATTGGAAAACTCCTGGTTCTTCACGACAAAAAAAAGCACGAATGTCAAAATCGAAATTCAAGGCAATGATGATTGTTTTTTTTTTGACATCAAAGGGATTGTGCACATTGATTGGGTACCAGAGGGACAAACAGTGAATCAGCATTACTACATTAGCGTCCTGGCTACCCTACGTGAGCGAGTACGGAGAAAACGGAACGATTTGTGGAGAAAAAAGTCATGGATCCTTCACCAAGACAATGCCCCAGCTCACAGTGCGTTGTCAGTGAAGACGTTTTTGGCAAAACACAACATTCTCATCTTAGATCATCCACCCTACTCACCTGATTTGGCCCCCTGTGACTTTTTTCTTTTCCCTAAAGTCAAGTCAGCTTTGAAAGGAACTAGATTTGAGACTGTTGAAGCAGTAAAAGAAAAAGCGACGGAAGTAATGTATGGACTTACCGAAAATGATCTGCAGCATTGCTATGAACAGTGGAAAATTCGTATGGAGCGGTGTAGAGACCGAGGAGGAGAGTACATTAAAGGAGATAACATGAAATTGTAAATAATTGTAAATAAATGTTTTTTCCAGCATCAGTCCGGTTTTTTTCTAGCCGCACCTCGTACATGGAATAAAGAGTTTACTTACATTTCTTTAAAAATTCATTATGTGATGGCTCTTAAAAGCTTTCATGCTGGAGCCTGGAGTTCTGGTCCTTACCTGTTTGCTCCTTTAAGATAATTGAAAAAAAAAGGTTGAAATTCAGCAAACAAATGGAAACGATTTTTGATTTCAGAAGTTGTATGGGAAATGGTCTCAGAGTTGAGTGATGTGGCGAAAACGTACAGTGTATGTTTCTGAGGGACACATTCGTCGAATATTTGTACTGTACAACTCTAAATTTCGCTGTGATATGCGTGCAATGTGTATGTACTGCACAATTCACAGACTACAGTAGATGGCCAAACGCCAATAAAGAAAAGAAAAAAAAGAATCACTAACTGTTTGATGAGTATCATTCCGGTAAGTTTTAGGGCCCCACACACTATGATGAACGTTCTTGAACATTACTCGGAATCACATAGGTACCAGAAGCAAAAAGGTAACGAAAACAATAACAAAAAAAGGTTTCGACAGTGGTGAGTCAAAGTCATACAGCAGATTTTGAAGGAATACACCGCCATTTGACTGTATATTTCCGCATTTTGCTGCGAAAGTCAGCCCAAAGCAGGTAAACACAAGACTAGCACATGCCTTAAAGATGTAATCTTAAAGGCACCTTATAGGCATGTGCTAGTCTTGTGTTTACCTTCTTTAGGCTGACTTTCCCAGATATGAAGTGTTTGCACGATGATGAGCTGCATTCCTACAAGACGTTAATTTTGTACCATTTATATTAATGTTATGCATATGTGTTGAACTATGTATTTGTTATCCTCCACAGTACACAGCAAAGGAATGTGATCTAAGAGCACCGTACTCGATATTGGCGTGAAAGCTGAAATGTAGATTGTAAGCATGAAAAACAAAGACAAACGGCGGTTAGTTTTTTCAGAGAAATACATCGATAATGATTAAATGAAGTAAACTTTCTATGCTACACTGTGGCCAGCTGCCAGCTGCTGTAAGTTATAATCTTTGCTCTTTGGCGTTGTCTGTACCTCGCACTGCCAGCCCTATCGCCTTATTTTACTTCCAGGCTAGAGCTTGCCCCATTCATGTTACGCTACTATTCAAATCTTCAACTTATCTATTTTATCGAAATTCGATGCAGATTATAGCACAATGCTGCAGGGCTACAACCTTCGAGACCGTGGCCACAGAATAGCGTTAGACATCTCAGGGTTGTAACTGCCGCAGTTTACGAACGAGATGCCCAAATGCAGCTCGAAGGGCAGGGTTTAAAGGCTCGAAAGAGGGCGTCGCTTTACGGCTTGAGGGTGCCAGATTGCGAACAGATCATTGCGGCGGAGACAAGCTCGTGGGACGGGCGCAGACGCCGACTCCGCCGTGGGCCGCAATATTTACGGATGCGGCCGCACTGATGCAGCTGCTGGCCACGTGGGCGGCTATAAAAAGTGCTCTACCGGCTGAGTGGGCCTGTCAACTGTGCAGGGGGCTGACGCCCTCCGGCCGCTGTTAACCGCGAACGTGGAACCGTCCAAGTGACTCAGCCAGCTGTTAACTGGGGCCCGGTGCACTTGCAGCGGCCATGTAGTTCAGCAGGTGTCCGTCCGCGGCGCTGCGCTCTGACCGGTCGCTGTAATTGTCGGGAGCACGGCAGTCATATCTCACCACACGGCCGGTGTGTCTTCCCAACTTTATCGCCGCTGCCCCGCGCGCAAGCCCTTTATAAGCCGCGTGGTATACGGCGGACAGTTTAAATGCTCCACTCGCGCGTTTTATGCCCACAACGCCAGACCTGTGCCGAATTCCGCTCCGGCTGGCAATATGTTACCGCCGCGTAATCCACCTGCAAACTGAAGCACCGCAACGTACGCTCTGCCCACCACTTCTCGTTATTAAGATGGCAGCGGTCGTTTCTCTTTAGCCTTTTTTGCTCAGCAAGGTGTTCGTGCTAAACGTTGGACAACCGGAGTAATTTTAGTTCTTCGTTGCCTCTGTAAGCCTACGTCACCAAAACCATTGATCAGATCAGTATTACGCGCAACTTAGGTATTTAGACTGGATTAAAACAGCAGCGACAACCATAACTTCTTTTTTCTGATGATGTAATCTGAAGTGCAGGTGGTTAACTGTCACATACGTACTCCAAATATCTGACGCTCGATTCGCAGAGCATTCCAGAATTTGCTCTCTCTCTCTTTTTGCTACTTGTAAAGTACACCCAGCGTCTCCGTTTCTCACAAAATCACATTTCTGTAGCTAACTCGCAGTTTAAACTGAAATAAACCACAGTCAGTCACGATATTGCAGTGCTTGTGTTATTTTGATTCCTTTGGACATGCAAGCATCGTAATCAAAATAACAAAGGCGCTGTAAAATGTATTTCTCTCCCCATACCGGGCAAGCGAGTTTCAAGGAGAACGTCTGGCCTGTACGGGAATATACATAATGGATGTACGAGTGCAAGTCGTAGACACATGGAAGACATATGGAAGTTTCGGTCTGCTCGTGAATCGCGCACGGATATTCATCAAGGCCATCGCTCACGACAAGCGGGAAATCCGGGTTCGAGTCCATATCTGGCACAAATTTTCATTTTCGGCATTCCATTTTACAGCTGATGGTTGTCATTATTCGCAATAACGAATACATTTAAAACAGTCAGTTATCTTCTGCATCGGTTTCATTTTTTTCCAACTACGTAAACGGCCACTGCAGTAGCTGACGTGTAATACTTAGCGAGATGCCACGGCGTGTGACACACTAAACTCTTATTCTTGAAACTTTGGTAAGGTAAAACGGGGTCACTGTGTGATATTCCTGGCTGTGGCCGCCAATGTTTTATTCTGCTAGAAGCTCGCCTTGTTGCAGCTTGATACACGTGAAGTAGCATATGGTGCAAAAGTGGAGTGAGGTACTGAGGTACAAGCGACAGATGGTACAGTATGTACCAGTCTCGTGCGAAAGTCCTCCAGTTGTACTGATCTTGCTTCTGATTGTTCGGCATGTTCGGGCGCTAGGCGCCAAAGTGCCTAACCTCTCTTATTAGTGATATGTATACTTTTCATTGTACACTCCTGGAAATTGAAATAAGAACACCGTGAATGCATTGTCCCAGGAAGGGGAAACTTTATTGACACATTCCTGGGGTCAGATACATCACATGATCACACTGACGGAACCACAGGCACATAGACACAGGCAACAGAGCATGCACAATGTCGGCACTAGTACAGTGTATATCCACCTTTCGCAGCAATGCAGGCTGCTATTCTCCCATGGAGACGATCGTAGAGATGCTGGATGTAGTCCTGTGGAACGGCTTGCCATGCCATTTCCACCTGGCGCCTCAGTTGGACCAGCGTTCGTGCTGGACGTGCACACCGCGTGAGACGACGCTTCATCCAGTCCCAAACATGCTCAATGGGGGACAGATCCGGAGATCTTGCTGGCCAGGGTAGTTGACTTACACCTTCTAGAGCACGTTGGGTGGCACGGGATACATGCGGACGTGCATTGTCCTGTTGGAACAGCAAGTTCCCTTGCCGGTCTAGGAATGGTAGAACGATGGGTTCGATGACGGTTTGGATGTACCGTGCACTATTCAGTGTCCCCTCGACGATCACCAGTGGTGCACGGCCAGTGTAGGAGATCGCTCCCCACACCATGATGCCGGGTGTTGGCCCTGTGTGCCTCGGTCGTATGCAGTCCTGATTGTGGCGCTCACCTGCACGGCGCCAAACACGCATACGACCATCATTGGCACCAAGGCAGAAGCGACTCTCATCGCTGAAGACGACACGTCTCCATTCGTCCCTCCATTCACGCCTGTCGCGACACCACTGGAGGCGGGCTGCACGATGTTGGGGCGTGAGCGGAAGACGGCCTAACGGTGTGCGGACCGTAGCCCAGCTTCATGGAGACGGTTGCGAATGGTCCTCGCCAATACCCCAGGAGCAACAGTGTCCCTAATTTGCTGGGAAGTGGCGGTGCGGTCCCCTACGGCACTGCGTAGGATCCTACGGTCTTGGCGTGCATCCGTGCGTCGCTGCGGTCCGGTCCCATGTCGACGGGCACGTGCACCTTCCGCCGACCACTGACGACAACATCGATGTACTGTGGAGACCTCACGCCCCACGTGTTGAGCAATTCGGCGGTACGTCCACCCGGCCTCCTGCATGCCCACTATACGCCCTCACTCAAAGTCCGTCAACTGCACATACGGTTCGCGTCCACGCTGTCGCGGCATGCTACCAGTGTTAAAGACTGCGATGGAGCTCCGTATGCCACGGCAAACTGGCTGACACTGACGGCGGCGGTGCACAAATGCTGCGCAGCTAGCGTCATTCGACGGCCAACACCGCGGTTCCTGGTGTGTCCGCTGTGCCGCGCGTGTGATCATTGCTTGTACAGCCCTCTCGCAGTGTCCGGAGCAAGTATGGTGGGTCTGACACACCGGTGTCTATGTGTTCTTTTTTCCATTTCCAGGAGTGTATTTTATCCAGTTCTTAGTATGACAATCTCTCATGGCTACCCTACGGGTCTATCGTTTTTGTTTTTTTAAATTTCACTAGTTTTGAGAAACATAAGAGTAACGATATTGCAAGAGAAGTGCTTCGAACACCTTCGGGTCGCTCTGGCGCGCATGGGAGACAAAGTACTTAGTCTGCGCTAGTCACTCTGTTTCGGGCATTCTGGAGGGTCGGACACGTATCTCAGTATCTTGTGTAACTTGGACGTGAAAAAGTAATAGTCACTCTGTGTCGGGTGTTCTTCAGAGCCGGACATATTGTACTCCATATGGGACCTAACTTAGTTGTGAATATGTAATACTCACTCTGTCTAACAAGCCGGTCGCTGTGGCCGAGCGGTTCTGGTTGTAGGCGCTTCAGTCCGGAACCGCGCTGCTGCTACGGTCGTAGGTTCGAATCCTGCCTCGGGCATGGATGTGAGTGATGTCCTTAGGTTAGTTAGGTTTGAGTAGTTCTGAGTCTAGGGAACTGATGACCGCAGATGTTAAGTCCCATAGTGCTTAGAGCCATTTGAACCATTTAGAGCCGGACATGTGCATCATATTTCGGAAGTTTGATGGAAAAGTTGCCATACAATTAAGAAACCTATGTCGAGTTTTGTAAAAGACAGTGTAAATGTATGAATATCTGAATAATAACCAAACAGGATACATTAATGAGAAGTGTCGGCTATCAACATCGTCAGTACTACAGATCTTTCCCTCCGTAGATACAGAGACTAACCTGGGCCAATGGCATCCCTTAAGAAGCACAATCACAGGTTCGAATTGACAACGCAGCAGCTTCCGCCGGAGAAGATACCAAAACCAACCGGCTGTCTTCTGCGCTAGGGACACATAATCTTTAACTGACAGGATAAGGTACAAAATGCTATTGCGGTGTAGGAACAGGTGAGGTAGTGGGGAAAATAGGATAACAGAAGGCAAACATACGTTTATAGCATTCGCAGATTTACAGGCAGCTTTTGACAGTGTTGTCTGAAAAACATTACATGAAATTCTGAAGAAGCAAGGTTCAAATGGTTCAAATGGCTCTGAGCACTATGCGACTTAACTTCTGAGGTTATCACTCGCCTAGAACTTAGAACTAATTAAACCTAACTAACCTAAGGACATCACACACATCCATGCCCAAGGCAGGATTCGAACCTGCGACCGTAGTGGTCGCTCGGTGCCAGACTGTAGCTCCCAGAACCGCACGGTCACTCCGGCCGGCAAGAAGCAAGGGAGCGAAAGGTTATTTCACAACTTATACAAAACAAGGCTCGAAATACACCACTGTTTGGAAAAAGTAAAACCCCAAGACCGAGAGATGTGGCTGCAATGCAATTTATTTCATCTTTTAAGGACTTGGCGCTAGACAAATGGTTGGTATTACAAACTTATATGTGAACTGTGACTGTGGAAATTCAGTACGATGTAGCGCCATTACGTGCTGCAATCAGAGCCTGCTAGACGTCGTGGCAAGGAGTGAAAGAGTACTTCAATATGTTCCTGGGGAATACTCAGCCATGCGGTTTATAGGCGTGAGAGGTGGCATGAGCCCCCTCTCATATTTCTCTGAGTAATTCGATCTTCCTCTCTAATTGCATGCGGTGAAAAGTCGCTATTCCTTCACACGCGGACTTCCCACGCAGCGTCTCTCGTCACCCGGGTGGTCCGGTGACAGGTGGGCTCTGGTGATCTTGAGAGGGTTAAGCCGACGGGTGTGAGGGAGTCGAGTGGATGCTTTCCAGGCGCCGACATTGTCATAAGAGTGGGAGCGACACGCCGAAAGGAACCAGAAGGGGCGGCTGGGCTAGAGATTCCGTTACTTCGCAGAAACTTAGTGAAAACCGTTTCTGGTGGGCTACCAGCGAGGCGTGGGAATGACTTGTGTTCCCAGGCAGTCTTGGCGGGCAAATTCCCGCGTTTTCTGCAAAATCGTCACTGTGATTGGCTTGCTCAGGGCATAGCTCCGTGACGTAGCAAAATCGGCGCAGAAATTGGCGCCAAGAATTCCATTGGTAGAAAGGTAGTGCTTCGGCAATAGAGTGGAATTTTCCGCCGGTTTTCGAGTTGCTGATTGGAACGTTTAACTACGGCCACTGTCGTGGGGGCGGGAATGTTCTGTGTTCGGTTTGTGCGGGTGATCTTGTGAGAGTCGGCTCTCGCCTTTCGGTCGGAGTAGGTTACAAGACTGAGCTCTCGCTGCTCTGGACAGCCTCCCTTCCGTTGGCTGCCTAATATACTTTTATTTAATTGAAACTGTTTGATGAAGTTGCTAAAGTTGCGACTTCAACGTAACTTTCCGAGTACAGCGTTCTGCGTACAAGCGGCCTATGTTGTCTGTCTTGAGCAGTTTTGGCTTAAGTTGACTGTATCGGAGTTACTGTGCGACTTTGCTTGTTAAAATCAATCACTGTACCGTCAGTGATTGTGTGGAACAACCAGACTAGGATAATTTGTTTCGGGCTATACTCGCGACATTATCATCACCACGACGGGACGTCGAGTTAGCTTAGGGAATTTTGCTAGGTGATAATCAGAGCTCAGCAGAACGCGCCTGTTCGTCTTTTCTAACTTTGTTCTGTCTTGGGTGTTCATTGTCTGACTTCTCAGTACTGTAGCAGCAATTAATGTTGGGTTGGCTGTGTGTTTCTCTTAAGATTTGAGTTGCAAGGAATTGGCTCCATATACCACTTCGTCATAAATGTCACAATCTAGTTTATGGACAACTTCACCTTCACAGCATTTACTTGAGTATCCAATTTGATCCAATTAGATGTATTGTAAATGTTTCATGTGTTTTGTTTCTTATTTTGAGTTTAGTCATAATAAATCAAATTGTTATTTTGGACAGAACTTTCATTCTGTTAATCGGTAGAGCAACCCTTTCATTTCCCACTACATTAATGAAACTTTCCTTAATTTCTATTCAATTAAATTATTGCAGGTGCCAAACTCTTTTCTACTCCACATGCAGGGTCGATTACAGTCAGTTTGCGTTTCTTCTTAATCCATGTGCAACAGCAAAAGTAGGAGTTAGAAAAGGGGGCTTAGAGCATCATTTCCATATGAAGATTCGAGAAGAATTTAGTGTTAAATACACTGCTAGCCCCAGCACCTCGCAGGCGCGTCAACAGAGCATCAACTGTGACCGCAGGAGGACCTGAGCAAACGAGTTGCCGCCGACCATACCTCAGACATGTTCGATGTGCGTCATGTCAGGCGAACAGACAGTCCTGGGCAGCAGTGATAACCATGATTCTTCGAAGAAGACTTGTACGTTCCTCGCCACATGCGACCGAGTGTTGTCCTAATGAAATTCGACATGTGGAACGACATGCTGGGGAGCAGTACCTTGGGCTGTCAAACCTCCCTGACGTAGCAGTAATTCTCCAAATTGACCTCAAAACGTAGTGGGTAAGATCGTGTGTTACAGCCGATGGCGCTCCCAACCATCACACGTGGTCCGCTGAGCAATAGTCTGTCCGACTGCTTTCACGACGCCAACGTCGAACGGACATGCGGCCATCACTGGAGGTCAAATTGAATCTTCGAAAACACTACATTTTGCCACTCAGTACGCCAGTGTCGGCGTTCACGTGCCCAAAGCAGTGTGCATCATCGTTGGGTTCTGGTCAGCGGAAGCCAAAGCAATGGCATGGGTGCCACCAGTCCAGACCGCAGAAGATGGCGTCGTACCGTCGACGCAGACATGGAGGACCTGTTGCAGTGCTCCAACGTCACGCCAACACTGTGGACGAAGCTGTTCCGTCCGTTACGGCCAGACGGACAAGGTGGCAGTCATCTCCCGCTGTGCTATACAATACAGTACGCTGAAACTTCCTGGCAGATTAAAACTGTGTGCCGCGCCGAGACTCGAACTCGGGACCTTTGCCTTTCGCGGGTAAGTGCTCTACCAACTGAGCTACCCAAGCACGACTCACGCCCGGTTCTCACAGCTTTACTTCTGCCAGTACCTCGTCTCCTACCCTTCAAACTTTACAGAAGCTCTCCGGCGAACCTTGCAGAACTAGCACCCTGAAAGAAAGGCCATGTCTCTGCAGTATCCTTTCTTTCAGGAGTGTTAGTTCTGCAAGGTTCGCAGGAGAGCTTCTGTAAAGTTTGGAAGGTAGGAGACGAGATACTGGCAGAAGTAAAGCTGTGAGGACGGGGCGTGAGTCGTGCTTGGGTAGCTCAGTTGGTAGAGCACTTGCCCGCGAAAGGCAAAGGTCCCGAGTTCGAGTCTCGGTCCGGCACACAGTTTTAATCTGCCAGGAAGTTTCATAATAGCGCACACTCCGCTACAGAGAGAAAATCTCATTCTGGAATACAGCACGCTGTCGGCGCTGGCCGGCCGCGGTGGTCTAGCGGTTCAGGCGCTCAGTCCGGAACGGCGCGACTGCTACGGTCGCAGGTTCTAATCCTGCCTCGGGCATGGATGTGTGTGATGTCCTTAGGTTAGTTAGGTTTAACTAGTTCTAAGTTCTAGGGGACTGATGACCACAGATGTTAAGTCCCATAGTGCTCAGAGCCATTTGAACCATTTTTTTTTGTCGGCGCTGTGTACGGCCCTTTTCTCTTCACTGGTTCCACATACCCTTCACTGTCGAAGCAGCGTTCCCTGCACGAACCGTAATATCACGGAACGGCAGACCTGGCTGTCGGAGACCCCATTCTAACGCGCTCACGTGCCGATATTCCTCCCTGTGAAGTCGGCGGGGCATATCATCCGTTGCGCTGTCCTTCTCAGCAGCCGAGTATTGTCCCCCAGTGTGACTAAACAGCTGCCCCACCAACTTGATGGACATCTAGTTGAACCACACTATGCGGTTAATAACTGGGTACTCCGACCTACACCACTTTGTTGGCTGCCTCTGCTGAGCAACATCTACCCATCCGAAATCCGCGTAAGTGAGGCCTTGCTTAGAGGATACCGCAAGCTACAGGAGAACCTGGAATTACACATACAGGAGGACGTACCAAGTTTACGACGAAATAAACTCCGTTTAAGAAACCCACCATTAAAGGATGCAGAACAGCTAGATGCCAGTAATACCGGGGTGAGAGACCTGTGGAACCAGAGCTCTCAACGTACTGAAAATCCTAAAGAGCGTGAGTGGTCCCGGAAGTATAACTGTGATACTGCTTGCACAGAACTCGTCAGGAGACTGTGGGTGAAATTGAACAATGCTCTCGCTGGGCATGGACAATGTGCAGACTCTCTTTATAAATCGGGTGCTACAGAATCTCTAGTTTGTGACTGTGGGGCTGCGAACCAGACAATCAAGCACATTAGAGATGAATGCCCCTTGCATTCTTACCAGAGGAGTTGGAGTGATCTCATGAAAGTTGATGGTACGGCTCTTATATGGATTAGAAAGCTACACATTTAGTTAGTTTTATATGTAGTTTTATATTTTCATATTCCTGTTATAGAGGGTGTTACAAAAAGGTACGGCCAAACTTTCAGGAAACATTCCTCACACACAAAGAAAGAAAATATGTTAAGTGGACATTTGTCCAGAAACGCTTACTTTCCATGTTAGAGCTCATTTTATTACTTCTCTTCAAATCACATTAATCATGGAATGGAAACACACAGAAACAGAACGTACCAGCGTGACTTCAAACACTTGGTTACAGGAAATGTTCAAAATGTCCTCCGTTAGCGAGGATACATGCATCCACCCTCCTTCGCAAGGAATCCCTGATGCGCTGATGCAGCCCTGGAGAATGGCGTATTGTATCACAGCCGTCCACAATACGAGCACGAAGAGTCTCTACATTTGGTACCGGGGTTGCGTAGACAAGAGCTTTCAAATGCCCCCATAAATGAAAGTCAAGAGGGTGGAGGTCAGGAGAGCGTGGAGGCCATGGAACTGGTCCGCCTCTACCAATCCATCGGTCACCGAATCTGTTGTTGAGAAGCGTACGAACACTTCGACTGAAATATGCAGGAGCTCCATCGTGCATGAACCACATGTTGTGTCGTACTTGTAAAGGCACATGTTCTAGCAGCACAGGTAGAGTATCCCGTATGAAATCATGATAACGTGCTCCATTGAGCGTAGGTGGAAGAACATGGGGCCCAATCAAGACATCACCAACCTGCCCAAACGTTCACAGAAGATCTGTAGAGCAATGAGTCGCATGTCAACACAAGCACCGAAGTCAACATTAACCTTCCCTCAATTGGGCCCACTGACGAAACTAAAATGACCTCTAACATGGAAATTGAGAGTTTCCGGACACATGTCCACATAATATCTTTTCTTTATTTGTGTGTGAGGAATGTTTCCTGAAAGTTTGGCCGTACCTTTTTGTAACACCCTGTATATAGTATTACTAATGTTATATACCTGTAATTTTAAACTGCATGTGAGCCGTATGAATAAATAAATAAATAAATAAATAAATAAAAAGTGGCACTTGGATATACCTTCCCACTTGGTATGTCGGCTCCGCACTGACTAAGCGTTGCTTAACACTAACCCGTCCTGTCACACAAAAGTAGGCGCTGCTGGACCTTCGTGGACGTCATCACTCTGAGATTTAAATCTCTCTTGTTGCGGTTCCGCTGTTCTACATGCCCTCTTATCGTGGCGTTCTGCAGACCATTGTTTCTGAGTGTTTCACATTCTACAAACAGTTGTGTACATTAAAGCGAAGCAGTGGTTCAGAAGGGACTCAGAAAGAATTGTAGCCTATCCGATGTGTTATTCATTCTGCACACTGAGCAAGCAGTGAAGGAAACCAAGGAGAAATTTGGAAAGAGAATTAAAGTTCAGGGAGAAGAAATGAAAACTTTAAGGTTTATTGATGATAAAGCATTTCTGTCAGAGACAGCAAAGGACTGCGAAGAGCAGCTGAACGGAACGGGCGTTGTTGAAAAGCGATTGTAAGGCGAACATCAAAGACAATAAATTAGGAGTAGTGACATGCAGTCGATTTAAATCAGGCGATACTGAGGGAACTAGATCAGCAAGGAGACAACGTGGCTGTCTGGGCAACAAAAAAATTAATGATGGCCGAAGCAGAGAGGATATGAAATGCAGACTGTCTAGAGAAAGGAACAATTTCTGGGAAAGACGCATTTGTTAAAATCTAAAATGAAATTTGTTAGGAAGTCTTTTCTGACAGTCCGTAGCCTCGTACGGAAGCGAAACGTGGACTATGAGGAGTTTAACAAGAAACGAACAGAAGCTTTTGAAATGAGGCGCTATAGAATGGCGCTGCACATTACAAGGGCAGATCGAGAAACTAATGAGGTGGTACTGAATTTAATCGAGAAAAAAGAAATTTATGGTACAACGTGATTAAAAGAAGCGATCGCTCTATAGAACCCATTCAGAGACTTCAGTGCATCGTCAGTTCGGTAGTAAAAGGAAGTGTGGAAGGCACATTTGCTTGAACCGTCTTACAAATCCTTTCTAGGTGCTCCCAAATACACCCCGAATAGAAATAAACCTGTGACATTTAATCTTCTCTTTAAACGCTCCCTAATGAAGTCAACACCACGTTCTCGAAATGAGAGTAGGTCCAGAAAGGAATTAGACAGGAATCACGTTCTAGGTGCTTTGGTGTCGCTACAGGAGAAAGCTGGCAAGTGGGGTCGACACTTTCTGGCGGCGGCCAGCAGTTATCACGTGGTTTCTCCCTGACGTTCCCCATTGGCTGAACGTAACGAGTGCGTAGAGAATAGACACGCTGTCAGCAGTTTGGTGGAACAGATCAGTTCTGCTCCGACGACCAATTTCCCTGGCACAAGGGCCACCAGAGTACAGTGAATCGTACAACATTTAGAACGAAAAATCTGAACTTATAATCAGACTGCCTGGGCGAACTGTATACTTATTATGATAGTTACAACTAGCTCTCCGCTTACTGTATACCTAGGCGAAGCCTCAATCAGCACAACTACATCAACAAAATGTAAGCCCAGGTAAAAATTCAGTTTAAAATACACGGTGAAATCGTGATGATGTACAAACTTTCAGGTATGATGGAGAAGGATAGCCGGCCGGAATGGCCGGGCGGTTCTAGGCGCTTCAGTCTGGAACCGCGCGACTGCTACGGTCGCAGATTCGAATCCTGCCTCGGGCATGGATGTGTGTGATGTCCTTAGGTTGGTTAGGTTTAAGTAGTCCTAAGTTCTAGGGGACTGATGACCTCAGAAGTCCCATAGTGCTCAGAGCCATTTGAACCATTTTTGGAGAAGGGTAAATGTTTTAATTTGAGGTAAAGGACCCTCGACCGGCTCGACTGTTGCAAACGAAAATCGCTCTGATACCTCTGGCAGTGGAATATATGAACCAGTACTATTTCTGTTAAGGTTGTAGAGTAGGCAACTTTCAGACCAAACCAAGAAAACGTTTTCTAGTAAACATGGGCTCTAAAATTCATAGTTTAAGAGCGGTGAGCATTTGTTCAACTTCGATATTGTGAAACACTTCTTTTCTACTGAACAAGGGTCCATAGCTCTTAAGGTCTGCATCTTATAGCTCGTGTTGTTGTTGTGGTCTTCAGTCCTGAGACTGGTTTGATGCAGCTCTCCATGCTACTCTATCCTGTGCAAGCTTTTTCATCTCCCAGTACCTAATGCAACCTATATCCTTCTGAATCTGCTTAGTGTATTCCTCTCTTGGTCTCCCTCTACGATTTTTACCCTCCACGCTGCCCTCCAATACTAAATTGGTGATCCCTTGATGCCTCAGAACATGTCCTACCAACCGATCCCTTCTTCTGGTCAAGTTGTGCCACAAACCTCTCTTCTCCCCAATCCTATTCAATACTTCCTCATTAGTTATGTGATCTACCCATCTAATCTTCAGCATTCTTCTGTAGCACCATATTTCGAAAGCTTCTATTCTCTTCTTGTCCAAACTATTTATCGACCATGTTTCACTTCCATACATGGCTACACTCCATACGAATACTTTCAGAAATGACTTCCTGACACTTAAATCTATACTTGATGTTACCAAATTTCTCTTCTTCAGAAACGCTTTCCTTGCCATTGCCAGTCAACATTTTATATCCTCTCTACTTCGACCATCATCAGTTATTTTGCTCCCCAGATAGCAAAACTCCTTTACTACTTTAAGTGTCTCATTTCCTAATCTAATTCCCTCAGCATCACCCGACTTAATTAGACTACATTCCATTACCCTTGTTTTGCTTTTGTTGATGTTCATCTTATATTCTCCTTTCAAGACACTGTCCATTCCATTCAACTGCTCTTCCAAGTCCTTTGCTGTCTCTGATAGAATTACAATGTCATCGGCGAACCTGAAAGTTTTTATTTCTTGTCCATCAATTTTAATACCTACTCCGAATTTTTCTTTTGTTTCCTTTACTGCTTGCTCAATATACAGATTGAATAACATCGGGGAGAGGCTACAACCCTGTCTTACTCCCTTCCCAACCACTGCTTCCCTTTCATGTCCCTCGACTCTTATAACTGCCATCTGGTTTCTGTACAAATAGTAAATAGACTTTCGATCCCTGTATTTTACCCCTGCCACCTTTAGAATTTGAAAGAGAGTATTCCAGTCAACATTGTCAAAAGATTTCTCTAAGTCTACAAATGCTAGAAACGTAGGTTTGCCTTTCCTTAATCTTTCTTCTAAGATAAGTCGTAAGGTCAGTATTGCCTCACGTGTTCCAGTGTTTCTACGGAATCCAAACTGATCTTCCCCGAGGTTGGCTTCTACTAGTTTTTCCATTCGTCTGTAAAGAATTCGTGTTAGTATTTTGCAGCTGTGACTTATTAAACTGATAGTTCGGTAATTTTCACATCTGTCAATACCTGCTTTCTTTGGGTTTGGAATTATTATATTGTTCTTGAAGTCTGAGGGTTTTTCGCCTGTCTCATATATCTTGCTCACCAGATGGTAGAGTTTTGTCAGGACTAGCTCTCCCAAGGCTGTCAGTAGTTCTAATGGAATGTTGTCTGCTCCCGGGTCCTTGTTTCGACTCAGGTCTTTCAGTGCTCTGTCGAACTCCTCACGCAGTATCGTATCTCCCATTTCATCTTCATCTACATCCTCTTCCATTTCCATAATATTGTCCTCAAGTACATCGTTCTTGTATAGACCCTCTATATACTCCTTCCACCTTTCTGCTTTCCCTTCTTTGCTTAGAACTGGGTTTCCATCTGAGCTCTTGATATTGAAACAAGTCGTTCTCTTATCTCCAAAGGTCTCTTTAATTTTCCTGTAGGCAGTATCTATCTTACTCCTATAGCCCGTATTTACTAGAATTTCTTTTTTGCTCCATACTACCACCTCTCTCAGCAGCAACTGTACCAGTATATGTATTCCACTGTCAGAGTAATCAGAAGGATTTTCGCTGATACTTTCGACCAGGGCTTTAGGAACAGAGTACCTTATCTCATACTGATATTTTGTAACATCATCATGGAATCGACCGGTACACCACTCGTGATGTATACCGGTAATGGCATGTGCGCAAACTGGCGATAATTTCCCATAAATGTTCGAAGGGATCCATGTAGGGCGACCTGGGTGGCGAAATCATTCGCTCGAATGCAGACACTGAGGTAACAGAAGTTATGGGATAGCGATATGCACATATACAGATGGCGCTAGTGTCGCGTACATAAGATATACAAGCGCAGTGCATTGGCGCAACCGTCATTTTTACTCAGGTGATCCACCTGGAAAGGTATCCGACGTGATTACTGCCGCACGACGGGAGTTAACAGACCTTGAAAGCATAGTGGTAGTTGGAGCTAGACTCTTGGGACAATCGTTAGGGAATTCAATATTCCGAGATCCACAGTGCGACGAATATGCCGAGAATATCAGATTTAAGGCATTACCTCTCAACATGGATATTGTAGTGCCCGACGGCTTTCGCTTAACGACTGAGAGCAGCGGTATTTGCATATAGTTAATAGAAAGACAACAATTTTTGAAATAACCGCAGAAATCAATGTGGGACACACCACGAACGTACCCGTTACGTTAGTTAGATTTAAGTAGTTCTAAGTTCTAATGGACTGATGACCTCAGATGTTAAGTCCCATACTGCTCAGAGCCATTTGAACCATTTTTCTGAAGGGTGGTGTGTTCAAGATGGAAGAGTAGGGCGTGCAAATTTATTTGCCGGTAGCGGATTCGGGTGGGGGAGGGGGGGGGGGGGGGAAGTGGATACAAAAGCCTAGGTAGACTGCATGGCAATCGAGGATCTGTAGGGTATGATAAAAGAAGGGAGATACGGAAGTTCGTGCAACATGTGCATAGCAGAGGTTGACCACATGCAATAGGACCATGCCTAGTAAAGTCCGGTGTTGTTTAAACTAACTTTGAGGTCGCTGACAGTTTTATTTCTTTTATGTATGTTGACTATATGATGTTGTTGTTGTTGTTGTTGTTGTCTTCATTCCTGAGACTGGTTTGATGCAGCTCTCCACGCTACTCTATCCTGTGCAAGCTTCATCTCCCAATACGTACTGCAGCCTACATCCTTCTGAATCTGTTTAGTATATTCATCTCTTGGTCTCCCTCTACGATTTTTACCCTCCACGCTGCCCTCCAATACTAAATTGGTGATCCCTTGATGCCTCAGAACATGTCCTACCAACCGATCCCTTCTTCTTGTCAAGTTGTGCCACAGACTCCTCTTCTCCCCAATCCTATTCAATACCTCCTCATTAGTTATGTGATCTACCCATCTAATCTTCAGCATTCTTCTGTAGCACCACATTTTAAAAGCTTCTATTCTCTTCTTGTCAAAACTATTTATCGTCCATGTTTCACTTCCATACATGGCTACACTCCATACAAATACTTTGAGAAATGACTTCCTGACACTTAAATCTATACTCGATGTTAACAAATTTCTCTTCTTCAGAAACGCTTTCCTTGCCATTGCCAGTCTACATTTTATATCCTCTCTACTTCGACCATCATCAGTTATTTTTCTCCCCAGATAGCAAAACTCCTTTACTACTTTAAGTGTCTCATTTCCTAATGTAATTCCCTCAGCATCACCCGACTTAATTCGACTACATTCCATTATCCTCGCTTTTGCCAAATAAAAATTACAAATCAGGCTCTGTTTCAGCATTCCCTTGTGCATGAGCCTTTTTTCCAAAACGCACATATTACAGTTCTAATCGTACACAAGACCTGAAATGAGACATCTTACTATCATGCTGGAACGGAATAGGCGTTCATACGTTGCGCAAGTGTTTCCCACTTTAATCACTGGAGGGCAGCACTGGGCAATGAAGTAAATGGAGTAGTCGTACGGGTGATGGGCCTGTAATGAAAGGTTTATGTAGAACAGGAATGGAATCTGATGCATTTTTCATAAATTAGTTTTACTTGTGGTTACTTATTTATGTTTTTGTGAAGGGAGTAAACTGGAACTATAATTCACTTTTAAGCATTATACCTTTGTTAGTGTATTTACTTACGTAAAATAATAACAAAATTACGAAAACGGAATTTTGGTGTTGGAGATTGTCAGCCATCATTTCTCTTTTAGGTTTTTATTTTATTTTACACCTGCACTTCTGTAGCACCAAACTGAGGAGCAAATCTCTGTGGTTATGGAACGTGTCAGTAAACAACAAAAAAGTAATAATAGATAAATTAAAATGTTTGTGAATTCTGAAACAACGATAAGCTATAAGTTTAGGTAAACGCAATGAACGATGTACTACAGGAGTTAGCTCAATTTTTCAAGGAACTCCTCAAGAGAATACTAGGAGTGACCCACGAAGAAATTCTTCAGCTCAGAATTGAAATAGCATAGCTTACTACCAAAATTTTTGATTCCTGTGGTTGCTTAGTGAAAACTGATGCAGAAGAATATTGCTTGTCTTTCTGCACAAGAGTCAAGGAGGTGCGACTGGATTTTTGCCAAACATTAACCGAATGATAGCTCCTAATTCTTGGGAAGAAACTGATATTGTTAATCAGAAGCGATATTAAAGAATACCTGTATTGGAGGGGCCAGTGTCAGAATACCCAAACCAATGAAGAGGGATCGACAAGAGGTTCGCGAACTCACACCACTTATTGCCCGAACCGCTCGTTTCTCGTCCAAAAATACCCTTTGAGAATGAGAAGAGTTCCCCCAAAATATAATAGTATACGTCATAAGCGAATAAAATAAGCAAAGTAGACAACTTTTCGTGTCGAACTAGAACTTACTTGAGATACTCTTCTAATAGTAAAAATAGCAGCATTATGTCTTCGAACAAGATCCTGAACCAGTGCTTTCCACGACAGATTACTACCTATCTGAAGAGCCAGATATTTGAATTGTTCGGTATCGCGAATCATATGCCTATTCTGCGTAATTATAACGTCATGTTTTGTTGAATTGTGCTAGAAAACGTAAAAACTAAGTTTTACTGTGATTTATCATTTTCTTATTTTCTACAAGCCATGAACATAAGTCCTGATCTCCACTATTTGAAACAGTGCCAACGTTGCACACAACATCCTTTACTACCAAACTACTGTCATCAGCAAACAGAAACATTTTAGAATCACCTGCAATACTGAAAGGCACATCATTTATATAGACAAAGAATAAGAGTGGTCCCAGCACTGATCCCTGAGACACCCCCGATTTAACTGTGCCCCACTCAGATACCATAGCAAAGTCATTATCACTACTGTAGAGAATGAACTTTTGCTGCTTGTTCTTAAACTGCGAGGTCAACCAAGTGTGAGCTACTCCCCAAATTCCATAATGGTCCAACTACTGCAGCAATATTTTGTGAGCAACACAATGAAACGCTTTATTTAAATGAAAAGAGGCCTTGTGTTCGAAACCTTTTATTTAATCCAACCAGTACCTCACAGAGAAAAGTGAATATAGCATTTTCAGTTGTTAAGCCACTACTAAAACCAAACTGTACATTTGACATCAAATAATCTGAAATGAAATGATCAATTATCCTGATATACATAGCCTTTTCAATAACTTTAGCAAACACTGGTAGCACAGAAATTGGTCTAAAATTGTCTACATAATCTCTTTCTCCCTTTTTATTGAGCGGCTTTACTACTGAGTACTTTAATCGTTCAGGAAACTGACCATTCCTAAAGTCAAAAATTACTAATATGGATAAGTACAGGGCTAATATATTCACCATAGTACTTGAATATTGCGCTAAACACAGCGAAATTGTGTATAACATTCGTTTGAGTACAAAAACCTTTTAGTGTTAAAATTTGTGGATCATGGTCTGAAAGGCCATTCACCCTTTTGTTAACAGAAAGCCCATAATGTAATGAATCTGTCGATGTGCTACTGTTACCCTGCATCCTGGTTGGAAAAAAATACAGTATATTTCAGATCATATGAATTAAGGAGATGTTCCAACATCCTTTTCCTTGCACAGTCACATACAAAATTAATACTGAAATCAGCTCATACAACTAATTTTTGGTACTTCCTATAAAGTGTACCAAGGCCCTCTCCAGCTTCAGCAGATGTGCTCTGAAGTCAGAGTTAGGGGTCTTGTAAACAACTGTAATTCAAAGTTTAGTTTCACTAAATTCTATTGCCCCTGCACAACATTCAAATACCTGTTGATTACAGTGCTTTGTTACAACTACAGACTCAACTGGAATACTCTTGTTACGTACATGGCCGCTCCCACACTACGCAAAAAACTCCTTTAAAAATAGCCAGCTAATTTTTAACCTGGTAAAGGAAGCCACTGAATTGTCACATTATTTAAGTGGTGCTCTGATGTGCCGGTAACGTCAGAGTCAACATCTATAAGCAGTTCATTAACTTCACTTCTAATACCGTTTGTATTTTGATGTCATCTGCTAATTCCTTCTCTACTTGGGAGTCCTGTCCTCCTTTGAGAGTGGATCCTTTTTTTTTTTGGAGAGACTTCCTTCAATCAGTTGAATGCAATCTAAAAAAATGTGCAGCTCTAACACCCGTGAGTGATCCCACCACCACTCACTACAATTATACCGAAACAAAACACATTGTTAGTTGACTTAACAGTAAATGTTTCTTCTATTAGAATAAGCTATATCGATGAGAAGAAGTCAATAACCATCTGTTTTAAGGTGTTATTCAACAGGTTATTATAAGTAGTAAATCAAATTATGGTTTCATCAGTCTTCCAAGGGAAACCATAATGCAATTCAAGACATGTAGGAACATGTGGATTCACTAGCGTGCGGTCGGCGATGTGTATTTGACATGCTCTGATGTAATTTAGTGACGTTGCTGAATATTTTTCAGGCAGACAGTATACAGTTTTGATCATATTATGTGTGTTTTTGTATTACTTTGCCATCCTTCATTGTCTGTTTACTTGTTAAATCGGTGAATTTTATTTTTCATACTTCTCGTTTCTTCAGACTGGAGGTGCCAATTTTGCTGGTACCTATTCTGTGATTTGAAAGAGTATTTCGAGAGAGTTTCTTTTCCTTAAGACTGGTTTATGGTCAGTCGGCGGTGGGATTATTTGGTAACTGTAGAGTGGCTGAAGTTGGTTTTTGGGGTCGTGTATTGTCTAAGTCTACTGGATCCTGTTACAGGAATCAACAAAGCGAGATATTCTGTTATATTGTCTTTACAAATAAAAGGACGAAGAGCTCCGGGGAGGGACTTCCGACAATAGCCAGTAAGCATTTGTCCCTCACTGTGTAAGCATTTGAGGACACGAACGATCGTCCACGTAGCCAGACTGACAACTTCGAGTACTCTGCCAGACATCGGCATGCACCTGGTAGGGCAGCTGCCAGCAGACGAGAATGGCGCCGCTTGGCACGTGGGCGGTAGTGGTTGTAAAAACCTGATGACACGGCGCGAGGAATTTCGACAGCTGCCTCGTAGCGCAAAAACACCGCAAACGCGTCCGAGTCGAGTGTTCTACGGAAGGCAAGAGCAGCGGTGGAACGAGGCTGGCATCTCGGATCAACAGTGACCGCTAAGAGGAGCGCCTTTCATTATTCTCTGCGCGCAGGACGCAGCTGAGTGAGCGCCCACAGAGGGAGTTAAGCGTCTCCGTGCTTCGCTAAGCATCTGAACTAGAACCACAAAAAGCTTAAGAACAGATAATGAAGACAACGATCTGGGAGCAGAGCGTCCGAAGGTGAGGTCATTCCTATCCAGTCTGAACTACTGTACAGTGAGCTTAAAAAATTAGTCAGGAAGAACAATAAAAATGGTAAACTAATGAAAATTTGTGAAATAAATCTGCACAAAATTTCTAGAATACTCTGAAGACATACAAAGTCAAGTGTCCCTTCATAAAATTCTGTCAAATATCTGGACAAACACTGGTCAAACATTTAGCACGTGTTCTCAAATAAAATACTGGCCAATTCTGACTATGAGCTGACCTCTCAGGTGCAAACCGTGGACGCTCACCTAAAATCCTCCGTGTTAGTAGCCCGACAGCGGATGGACTCTACAAGTCGTTGGAAGTTTTAACGGGACATCCTTCTCTAGCATTACTTTTCGTCAGAATTATTTTTCAAATTTTGGACAGGTCAGTATTATCTCAGCTGCTTTTCTGAAAACTTCCATGTAATTTTAAACACAATATATTTCAAGCTAAAACTTATGAAAAGGAATTACTTTTTTTTCTATGTTACGGCCGATATGTACTGTCTGTGAATGTCCAGTTAAAATTACTTTTTTTTTAGAAACATTTGAAATTAGGAATTATTTGGCACATTTACAATTTCTGTTATTAATCAAGCAATCTGGAACTGTTTACTATATTTATTTTTGGATTCATTTATGAAATAATAATCGAAATTAATAGAAATTCTTTTGTCAAGAAAAACTGTAAATCCTTTGGAATATGGCCGCGGTGGCCGTGCGGTTCTAGGCGCTCCAGTCCGGAGCCGCGCTGCTGCTACGGTCGCAGGTTCGAATCCTGCCTCGGGCATGGGTGTGTGTGTTGTCCTTAGGTTAGTTAGGTTTAAGTAGTTCTAAGTTCTAGGGGACTGATGACCACAGCAGTTGAGTCCCATGGTGCTCAGAGCCATTTGAACCATTTGAGCCTTTGGAATATGGTTATTACCGCAGTGTGGAGTAGCAGTAGGCATGCCTCTCATTTGATCGGACGTACTTTTGTATTTTGGGCGAACAATGTAATTTCGGCTTTGTTTATGTGAAAATTCAAAAGAATGTATGATATACTGCAGTGCTGCAACAACCATCTTCAAATTTATTTAGATCATTCCAACTAAGAGGAACTAACATGTGAGAATTTCAGCTTCACGAATCAGACTCCTAGACAAGAAGAACTGGAGCCTACTCTAAGCGAAAAGCTAAGTAAAATAGAAAGTTTATTGTAATCTTCGCTCCTGCCAAATTTTTCGTAAAAGACTTTGCTTATTGTGGACAAGAACTAAAATTAGGAAGGAGGGGGGAGATTACAAAGTTCCATGCAGAAATATTGAGCCATTCTGCCTGTAGAGCGGTATGCTAGTACGAAAGTGTTCTGCGTGCAGGAGTATGTGCGCGAACTGGTGATAATTTCCCATAAATGTTCGATGGGATCCATGCCAGGCGATCTGGGTGGCCACATCATTCGCTCGAATCGTCCAGTGTTTTCTTCAAACCAATCGCGAACAACTTTAACCCGGTGACAGGCCGCATTGTCATCTATAAAAATTCCACCATTGTTGGGAATATGACGTCCGTGAGTGGCTGCAAATGGTACCAAAATGGTAGCCGAACATTCAGAAGACCCAGTCCACTTCATGTAAACACAGTCGACATCAATATGGAGTCACCACCAACTTGCACTGTGCCTTGTGGACAATTTGGGTCCATGGCTTCGTGGGTTGTGGCACACTCGAACCCTACCATCAGCTCTTACGAACTGAAACGGGGGCTCATCTGACCAGGCCACGATTTTCCAGTCGTATAGGGTCGAGCCGGTATGGCGAT
Source organism: Schistocerca americana (assembly GCF_021461395.2). Lineage (NCBI taxonomy): Eukaryota > Metazoa > Arthropoda > Insecta > Orthoptera > Acrididae > Schistocerca > Schistocerca americana. The sequence continues at coordinate 215,373,240 of NC_060120.1, forward strand.
GTCGTGCTGTTAGCAATGGCTTTCGCGTCGGTCGCCTGCTGTCACAGCCCATTAACGCCAGATTTTTCTGTTCAAATCTGTACTGAAAGCGCTCTTATTTTGGTTCTATGCATGCTCCCTAATTCTCACCCGTATAAAACTTGTCACAGTCCTGACAGTTGATCTTGTAGACACCAGACTCTAAAATTTGTTGCTGTTGTTGCCAGCTTTATGGCTTAGTCTAGAATCAATAGTACTTTTCATTTGAAATCCAATTTTCAGCTTCGTATTTTTGAAAGCTTGTACAATTCTGTCGGAAAATGCGCCATGGCTGGTGTACATAGCTGTTAATAATGTAAATACTTTTTATTTTTTACGTAGTACCAGGTGTTTTACAGACTTAGCATCAGCAGACTGAACTTGTGTCCATGTATGTACGTATTGAACTGGGGACCTAGAAACGACGGAGAGGCTTCGTCCCCGCCGTAACCCTCAGTGGTTCACAACCCCACAACAGGCTACAGCACGCCCGGGTTCCCGGGTTCGATTCCCGGCGGGGTCAGGGATTTTCTCTACCTCGTGATGGCTGGGTGTTGTGTGCTGTCCTTAGGTTAGTTAGGTTTAAGTAGTTCTAAGTTCTAGAGGACTGATGACCATCGATGTTAAGTCCCATAGTGCTCAGAGCCATTTGATGAACAGGCTACAGCAAAACTTTGAAGATAGCTGCTAAGGTTCAGTGACCGTGTCAGAATTATATTAGAACAAATAAGCCCTCGGTCACAAATATTAAGTCAAAATTGACCAGGTTTCGACGCTACTATGAGCGTCGTCTTCAGAATTAAACTAACTGTTCTAGAACATATTAAGTATATAATACACTAATAAAATTAAAGGTTGTACTGAGTGGAAAAAGATGCAGTACTTACAAGTCACATATTAAAAAAGATCTAAGCCGGAAAGGCGACGTCATGAATAGTTGTAAGTAAGATGGCTTGCCGCTAAGGGCTGCTCCTACTTTAGTGAACAAGGGTTGCAACAAGACTGAGGTGCCCACGTTAGAAAGTGTGGGCTAGTAAACATGGTGTTGCTACGAGCACCATCTAGTAGCCGCAGGAACAACTAGGCTACTGTACATTCAAAATTAGACACATGAAATTGTGATGCAGCTGATTCAGGCATAACGTAAGCACTAATAATAATAGGATGAGTGTAACCCCAATGTTTACATGGTAGACTAATTATGGAATACGCTTACGTGGAGACAGTGTTTGCGCAGCAATCGCCGACATAGTGTAACTGAGGCGGAATAAGGGGAACCAGCCCTCATTCGCCGAGGCAGATGGAAAACTGCTTTAAAAACCATCCACTGGATGGCCGGCACACCGGACCTCGACACTAATCCCCGGGCTGATTCGTCCCGGGGTCCAGCACGCCTTCCCGCTCGGGAAGCAGCGCTAGACCGCTCGGCTAGCCGGTTGGGCCAGATTGAACTTAGTTAGATAACCCTGTTGTTGTTTGTAACAGATCTGTATATGACAGTAGGCGAAACCAGTGTTAGTGAAGGGTAAAAACTTGTGTGATCAAGACGGACCTATAAATTAAAGAAGGTAAACATAACAATTTCTTTTATGATCGGTTCAACTGGACCGCGTTCCATACAAACACAGCCCACACCACTCTGGAGTCGATTGCATAGTGCCTTGTTAACAACTTTGGTACATACTTATATGGATATGGTGTCTGTTCTTTCGGAACAGACGACCATATCGATATAAGCACATAGATTTGGCAGATTTCCTCTTCTGTGCAGATGCACACATGTTACCCGAACTCTTACGGGAGTTGGTAAGAAAGTATTCCACGAGTAATGAGTGTGTTGGGTAGGGACACTACAAATGTAGTGTGTGGATGTACAGGGTGGTCCATTGATCGTGACCGGGCCAAATATCTCACGAAATAAGCGTCAAACGAAAACACTACAAAGAACGAACAATTGGTAACAGGTAGGTTTTTTAAATTCAAATACAGAACGTAGGTAGATTTGAACATTTTATTTCGGTTGTTCCAATGTGATACATGTACCTTTGCGAACTTACGATTTCTGAGAACGCATACTGTTACAGCGTGATTACCTGTAAATACCAGATTAATGCAATAAATGCTCAAAATGATGTCCGTCAACCTCAATGCATTTGGCAGTATGTGTAACGAAATTCCTCTCAACAGCGAGTAGTTCGCCTTCCGTGATGTTCGCACATGCATTGACAATGGGCTGACGCATGTTGTCAGGCGTTGTCGGTGGATCACGATAGCAAATATTCTTCAACTTTCCCCACAGAAAGAAATTCGGGGACGTCAGATCCGGTGAAAGGGTGGGCCATGATATGGTGCTTCGACGACCAAGCCACCTGTCATGAAATATGCTATTCAACACCGCTTCAACAGCACGCGAGCTATGTGCCGGACATCCATCATGTAGGAAGTACATCGCCTTTCTGTCATGCAGTGAAACATCTTGTATTAATATCGGTAGAGCATGACGTAGGAAATCAGCATACATTGCACCATTTAGATTGCCATCGATAAAATGGGGCCAATTATCCTTCCTCCCATAATGCCGCACCATACATTAACCCGCCAAGGTCGCTGATGTTCCACTTGTCGCAGCCATCGTGTATTTTCCGTTGTCCAATAATGCATATTATACCGGTTTACGTTACCGCTGTTGGTGAATGACGCTTCGTTGCTAAATGGAACGCGTGCAAAAAATCTGTCATCGTCCCGTAATTTCTCTTGTGCCCAGTGGCAGAACTGTACACGACGTTCAAAGTCGTCGCCATGCAATTCCTGGTGCATAGAAATATGGTACGGGTGCAATCGATGTTGATGTAGCATTCTAAACACCGACGTTTTTGAGATTCCCGATTCTCGCGCAATTTGTCTGCTACTGATGTGCGGATTAGCCACGACAGCAGCTAGAAAACTTACTTGGGCATCATCATTTGTTGCAGGTCGTGGTTGATGTTTCACATGTGGCTGAACTCTTTCCTTAAATAACGTAACTATCCGGCGAACGGTCCGGACACTTGGATGATGTCGTCCAGAATACCGAGCAGCATACATAGCACACGCCCGTTGGGCATTTTGATCACATTAGCCATACATCAATACGCTATCGACCTTTTCCGCAATTGGTAAACGGTCCATTTTAACACGGGTAATGTATCACGAAGCAAATACCGTGCGCACTGGCGGATGTTACGTGATACCACGTACTTATACGTTTGTGTCTATTACAGCGCCATCTATCACAAAGCGAACAAAGTGGTCCTACTAAAACATTCATATTTCTTTACGTACTACACGAATATGTAACAAAAAATAGGGGTTCCTATTTTTAAAAAACGCAGTTGATATCCGTTTGACCTATGGCAGCGCCATGTAGCGGGCCAACCATAGCACCATCTGTGTCCCCCTTCAAGCTAGACGAGTTTTGTTCTTTGTAGTTTTTTCGTTTGACGCTTATTTCGTGAGATATTCGGCCCGGTCACTATCAATGGACCACCCTGTATATGGTGAGAATGTGGGTCTCGTGAGAGGCGTGCGCGATGTAATCCCTGCAGTCCCACTACCCTCTGTGCCCTCGGTGGCTTAGATGGATAGAGCGTCTGCCATGTAAGCAGGAGATCCCGGGTTCGAGTCTCCGTCGGGGCAGACATTTTCACCTGTCCACATTGATACATATCAACGACCGTCAGCAGCTCAAGGTATTAATATATAAATCTAACTTTGGTATATGGCTTTGTGGGGTCAGCGCCACACTCGAAACCTACCATCAGCTCTTGCCAACTGAAATCAGGACTCATTTGACCAGACCACGATTTTCGAGTCGTCTAGGGTCCAACCGATGTGGTCACGAATACGGGAGAGGCGCTGCTGGCGATGTCGTGCTCTTAGCAAAGGCACCCGAGTCGGTCGTCTGCTGCCAGAGCCCATTAACGCCAAATTTCGCCGCACTGATCTCTGCGGTTGTTTCACACAGTATCGCTTGTCTGTCAGCATGGACTACTGTATGCAAACACCGCTGCTCTCGGTCGTTAAGGGAAGGCCGTCGGCCACTGTGTGGCCCGTGGTGGGAGGCAATGCCTGAAATTAGTATTCTCGGCACATTCTTGTCACTGTGAATCTCGGAATACAGAATTCCCCAACGAATCCCGAAGTGGAATAACCGATGCGTATGGCTCCAACTACCATTCCTCATTCAGAGTCTGTTAATTCCCGTTGTGCGCCCATAATCGCGTCGTACAACTTTTCACATGAATCGCCTGAGTACATTTGACAGCTTCGTCAACGCATTGTCCTTTTATACTTTGTGTACGCGATACTACCGCCATCTGAATATGTACATATCGCTGTCTTGACTTTTGTCACTTCGGTGTATTCTAGTAAGTCAACACATTAGCCTTTTACCTTTTAACTTATGCAGCTATCCATTTTTCCTCTATACTGTGTGAAACGTTCGTTTTCCATTCACCTGTGTCTATATTTTAATTACTTTGCAAATCAGCATTTTATATTTTAACTTATGCAACTGACAATATGTCTTTTTATTGTGTCAAACATTTACTTTTATTGAATCTCCATGTCCAGTTTTATAACATGTTTTAAAATTTTTACTATCCTAAGGCTGAAGCACGGCGAGTTGCATCCATAGGCAGCCCACTCCACACCCACATGGGGTGAAGGGCACGAAATAAGCATAAAGAACAAAAAAGGGAAAAAAGTGGAGGTGGTATGGGCTTCCCCCTGTCTTTCTCCGGCCTTTGCGCTGACTTACCCAGCCAGCTATACAGAACCTACTGCCTAACGTGGATCCCGAACCTCGGTGCAACTCCGAATTTTTCACATCAAGAACATTGCCAGACCTGCAAGAAGTGATAAATGACAGACGAACTTCATAGGACTGACTGCGGATCAAACTGAGCCGTGCTGTGGCTCGCGTAGGTGCTGTTTGTAGGTTCCCGCCCTCTGTTGGAGGCCAGACTGTATCTTCTCGTCTTGACTGGCGCCACTCGTCTCGCAAGCGTTGCCTGTCCGCTAGTGGTAGCGACGGTGGTTATCGATATGTAGTAACTGTTGCCCTGTCTTTGGGGCGGCGTGGTTGTTTTTCCGTGTCATGTGAGAGAGGCAGTTCGGCTGGGGGCTCACGAGGAGCTAGGACCGTGGAGTGCGGGAACAAGCCGGGACTGCTGGCGGCGTGCATGGACTGCCGGATGGAAGGGCTGTGGTCACGAGGGTGCGCGACCTCGTCGTAAACCAGATCCTGCAGGCCTTAAAACGACTGTATTTCCATCCAAGTAGAGAAACCTCCACCACTGTGATATCGCGCGATTCTTCGGTGACTTGGATTCGTGTTGCTGCTCGTAGTGTCGCCGAGGCGAAGAGCAGCGAGTGGAGTGCTTGGAGAAAGTGGATCTGATTAGCTTTCCTCGACTTCTTATTACTATTTACTGCGTTCAGATTGTTACAATTTGTTAAGTTCAACCAGCGGTATTTTTCCTGCCTGGTATCCGCTAAGGCCCCAGTTACCTGCCCTGGGGGTTAGTGTATGTAACGGCAGTGTACGTTTCCTCGCCTTGCCATTGCTGGCTAGTAAGGCGTGTTGTTTGACAGCTTTCTTGATTGTAGGCCGTTTGTGATTCTTCTATTCTGGTGGAAGCTCTAAGCACAGTATTCTGGAAGAGTAGTGCAGTCCGCCAATTCCGGCTTTGGCGTGTTGTTCCATTCTTGCATTTGGTTTATTCGAAATCAGGCATCTTCAGGAAGATAATCATTAGTCATTCGTTAGACTGCCACTAGTCTAAGCTACCATCTTGTGACCTGAATGCAACTCTTGGCTGCCTATCTCATCGCTCGCGAAAGTTTTGTTGCCGGACTTTCTCAGAGGGCGATTCCTGGAGCACCGTCTGTGACTGGTCCTTGTGTTTTATTGTTGTATTATTTACTACCATACCTTTTAATGCCTGTATTAAACGTTATGTATGTCTAGTTAATAGTTCTGGTCGCCTTCGGGAATAAATCTAGCAGTGTAAGGGTTGTGTTACAAGGTTGCCATCATCTTATTTCACCCGTTTCGTGGTCAGTTACTTGTTTCTTTTAATTAACTTTTGGTTGTATTTGCAGTATTACAGCAGGTTTCTAAATTTTTTATATAATTGCCGTTCCTGACGTGTAAGGCCTTCAGCCGTGATTGTGGTCATTTGCTTTGAAAAAATAATTCGATATTTCTATTTCAGCATTAAGCCTTAAAACCTTATTTACCGCCATTCCTGGCATTTGATAACTTCTGCTGTGTTTGTGGTCACTTACTTTTCAATATTTCAATACCTGTAAGTTTTAATAGCAGCGAGTTCTTAAACATTCTTAATTTATTGTCATTCTTGGCGTGTAAGGTGCTCAGCCATGATCACAGTGGCTTGGTTTTTTAAACATTATCTGTATTTTATGGTGATTTGCTAAATTGTAACGCACTGAAAACACTATTATTTACACAGTTATTTACTCATTCGTTAATAACGAGTAGTATTTTTTTGTTTATTGTTGAGTCTGGAATTACTGTTTTAAAAATAAATGTGTGTAACTGTAAAAGGTAACCAATAGTAACTGATGACGGCATCGTTCACAATCGTTAGCGAAACCTGCCCTCCCTTGACTATCAGGTTTCACAAACGTACCACTTTTCGATCTGTAGTGTGGCATTTTACCATTGAGCCTCCATCCCAGTTGTCGAGATTGTGGGATCGATTCCCAGATAGACACCATAACTTTTCGCTCGGCCTTTACCCTAGGCTTCAGCTGTTAATGACATGAAGATATGCCAGGACCGGATTCCCCATCAGACTGGAGATCCCTTTCCCCGGTAGGATTACTTTTTACGGGGACGGAAATTTCAATTGAAAGAACTGGCAAACAGACACTTGAACATCCCTTTTGAGGGAATCCCAGCCGTGCTGGCCGTGCCAATTTACGTTACCTAGCCAATCAAGCAACCATTACACAATGAAGTTCTAACATTCTGCGTGGTGTCTGTTGTTCTATATCGTGTCTCCCTTCCACTTTCGCGCAACGACGCTCTGAGCGTGTTTTTTACGGAATTGACTAGTTTGAACCTGGGACCTGTTGCTGGTAAGGAGACGCCAGACCACACATGACATGTAGAGTTCAGAAGAGTTCAGTGAGACTAGCGATGATATAACTAAATACTTAATGATTTCAGCGTCAGCTCCACTGCACTCCCTGTAAAAGAATCTTAATACTAACTAAATTTAGTGGAAGGGGTTCAAGGCTTTCCTATTTTTAGTTAGCTGGTAAAATAACGTCGAAAAAGCAGTTATGTTTACCATTGGAAATTTTATTCTACTCACAAAATATTGTTTATAAATTGCACTATTGATAAAACGAAATGTTTTAATACAGGATGGTAAAAACCAACTGCGTTCAACAAAAATGTGAACGAATATTCCCTGAATGGGTTTCCAAGTTCTACAATGGATCGATGGATGACCTATGCCATATCACATCTATAATCTAGGTTTAAATTAAGTTTCACAAAAGAGAAAACTATCAAAATGGTCTACAGTGACCCTCAATTATCTTTAATTACTTATCTAACTTGTCGTAAATTACAGTGGCTGATGTGGCTTCTCAATAACTATATAACAGAAAAATCATCGCGTTTCAAATTTTTTCTTCAAGTGGCAAATGTGAACACCATGAGCTTTAATTGACGATCGACACTAGTATTACGCAAAAAGGGGGTGTAACAGATGAGACTTCTGCAATTCTGACTGAAGCTTTATGCGCTGTTATGCGGCATCGCGTGCGTTCATTATCTTGTCGGTGTTCGTCAGGGGGCGGCGCGCAGCACAGCTCCGCTCACCTCGCCGTCTCGGAAGCAACTCTCCCCTAACTTCTCCTTACTACAATTTACCGAAGTTGGTTTAAAAAAACTATCTGGCTGTGATTTCATCTGACCAATCAGGGTCTCTATGTTAACCTTAAGCTCCGCCTACAAAAATTCTGTCTATCCAATGAGAAACGTTATACTTTTCGTGGTGGGGCAATGTTTTTAAAGTTTGCAACGTAACAGAGACGCGAAAAAGTCTCACGCTAAAACTTGCAGCTGGTGTGGTCCTTTTAGTGTTATCGTAAGATCTATACTGTTCTTCTGGAGGGCTCTATCTTTTAACATGGGCTGGTGGTGGTCCTGACGTAACAGAGACGCGAAAAAGTCTCACGCTAAAACTTGCGGCTGGGGTGGCCCTTAAAGTGTTATCGTAAGATCTACACTGTTCTTCTGGAGGGCTCTAGCTTTTAACATGGGCTGTGGGGTGGTCCTAGCTGTTAGCTGGCGACGTGGGTGTCCGTCCCTTATCCTAGGGCCTTCTAGCTTAACACGGTTCTGCTCTCGGCTTCTGTTCTCGTTTCTCCCCTCGGAACTGCGTCTGTCTCACGGTGGGAAGGTATGACATGCATTTAGGCATTCTTGTGTTAGTCTGTGGTATTCCATTTGCTCACTACTTACTCGTATTACTTTGGTTAATTTAATGTCAAGATTTATTCGGAGCTATGTGACATACTACTGGATTTGCTTATCATGTCAGGGTTTTCATGGAAGGTATTGGATTTGCCAGACACCTTACAAAGTGACAAAAGTCATAGGATACCTCCCCATACTGTATCAGACCTCCTTTTGCCCGACGAAATGCGGCAACTCGGCGTGATATGGACTCTACAAGTCTTTGGAAATCTTCTGCAAAAATATTGAGCCATGGTCCCTCTACAGCCGTCAGTAATTGCTAAAGCGCTGCCAGTGCAGGAGATTGTGCACCAACTGATTGCTCGATTACGACCCATAAATATTCGATGGGATTCATATAGGGCGATCTGTGTTGCCAAACCATTAGCTCGAATTGTCCACAATGTTCTTCAAACCAATCGCGAACAATTGTGGCCCGGAGTCATGGCGCATTGTTATCCAAAAATTTAGATGGAATAAGGTTAGGGAGAGAATGCTGCCGTGTCGTTTTTAATGAACTATACTGACGTCTCGCATTAATCGACTTACAGAAATCACGGAAAATTTAAAACTAGATTGCTGGAAAGGTATTTGAAAACCAGAGGGCTTGACGTCAAGCCAACGGCAAACCACAGGAACAGGTAGGAATACTTTCGCATAGTTCCAATGTGTTTATGCTCAAAAGCACGTGGTCTACTCAACTTTGTCGAATAGCGCATGCGTGGTGCTACAGTGGCTTAACAATATTATATCGTAATGATCTCGTTTTAATTAAAGTAATACACACAGAAAAAATTCTTAATCTTCTTTCAAGGATTACGTGATTAGCCTGTTCTGGTTGCAGAGAAATCTGTTTGAAACATACCTTGCTCTCAGTGTTTCTTCAAGGGTTTAGTCTTTATGATAAAATTTCTTACGGTGGTTTTTCTTCTGGCATTCTACTTTGGTGTGAGAACAACCTTACTTTGTGCTCTTTGATTCTGCCTTTTATTTTTCATATATTCAGTCTTCTCCCCACATTGTCGTTTTTAAATGAATCTGTTCTGAGAGGTACTACTGGGCTGTGGCTAAATGTAAACAGTGTCTCCGATCTGTATAGAATGAATCCTCTCGATATGCACATTGTCCCACTCTGACTCGGATTTGGTGTGGCAATCTGTGCTCAGTGGAAACGATTTATGTATTAATGGCCCAGGCAACTGAGCCGTGGCTGTGATCCTTGCCAAATTCAAATGGAGCTATGACGTTCATGTGTCTACTGAAATAAAAGATAGGTCTGCCTTGGCCGTAATTTATTTTTCTAAAAACGCAAAAGGAAAACAAAATCATTATTTGAAAATGAAACAGTATCTTCTCCAAACAAACGGAGATAAGAGAAAATTGGAAGTCGATAAGCCTTACAATGAATGCAATTGAACACAACTGGCCAGCAAAGTTCACTAGGAAGTGTAGGGAAAAGGATCTGGTAACTAACCTGCGCTCCGCTAAAAGAAAACGAACGGTTCTGTATTATGTTCGGAAACCAACGCCAGTTGTGATATGGGCCGTAACACATGTGATGAGTAATATATGGTATCAAGCAAGATTCGTAAGAGAGGTCATAATACACTCACGCTCATAAATTAAGGATAGTGCGGATACATTGTGAAACAACGCTCTGGTGGTCGGTTTGCGGGTTTAAATCACTTCGGGGTATGACCATGCGGTGCATTTGACCTGCGGTCGTCGCACGGTAGAGCTGGCAGCAGTCCACATACGCGAAGTTGTGTTGGTGCATGTCAAGAGTATGGTGCAGCGAGTAAGTGTGCAGACGTTTTCAGACTTACTAATGTGTGTTGAAAATGGCTCAAAGAACACATATTGATGACGTTATGAGGGGTAGAATACTAGGGCGGCTGGAGGTTGGTCAACCACAGCACGGGCCCTCCGTGTGCCTGAAAGTGTTGCCTCAAGATTATGGAAACGATTCCAGCAGACAGGAAACGTGTCCAGGCATTACAGTGCGGGACATCCACAGGGTACAACACCACAAGAAGACCGATATCTCACCATCAGTGCCCGCAGACGGCCACGGAGTACTGCAGGTAGCCTTGCTCGGGAGCTTACCGCAGTCACTGGAACAGTTGTCTCCTGAAACATGAAGAGACATGGTTTATTTGCCTGGAGACCTGCAAGGTGCATTCCACTGACCCCTGGTCACAGGAGAGACAGTAAATCCTGGTGTCAAAAACACATTACATGGTCATTGGAACAGTGGTCCCAGGTTATGTTCAAGGACGAGTCCAGGTATAGTCTGAACAGTGATTCTCGCCGGGTAGTCATCTGGCGTGAACCAGGAACCAGATACCAACCCCTTAATGTCCTTGAAAGGGACCTGTATGGAGGTCGTGGTTTGATGCTGTGGGGTGGGATTATGATTGGTGCATGTACACCCCTGCATGTCTTTGACAGAGGAACTGTAAAAGGTGAGGTGTATCGGGACGTCATTTTGCATTTTCGGGGGTGCAGTGGGTCCCACCTTCCTCCTGATGGATGATAACGTACGGCCCCACCGAGCTACCATCGTTGAGGAGTAGCTTGAAACAGAAGATATCAGGCGAATGGAGTGGCCTGCCTGTTTTCCACACCTGAAACCCATCGAGAACGTCTGCGATGCTCTCGGTCGACGTATCGCTGTATGTCTTCAAACCCCTACGACACTTCACGGCAGGCACTGGTGCAAGAATGGCAGGCTATACCCCAGCAGATGATCGACCATTTGATCCGGAGTATGCCAACCAATTGTGCGATCTGTGTACGTGTATGGTGATCAAATCCCGTATTGAGTCGGGATACATGCCCAGGAAACAGTGGCGTTTTATAGTACACGTTTTTCGGGACGGTTTTCTCAACTTATCACCAATATCGTGGGCTTACAGATCTGTGTCGTGTGTGTTCCCTATGTGCCTATGCTGTTAGCGCTAGTTTTGTGTAGTGCCACGTTGTGTGCCACCACATTCTGCAATTATCCTTAATTTATGAGCATGAGTGTAAATTAGCATAATACTCACGTGTGGGCATATTCAAAAACTCGAGCAGTCATCAAGGTGAGGCTTCAGGACCGCTTCGATATCAGTGTACGGACAGGAATTGTAAGTGACAGATCAGTAGCGCCATATGCTTTAGCAAACAGATTAACATGTACCGTGTACGATCGATTTCTGCGTGGTGTGTTACCAGCGCAATTAGAGAACGTTGCCACTGCAGAAAGATAACGACTGTGATTTGTGAATGTCAGGGCACCACACCATCGTGAGGCAGTACCCCACTGCAACGTTTCATGGGCGGTGGACTGGTCCGGCAGCATGGCCTTCCTGTCCACCGGATGCGCTGGATTTCTGGCTACCGGGACATTTAAAGCCATTGGTGTATGCCCAACCTGTCGACAACGTGCAGACGTTACAGAAGCAAGTGACAAATGCGTGTGACGAAATTGGAAGAGAGCCAGATATATTTGGATTACTGGGTGATTCAATGCGAAGAGAGGCTGAAGGATGTATTGGGATGTGTGGTAACAAAATGCAGCGCTGCGTACAGTGTTTGCTTCTATGTATCACACAGATGGAAGTGCGAAGACAAATAAGCCCCAGCAAATAAGCCCAGCAAATAAGCCCACATGCTGTTTTGCAGACATATCATTATTCGAACTTTTCTTCTATTTTTGCCCAATACTACCTTCTGAGGAATATGTGGCAATTCCTTAAACACCATATATATACAGGGTGTTTCAGAAGAGATGGTCAATATTCAGGGATATGCAGGAATGATCATTCGAAACAAAACAGTCAAGAAAACATGGGCTAAAAACGCACACCTTAAGTGCTATGAACATTTCTTTATCTCCAGTACTGTGAAACAAATCGCTTTCACTGCACGCTCTTTGCTTTCCATATTTTGGGAAGTGGTAGTATGATCAAAAAAAGAAAAAAATAAGTCCAGTAAACATCTGCTCTGAAATGCATACCTTAAAAGTTATGAGCATTTGTTCATTAAAAAAGTTGTGTTTCAAAGTAGTTGTTCTGGATCATCAATCCTGTCATATCCATGAATATTATTCACCATCACTTCTGAAACGCCTATATATATATAGATGTGAAGCATTTTTATCAGAGACCTTTAAAATAATACCTGTTACTCAACGTTGATCCGTTGTGGGATGATGTGCTGTTGTTTTCATTGCTCGTATCTGAGTGACCTGTGGTAACAGTTGATAGCAGGTGAACGCACGCTGGACTGCATCTGGTCTTACGGTCTGGGGTGCTATTTCGTATGACAGCAGGGGCATTCTCGCGATCATCCCACGCACCCCAATTGCAAAATTGTTCGTCAGTCTAGTGATTCGGCCTTTTGTGGTGCCATTCGTGAACAGCATTCCAGGGGGAATTTTCCAACAGGATAATACTATCCCACTTAACGCTTTTGTGACTCAACATGTTCTACAGTGTGTCGACATGTTGCCTTGGCCTGCTTGATTACCAGATCTGTCTCCAGTCGAGCTCATATGGGACATCATCGGACAAGAGCTCCAGCGTCATCCACAAATAGCATTAACCATCCCTGTAATGACAGATCAAGTACAAAAAGCATGGAACTCCATCCAACAAACTGACATCCGGCACCTGTACAACACAATGCATACACGTTTGCATTTTTGCATTCAACAGTCTGGCGGTTAGACTGGTTATTAATGTACCAGCATTTCACCTTTGCAGTGTTTTATCTCGCGCTTACATTAAGCTGTGGTGCTGCATTGTTAATGACTTAAATATGTTACTGAGAGAAATCTATCCCCAAAATTTCGAGCCGGCCGCTGTGGCTGAGCGGTACTAGGCCCTTCAGTCCGGAGCCGCGCTCCTACTACGGTCGCAGGTTCGAATCCTGCCTCGGGCATGGATGTCTGTGATGTGAGACCTTAACTTTTCCCGGCGAATTGAATGTTCAAATAACTTACGGGTTCGCTGGGGCCCGTCCACCCAAGTGTAACATTACATCTGCTGAGGCGGCTGCTTTATGTTCACTCAGAATGGATCCTGATATTGTTATTTTACCTGCGGACAAGGGAAATGCCACGGTTTTGTTGAACAAGCACGACTGCATTCAAAAGATGCAATGTCTACTTTCTGATTCGGCGTATCGCAAAATCGGTGCTGACCCTACAAAGAGAGTTGAGAGAAAGACTAACAACCTCCTGAAGAAAAGTTCTTTGTCACAGGAGACTATCAAGAGTCTTAATTCTTACTGTGCTGTACCACCTAGATTATATGGCCTCCCTAAGGTCCATAAAGAGGCTGTCCCGTTGAGACCTATTGTTTCTAATATTGGTGCTCCGACATATCGTGTAACTAAACATCTTGCTAGTTTGTTGAGCCCACTAGTAGGTAGGTGTGAACACCACGTTAAAAACTCTGCAGATTTCTTACGTCGATTGCAGGGATTACGTTTGAATGACTCTGATATTTTAGTCAGTTTTTATGTAGTTTCTCTTTTCACTCGCGTTCCTCTCTCTGATTCGTTGCAGCTAATTGAGGTTAAGTTTGGTGTCGAGTTAACAAATTTGTTTCGACATGTGTTGACTTCCACTTACTTTTTATTCAATGATCAGAACTACGAACAGACTGATGGAGTTGCAATGGGAAGCCCGTTGTCACCTATTGTGGCCAATTTGTTTATGGAGGACTTTGAGGAACGTGCATTGGAGTCAGCGACCTTGAAACTTGCGTGTTTTTTCAGATATGTTCGGCCTCATGGTAGTGAGAATTTAAACCGGTTTTTGGAACACCTGAATTCAATCCACCCGAATATTCAGTTCACTATGGAGGTGGAAAAGAATGGATGCCTTCCCTTCCTTGATGTGTTGGTCAGAAGGAAGACTGATGGTACGTCGGGACATTCTGTTTATATGAAGCCTACTCACACTGACTTGTATCTGCAAGCTGACAGTTGTCACCATCCAGCTCAGCGCGAAGGAGTACTTCGTACCTTGGTTCACAGGGTCCACGTTATCTCAGACACTGAAAGTTAGGCAGCTGAGCTATCACATCTCGAAGTCACATTTCGTCAGAATGGTTATAGTGAGAGGCAGACCAAACGTGCGTTGCGCCATCAGCCTTCTGTGCAACGGGTGAGTGACGATAGCAACGTAGTAGCACCTAAATCTACGGCCTTTTGGCTTACGCAGGAAGCATTTCCAACAGGATTGGCCGTATTTTGCGGAAATGTGATATGAAATGTGTTTTTCGACCACCTTCCAAGATTAAGGCCCTGTTGGCGTCCGTAAAAGACGATCTTGGTTTGCGTAAGGCTGGTGTCTATCGTATTCCTTGCAGTTGTGGCATGTCATATATTGGTCAGACAATCAGGACTGTGGAAGACCTGTGTATTGAACATAAGCGTCACACACGCTTACAACGGCCGAGCAAATCCGCTATTGCAGAACATTGCCTTGGCACCGGCCATCCTATGGAATACAACAACACGGAGATTCTAGCTTGCACGTCCAGCTATTGGGATAGTGTTGTTAAGGCAGCTGTTGAAACTATCAAGCAACCTTATAAACAGAGATGGTGGATTTTGTTTAAATGCTGCTTGGAATCCGGCTCTGTCTCTCATCAAAAAACAGAGTGACAGAATTAGTGCTACCTCACCTGTTGATTAATAGTCACTATCGGTATGTCTGATGTTGGTTATCTTTGGTTGTGTGTTGACTCTGCGGTTACTTGTTCTGTGTGTGGTATCTTCCTTGTTTCTCCTCTGTGAACCGAGGTATTAAATTCCCTTGCACATTGCTTCCTCCTTGCAGTTGTGCCTTGAGAATGGCAGGGCGTGCTCCTGTCGAAATATCGGCAGTGATCGACATCACCCGGCAGCAAACCCATAAGTTATTTGATGTCTGTGATGTTCTTAGGTTAGTTAGGTTTAATTAGTTCTAAGTCTAGGGGACTGATGACCTCAGATGTTAAGTACCAGCGTGCTTAGAGCCATTTGAACTATTTCGTTTTTGAACCGAAATTTCATTACTCTACATTAATTTTTTTTGTGCTGCGATCTTTTCTCGTAGGTGGATGCCGCGAGGCGCAGCCTATAGCCACGCGCTGGAGCCGTCAGACACCTCAGCTGTCAGCGGTGTCGCACGAGCCGCACGCAGCGCGGCGCGACACGCGATCCTCGGAGGGGGCGTGGCTCCGGATGTGGGCCTCCTCCCCTCTTCTCCCCAACCCGCCCACGCTTTTCTTCTACTTCCTCTTCTCTCCTTACTGCGCCTCGCCGCCTCTTCTGTTCAGCATCTACACTTGTCCCGCTCACGTGCTCTTTGCATCAAAGCATAAGTGCGGTTCTGCATTCTTCTGCTTCTTACCACCAGGCTGCTTAGATGCCGAAATAAAGAGAAACAGGAATTCCACATCTACGTCTACGTCAGTACGCCGCAAGCCAACTGACGGTGTATGGCGGTGGGTACTTCTGGTACCAGTAGCTGGCCCCACCTTCCTCTTCCATTCGCGCATGGCGCGTAGGAAGAACGATTGTCTGTAAGCATCTGTATTAGATCCTACTTCTGAGTTTTCTCATTGTGGTCATTTCGTGAGACGTATGTGGGCGGAAGTATAGCTTTGTCCGACTCTTCCCAGAGCGTACCCTCTCGGAATTTCACCATACCTCTATCGTAGCGTCTATCACAGAAGTTTGTTGAGCGCTCTGCAATGCTTTCGCACCGACTAAACAACCCTGCAACGAACCGCACTGCTCTTCGTTGGATCTTTCCTGTGCATTCTATTACTCCTGTCTGGTAAAGGTTCCAGAGTAATAGGCAATGCTCAAATATCGATAGAACAAACGCCTTGTAAACCACAACTTTCCGGAAGATTTACATTTCCTTAAAATTCTTCCAGTGATCCTCAGTGCAACATTTGTTTTTCCTACTATTTGTTAAATTCAGAGGAGAGATCGGATAGGTGAACGAGTTTATTAACGGCCTCTATGAGGTGGTATATTTGTCTAATGTGATAGGAGAAGAAACTGGAGTTGATTTAGAAGAGATAGGGGTCCAGTACTAGAATCAGAATTTATTCTTAAATTTAGTTATTGTCGTTGCGTTGCTTTTTCATTTAGTGGGCCTTCGGGCACTTAAAACTTAAAGGTTAAGGTATTTTTTTGAAATTTTTGGAAATCAACCGTGGGCCTTCAGCCGCTTAAAGCCTTATTCGCAAAATTTCCCCTTAAGCGAAAACATTGCAGCCTTCTGCCTTAAAAGATTATGGTAATATATTTTAAAATTTTGAAATTTAATTGTAGCCTTCAGCCGTTTGTATTGGCACCTTGTGTATGTTTGTTCTATCCACTTTGCCTTGAGGCTTTCAGCCTAGATATAAATTATTTTATTTGCAATTTTAACTGCGTGTCTTCAGTCACTTGAAATTTATCGTGTTGATTTTTAAGATTTTTTGTTTGGAGGCCTTCAGCCGTGAAAGAATTGGATTTTGAAACTCGTAGTTGTAAAGATGCCGTTTTGGTTTAAATGTGTTATTGAATTAAACTGCAATTTTTAAGTGAAACTGACCGCCCCCTTATTTGGTTCTTTCCACAATCCTGACCACCTGTTCTGCCCAGCGGGCTTAGACGGCGTTTCACTGGACTTTTCAACATTCCCTAACCTTCAGTCCGTAGAATGAACTTGGCAAAATGAGGATTTGTGTGTACAGGACTTCGGGTTATAAATCCAGGTATATTCATAGACCTGAATTTACTCTCTCCTTCTACTTCCGACCTATCAGCAGAAAGTGTGCTCATTTCCACAGTCTAGAAATTGGAATCTAAATCGGATCTCATGTCAACCACCTTTTCTGAATCTGGACCTTCATTAGCTCTCAACCCAGTTGCATTTTGCAATCCTGGACCTTTATCATCTCTAAATTCAAACATCTTTTCTGATCCTGGACTTCATCAGCTCTCAATTAAGCTACGCTAACGACACCTGGGCTTTCATCACCTTTGACCTTGGCCAGTCAGCCACTAGTATTTTTCAGTTTGTACTTTCAATTTCTGGTCAGTTTCCCATACTGAAAGCTTAAGTCTTTTGGACGCTCAAAACATTTCTAAATCGTAATGAAATCATCAAAAGCATCTCTCCATCGACAAAGGCCTCTGAAGATAAAGAGGAGGACACCGAGGCCTCAGCAGAAAAGTGTGATCCCGACATCATCAGCTTTTAAACAACAATTAGACCTGAGAAATATCGCCATCGAAGGGAAGAGATTAAAATCAGAAAGAAGAATGTCCGAAAGATAGTTGAAGAAAGCTGAAATTAAGTCATGTGTTCCAAAAGAAAGTAAAAACAGAGTGTTTTCGTGAAAAGGCAGTTATAAAGCACAAAAAAAGGGAGATTATGATAATAATTGGTCGACGGGAAAGATTGAAAAGTGCATCATTATGGCTTTGGAGTCATCTGAAGAATGTGAGATGCCTATAGCAAGTGTAAAGGCTGGGGATATGTTGAATACGTGGATCAGGAGAACATTTTGCATTTTATTTGCGATCTCTGCGAAACAGTGAGATGAAAACTGGTAAACTTAGTTGCAACTGTAACGATAAGTTCCCATGCTTACGTCTTCTGTTATTATTCATTAATTATCTGTGTGGTGTATGATTAACAACCGATAATGTCACAGAAAAGAGAATGGTCAATACTGCAGTGCACTTTCTACAGGCCTTGTAATTGGAGCCGGCCGGTGTGGGCGTGCGGTTCTAGGCGCTTCAGTCTGGAATCGCGTGACCGCTACGGTCGCAGGTGCGAATCCTGCCTCGAGCATGGATGTGTGTGCTGTCCTTAGGTTAGTTAGGTTTAATTAGTTCTAAGTTCTAGGCGACTGATGACCTCAGAAGTTAAGTTGCATAGTGCTCAGAGCCATTTGAACCAATCTTTTAATTGTTGCTCTTGTACTTCTGATGTAACTGAGTACTATAAATAAAAACCATTACGCTCTGCGATTCGTAGCACATGTCCTTAGGTAAAGTATGTTAATACCGTTGCCCCACAGTAAGATATACTGGGCAAATGTATATTTTGTAAAGTTTTTCCCAGCAGTGTCGAGCCAAGCCAAGACAGGCTCAAGCACAGTGTTGCAATCTTAATGTCAAACTGGCAGGAGAGCCGATACTGCAAATATCATGGCACACAACTGAGCCTATTGCCGTACATTACTCAAAAAAGGTGTCTGAATCTCCAATTCAACATCATGACCTCACTGAGAGAACAACATAACGCAAGTTAGGAAACTACTGCGAAAGCAAAGAGAGCTCCACTCCAAGTTTAAACGCAGCCAAAACCTCTCAGACAAACAGAAGCTAAACGATGTCAAAGTTAGCGTAAGGAGGGCTATGCGTGAAGCGTTCAGTGAATTCGAAAGTAAAATTCTATGTACCGACTTGACAGAAAATCCTAGGAAGTTCTGGTCTTACGTTAAATCTGTAAGTGGCTCGAAACAGCATATCCAGACACTCCGGGATGATGATGGCATTGAAACAGAGGATGACACGCGTAAAGCTGAAATACTAAACACCTTTTTCCAAAGCTGTTTCACAGAGGAAGACCGCACTGCAGTTCCTTCTCTAAATCCTCGCACAAACGAAAAAATGGCTGACATCGAAATAAGTGTCCAAGGAATAGAAAAGCAACTGGAATCACTCAATAGAGGAAAGTCCACTGGACCTGACGGGATACCAATTAGATTCTACACAGAGTACGCGAAAGAACTTGCCCCCCTTCTAACAGGCGTGTACCGCAAGTCTCTAGAGGAACGGAGGGTTCCAAATGATTGGAAAAGAGCACAGATAGTCCCAGTCTTCAAGAAGGGTCGTCGAGCAGATGCGCAAAACTATAGAACTATATCTTTGACGTCGATCTGTTGTAGAATTTTATAACATGTTTTTTGCTCGAGTATCATGTCGTTTTTGGAAACCCAGAATCTACTATGTAGGAATCAACATGGATTCCGGAAACAGCAATCGTGTGAGACCCAACTCGCTTTATTTGTTCATGAGACCCAGAAAATATTAGATACAGGCTCCCAGGTAGACGCTATTTTTCTTGACTTCCGGAAGGCGTTCGATACAGTTCCGCACTGTCGCCTGATAAACAAAGTAAGAGCCTACGGAATATCAGACCAGCTGTGTGGCTGGATTGAAGAGTTTTTAGCAAACAGAACACAGCATGTTGTTATCAATGGAGAGACGTCTACAGACGTTAAAGTAACCTCTGGCGTGCCACAGGGGAGTGTTATGGGACCATTGCTTTTCACAATATATATAAATGACCTAGTAGATAGTGTCGGAAGTTCCATGCGGCTTTTCGCGGCCCTCCGCCACACACCGTTGGGTGGCTTGCGGAGTATCAATGTAGATGTAGATGATGCTGTAGTATACAGAGAAGTTGCAGCATTAGAAAATTGTAGCGAAATGCAGGAAGATCTGCAGCGGATAGGCACTTGGTGCAGGGAGTGGCAACTGACCCTTAACATAGACAAATGTAATGTATTCCGAATACATAGAAAGAAGCATCCTTTATTGTATGATTATATGATAGCGGAACAAACACTGGTAGCAGTTACTTCTGTAAAATATCTGGGAGTATGCGTGCGGAACGATTTGAAGTGGAATGATCGTATAAAATTAATTGTTGGTAAGGCGGGTACCAGGTTGAGATTCATTGGGAGAGTGCTTAGAAAATGTAGTCCATCAACAAAGGAGGTGGCTTACAAAACACTCGTTCGACCTATACTTGAGTATCGCTCATCAGTGTGGGATCCGTACCAGATCGGTTTGACGGAGGAGATAGAGAAGATCCAAAGAAGAGCGGCGCGTTTCGTCACAGGGTTATTTGGTAACCGTGATAGCGTTACGGAGATGTTTAATAAACTCAAGTGGCAGACTCTGCAAGAGAGGCGCTCTGCATCGCGGTGTAGCTTGCTCGCCAGGTTTCGAGAGGGTGCGTTTCTGGATGAGGTATCGAATATATTGCTTCCCCCTACTTATACCTCCCGAGGAGATCACGAATGTAAAATTAGAGAGATTAGAGCGCGCACAGAGGCTTTCAGACAGTCGTTCTTCCCGCGAACCATACGCGACTGGTACAGGAAAGGGAGGTAATGACAGTGGCACGTAAAGTGCCCTCCGCCACACACCTTTGGGTGGCTTGCGGAGTATAAATGTAGATGTAGATAGATGTAGATCCTCGAGGCACTGCTAGGTGCCGCAACATGGAAATCTTGCACAAGAACGCCTCTCAGCCCTCTGGCATTGCAGAATGTGCCAAGCCGAAGAGCTGAAAGCTACAGTCGAGACACTGAGATGTGGCGAACACCACATTCAGTCATCCTCACCAAGACATAACTTCATTGCATCCAACAGACAGGTAGAAATACTTGGTGTGCAGAGCCATTGTATATTCAAGTTGCAATGAGCCAACTTTGAGGCAGGAGATGTGCAGTGTTGACAACCATTCGTCAGATGACTACTACCTTTGAGACTGCGGATATCAGGTTCTGCTGGACTTAACCTTTGTGAACTGCCAACCTCTCTTGTGTTAATGTGTAGACTTGGAGTCCGCTTCCACTGGTTCACTTGACCTGCATCCATGAGTGTCCATGGACTTATTCTAGCGAATAAGCCGTAACACAACTCTGCACCACTAACACCGTCCTGTGCAGATCAGCTGGAAACTTTCTAGGGCACTTTTATTTGAAGCCGGCCGTTGTGGCCGAGCGGTTCTAGGCGCGTCAGTCTGGAACCGCGACACCGCTACGGTCGCAGGTTCGAATCCTGCCTCGGGCATGGATGTGTGTGATTTCCTTAGGTTAGTTAGGTTTAAGTAGTTCTAAGTTCTAGGGGACTGATGACCTCAGATGTTAAGTCCCATAATGCTCAGAGCCATTTGAACTTTTATTTGAAACTAACGGATTTCAATGTGACTTACACTGATGCATGGACAAAGATCAGCAAAAGGGCTGGATTTTATCATTTTATATATGGAATTCACATTTGTGTAAGTAAGTTGCAACGTCATTTGACAGTAGTAGCAACACAATTCACATTTTTACGTTTTTATGTCAATTGTGGTAACTAGTGCGTACAAGCAGGTTGTGTCCTTACCACAATGTTCAGAAATAACCTTTAGCGATATCATTAGATGTTGCTTCTCCCACACTAATGTGACTTTAGGTTTGTGCTACGATGAAGGTGTGTGAAAAGTTTTTATGTTCATTTTTGACTTTATGTTTTTATTCTTGAAGCTGCTGTAACTTTTGTTATTTGTTTCACTACAAGCTAGCTTGTAAATGCGCTAGGGAGTGAAATTAGCTAAGAGCGCATAAGCACGAATAAAGTGTTTATTTCACAAATAAAAACAGTTTATGCAGGGCAATGACTTCCCTCAATAAATTAGCCGTGGCTGTGGATCCAGAATACAAGACAATTGATTATGTAGTTGGCGCCAGTTAACTTTCCTTAAACGTGATGCCGTATTGATCCGTGATTTGAAGGTGTCTGCTTGACCGAAAGTGAAAATAGACGTTCATAACAACAGCTTTTAGTCGTTCCACGATATCGTTCTTAACGTACGTTGAAACTGTGCAGCACTGCCAACAAAAAATATTTTTACAGAAAGAAAACAAACCATCTTCAGTCACAAATCATGATTTTTATTTCAGCGCTCGATGTATTTCGAGCGCTGGAGGCACATCTTCAGATGCTTAATCAGTCTACATCATTGTCTAAATTTAAGTTACTGTTGGGCCAGTTAAGAGTAAATAGGAATATTACTAGGTGATACATTATGGCTTCAACTTTTGTAAAATTAAGACAAAAACGAAAAATTTCTTACTGTTTCCACCTACGGTCACAAAGTTTTCAAGCACAGTACGAGCAGATATTTTTACATGCATATACATAATTCTCGTCGCGCAACAAATTTGTAAGCAAACTCCACACCAGTCAAAGAATATGCAAATGAAAAGACGCTACATTCCCACATATACCCAGCTGTTGCTCTTTCTAAAGTGATACAAAGTTTTTGCACTATTACTTACACACAGACGTCGTTTGCAGATATGTAATGGACCTTCAGTGACAAAAAAATTGCACCTATTAAGTCTTTGCTTCTTTAGGGAAAATATATATTTTGAAATTTCTAAAAAAGTATGGCTGTTAAACTCTGTTTGGTCTCTTAACATGTTTTCAGAAAATTCTTTTCTCTGTAACATCTGTTACAACAATGATAAATATTTCACAGAAAAAATTATGAAAAATATGTCAAATGAATAAACAGTATTTTTAAAGAGTTCCAAATGTTGATTTCTTCTCTAAAGAAAAAAGAACTTAATGGTTACAGCCACTGAACAACGTAAGATCACATCATTTATCTGCAAAAATAATGGCTTCGTGAATGAAATTTATGTGTAAATAATACGTAACATCTTTGTATCACATTAAAACATAACATTTGTGTATACATAGAAATGTAGTTTCTTTACATTTGTCTATTCTTCGAATCGTGTGTATTGTTAATACAAATGTGCTCTGGGAGGAAAATTGTGAAAACTGTATATATGTACATAAATATGCGTACTTTTTTTTTTTGAGTCATCAGTCTTCTAACTGGTTTGATGCGCCCCGCTACGAATTCCTCTCCTGTGCCGACCTCTTAGTCTCAGAGTAGCACTTGCAACATCCATCCTCAATTATTTCTTGGATGTATTCCAGTCTACTCATACCATGTGTAAAAAGCGTATAACCACTACTGGAACCAGTAACCCATATTTCGGTTCTGTCTTAGTTTTGTAAAAATTGTAGTCACAATTTGTCATTTTGTAATGTACCTAAGCATTCTCAACAGGACCACTTGTAGGATAATTTTAGAAAATGAAGTAGACTGATCAAGCACTTGAAGATGAGCCCCAAATGCTCGAAATGCATCGTGTATTGAAATAATAATCACGACTTGTGAATGAAGGTAGTCATTTCTTTTTACAGATGGCAATGGACAAAAAATGAATACCTTTCCTAGGTTAGGCTAATCCACATACCTCTTTCTCCGTATATTCTACCAGTTCATCGTTTCTAACTTTGTTTGGTTCGCCTTAAGCATTGCACTGTATTGTCACGTTTTATTTGTATCCCCGTTTTTGTTTTCTGAATGCTAAGTACGCAAGTGTTTATGTTTTGTTAGATCGCAGCAGACTTCTGTTTTTCAACGCAACCACGCTCAGCATAATCAATATTGACGTCACACGGATGAGAAAACTACAAAATTATCAGACGTGATTTATGGGAGATAAATGCTATCTTGGTCAGCAGGTAGAGAATGACAATGGAGACAGCCGATATGCGATGTCCTTAGAGTTGTTCGAAGTCAAAATGAAGGTTACAGCGAACTGGATCATATTCGTAATGGAAACCTAACAAGAGAATTGAAGATCTCCTCCAAAACAGGGAAGCTAGAAGAACGTAGGCAAAATGACTTAACCATGTCCCTTGAACCGGCAATGACAGACTAACAAAGCAATCTTTTGGTTAATGCTGGAAAAAATGGAAAACCAACGAAGGGATGAAGGGTCGAAACAGGCCCCCATTGACAATTCGTGAAGCAGATGGGAATGACGATGATGAAACACTCGAAGAGTAATAGCGAGACCTACAGAACCTAAAGAATTCGCTGTCAAATCGCAGTTAGAATCATCCACGAGACACTGGGTACGATAGTGTTATGATTAAATGTCTTTCCCACTTCCCCTCACTCAGATTACATCTTGAAGGTGACACGGTTACAGCCCTAGAAATTCTATGACATATAGTTAAGCTAATGAGCTGCACCGTAACCACAAACGGATATACGCATCGATCAGTATGGTGTAGTGATACAACTTAGAAGGTAGTTCATCTTTAATTTCGCTGCTGTCACAATACATGGTGTATCATTTTATTCTCTTTGTTCAGTCAAGAATTAAAGAGTGTATTATATTAAGGATATTGAGTAAACGGTGCGAAATGTATAAGTTTTTCTTTTGTGTCATGTACTAGATGGAGGCTTTACGGCAGTGGAGAGGTCTTACAGCGCAACGAGTGTACTGCTGACAAGGAAATGCCATATTACAGTGGAATGTGATTCTCAGTGGAGTAGCAGTTTCGATTGTGAAATGACGTTACGTATAATACGCCAGACAGCGCAATTTCATTACGGTACATTCACGAACAGAAGCGTCTTAGTACTGTAGTGCACAACCATTTATTCGTTCTCCAGTTTTATTGTGTAAAATATCCCCTATGTCGTTAATGCATGTCTTGTGACATACTGTAGAATTATACTCCGTTTTACATTTGTGTAAATATTGGCTACGTTGTAATTATAATAAGATGCGATAATATTATTCTGTATGAAAGTGAATGCGCTGGTCCAGTTGGTTTTATATTTTCTCTATGTAAAGGGTTCTCAGTATTCAGCAGATTTTCTTGTTGAACTAAGAGAAAGTGACTTGCTGTGTCGGGAGAACACTCGCGAGAGTGTTGCAGTGGTGACATGCGGACATTTTAATTTGACTATGAGACACTTTGGTAACGGATGTAAGTATGGGCTGCGATCAGTACCAGAAGTGCTTCTGCGGAGGCCCTTCTGGTTGTGCTTGTCTAAGTGAAGACGACGTAGAGGCTATAGAATACCTCACATTATTGTGCAAAAGGAGGTTATTGTTATGCTAAGCTCACAGATTGTTAAGAGACTACGCCAGTCAATTTGAAATGAGTAGGAGATAGAAGTTTACTAACTGAGAGTTTGTGGCACGATCCGTGGACTATGTTAATTAGATGCTAGAGAGTATCGCACTGTAATTTGTTCTTCAGGATCATATTAAGGAGACTCTAAGATTTCAAGCAATCGACTAGTTCTTCCATTTCTTCCTTTTACGGAAACCTATAGTTAACGATCTCACATGCATGTTAGTCAACAGCAGACATCTAAAGCACTTACACTTGCATCACTACGTTCTCATATTACGTCATCAATTTAGATTTCGTCAAAACGCATTGTTGACAAGGAAACACGGTGTACCTGTTGAGAACTGTGTGTTGAAAAAAAATGGTGCAAATGGCTCTGAGCTCTGTGGGACTTAACATCTGAGGTCATCAGTCCCCTAGAACTTAGAACTACTTAAACCTAACTAACCTAAGGACAAAAAAAAAAAAAAAAAAAATGGCTCTGAGAACTATGGGACTCAACTGCTGTGGTCATTAGTCCCCTAGAACTTAGGACTACTTAAACCTAACTAACCTAAGGACATCACACACATCCATGCCCGAGGCAGGATTCGAACCTGCGACCGTAGCAGTTGCACGGTTCCGGACTGCGCGCCTAGAACCGCGAGACCAACGCGGCCGGCTGTATTTCAGTGCTAATTTATTTTTCGCAGGTCCTAAAGTAGAATCAGAATTAAAGCAAGTAAAAAAGCAAAAAGGTTGTCAAATTTGAGAAAGAACTCATTTGTAATTAGATGTTTTTAAAAAATAACTCGGTTGCTGTAGAAGGTTACATAATGAAGCAGTCAACATACAGAAAGCAATTTGACTGACAGCTTGGCAAACGCATATTTCCTAACACACCATCAAACTGAATAGCATTTTAATGTCGTTTATTAGTTAATACATACCGCAGTTAACGTCTGTGAAGCAGTTTTGGAGTGCCACATATTGAATGTCATACAGAACTACTTCTGGAAGTCGTCTGCTATCACAAGTCATTATACAAGCAAGAGTAACAATTAGACTTCACATCATAATGGGGCGAGCAACAAGCGCACTACACACGTTGAGCAGGTTATCAACTTTACTCTCCATGCACCTAAACAAACACGCTTACACATACGCTTGGCATCAATTATGTATGTGACAAATCGACCCATATTTGAATTAAAACTTTCTCAGTCACCGGTTCTGATCAAGGTTTTAGGGGGGTTTCCCCTGGTTGTAATGCAATTGCTGCAACTGGAAATCCCTCCCAAGTATTCCCAAATTGTCTGATATTTGGCTGCAAAGTCCATGACTCAGTGGATCATTGCTTTACGACTAATGAATAAAAGGTAACAACAACAATAATAAAATTACGGTTTTGTTCCTTAATAGCTTACTTCAGTAATCTTTGTTTGTCTGTTACTTTAAAACTGTGGTGTGTTTACCCGAATGTCACGTTGTGTAGTACGACAGAGAGCGTATGTGTTGTGCGTGTGCCTTTTATGTTTACCTCTAACAGATAAGAAGTGAATCCATCTATAGTGGGTGGCAAGTGCTTCTTTGCCAGTCGCTAGTGTGCTGTTCTGTACGACCCCTCTTCTTTTTTCCTTTCCTAGTAATACTGGCTTCCTGGAGTAGTCTTTATTTCTGTTATAAAAAACTCTAGCAAAAAAGCAAGTACATTCCGAGACAGAAGCGAAATAGCACAGTTATTTGTTCTCGAATCATAAACATATATTATACATGGTTATGACTATATTATTTTTGCTCAAAACTTGGCCGCTTCCGATGCATTTTCTGTTCCTTGATGAAGTTCTACTGTACAAAAAGCTGGGAAGAGTCGGCACTGAAGCACATGTTAAACAGTCTGTTCTTCTCCACAGTCATGTTGACTATAGTCTTGACCAGTGTAGCCCCTTATTGCCAAATGAACCTTTGATTTGTCAACTCCGGATCTCACGCTATTCAGGAACTTCCAACTCGTCCATTTCTCATCATAGCCAGAAGTTAGACTTTCTGAAACTCTTTTCCAGACAAGAGGAAGGTAGATTGTAGCCCTCCATAGCTGCCACTTGCCTTTTTCAGCAGTGATCAAAGTGTTCTGAGGAAGCTCCTCCATGACTTCAGTCGTTGCGGGTGCGGTTCGTGCCCATACAGATGATGCGTTCTCTCCTGTTCCACTTTCTTTCTTTCCTCATTCGGAGCTATTTCTCTTGCAACACGAAGTGGCGCTATTCCCGTTAGGTGGTAAAGCCATTCGACTGGAGCGGGTTTCAAGCAGCCTGTTATGATTCTGCAGCTGCCATCGAGAGCTGCACTGAAGCGCCAAAGAGACTGGTGTAGGCATACGTATTCAAATATAGAGATATGGAAACAGGCAGAACGCCAACGCCTACATAAGACAACAAGTGTCTGGCGCAGTTGTTACATCGGTTACTGTCGCTACAATGGCAGATTACCAAGATTTAAGTGAGTCTGAACTTAAGTGTTATAGTCGGCGCACGAGCGAGGGGAGACAATATCTCCGAGATAACAATGAAGTGAGGATTTTCCCGTACGACCATTTCAAGAGTATACCGTGAATATCAGGAATTCGTAAAACACCAAATCTCTAATATCACTGCCGCCGGAGAAATATCCTGCAAGAACAGGACCAACGACGACTGAAGAGAATCGTTCAACGTGACAGAAGTGTAACCCATCTACAACTTGCTGCAGATTTCAATGCTCGCCCATCAAAAGTGTCAGCGTGCGAACCACACAACGAAACATCGTCGATATCTGTGAGCCGTGGTGCGCCTTTTCTAGCACACTAGCTCTTTGGTGTGACTATCTATTACCCGGCTGTACTAGGATGTTTGCCCTTGTTGTGATCTCGCGGGTGTTTGGATCTCGGGGCAGTTGGTGTTGGGCTCGCTACGAGGCGCAAGGACGTGCTTGCGTGGACGAAAGAGGAAAACACGCGTCCTCAGCCAGCAGCGGCACGGCGGGTCGACCTCGTAAGGCGGTCGCGAGTTTGTGGTGGAACTGCCTGATGTCCGCTCCTGGCGCTGTTCGTCGCATTGCTTTGGTGCCTGTTTTCTCGAAGAGACCCATTCCTGGAGACCATTTCGAACAACGCTCTCCATCGAAGGTGTAAGTGATTTTGGTGCCTTCGTTTCGTTGAACGATTTGCGTTGCAGCGAGTGTACTTGTTGGTTCGTTGCCCTAACGTACGTGTTGCTGAAGTAAGAGCAGCCGGCAGAGTGTGTAACCACATGGAGACCAGCAGTTTACTATTTCCTTTTAAAAATCCGCTAGTTGGATTACTATTAGGAAGCTGATTAGCTCAAAGGCGTCTTTTTTTTTTTTGGGGGGGGGGGGGAGACAGTATCCAGAAGTTTACGTATTGTCTGTATGAGATTTTGAGTGTATTTTGATTGCCATCAAATCGACGTCCCTTGTACATTGCTGTAAAATTTGGATCACTTCTATTGAAAGCACTTACTCAGTTATTAGTAAAGACTCGTATTCTTTAAAGCTAGTCATTTGTACGTAGTTGCCGGCCGCGGTGGCCGAGCGGTTCTAGGCGCCAAGTCCGGAACCGCGCGACTGCTACGGTCGCAGGTTCGAATCCTGCCTCGGGCATGGATGTGTGTGATGCCCTTAGGTTAGTTAGGTTTAAGTAGTTCTAAGTCTAGGGGACTGATGACCACAGCCCATAGTGCTCAGAGCCATTTGAACCATTTTGTACGTAGTTCCTTTACATACGTGTATTTATTTGAAAACACTCACTCAGTTATTAGTAAATGCTCGTATTCTGTAAAAGGCAATCATTTGATCGCAGAACTCAATACGCGTGCATTTTGAATGCACTCACTCAGTATTAGTGAAAGTGCAATTGATTCTTCATTTATTCGTATTGTTTATTGATCTCTTAACTTGTATTAGTTGATGTTTGATTGGTGTTCGCCGTGTCTTCTGCGGTCTGTTTGTGTTCCAGATTTCTGCGAGTTGGGGTGTGTGGGAGCGGCGCTACGTTCTGCTTCGGTGCACAGAAGCTGTGACGTGCCGTCTAATGGGAAGTGACTCCCCGTTGGGCCCCGCGGTTTAGGTGTCCTTTTAGACGGTTGGTCTGCTGCTTCCGGCATTTTAAGTTAACTTATGCCCAGGGCAGCCTGGCGTCACTGCCCCTTTGGTAAACATTTAACGTCTTTCATGTATATTTAAAAAATATATAGGCTTTTTTATTTGCTTGGGAATGAATTGTATTAAATTGTAACTTTGTGCTCCTTGTGTTATTTGGGTTCTTAACGAACTGGTGTGCGTTTCATGAATCACTTTCATATTGCAAATTTTTGCCTTTTTAAATAAATTATCTGTGCCACATTTCTTGAAATCACTTTCTGATTGTAATTTATTGTTCCTTTAAGTATGGCTCATCTATTTAAATCAGTTTTCGTAATTGTAATTTGCTGCCTTTCTTGAGAAGCATGCTATCTGTGATATTTTGGTATTGTCTTAAAGATGGCAACGTGTCGATTGTCTCTTAGCTGTTCTATATATATTGTCTTTGAATAAATTGTTTATTTATTGATTTGGTAGTTGTTGTGTTTAAGGAGTGACATTATAGGGGCCTTGACCTTCCTCATCCCGATTTCCTCAGTCACGACGTGCTTTCGGAACTGAAAGCCCAAGCGTCTTACATTGATGACTGCGAGATACAAAGCTTTACGCCTCGGCTGGGTCCGTCGACACCGACAATGGACCGTTGATGACGAAATATGTTGCCTGGGCGGACGAGTCTCGTATATTTGTATCGAGCGGATAGACGTGTACGGGTATGGAGACAACCTGATGAATCCATGGACTGTTCAAGCTTGTGAGGGCTCTATAACGGCTCTATAATGGTGTGAGGGCATGTGCATTTGGAATGATATGGGACCCCTGATACGTCTGGATACGACTCTGACAGCTGACACGTACGTAAACATCCTGTCTAATCACCTACATCCATTCATGTCCATTGTGCACGTCGACGGGATTGGGAAATTCCAGCAAAACAATGATACACCCCACTGTTCTGAGTTCAAATACTTCCGCTGGCCACCAAACTCCCCAGACGTGAACATTATTGAACATTATTGAGCATATCTGGGATGCCTTGTAACGTGCTGTTCAGAAGTGATCTCTATTCTTTCGTACTCCTAACGACTTATGGAAAGCCAGGCAGGCTTCATGGTGTCGATTCCCACCAGCACTAATTCAGACATCAGTCGAGTCCGTGCCACTTCTGCGTGTTAGCGAGGGTCCTACGCGATATTAGGCAGGTGTACCAGTTTCTCTGGCTCTCCAGTGTATGTCCACCTGTTTGGCATGTGTTAAATTGTACCAACGGGACGTGCATCCTCTGCCACAGAACAGCATAGTGCCATCGCAGAGTGCGTGGATTTTTCAAGTTGACTGCGCCACTGTGGTTAGCGCAGTTTCTATAGAAGATCGTTCCTGGTGGAAACTATTGAACTGCATTTCATGTAGTGCTTCTTGAAAGTAAGAGATACCTTGGGGTCTCACGGTATTCCTGTTCGACACCTGGCCGTACTTTCTTTAATTTGTAACTAGCTTCCCTGTACCTCTAGTGAAAATCAAGCACTTATGTCTCTGTGCGATTTGGTTCAAATTGGTTTTGCTGTTAGTATCTGGAGAGGTGTTTAAGTGCAATAGTGAGAATGTTCTCCACTGATTCAAAATCTATGCTTTGGGTGGCTAGAGCAAGGTCACCGGCACTCAAGAGGCTCCATACGTAGCAGAGTGATAAACCTGTGCGAACACGTCCGACAATAATACCGCAGATACACATAGAATTGAAACGTCCCCTTAGAAAAATTATTGAATTACTGTGCTGATAAATCTCTTACATTATTTGGTTTTCAAACAGCTGAGCAAAACTGAACGTGCTCAGACATTTCGCTCTTTACCTATTCTGATCAACACTAAACTGACACACAATATTTTTTAGCGCAATGCAATCTGACTTTCAATAATCCCTACAAAAAGAATGGCCCTGACTAAAATTAACCTATACCTTTCACAAATCACTTACCTCACAAAAATCTTCGTTACTCGAACTACTGCAATACAGCGAGCGCCACTACTGCCAGCTAAATAAAAGATTCAAACTACTGAAGGCACTAACTACTGACAGGCACAGTTAGCAAAAGAAAGATTTGATAGAGAACAAACAATGTATTTACCTTAAAAGTGTTCAAAAGTCATAATATATATCAGTTCAAGACATCCATTCTTACAAATGTACTGTTTCTGATGGACACACGTCCAGATCATCCGCTCTCAAAAATCCGCCGTTTCACTTCCCCACATCCACCACTGCTGGCGGCTCACCTCCAACTGCGCAACGCTACGTGCTGTTAACATCCAGCTGCCCAACACTACAATGGCAGACAACAATGTAAACTAGTCACAGACTGCACACAGCGCAGCCAGTGATTTTCATACAGAGCGCTACGTGGCGTTACCAACATAAAAACCTAAACAGCCTACTTACACCGTCACCGTCACTCAAGAGGCTCCATACGTACCGGAGTGATGAACCTATACGAACACGTCCGACAGTAGTACCGAAGATATTCACAGAATTACTAGACTGTCAAAAGAATGTTAGAGATGCATGCCAGTTAGCAATTTCCCATCCTCACAGTGTCGCCATCTGTACTGGCAGAAAATGGAGGGCCTCATTCCTTCTTGTATCAGATGACCGGTGATGAAAAATTTCAATTCGCCGAACTTAGCACATCAAAATCAATCTAAGTTTTGCCTAGTCACGAACAAGCAGATGGTATGCTGTTTGCGCAATTATTTCGACAATCCTTTCCTATCATCCAAGATCTAAGAGTATAATTTGAAAGATGGCTGTTAGTCGGCTCTTTCATTTCCTCACAATGTACGAGGAGCTGCTGAAAAGTAATGCTTCCGCTTTTTTTTTTCAAGTAAAAGGTCTTAAATCTTTTTAATTAAAACAGACGTTGTTAACATTCTGCATCTTTATTCTTCATGTCTACATACACTCCTGGAAATTGAAATAAGAACACCGTGAATTCATTGTCCCAGGAAGGGGAAACTTTACTGACACATTCCTGGGGTCAGATACATCACATGATCACACTGACAGAACCACAGGCACATAGACACAGGCAACAGAGCATGCACAATGTCGGCACTAGTACAGTGTATATCCACCTTTCGCAGCAATGCAGGCTGCTATTCTCCCATGGAGACGATCGTAGAGATGCTGGATGTAGTCCTGTGGAACGGCTTGCCATGCCATTTCCACCTGGCGCCTCAGTTGGACCAGCGTTCGTGCTGGACGTGCAGACCGCGTGAGAAGACGCTTCATCCAGTCCCAAACATGCTCAATGGGGGACAGATCCGGAGATCTTGCTGGCCAGGGTAGTTGACTTACACCTTCTAGAGCACGTTGGGTGGCACGGGATACATGCGGACGTGCATTGTCCTGTTGGAACAGCAAGTTCCCTTGCCGGTCTAGGAATGGTAGAACGATGGGTTCGATGACGGTTTGGATGTACCGTGCACTATTCAGTGTCCCCTCGACGATCACCAGTGGTGTACGGCCAGTGTAGGAGATCGCTCCCCACACCATGATGCCGGGTGTTGGCCCTGTGTGCCTCGGTCGTATGCAGTCCTGATTGTGGCGCTCACCTGCACGGCGCCAAACACGCATATGACCATCATTGGCACCAAGGCAGAAGCGACTCTCATCGCTGAAGACGACACGTCTCCATTCGTCCCTCCATTCACGCCTGTCGCGACACCACTGGAGGCGGGCTGCACGATGTTGGGGCGTGAGCGGAAGACGGCCTAACGGTGTGCGGGACCGTAGCCCAGCTTCATGGAGGCGGTTGCGAATGGTCCTCGCCGATACCCCAGGAGCAACAGTGTCCCTAATTTGCTGGGAAGTAGCGGTGCGGTCCCCTACGGCACTGCATAGGATCCTACGGTCTTGGCGTGCATCCGTGCGTCGCTGCGGTCCGGTCCCAGGTCGACGGGCACGTGCACCTTCCGCCGACCACTGGCGACAACATCGATGTACTGTGGAGACCTCACGCCCCACGTGTTGAGCAATTCGGCGGTACGTCCACCCGGCCTCCCGCATGCCCACTATACGCCCTCGCTCAAAGTCCGTCAACTGCACATACGGTTCACGTCCACGCTGTCGCGGCATGCTACCAGTGTTAAAGACTGCGATGGAGCTCCGTATGCCACGACAAACTGACTGACACTGACGGCGGCGGTGCACAAATGCTGCGCAGCTAGCGCCATTCGACGGCCAACACCGCGGTTCCTGGTGTGTCCGCTGTGCCGTGCGTGTGATCATTGCTTGTACAGCCCTCTCGCAGTGTCCGGAGCAAGTATGGTGGGTCTGACACAACGGTGTCAATGTGTTCTTTTTTCCATTTTCAGGAGTGTATTTGCAGCCCTCTGCCATTAGAGGGCTCCGAACTGTGACGTGTAACATGGCTGTGTGCAATGTAACAATGTCGAGGTGTGAGAGACAGCGTGCTGTAATCGAGTTTTCAGTCACAGACGAGTTCGTCTGCACATAGAGCACCGTCTCCTTCCGCGTGACAACGATCGCTGCGACATCTGCAGCAATCCGACACCTTGGGATCACGGTCATCGATTGTCCTCCATAACGTCCAGACTTGGCCCCATCCAATTTTTATCTGTGTCGAAAACTTAAAGGACACTTCGCCAACGACTTGTGACGTCCCACCGGTTAGTGAGTAATTAAAAATGGTTTAAATAGCTGTAAATATCCTGCCTTTGGTGTCCCTCGACGACTGCATACATGATCTAAAATATGCTTGTTCAATAAATACAGGATACCATAATGGATTTCACTAGAATGATGTAGACCACAAGTGAAGTAAAGTAACTACGTAGATTTATTCTCTTCAAAACCTGTATCTTATGATCTCATGATCAACCTTCGGTGTAATAAGCCTCGTTGTTACTACTGCACCTAACCGATGGTAGCACATACTACACTGGCGATATTAAATAGTCCAGATGCAGCAATTTGATAAAAATGCGTGTGTGAGGTCCATTGCATTTTTCAACACTAATACTCAACAAAGTACAAATATAAAGTCACATATCATTCTGCCTTTTGCGATATTAAATCAAACTGTTTAACACTCCGAAGTAATCCGTCACTGCACTGTTGTACTACGCTGTTTTAGACAATGTTCAACACACGAGTTGCTCTATTGTAAATCCAAACCTGAATCATGCACCAAGAACTTATCTCAACGGTAAGCACAGATCTGTCCTCAAGTGGGTCCAACACTCACCTGCCCTAACAATACTCGAGGCCGAGTATTTATACTCTTCCTACAACGTACTACTGGTTATAATAATGCAAAACATAATTTATAATATGAAACAGTTTAACAACTTTATCAAACACACTATAATATCCCCTACTTTGTTAGAACAAGTTTAAGGCATTTTCTAAACACGCAAAAATCACATTAATACTGAAACAGCAGAAATAAGCGTTCTCACAATGCTAAACGATGAATTATGTATATTTTGTTGATTAACGTCGAGATTTAATTCCTACCATTTACATATGATGAGAACGAAATATATTATTGTTTTATCTAAACATTTTCCATATATTAATTTCCTGAATCTGATTTTGATTGTTTATGGTACAAAGGGTATTGTAACTTCCATTGTTTGGTATTGCTATTATTCTTCTAAAAGCCTTTTTCCTATTATCGAAAAGTAATTGAATTTAATTATAGCTGGATATATAAGAGTATTGATCTAATAATACAAAATGCACGGCTGGTAACCATAAGCCTGGAATGTTACACATCTTCATACTGATGAAGCCGTGCAAGCAGAGGTGAGGCTGTCTCTCCATCGACAAAGTTCAAACATTCTGCAGTGATAGTATCAACAAACCGGTCTCTCTTTAGGAGAAATGTGTTCGTCGCGACGAGGGTGACTATGTTGAGAAATAAATACGTGGACGTGAAGAATTAAGATGCAGAATGATAATAACTTTTGTGGTCTACTTCTTTAGCAAAGCATCAAGATGGAAACCAGAAGTGCCACTCCCGTCTTACCGAAGGATCACCGCCAACACTGTTACATGCCCTACGTAATACCCGCATAGGTGTTGCGGATGCAACCCAGCACGTTGACACACAAACCGACAGTCACGAACTTCCCCTCCCTCGTAAAACTTAAGGCGATGTAAACTGAATGGTTTCAGCGATATCCCTGAGCCGAAAGAATACCCATTTTATACTGTGATTTAGCGAACTTGTATACCCAGATTACTAACAAGCATTTTAGAAACTGGAACCCAGTTTTTGGTGCCGTTCAGGATCACTTGGTTACGTATAGTGCGACTGCAGCACAATTATCTTGTAATTGTTTTTAATATTTTACGTACCGAAAGTATAATGACGGGCAAAGAAGTTGTAAAATATCAGCGAAACTGGAACAGTAAGTAAAGTTGCAAGAGAGAGAAGCAAAATAAGATACGGAAAATAGTGTAAAATGGTTAAGTAATATTTAATATTTGATTCGAACTATGCTGCGCTAAGGACAGCACGATTGCATTTCAAATCAAATACCACAGGTATATAAAAAAAGGAAAAACCACATTCTATAAACGAAGTGACAGAACAATAGCCGGTCGGTGTGGCCGAGTGGTTCTAGGTGCTACAGTCTGAAACCGCGCCACTGCAACAGTCGCAGGTTCGAATCCTGCCTCGGGCATGGATGTGTGTGATGTCCTTAGGTTAGTTACGTTTAAGTAGTTCTACGTTCTAGAGGACTGATGACCTCAGAAGTTAAGTCCCATGGTGCTCGGAGCCATTTGAACCATTTTGAACAGAACAATAAGAGAAGACGTAAGTAGATGTATGAATAACAATGACTGACAGGAGAGTCCTTTATTATATGTACAAGCAGCAGCTACAGATTAATCTGCAAAGGCATTGGAAAAAAAGTAATACGAAGAAAGTCTGAAGATTGTATTAACGATGACTTAAGTTCTTGCTGAACACAAATGCCAGACCCAGCAAGATAGATAAGAGTGTGAAATTTGGAAAAAAAGTAATAGAAATGAAGACACAGTACAAAGACTATAATGTGAATGATGTACATTCATGTCAGTTTCATCAATAAGAGAAGGGTGTGACAAATGGAAATTAACAGAAGGCATCATAAGAATAATGACTGAACTTCTGCCAGTGGAAAATAATTCTCTAGCACCGCTTTCTTATCGATAACGTTTCCAGCCTTTCCGCTCTTACATAATTAACGAGCCAAAAAAATAATCTTTATTCATGATACTAACACATTTCGCTGTACAACCACCCCGACGAGAAGTCAAGATAGGGCATCTTGTGTTAGCAATGCCAGGTATGAAACGTGAATTAGACTTTCGTCAGCCGTGTTGCCCATGAATCATGCGCTCGAGATAAAGCTCCGGTCCGGGGTGAGTTGTTGTCAAGAATGCGCGGAGCTGACAGCATTAAGAGGCGGAGATATGACTTGAAGAATGGAGGCGGTGGTCGGTTGAGCGGTCAGGCGGGGCCGAAGCAGTGACGGCGTCCCAGGGGACGCGTCACGTAAATCAAGGGAACGTTGACCCAGCAGGCAGCCGGGCAGTCGCTGTCGGGCCACCCATCAGCGCTCATCACCCGCCGATATCTCTATACGTCGGCCGGCCACGCAGCGCTTCTGCCGGCCGCGTGGCTGCAACGGGCACAGTGGCCCAGCAGTTGCGGTAACTTCCACAACCACACGTTCACGGTAAACAGATCCGCCACGGGTGTGAAATACTTTATTGGCTGAAGTCTTTCACGACAGAAGTCGCTGTGCACTACACGGTTTCGGGGTCTTAGCCCCACCATCAGGTGTATATTCAATCAATCAGTCATGTTGATGCCCCGACAACTACACTACTGGCCATTAAAATTGCTACACCACGAGGATGACGTTCTACAGACGCGGAATTTAACCGACAGGAAAAAGATGCTGTGATATGCAAATGATTAACTTTTCAGAGTATTCACTCAAGGTTGGCGCCGGTGGCGACACCTACAATGTGTTGACATGAGGATAGTTTCCAACCGATTTCTCATACACAAACATCAGTTGAAAGGCGTTGCCTAGTGAAACGTTGTTGTGATGCCTTGTGTAAGGAGGAGAAATGCGGACCACCACGTTTCCGGCATGATAAAGGTCGGATTGTAGCCTATCGCGATTGTGGTTTATGGCATCGCGACATTGCTGCTCGCGTCGGTCGAGATCCAATGATTGTTAGCTGAATATGGAATCGGTGGGTTCAAGAGGGTAATACGGAATG
This sequence comes from Schistocerca americana, assembly GCF_021461395.2. Classification (NCBI taxonomy): domain Eukaryota; kingdom Metazoa; phylum Arthropoda; class Insecta; order Orthoptera; family Acrididae; genus Schistocerca; species Schistocerca americana. The sequence continues at coordinate 215,411,015 of NC_060120.1, forward strand.
CCGTGCTGGATCCCAACGGCCTCGTATCACTAGCAGTCGAGATGACAGGCATCTTATCCGCATGGCTGTAACGGATCGTGCAGCCACGTCTCGATCCCTGAGTCAACAGATAGGGACGTTTGCAAGACAACAACCATCTGCACGAACAGTTCGACGACGTTCGCAGCAGCATGGACTATCAGCTCGGAGACCATGGCTACGGTTACCCTTGACGCGGCATCATAGACAGTAGCACCTGCGATGGTGTACTCAATGACGAACCTGGGTGCACGAATGGCAAAACGTCATTTTTTCGGATGAATCCAGGTTCTGTTTACAGCATTATGATGGTCGCATCCGTGTTTGGCGACATCGCGGTGAACGCACATTGGAAGCGTGTATTCGTCATCGCCATATTGGCGTATCACACGGCGTGATGGTATGGGGTGCCATTGGTTACACGTCTCTGTCACCTCTGGTTCGCATTGACGGCACTTTGAACAGTGGACGTTACATTTCAGATGTGTTATGAGCCGTGCCTCTACCCTTCATTCGATCCCTGCGAAACCCTACGTTTCAGCGGGACAATGCACGACCGCATGTTGCAGGTGCTGTACGGACCTTTCTGGATACAGAAAATGTTCGACTGCTGCCTTGACCAGCACAGTCCTCCATTACTTTGCATGTAAGAGCCTAGTGCTTAGATTAGATTCAGTTTTCATTCCACAGATCCAAAAAATGAGATGATTCTCGTGGGTGTGGTACATGTCAGAAAGTATAACACAAAAACATAAAACATTTGAATATAATACTTACTACCCTGATCATTTCTCAGAAGATAGTTGAAATAGGTTAATACACTACTGGCCTTAAAATTACTACACCAAGAAGAAATGCAGATCATAATTGGGTATTCATTGGACAAATATATTATACTAGAACTGACATGTGATTACATTTTCTCGCAATTTGGGTGCATAGATCCTGAGAAATCAGTACCCAGAAGAACCACCTCTGGCCGTAATAACGGCCTTGATAAGCCTGGGCATTGAGTCAAAAAGAGCTTGGATGTCGTGTACAGGTACAACTGCCCATGTCGCTTCAACACGATACCACAGTTCATCAAGAGTAGTGACTGGCGTATTGTGACGAGCCAGTTGCTCGGCCACCATTGACCAGACGTTTTCAATTGGTGAGAGATCTGGAGAATGTGCTCGCCAGGGCAGCAGTCGAACATTTTCTGTATCCAGAAAGGCCAGTACAGGACCTGCAACATGTGGCTGTGCATAATCCTGCTGAAACGTAGGGTTTCGCAGGGATCGAATGAGGGGTAGAGCAACGGGTGGTAACACATCTGAAATGTAACATCCACTGCTCAAAGTGCCGTCAATGCGAACAAGAGGTGACCGAGACGTGTAACCAATGGCATCCCATACCATCACACCGGGTGATACGCCAGTATGGCAATGACGAATACACGCTTCCAATGAGCGTTCACCGCGATGTCGCTGAAAACGGATACGACCATCATGATGCTGTAAACAGAACCTGGATTCATCCGAAAAAAATGACGTTTTGCCATTCGTGCACCCAGGTTCGTCGTTGAGTACACCACTGCAGGCGCTTCTGTCTGTGATGCAGCGTCAAGGGTAACCGCAGCCATGGTCTCCGAGCTGATAGTCCATGCTGCTGCAAACGTCGTCGTACTGTTCGTGCAGATGGTTGTTGTCTTGAAAACGTCTCCATCTGTTGACTCAGGAATCGAGACGTGGCTGCACGACCCGTTACAGGCATGCGGATAAGATGCCTGTCATCTCGGATTCTAGTGATACGAGGCTGTTGGGATCCAGCACGGCTTTCCGTATTATCCTCCTGAACTCACCGATTCCATATTCTGCTAACAGCCATTGGACCTCGACCAATGCAAGCAGCAATGTCGCGATACGATAAACCGCAATCGCGATAGGGCACAATCTGACCTTTATCAAAGTCGGAAACGTGATGGTACGCATTTCTCCTCCTTACACGAGGCATCACAACAACGTTTCACCAGGCAACGCCGGTCAACTGCTGTTTGAGTATGAGAAATCGGGTGGAAACTTTCCTCACGTCAGCACGTTTTAGGTATCGCCACCGGCGCCAACCTTTTGTGAATGCTCTGAAAAGCTAATCATCTGCATGTCACAGCATCTTCTTCCTGTCGGTTAAATTTCGCGTCTGTAGCTCGTCATCTTCGTGGTGTAGCAATTTTAATGGCCAGTAGTGTGCAATGCAGTAAACTGGAACAGCTAATATTTACAGAATTAAGATGCTATCAGACTGAAACACTGTTAGGCACTATTAACAAAATTTATGATACACAAAATACCTAACCTTTACTGTTGTGACCAAGTGTTGTCAAAACTGAAATCTAACAGATATATTTACTTAACCTGACTTAACAGTCTCTGTTAAGATATTTATCTGTGGAGTAGAAGGAGTTTCCTATCAGAAATTCTTTCAAACTCTGTTTAAACCGTGCTTTATCTGAAATCAGGTCTTTAATGGTTGCTGGCAATTTATTGAAAATATGTGTTCCTGAATATTGGACCCCTTTCTGAACCAAGGTAAGTGAATTTAGGTCTTTATGTAGATTGTTCTTACTCCTAATATTGATACTATGTATTGAGCTATTGGTTGGAAATAGAGATGTATTACTTGCAACAAATTTCGTTAAGGAATAAATATACTGAGAAGCTGTGGTTAGAATACATTCTCGAAGAGATTTCTACAAGTTGTTCTTGGATTTACTCCACAAATGATTCTTATCACACGCTTTTGCATCCTACGAACTTTTGCTCGGTGTGATGAGTTGCCCCAGAATATGATTCAATATAACATAATAGAATGAAAGTAAGTAAAGTATGCAAGTTTTTTTTATATTTTTATCGCCTACATCCGACATCATTCTCACGGCAAATACAGATTCGCTTAAGCGCTTAAGCAATTCTGTGGTATGCCCTTCCCAACTGAATTTATTATCGAGTTGTAATCCCAGAAATTTAAAAATGTCAACTTCTTCGATGTGCATGTCTTCAAATGTTATACTCATCCTGGAAGGAAATCTCTTACAGGTTCTGAACTGCATGTAGTGAGTCTTCTCGAAGTTTAATGTCAGTGAATCAGCGCTAAACCACCAATGTCAGTGAAATTTTGATAAGCAGCTATTTCTAAATCTATACTTGACTTGCTACTTATTGCAACGTTTGTATGATCTGCAAACAAAACAAACTTAGCATCTAGCACTGTAACAGATGAGAAGTCATTAATTTACACAAGGAAAAGCAATGGACCGAAGATGCAACCTTAAGGAACTCCACGTGTAATTAATTCCCAGTCAGATGAAGACTGACTCCTTACTGCACAGCTATTTCGCAACAACACCCTTTGTTTCCTGTTAGATAGATAGGACTCAAACCATTCCGCAGCTTCGCCGGTGACACCATAATATTCTAATTTACTTACGAGACTGCTGTGGTTCACACAGTCAAAGGCTTTTGACAAGTCACAGAAAATGCCAGTAGCCTCTAATTTATTATCTAATGAAGGAAGTGCATTCTCACTGTGAGTGTAAATAGCTTTCTCCATATCAGAGCCCTTAAGAAATTGAAACTGTGACTTGGACAATATATTATTTGCTGTCAGATGCTTAAGGAGACGCTTGAACACAACCTTTTCAAATATTTTTGAGAAAGCCAGCAAAAGTGAAATTGGTCGATAGTTTGATGGTATCTCTTTGTCCCCCTTCTCGTAAAGAGGCTTAACTTCAGCATATTTTAGCTAGTCTGGAAGTGTTCCACTAATAAGAGATTGGTTACACATATAACTTAAGATAGACCTTGACTTCCATGAGCACTCTTCGACTAACTTTGTTGATATGTTATCACACCCACTGGAATACTTAGATTTTAAGGATTTTATGATGGGTGCTACTTCTCTGGGAGACGTGGGTGTCATTTCCATTTTACTGAAGTTATTTTTAAAGACTTGTCTCAGATACACCATTGCACTGTTCACCGAACCTGATCATCCCAAGCTGTCAGTAACAGAAAGGAAGTACTTGTTTAAGAGGTTTGCAACACTGCATGTACTTGTTACCAAAGTCGCATTTATTTTTAGAGCTATCTGTTTCTCTTCCTTTTTGGTCCCACAGGTCTCTGTCTTCACAATATCCCATACAGTTTTTATTTTGTTACCTGATGTTATTATCTTTTTCTCACAACAAAGCTGCTTCGATTTCTGGACTACTTACTTCAATATTTTGCAGTATTCTTAGCAATACATTACAACTCTGACATCTGACCTGCTCCTATCTAGTACACACAGTCGCCTTTTTGTCCTACATGATATCTGTATTCCTTGTGTAATCCACAGTTTATTTTTTGACTTCTGTGTCATTTGAGTTACCTTTAGGGGAAAACAATTCTCGAAAGTAGAGGCAACTTTATTAATAAATGCTTTGTATTTTCCATTTGAGTCAGACGTATTGTAAACATCTATCCAGTTCATGTCTTTGAGCAGTTTCCTCAATTTCTCAATTTTTGACTACCCTCCTGCACTCAGATTTAATAGATTTTTTATCCTGACAAGTTTCAACATTTAACACAAGATGCTGCCTGTCAAGATCAGATAGCCCAATTACTATTGGTTTTGTGATATGACTTTTTCCCTAGATTTGTCTACAAAGATATTATCAATAGTAGTCTCAGAGCATTTACATATTCTAGTGACAAAGGTATTTAAATCTCTTGACCAGTGTCAGTTGTTCTCCTTGCAGGTTAATATATAGATCTTTGGCATCCTGTATACACATGCACTCTGTTTTCATCAAAAGTGAAGAAACCAGGAAAGAAGTGGACAGAAGAGAGGAAGAAGAAACACAGTAAATATATGAGAGGTTTTTGGGACGAGAAAAAAAATATACAAAAAAGTGCCATGAAAATTGATTGTGTTTACGCTCTCCTAAATGTGGAATTAACGATAATAATAAAACAATAATATGACCTAGTGGGTAAAGTCGGACGGACGTTACTTCGGGTGCATGCCAAGGGACTGTCATAGATCGATTAATTTTCACCATATACGTATATGCATGACGTAGTAGGTAAAGTAGGAGGGTTGTGTACAGGGATGTTCGAAACACTAGAAAATTGCAACAAAATGCAACAAGACCTGCAGAGGATCGACACTTGGCGCAGGGAGTGGCAGTTGACTCTCAAAATAAACAAATATAATGTATTGCTTATGCACAGACAGGAAGACATTTTATTGTATGGTTACACGATTGCAGAGGAATCGCTGTAAGCAGTTACTTCCATCATACATGGAGTATACGCACCGAGCTAAAGTGGAAAGACTACATAAAACTAATGGCGGGGAAGGTAGATACCAGATTGAGATTCATTGGAAGAATCCTTAGGACATGTAGTCCGTCGAGAAAGGAGTGAGGTAACAAATCCCTCGTTCGACAAATACCTGAATACTGTTCGTCAGTCTGGGATCCGTGTCAAAGAGGACTGGCAGAGGAAATATAGAAGATCCAAAAGCAGCACGCTTCGTTAATGTTCATTTAGTAAGCACGAAGGCATTACGGAGATGATCAACCAACTTTGTTGACAGACGCTGTAAGAGACCCGTTGTGCACCACGGTATCGTTTACTGTTAAAGTTTCGGGAGCATACATACCTAGAAGATTCAAAAAATATATTCCTCCCTCCTACGTGTATCTAGCGAAAAGGCCATGAACATAAAATTAGAGAGATTCGAGGCCACATGGAGGCTTATCGTCAGACGTTCTTCCCCCAAACTATTCGCGATTCGAACAGAAAAAGGGGTACACAAAGTACCCTCCACCACACACCGCAAGGTGGCTTGTGGAATATAGATGTAGATGTAAATGTATTGGACACGAGAAGAATTACTGGTTAAAAGCATCAGTGCGGGCTGTTATAAGTATATTCTTCACTCTCCGCAATCGATGTTTAAGCAGTTGTAGTGGATTCCCCGATTCTTTTCTGCTGGGAGTCGAACAAACATGTCACCATTCGTACTGTTCTGTATTGTGTACGTCCAGTGCCCCTTGTTAGACCTATTCGGTATGGGTCCCAAAAACTTCAACAATGTTGTAGAATGAGGAGCACAACTTGGGGTTGTGTTGTTATCTGGAGATCGAGCCACAGGGAAGGTGAGTAATCCTGTGGAGCGCCAGAGCGCAAATGAGATATCATTCCATTAACAATCATTTATTGTCGAGAGTTTTACAGTCAGTGCGTCTCTATCCTGGCGTTGCCTAGCGGTGACCCCGCTGCGTCCGCACTGCTTTGAAAGTGCGATGTGGTACGTCAGTGACCGGCAGGGATGTGCTGAGCGCTTCTCCTGGTGTTGCCTGTGGTCACGGCCGCGACCTGCAGGAGTGTGCGCCAGCCGTGCGTCTCCGCAGCCCAGTGTGGCTGTCGACATCTGTTGGAGCCTCAATGCTACCGGTGAATAAAGCTGTGCTCTGGCTGGATACCAGAATACTGCGTACTCCTGTAGTCGGCTGTCGAGATGGCGTGCAGGTGGAAGGCTCGACAGCAACATGAAGGACAGCCCTAATAGTAGACCCAGGACACAGCCGATAAGGCGGTACCTGTACTGCCCAGTAGCGGCCCAGCGTCCAACCTCAACAGTTTGCAGACGGACACATGGTTCCTCATCCACGTAAGATCGCCCTGAGCCCAATCCACAATCACTGTTGTAACTGGCAGGGGTGCAGCTAGCAGATCAGAAGTTACCTTTGTGGCCGGACAGCTGTGAACATGTTGCAGTGGTCTCCAAGTTGGCAACAGCTTGTAGACACTTGCTGAATTCACCATAGCATCCTGCACTAAATAGAGCTGATTGTCCGTCGGTACCCATGACGCATATGGAATGGCCTCTCTTTGAGAATGACCTTGAAGAGGTCAGATCTTTTATAGCAGACGACGATGTGACGTCCCCCCCCCCCCCCCTCCCACTCCCCCACACACAGTGGTGACTGGTGACAGAAGGTGCTCCCGTTTTCCGAGCCTGTCAGCAGTCTCGCCTGCTGTAGAATTATCTTCAGAGTTTCAGGGCGCTTCATTATGCGAAGTTTGCATCCTTAAAGGTGTTCCTGTATCTTCTCTATGCGAAGTTGCTACATTTAGCCTCGTTGCAGTAGAGCATTACGACTGCTCCGCACTTTTTTCAAAGTGCTGAATCAGATGTTCATGGCATCCTTCTTGCTCACTTCGGTGAAACGAGTACCTAGCTTGTTTATACTTTGGGCCTCCCGTGTTGAGTTTCGGTTATGACACAACTGCATAGCCGGCAGACACGCCCCACTTAGCGAAGTCTCAATCGGTTTTTAACAAAATTTTATTCCTCAACTTACTATTCTATTGTGCATCACTTATTTAAGCAAAATTCCTAGAAGGGAATTGCGTTTTCCTAGTTTCGTATCAATTACCCGAAGTCCGCCACCTGCTTTGGCGACAACTGAGTCTGAATTTATTGCCATTGGGGAGAAAAATTTTATTTTGAATGTAGAGTCATCAACAGATGTAGAAGTAGCATAAAACATGCCCCAAGCAGCTGCGTTGCGACTCTTACTGTCGTTATATGTTACTACCTGGCAGACAATATTAGTACTAACAGAGGACGTATTGCAGATGCTGCATTTACGTATCTACTGTGAAGTGCTGTCTAAAAAAAATGCACAATTATCCAATGAGGTTTTCATAAGGTCACAAACTTATTAAAATATTGGAAATTTGCTTTCTAAATTCAGAAATGTAAACCAGTGCACCCCGGAAAATGACAAAACATCACGTTCAATGATTACAATATCAATTAATGACAAACGGTACCAGTTATCTGTTAACTGATAGAAATACTTAGGTGGAACAATTTGTGTAGAATGAAGTGGAATGATGCTAAACGCCATGCCGCAGGTGATGCAGATGACCGTCTTGGGTTCATTGGCAGGATACCTGGAAAATGTAGTCAGTATGCAAAGGACATTGCTTACACAACATTACTGTATCCAGCCTTAGAACACTGCTCAAATATGTACACTCGCAGTTAATACATATTCAAAGAAGAGCAGCACGAACGGTAAGAATTTGTTCGAGGAAGTGAAGTGTGTCTTGGAAACATTCTATAACCTGGATTGCCAGATACTTGAAGACAGATGGCAATTGTCCCTTGAAAGCCAAGTTAAAAACATCCAGGGAGCGGTTTTAAGTGAAGAAACTAGAAACATACTTGAGCCCGTACTTATCGGTCCCATAGCAACCATGAGGACAGGATCAGAGTCATTACAGCGCCCACAGCTAAGCAGCTATTCTTCCCGCGTTCCATAAGCGATTGGGACGGGAAAAAAGTCTAACGTATGATTCAGTGCAGAGTACCCTAGACCACGCACTTCACTGCGGTTTGCAGAGTATGTATGTAGATGCAGTTGTAGTTAAACAATGGAAAAAAATCGGGCTGGATTAGAGTTTAATTCTTTAAGTGGGGTATTCACTGTAGCACCGCGGCGTCAAACCTTCTAAAGTTGTTGTAAGGTAACCATATCCTCGGAAACTTTCACAGTCACCTCACATCTCAATTAATTGGTAAGTGATTAAAATGTTGCGTATGTAAAGTAATCTTTAAATTCACCTGAACTCATCCACAATTTTATGTAGCAGTTTGCCGATAGAAGGCCGCGTCAAGGTAAAACCGTTGTGGGTTGGCAAGAGAGCCAACACCGGTTTTGAGAGGAAGCCGAAAGGCACGCGTTTTAGCTCACGCAGGCTGGCGTGAGGTCTGGAACAGGTCAAGGAAATTAGACTAGCAAAAAAGGTACGTAGCTGCTGGAATACTTGACTTTATTCCGTAAATGGTGAACATCACTCTTGACGGTACATGTTTTACAGCATCAATAGTAACTGGTAATGGCGCCTTGCTAGGTCGTAGCAAATGACGTAGCTGAAGGCTATGCTGACTAACGTCTCGCAAATGAGAGCGTATTTTGTCAGTGAACCATCGCTAGCAAAGTCGGTTGTACCACTGGGGCGAGTGCTAGGAAGTCTCTCTAGACCTGCCGTGTGGCGGCTCTCGGTCTGCAATCACTGATAGTGGCGACACGCGGGTCCGACGTATACTAACGGACCGCGGCCGATTTAAACGCTACCACCTAGCAAGTGTGGTGTCTGGCGGTGACACCACAAAAACAACCGAGCGAGGTGGAGCAGTCGTTTGCACACCTTCCTCGCGTTCAGGCGGCCGATGGTTCGAGCTCGCGTACGGCCATCCTGATTTAGGTTTTCCTTGAATACCCTAAATTGCTTCAGGCAAATACCGGGGTGGCTGCTTTGAAAGGTCACGACCGACTTCCTTCCATATCCTTCCCTAAAGCGATATGACCGAAGACCACGCTGTTTGGTCCCCTACCACAAATCAACATCCCAACCAAGAAAAGACGGATTATTCAGATGATGTGGATGTCAACCGCAGGGGAGGTTTGGTGAAGCGCACCGTGCGACGCAGAGACTCTACCCGCGGGAGAGATCCGTGCAGCGTCACAGCGCTGCAAAGGGAAAGAGAGAGAGAACTAGGACGCCGAGAGTGTCTTTTTTTTTAATCTCATTTTGTTCGCTTTCGTTCGTTGCATCTGCTCGGGGCGGACGTCGTAAGACACCCGTTTAAGTTCGTCGTTATTACAGAGGGCAGGTACCCCTCTAACTGAACACGTTGAGCTACCGTGCCGGCATTGTACGGCTCCACACCGGAGCGGACAGGTACTGGGGCGAAAATCATTCAATGACATGGCAGTGCGTGCGGAAATAAGGAGAATATTAACAGTATTTAGGTACATACTGAAGGTATTAGATAGGAGTGATTACTGCTTATGAAAATTAATCGAAAAGGCTTTATTTGAAAAGGTAATGGCCATCGTGAAACGAGGATGTACAATAGACGATAATCTAGCATAATAACTGTACATTTAACATGTTTACTATAAAGACGGACGCTTGCAGCCACAGCTCTTATCTTGCAGATAACAAATAGAAAATTATACTTGTATGTAGAAGAATACTTCTGGTAACGTAGATACATCAGAACACCCTTTCAAGATAAAGACAAGGCAATTCATCGCTCGACATTAAATACTGCATGTCACGTATTCTCTCACCATTTTTTCATTGTTGTGAGATTGTATATATACACAGTTACAAATTTCGTTGCGCAGATAAACAGTGAAATTGACATTTAAGAGACAGACACCCTTTAAATAGTAAAACTGCAGTTGTGCTACAGTATTACTGAAAAATTTACAAAGCATTTTTCAGTTCTGATGGTGTTTTCACCTACCACAGTAGTCATCTGGAATAACGAGAAACCACAGGTCGCCCTCCCATCACTAACGACTCTTTACCGATTTGTGGGCTGGAATTGCAGAAGTCCATCCAAAATGATCTCATTTTCTGACAGTCCTTCTGAATGTTGCACGTTACTCGGCGTTCATTCTAGATGTGCTGCACAGCTGAGAGTGCCTCTTGTTAGTCACTAGAGGATGTGGCTTTAATACGACCGTCCCTCAAACCACTTCTTTATTCATTTCCTGAGCACCTGTACAACGCGAATGGAAGGGGCGATCCTGTTCCATGACCGGCGCGACCGCTGTATTTGACTCTGGTATCCCGACATGGTGACTTTGAAATCCCGCTAGGCAGCATGAAACTGAACTTTTGCAGATAGCTGGAGCTGCTGGGCCGTGACGCCACACACCATTCCGCTGCCCAATTACAGCTCTCGGGCACCCCTTGAATTCAGCTGTGCAGTGGCACCAAACTGGTGTATTCGCTTCGCTATCGACTGATTGTCTTAGCGCACTGTTGCGATCTTGGTCTCCACTTTCGCTACGTCTCGAATGTTCTCTCTCTGCATAACTCGTTGCATTTGTAGTGCTTTCTTCACTTGTCCATTGTTTGGCTTTCTGTTCGCGCTCAGCAATCAGATGTTGACGGCTGAAGCCCATTCACAACAATAACTTCTGTAGATATATTTACGTCGGGTGGCATATAATCGTTGGTGTATCAAACCCTGGTAGAAGCTAGAGAAGAAAAGGTTGGGAGAGTGCTAGTAGCCTGTCTCATAGTACAAGTAGGAAAGAGGGTGTTCGAGGAAGCGCGTGAAAATTTAAGGTGCCTTTTTACTGCATGCGGTATGCCATTGCTTAAGTTGTTCCTGTCTGCTGTATCAGTTAGGCTTTAGGAAAAACAAATGCTGCAGAGAGCTATTTCGGACGTTGGAAACAAGAGGTAAAAAAAAAGGAGAACGCGTTCATTTGATTTTTCCGCACAGGAAGAGCGTTTGACAATTCTCTGGAAAGTAAAGGAAATGACGAGTAATGTACACTATGTTCAAGAACGAAGAGTGAAAAACTATAAGAATGAAGTACTCATATTAGAAAGGGTTTAATACAAGGATGAAGTCTTTCTCCCCCTAGAAGCAATGGCGGAAATGAAAGAAAGGTTTAGGAGTGAGATTAAAATTAATGGTGAAATGATATCAGTCGTAAGATTCGCTGATGATATTGCTATCCTCAGTAGAAGTACGGAGGAATTACACGACATTATAAATGGTCAAAATTCTCTAATTGGCACACACCACGGATTAGGAATAAACAGAAGAAAGACGAATGTAGACGAAGTGAAAGATTTCTCCTACCTTTGAAGCAGAATAACACATGAAACTTCCTGGCAGATTAAAATTGTGCGCCGGACCGAGACTCGAACTCGGGACCCTTGCCTTTCGCGGGCAAGTGCTCTACCAACTGAGGTACTGGCGGAAGTAAAGCTGTGGGGACAGGGTGTGAGTCGTACTTGGGTAGCTCAGTTGGTAGAGCACTTGCCCATGAAAGGCAAAGGTCCCGAGTTCGAGTCTCGGTCCGGCACACAGTTTTAATCTGCCAGGGAGTTTCATATCAGCCCACACTCCGCTGTAGAGTGAAAATTTCATTCTAGAATAACACATGACTGACGAAGCAAGGGGCCCATAGAAAGCAGACTAGCGCAGGCAAAGAGGGTATTTCTGCCCAAAGCATTCCACTAGTATCAAACATCAGCCTTCATTTGAGGCAAAAATTTCTGATAATGTGCGTTTCGGGCACAGCATTATATGGAAGTGAACAAAGACTGTGGAAAAACCGGAAAAGAAGGGAACTGAAGTGTCTGAGAAGGTGTTGTGAAAGGATGTTGAGAGTGACGTAGATTCATTAGATCAGAAATGGGGAAGTACTATACAGAATCTGCGAGGTGAGAAACATGTGGAAAACATTACAAGAAGGACGATAGGATATCGAGATATCGCAGAATAACACCAATAGCACTAGAGGGAGCTATAGAATATATAAATTGTAGAGGGAGACAGTGTTCTTAATATATCCAGGAAATACACTACTGGCCATTAAAATTGCTACACCACGAAGATGACGAGCTACAGACGTGACATTTAACCGACAGGAGGAAGATGCTGTGATATGCAAATGATTAGCTTTTCAGAGCATTCACACAAGGTTGGCGACACCTACAACATGCTGACATGAGGAATGTTTCCAACCAATTTCTCATACGCAAACAGCAGTTGACCGGCGTTGCCTGGGGAAACGTTGTAGTGATGCCTCGTGTAAGGAGGAGAAATGTGTACCATCACGTTTCTGACTTTGATAAAGGTCGGATTGTAGCCTATCGCGATTGCGGTTTATCGTATCGCGACATTGCTGCTCGCATTGGTCGAGATCAAATGACTGTTGGCAGAATATGGAATCGGTGGGTTCAGGAGGGTAATACGAAACGCCGTACTGGATCCCAACGGCCTCGTATCACTAGCAGTCGAGATGACAGGCTTCTTATTCGCATGGCTGTAAGGGATCGTGCCGCCACGTCTCGATCCCTGAGTCACCAGATGGGGACGCTTGCAAGACAACAACAATCTGCACGAACAGTTTGACGACGTTTGCAGCAGCACGGACTATCAGCTCGGAGACCATGGCTGCGGTTACACTTGACGGTGCACGACAGCCAGGAGCGCCTGCGATGGTGTACTCAACGACGAACCTGGGTGCACGAATGGCAAAACGTCATTTTTTCGGATGAATCCAGGTTCTGTTTACAGCATCATGATGGTCGTATCCGTTTTTGGCGACATCGCGGTGAACGCACATTGGAAGAGTCTACTTGTCATCGCCATACTGACTGGCGTATCACCCGGCGTGATGGTATGGGGTGCCATTGGTTACACGTCTCGGTCACCTCTTGTTCGCGTTGACGGCACTTTGAACAGTGAACGTTACATTTCAGATGTGTTACGACCCGTGGTTCTACCCTTCAAAAATGGTTCAAATGGCTCTGAGCACTATGGGACTTAACATCTATGGTCATCAGTCCCCTAGAACTTAGAACTACTTAAACCTAACTAACCTAAGGACATCACACACCCAGTCATCACGAGGCAGAGAAAATCTCTGACCCCGCCGGGAATCGAACCCGGGAACCCGGGTTCTACCCTTCATTCGATCCCTGCGAAACCCTACATTTCATCAGGATAATTCACGACCGCATGTTGCAGGTGCTGTACGGGCCTTTCTCGATACAGAAAATGCACGACTGCTGCCCTGGCCAGCACATTCTCCAGATCTCTCACCAACTGAAGACGTCTGGCCAATGGTGACCGAGCAACTGGTTCGTCACAATACGCCAGTCACTACTCTTGATGAACTGTGGTATTGTGTTGAAACTGCATGGGCAGCTGTACCTGTACACGCCATCCAAGCTCTGTTTGACTCAATGCCCAGACGTGTCAAGGCCGTTATTACGGCCAGAGGTGGTTGTTCTGTGTACTGATTTCTCAGAATCTATGCATCCAAATTGTGTGAAAATGTAATCACATGTCAGTTCTAGTATAATATATTTGTCCAATGAATATCCGTTTATCATCTGCATTTCTTCTTGGTGAAGGACGTTTAATGGCCAGTAGTGTAACTAACGACGTTAGGTTCAAGTTCTACTCTTAGATGAAGACGGTGAGACAAGAGAGGAAATCATGGTTGAGCACTTCACGCCGGTCATAAGAACGACGACAAAAAGAAACTCTCTTTGAAATAGGTATCTGCGCAGTGTTGACACGCGCAGTAACACAGCGCAGGAATGCGATATATCTCTTTTTTCTAGTTAGACATGAGCACTTCTGCGCAACTTGTTTCTTGCGCTCACCTGCCTGCCCCCGTCAGCCCCACTCACTCCTCCGCCAGATTGCAAATGCCCGAGAGGTGGCGTGGGCACCACATGCTGTGTCTTCCACACCGGTCTCCCAGTCTTCAGTACCTCGCATCATATATCAGACAGGTATCGTCTCGTCATGGTTGTAATGCAGGATCCTGTACGTCGGGTTCACTGGTCGCACCTGTCCACAAAACATGAACGATTGGGGCTCCTCCTCTGATGTTGCTATTCGTCTTCAGAACTCTCTTCATCGTGCAACGTGAGTCCTCGAAGTTCACGTACATTTCAAAATAAGCTGATGTACTTCGCGCGACATCAAAATAAGAATCTAACTTTATTTTATATAATAGAATTACTTCATTGTTTCGCATTCCGAAAGTGAAGCAGTCTTCTTGTCTTCTCTACATATCTTTACCTTTTCATTACTACTTCTTTCATTTGCTTTCCTTTCAAGTTGTTCTACACGCACTCCCTTTTTAATCTTTTTCGACGTTAATATTATCCCTGTTTGTCTTGCATTTTCTGTCTCGCGCGCTTTTTCCTCCTTTCATCGTATCATGTCCACTCTTGCTGTAGCCCATGGTCCGAAATTATTTGCTTCCAGAACGAATATTTCGCACTGTCGCACGAAACGCATCTGTTAGAACATTTGCATACGAATTAAGGGGAAGTTTACTATCGTTTGGTACAAAAAATGGATGTTTTTAAATCGCATTTCTGGATCCATTAAAGTGTTTAGAATCCACCCCTGAAACCGTTTTTCCGAATACGGAACGCAAATATTTGTTATTCGTGTTTGGACAAAAAAATTGCACCTACCTGAAATCGGTCTTTTTCACGCACCAGTCTTTTTCGGGAACTTCGACTCTGTAGCTGCAAAAAATTATTCTCTGTGCTTGCCCATGACTAAAACTGATAAAGTGATCAAGGAGCTTAAGACGTACTACGGCTTGCCGATCCGATGGCATTCGAATTCGGTGGAACATATGAAGAAGGCAATTTGGGCAACGTATTTCCACAAGTGTTCGACGGATGACCACCCACAACACCAAAATTGCCCGGCTGGGGAAACTAGTTTGTGTAAGTGGCGCATTGCAGAGGCTACCGGACATCTGGACGAATATCAACACGACCAACCGCTCTCCAGAGAAGTTCAAAAAGAGATTGATTCGATCTATGAGTCCCTTTCGGAGGACGAGTTATGGTACCAGTGCTTGGGAGGAAACACACAAAATTCAAATGACAGTTTGAACGCGTGTGTTTGAAAGTTAGCCCCCAAACATTTGCATTCTGGTGCGAAGACCGTGGAAATTGCGACTTTCTTGGCAGTGAGCAGCTTCAACGAAGGGTATTCAGCAATTCTGAAGACCATGACAACGAATGACGTCACCCTGGGACTGTATTCGACGCAGTTCGCCAAACATTCGGACAACCACCGGATTCAAGCGGCCGAAAACCGCTTGTCACCGGCCGTACGAGCGGCTCTGGAGCAGCGCAGGATGGCCCAGATCGAGCAGAACGCCCTCTATGAGGAAGAGGAAGGACTAGTTTATGGACCCGGAATAGCAGATTGAACCTAAGTGGCATAGTACTGCATTTATATGTAGTCACAACTTCAAACGCGTTATTCTAGAAATGACTTTTTTTTATGGCGCGGTATGGTAACTTCAAATCTACTGAACCGATTGGCATGATTCTTTGTTCCCGACGAAGTGAACTAAATTGTCTAGGAGTTGTACCACTTTTATTCCGATCCATCAACTATAAATATTTTTAGTTGGCCGACGAAGCCGAAAAATCGATGACAAAAACACTATTTTTCTTGAAACGGCCGCCGTTTTGTTTCCTATGGTCCAAATAACTTAAGCGAGGTACAACTCCTAAAGAATCATACTTCGCTAACTTCAACTCAATTTTGATTTCAGACGAGCCGGCTGACCTGTGACATACCGCGCGAGGAGGTCTACATCGAAATTTTGTTTCGTTCCAACAGCACTTCCACCTTTGCTCTTCGGAATTGCCAGTCGAAAAAATTCCAGTTTGTAGAGGAAATATCAATAACCATTTTGACTAAATTTGACACTGATATCTATAATACATACCGAAAAAAAAATTCTCAAAGAACATGCTTTTTTCGGACCATAGATAGTAAACCTCTCCTTAAAACTGTGTTTTGGTCCGGAATACGATTCGTGTCTGGTATTTTGCGGTGGGCAATGCTCTCACCGGCTTAGCGTCTAGGTTGCTGCTAACAATAAGCTGCTTTCTGAAGAGACCTTTCTCCCAGCAGTGCTACTACAGTGAGGTCCGCGGGAAAGCTACCGATTAGTTTGCGAACTACGAAAGGAGTACTGGTAGTGGGCATAAAAGCCGCACGATGGACCTCAAGTTGTGCTTGAATAATCATTCGTTAAGTTTATTGTCCCGAAAAGGCGAAGGATCTTGTTAGTCTCGGATCGACACATGGTGCCAATGTGAAATGCAGCGTCATCCAGCTTACATCCCTCTATCTTCGGCTAAGAGCAACAACTACATTTTACTATTGTTGCCGCTGTTATTGTTATTAATTTTCTATTGTTGAAGGTTTGCTCCGTAATTCTTTTCCCGTTTTCTTAAGATTTCCCGTTCTGCGACTTGTGTTATTCACAAATTTCCTTTGTGGGCAGTTGCTTCTTGTTATCTTATGATTTACTGTCTGGCAGAGTTATATTTCTAATTATTCTACGTCCAAAATTCAATAAAGACTTCTTTTCTCCTTTTCCTAGACTTCACCCCCTTCTGGAGACGGATCTTATGCTCCGGCAGACTGTTGGTACTGGACTTGCGTGTTACAACTTTGACCTAATATATGGTTATAACAACACAGTTAAATTATGCCACTGAGCTTCAAAATGGAAACAGGGATTTGTGAACGTAGGGTTGTCGTAGCGATACTGAATACCGAAGCTCCGAAATCCTTCAAAAACAAACGAAAAGTATACCTATTAAAAAAAAAAATAGGTAAAAATTCGCTTAATGCCTCCCTGAGAGACAATGTCCACTCCTTCGGAAGTAACAACTTAAGTGTAGACCAGATGTGGCTTGAATTAAAAGAAATGGTATTGAAAGCAATAGATTTGTACCAAATAAATTAACAGACGACGGAGCTGATCTCCCATGGATTACAGCACAGGTCAGAACAAGGTTGCAGAAACAACGAAAAAAACTATGCCAAATTTAAACGAACGCAAAATCTCCATGATTGCAGAAGCTCGAGATCTGGTACGGACTTCAATGTGAGATGCTTACAGTAGTTTCCACAACGAAACTTTCTCTCGATACCTGGCAGAAAATCCAAAGAGATAGATTCCGGTGCTATGTAAAGTATGCTATCGCGAAGAAACAATCAGTGCCTTCTCTGTGCGATAGCAATGGAAATTCTGTCGATGACGGTACTGACACCAAAGATGACAAAGTAAATATCCCAGAATTCGAATCAAGTACAGTTGCCAAGATGAGTGACTTAGAAGTAGATATCCCCGGAGTAGTGAAGCAACTTAAATCACTTAATAAAAGCAAATCTTCCTGTCCAGACTGTATACCAGTTAGGTTTCTTTCAGAGTATGCTGATGCGGTAGCTCCATACTTAACAATCATATACAACCAGTCGCTCAACGAAAGATCTATACCCAAAGACTGGAAACTTGCACGGATCACACACGTATTCATGAAAGGCAATAGGAGTAATCCACTAAATTACTGGCCCTTATCATTCACGTCGATATTCAGCAGGATTCTGGAACGTATATTGCGTTCAAACATTATGAATAATCTCGAAAAGAACGCTATGTTGACGCACAGTCAACACGGATTTAGAAAACTTCGTTCTTGTGAAACAAAAATATCTCTCTACTCGCACGAAGTGTTGACAAGGGATTTCAAATCGATTCTGTATTTCCAGAAGGCTTTTGACACTGTATCTCACAAGGCGACCTGTATTCAAATTGCGTGCTTATGGAATATCGTCTTAGTTATGCGACTGGATTCGTGGTTTGCTGTGAGAGAAGTCACAGTAATTGACCTACAGTCATCGAGTAAAACAGAAGTGATTTCTGGCTTTCCCCAAGATCACTGCCGTAGGCTCTCTGTTGTTCCCTATTTATGTTAACGATTTAGGAGACAATCTGAGCAGCTGTATTAGGTTGTTTGCAGATGATGCTGTCGTCTATCGTCTAATAAAGTCATCAGAAAGTCAAAACAAATTGCAAAACGAGTTAGGAAAGATATCTGTAGGGTGCGAAAATTGGCAACTGACTTTAAATAATGAAATCCGTTAAACTTAGATTACACGATAAATCAGTCAAAGATCTCTGGAAAGAGAAAAACTAAAATTTTTATGAATTCAGTGAGAGCATCATGTGTTACACAAATATCAAAACGGTGGCTGATTCCTGTCACATGCGAAGCAGCTGGTCTCTCGTTATCGAATTCACGGCTTCAACAATGCGATGTCACAGACTTTAGTGTTAGGCGTGTTTGTGGGGTGGGGATGGAGGTGGGGAACACGGTCTTTTAAATTACCATAGATAAAAGCTACAAGGTGTGAGGTCTGGAGACGTGGGAGGCCAAAGACAATGGAGTTCATCCTCTGTTCCTCTTCTTCCAATCCAACGTCCTGTAAGGGTGTAATCTAGGTAACGTCTGGCGTGCTTAGAGAAATTTGAACTTTTCTCTTTACAGGAACATTGGAATTGTGTTTCTATCTTTTGTGGTTTGGAAGCAACAAATATTTGAAACCTGTTCCTTCTTTTTGGAAAGCCCTGTATTATCGACAATTAGGGGAGACAGTGTTACCGATATGTTACAGGATTTGAGGTGGACGTCTTTAAAACAAAGGCGTTTATCGTTGCGGCGGGATCTTCTCACTAAATTTCAATAACCAATTTTCTTCTCCAATTGCGGCGTTGACGCCGACCTACATAGGGAGAAACTATCATCATAATAAAATAAGGGAAATCTGAGCGCCCTGTTCGAAAGTGGAATAATGGACCATTATTATGAAGGTGGTTCGATGAACCCTCTGCCAGACACTTAAGCGTGATTTGCAGAGTATCCATGCAGGTGAATGCTAAATCTCTTGCCACATTTATCGATCTATGAACACCATGATTTAAACACAATGATTTAAACTGCTGTATCTGTTTCCCGCATGAACAGAAGTGACGGTTGGTATTCAATAACGAAAATGAGCACGTGACTTGTAACGTGGCATTAGTTTCGAGGACGACAACTACTGCACTCCGTAAACATTCTGTTTTGACGCTTGCACTTATGCACTCGCTCTGGGATCGGCTACATCATCGTTTAAGAATAGGATAGTATTGCAATATATTAGCACCTGGGAGTGCACTTTTTAGTCCTTTATGTCAGTAAGCCAAACATAAACCTGCTTTTTTTTCTTTTTTTAGACTGTATTTGAAAATGACCTATAAGACCGTAAGGGCGAAAGTGACCTATCCTGGAAGCTTAAATAAAGTGACTACTTGCTGACAACAGTGGAGGTGGAAACTCAAATTGTCTTTTAACAATGGTCTGTTTGAACATCTGTAAAAAATCATTGCACTGTGTATGTGAATATACGTTGCACTTTTGCTTCTAAGCCAATGGATCGATTTCATCCAAACTTGGTGCAATTATCACTTACTATAGGGGAAGAAGCACTGAGAGCCTAAGAATCACTTACCTACAATAGGCGTAAGGATGACTGACCAAAGCCTAATTCAAGACCATCTGGAGAAATTTCAACGAAAGTAGATCGTTATTTATATTACCTGTATAACTGTATACATAAAAGCACTAAGGGAGGAACATACCCCTACCACTCGTAAAAGACATCAAATAAATTCGCAATTGCGAATAAGGACTACCATCAGCTGTAGAATGGAGTGATGACAATGAAAATTTATGCCGGACCCGGCATCGAACCCGGATCTCCCGCTTATCGCGAGCGGTTGTCTTACTATTTGGCTATCAGTACACAGCTCACGGCGAGACCCAAACGTCCATATGTCGTCAACCATGAGCCTATGAGCCTACGACCTGTACTCGTACATCCATTATGTATATACCCGTACAGGTTGGACGTTATACTTGAAAGTCGCACGCCCTGTAATGGCAAATAAATGCGATATTGCATGCATGCCAAGTTATACACACACGAAATGTATATGTCTGTGAAAATTGTGTGACTTATGTGCACATGGGCTTGTCTGCGATCATCACTCTGAACACTGTCACAATACACGAAAAACGAACTTGAGAATAGGATTTATTTTCAGAAACGTGTCGTACAGAAAACAAGAAAAGAAAAGTCGTGACTGGCAGTACCAAATTTCATTTTGTAACAATCAAAACCGTTACTTTCTTCCTTCCTGCCCTCCTAGTTTCGCGCTTACCTTCATCCACTTTCCGTAGGACACTATGGTAAAAGTTTTATCAGCCTACCGAAGGTGCTACTTCTGCTTCCAGTTATTCATCACATCATCGCAAACTACTTCGACTGATTTCAGTGATGAGTACTTCACACAAGTGATGAGTACGTTTCCGTTGAGGACAAGGAAGTATTAATAATTAACAACTCTGAGTCATGGCAGTGATATTTCAGTTCCATGCTGTGGCACATTTTCGAATATAGTGTTACGTAATAAAGCGAGTTGCGGTTAAGATTTCTGTGTACTACGTTCGAAAACATACAGTAGAAAATTTTGAAGTAAGTGATGCATTCCGCATACAAGTCAAACTTATGGTTTTAATTCTACGCCATTTTGGAACTAGCTGAGGAGCAGAATTTATGGAGGTGCAAGGCAGCCAGTTTGCCATCGTTCCGAAAAGTGAGAAGAGGAACAACGACGCGAGCAAAGAACAACTGACGTGGGCGGAATAAGTGTCATGGGACTGAGCGAAAGTGGCTTCTGGGACCTTTTGGAAATTTGGTGAATGGATACACTTCCGTGCCGGCCGGGGTGGCCGAGCGGTTCTGGGCGCTACAGTCTGGAACCGCGCGGCCGCTGCGGTCGCGGGTTCGAATCCTGCCTCGGGCATGGATGTGTGTGATGTCCTTGGGTTGGTTGGGTTGAGGTAGTTCTAAGTTCTAGGGGATTGATGACCTTAGAAGTTTTCAGTTTGAACGGCGAAATACCCTTTGGACTTGTCCCTGTTAATGCAATGGGGGCGGCAGGGAATAGTCCGTCAGTAACGATGCTGTCTGCGTAAGTTCACGCAAATAATATTTGAACCCTAGTACTACTGGAGACCAAATTCTGGTCTGGTCATGATATGAAATGGTCTCCTGCAGATGTAGTGCCACCATACTGGCCTGTTTTTTCAGACAGCGCTTTCAAAAGGCTCATGGAACGAAACGCCAGAGGGATTAATAGAACTGATTTATTATTTGGTCAAATAACTGCAAATTCCTTCAGATGTGAAAACCTAGCATTCTTCCAACATTAGAGACAATACATGCCGCTACACAATTCATGTATTACTGGTTCAAATAGCTTGAACTAATTATTTCCGACCTTTAGTTCGCCGACATACTAGGTTTTGAATTGTATAGACCATGTCTAATTTTGATCCATAAAGTCATTGCCAAATGGTAATAACAGAAATGCACGGGAGCTGTTGGTTGGTTCATTAGGGGGAGGGGACAAAACAGCGAGGTCATCGGTCCTATCGGATTAGAGAAAGAAGGAGAAAGAAGTCGGCCGTGATCCTTTCAAAGGAAACATCCTGGCATTTGTCTGAAGCTACTTTGGAAAATGATGGAAAACCTAAATCAGGATTGCCGGAAGCGGATCTGAACCGTCGTCCTCCGGAATGGGAATCCAGTATGCTAACCACTGCGCCACCTTGCTCTGTAGCAGCTACACACAAATAATTAAAACGGGATTGTTCACGGAAGAACGAAAAATAATAGAGGAAAACTCAGCAGCAGATAAATTGTTTCATAGACGTATCGTTAAATAGGATATGCAGATGGCGAAGGATTTAGTGCAGTCAGCATGTTGTACCTGTCAGATCTCATGTGCAAGCCGCTATGTTAAGAGGTAAAGTGACTAAATACGGATAAAAAAACGCAGTGTGTGTCAAAATGACGTCACTTACGTTGTTATATGCACTAGAAGTGAGCATAAGACGGCTGACGTGATGAAACAAACGAATGTTATACACATGTCTAGGGCGAATGTCCGTGTATAGCTTTTAGCCCCTGGAATTTTCACTATTTGTTCCTTGCGAAAGGTGTTCACGACAAAATATCAAATCCGTCGCTATTTTCACCCGAATCTTCATTTATTTTTACAGTCGCAGACTTCAATAATGTCTGGACAAGACAAAAAAATTTCCTTCCTGTTCTCTCACACTGGTTAAAAATTTTTTTCAGCTTTGAGAAATAATGTCTCATTCCATAATTTGCTACATCCGTGGTATTGTATACCACACGTCGCGTACATTCACTAGTTACGAAAAGCAACCCGCGCTTGCTTGTGTGTGTGTGTGTGTGTGTGTGTGTGTGTGTGTGTGTGTGTGTGTAGAACCATTGCAATAACTCTCTGAGAAAACGAAGTGTTGCAGAAACTAATTGGTGGAGTTGGTTTTCTTGATGCGCAATTCAGCATCGTTAACGAAATAAAGCGACGAGAAGCAAAGAGAGGACACAGTACAGAATACATAAGGATGACAAATGGAAATTGGCTTTCAGACATTTCGGGAATATGAAGTGTCATATGCTAATGGAACAACTGAACTTTACACTCGTTGCATGATTGGTTCCTTGCCAAGCTACTTATATTTGGTCTCAAAGTTGTAAGGAAAAAACAGCAGTTGCAAATTTATGTAAATTAGAATTTCTTACTCTCGATATTCTCAAATGTTTATTGAAGCGGAGTGCACGAAATGTACACGCTTCTAACGTGCTCCTTCTGTGATTACTTAACAAGAAGTAGCTTAAATTACTTACCAGCGGACATGAAAGACAACTTGGGGATAAACCGATCATGCAGTTTGCATAAATACTACAGGTGTGTAGGAAATATGCTAATGACAGCCGTTAGGTTGGTTCAGTTTATGGCAGTCACCGTAAAGAATTTAGTACCAACAAACATGGAATAGTTCAATGACACCTCGGTCCACCTTAATCACAGCGTATATTTAAGTCCACGTCGACGTTGTAGTTACGTCGTGTTTGCACATACACTTGAAAAAAATCTGTGTACAGCACAACGAGTTGACAAAAGTCATGGGATAGCGATATAAATATATACAGATGGCGGCAGTACTGCGTACACAAGGTATAAAAGGACAGTGCATTGCCAGGCATTTAAACTCACGTGAGTCATGTGATTATAATTACAGGACCGGAATTAACAAACATTGAACCCGAAACAGAAGTTGGAACTAGACGCATGGGAAATTACATTCCGGAAATCGTTAGCGAATTCAATATTCCGAGATCCATAGTGTCAAGAGTGGTTTTTTTTTGTGGTTTTAGGGCGCACAACTTCAACGGTCATTAGCGCCCAGACTACGTTAGGAATGCACCGCGAGTCACAAGTTTAAAACAGCAACGAAACGGAAAACACGATAAAAGACAGACTGACAGGCATAGGATTATAAAAACAGCATAATCAAATGTCCTTAGAGAGGGTGGTCAAGTTGATAGAATGAAGAACGCGAGCAGCTGCTCGTGGGTCATCCGCTAAAATGGCATCTAGAGTACATGGCAGGCCAAGATCAAGACGCAGTGTGTTAAAATCCGGACAGGACGTTAAAATGTGGCGGACCGTCAGCAATTGCCCACATGGGCAGAACGGCGCCGGTGCAGCCGTCAGCAGATGGCGATGGCTGAACCGGCAGTGTCCAATTCGTAACCGGGCCAAAACTACCTCCTCCCGCCGAGAAGGGCGTGAGGAGGACGTCCAAGCCGCGGGAAGAGGTTTCAAGGCCCGAAGCTTGTTGTCTGTAAGTGCAGCCCAATCGGCATGCCACAGCGATAAAATGCGCCGACAAATGGCCCTGCTACAATCTGACGAAGGGACACAACAAGAAGCTGTCCGAAGCTGGAGGACCGCAGCCTTGGCCGCGGCATCTGCAGCTTCGTTCCCAGGGATACCGACATGGCCAGGAACCCACATAAAGCTAACCGGAGAACCGACGTCCACCAGCTGCTGAAGAGAGCGTTGGATCCGGTGCACGAAAGGGTGAACCGGGTACGGATCACTGAGGCTCTGGATGGCGCTCAGGGAATCGGAGCAGATGGCATAAGCAGAATGTCGGTGGCGGCAGATGTAAAGAACAGCCTGGTAGAGGGCAAAGAGTTCAGCTATGAAGACCGAACAATGGCCATGGAGCCGGTATTTGAAACTTTGTGCCCCGACAATAAAAGAACACCCGACCCCGTCATTGGTCTTAGAGCCATCTGTATAAATGAAGGTCATATTAATGAACTTCGAGCGAAGTTCTACAAAACGGGAGTGGTAGACCGAACCGGGGGTAACCTCCTTTGGGAGCGAGCTGAGGTCAAGGTGAACGCGAACCTGAGCCTGGAGCCAAGGTGGCGTGTGGCTCTCGCCCACTCGAAAGGTTGCAGGGAGTGAAAAATTAAGGTGTTGAAGGAGGCGACGAAAGCGAAATCCAGGGGGTAGCAGGGCAGAGACATGCAACCCGTATTGACGGTCGAGAGAGTTGTCAAAAAAGGAACGATATGACGGGTCGTCGGGCATTGCCAGTAGCCGACAGGCATACCGACAAAGCAGTATATCGCGCCGGTAGGTGAGTGGCAATTCACCAGCGTCAGCATGAAGACTCTCGACGGGACTAGTATAAAACGCTCCGATCGCAAGTCGTAAACCCCGATGTTGTATGGAGTTGAGGCGGTGTAAGATGGATGGCCGTGCAGAGGAGTATACGAAGCTCCCTTAATCCAGCTTGGAGCGGACGATCGACCGAAACAGGCGAAGTAGGACGGTTCGATCCGCTCCCCACGACATACCACTGAGAACACGGAGGACATTTAGAGAATGGGTACAACGGGCAGCCAAATATGACACATGTGGAGACCAGCTAAGTTTCCTGTCAAATGTAAGACCTAAAAATTTTGTTGTCTCCACGAATGGGAGAGCAACGGGACCGAGTCGTAAGGACGGTGGGAGAAACTCTTTGTAGCGCCAGAAGTTAATACAGACCGTCTTCTCGGCAGAAAAACGGAAGTCATTGGCGACACTCCAGGAGTAAAGACGGTCAAGAGAACGCTGAAGACAGCGCTCCAGGAAACATGTACGCTGCGCGCTGCAATAGATGGTAAAATCGTCCACGAAAAGGGAGCCTGATACATCAGCTGGGAGGCAATCCATTATTGGATTGATGGCTATGGCGAAGAGAGCGACGCTCAAAACTGAGCCCTATGCCACCCCATTCTCCTGGCGAAAGGTGTCTGACAGGCCAGAACCCACACGTACCCTGAACTGTCGATCCATTAAAAAGGAACGAATAAAAAGAGGGAGGCGACCGCGAAGGCCCCATGTATGCATGGTGCGTGTCAAGAGTGTGTAGAGAATACCAGATTTAAGGCTTGCTTCTCAGGACGGACAACACAGTGGCCAACTGCCTTCACCGACAGCAGCTGCGTTTGCGTAGAGTTGTCAGTGCTAACAGACAAGCAACACTGCGTGAAATAACCACAGAACTCGATGTGGGACTTACGATGAATGTATCCGTTAGGACAGTGCGGAAAAATTTAGTGTTAACGGGCTATGGTAGCAAACGACCGACGCGAGTGCCTTTGCTAACAGTACGACATCGCCTGTAGCGCCTCTCCTGGGCTCGTAGTCATATCGGTTGGACCCTAGATGACCGGAAAGCCGTGGTCTGGTCAGACGGGTCCTCATTTTAGTTGGTTAGAGCTGATGGTAAGGTTCAAGTGTGACGCAGACACCACGAAGCTGTGGACCTAAGTTGTAAACAAGGCACTGTGCAATCTGCTGGTGACTCCGTGAAGGTGTGGAAATGCACTGGGTCCTCTGGATCACGTGATCCGATCATTGATTGGCAGTGGTTATGTTCGGCTACTTGGAGACCATTTGCAGCCCCTTATAAACTTCATGTTGTAGATGGCAATGTGCCACGTCACCGCGCCACAAATTGTTCGCATTGATTTGAAGAGGATTCTGGTCAATTCGTGCAAATGATTTGGCCACCAAGATCGCCCACCATGAATCCCATCGAGCATTCATGGGACATAACAGATATGTCAGTTCGTGCACAAAATCCTACATCGGCAACACTTTCGCAGTTAAGGACGGGTGTAGGAGCAGCATGGCCTAATATTTCGGCAGGAGACTTCCAACGACTCTGAGTCCATGCCGTGTCTAGTTGTTGCACTAGCCCGGGCAAAAGGAGATCCTATACGATATTAGGATGTATCTCACGACTCTTATGACCTCAATGTAAATCAAAAAGTTGGAGGTGTAATAATTCGAGGGTAGGTAGAATTCGCTTTGCAAAGTGCTACAACCAAATGAAAAGTGGTCTTATACAGCTATTTCAATACCTTGTATAGCCTGCACTAGCCACGATGCAGCCCAGTAACCGCGTGTAGATCTCTATGCCGGAAGACACTTTACAGTGTGTGGCAGAGGACACTTCGAAAACCACTTTCGTGCTTCCTTGTTCCACTAACGAAAGATACATGGTGAAATTGTAGTACAACTGTACAGCTGTGGAACAGAGGTGTTAAGATAAGATTAATTTTCTAAATTTGACAGTGAAATATAAATTTACTAGAAAGATAAAAAAAACATTAACACGAGGTCATTGTGAATACTACTTAAATTTGCCTCAATACAGCAGAAAATCAGAACACACAAACTGATGTAAGTCCTTAGAATTATTTCAAGAAAGTACAAATCGTGCTCATCACTCTACAAAGGAGAGCCAGAAAAGTTTTTAAAAGGTCTTTCAAAACATTGCCATAAAAAAACATTGATTCAAACAAAGCCTACAAAAAAGGTGCTAACACTTAAAAATATCACTTAAAATAATCTTAATCTTTAATACAGCGTGCACCTATATTTCTAATACGAGCTGGTAACGATAAGGCAAGAGGAAATCAGGTACGAGCAACAGAGGTCTCAGTCTCAACAACAACTATCGCAATTTAAGCATTGTGGTAACTGAGTACATCATAGCAGTGTACCAGACACCTCGAAAAAAAGCAATCTGATGAGAATAACAGAAGAGTAAGCGATCCAGTATCGTTTACAATTTAACTTGGAAAACCCTCTTGATGTATAGAGTGTCCAAATGAAACGTTCTTGATTTCCAAACGTAATTTTAATAAAAATCTAAGTGACATGTATATTCGCAGTTTGAAGCGACATGGTAAGCAACTCACAAACTTTAACGTAGATTTTGCTAACCATTTCCTTTTGTTCTGTTTCAGGTGCTAAATAGTTACCAGAGATCACTATACCTCAACAGAGAGCCCAGTGCGTGGTGTGGTAAGGTAACGAAATCGCCAATTGCTGTCCAAAGAAATTTCCGACGTGAATTTCAAAGTGAGCCACTAGACTTTAAGACTATTAAGGCTTGGTATGACACATCCCTAGTCAGTGTGATTATAAACACTCAGGTTCTGCTTGAAAACACACATGTGATGAAGAAGTAGAGGAGATCACAGTCTTTCCAAATCAGCCCGTCTAAGTTGTTCGCTGAGCAATACGAGAACTACCACATCCCTCGCTCAACGGTTCACAAGGTGTTGCATAACGACTTCGCTTTTATGCTTACGAAGTTCAAATTGTGCAAGCAAACACTACAGCTTTGGCACGACTCTTCTATTGAGATGTTGGACCGGATTGGGCAAAACTGCAACCATCCAGGAAAATGTCGTTTTCTCTAACGAAGCAGCCTTCCACACATGTAGGGAGGTTAATCGGCACCACGTTCGCATCCGGGTATCGCATAACACCGGTAGTTTTGAGGAGCATGTTGACGTGGCCAATCAAAACGTAATAACAGTTTTAAAAACAAGGCCAAGGGCAAATGGAATGGCTTTATTTCCCTGACAAGTGTATTTATTCAAACTACTTCTGCAAAAGTGGTATGGAACCGACCGTTAACGCACGCCTTACTGTGTTCTACGCTGAAAAGCCGAAGAAACTGGTACACTTGCCTAATATGGTGTATGGTCCCCGCGAGCGTGCATAAATGCCGCAACACGACGTGGCATGGACTCGACTAATGTATGAAGTAGTGGTGAAGGGAATTGACACCATGAATCCTGCAGGGTTGTCCATAAATCCGTAAGAGTACGAGGGGGTGGAGATGTCTTCTGAATAGCACGTGCAAGGCGTCCCAGATATGCTCAATAATGTTAATGTCTGGGGATTCTGGTGGCCAGCGGAAGTGTTTAAGCTCGGAAGTGTGTTCCTGGAGCCACTCTGTAGCAATTCTGGACGTTTAGGGCGTCGCATTGTCCTGCTGGAATTTCCCAAGTCCATCGGAATGCACAATGGACATAAATGGCTGGTGGTGATCGGACAGGATGCTTACGTACGTGTCACCTGTCAGAGTCGTATCTAGACGTATCAGGAGTCCCATATCACTCCACCTGTACACGCCCCAACCATTACAAAGCCTCCAATAGCTTTAACAGTCCCCTGCTGACATGCAGGGTCCATGTGTTCATGAAATTGTCTCCATACCCGTAAACGTCCATCCGCTCGATACAATACGACACGAGACTCGCCCGACCAGGCAACATTTTCCAGTCTTCAACTGTCCAATATCGGTGCTGACGGGTCCAGGCGAGGCTTAAAGCATTGTGTCGTGCAGTCATCAAGGATCAAGCGCAGACGATTGGGCCTTCGGCTCCAAAAGCCCTTATCGATGATATTTCGTTGAATGGTTGGCACGCAGACACTTGTTGGCGAACCAATATTGAAATATGCAGCAATTTGCGGAAAGGTTGCACTTTTGTCACGCTGAATAATTCTCTTCAGTCGTCGTTGGCCACGTTCTTGCAGAATCTTTTTCCGACTGCAGCGATGTCACAGATTTGGTGTTTTACCAGATTTCTGATATTCACGGTACACTGGTTAAATGGTCGTACGGGAAAATCTCCACTTCATCGTTACCACGGAGATGCCGTGTCCAATCGCACGTGCGCCGGCTGAAACATCACGTTCAGATTCACTTAAATCTTGATAATGTGCCGTTGTAGCAGCAGTAACCGTAGTTTTACCGGCCTGAGGGCCACGCCTTGCAGAAGACTGCCGCTCTGACACACCTAATCAAGAATTATGTACAGCAGTTTATACGCTCTTGCTAAGTTGAGCTGAAAGCCCATGTCGGCGATGTGTCTCAAACAGTTGCTTTTTTTTTAAAAAAAATAGTTTAATACTCTAAGACTTTTATTCTTTTGGGCCCGCAGTGCAAAATATGTCTTTTAATGACATGATTATTTACGAATAATATCCAGCTACACTGCTATGTAAGTTGTTTGTATTTTATCTCATTCACGATGAGCCTATTTCGGAAAATTGCCATCGTCAGGTGCTACGTAACATGGTTGCTGTCATGTCCTGTCTGTTTTGGAATTATTATTTTCTCCCAGGTGTAGAGCGGAGATGTGTATCAGATGTTACTTGTTTTCCAAATATGCTACTTTTCTGTCATCCAACTGTCAGAAAATAGAGTGTGTAAGCTAAAGGGTGAAAGATGTTTCCATTCCACGTTCCCTTGGCCTTGTTTCTAAAACTGTCATTACTTTTTGACTGGCCACGTCCAATGGTAGCAGAGCGTGGTTTTTATTGCTGGGCGAGGGGTGAGGGGCGGACTTTTCAAATGTTCAAATGTGTGTGAATTCCTAAGGGACCAAACTGCTGAAGTCATCGGTCCCAAGACTTACACACTACTACTTAAACTAACTTACGCTAAGGACAACACACACACCCATGCCCGAGGGAGGACACGAACCTCCGGCGGGAGGGGCCCCGCGCGATTCGTGACATGGCGCTTTAGCCGCGCAGCCACTCCGCGCTGCGCGGAGGGGGGGGGGGGGGGGGGGTGACTGGGACTTTTAATTAAGCATATTTCCACTTCGTTTTTTATTTATTGACATAATATTTAAGGTAAATTATTGTTGCTTATACATTTGTGATTTTCAGGCCACAGGTCAGTACGGATGCGCGGCCTTGCCCGTGGCTCAGCTTGTTAAAGAATGAACAGATTACCGACGAAGCTAAGATGCGCTCTCAAGTTCGCTAGGGAAGCTTTGCCGATCTCATTGCGTGGGTGAGGGCGGCGTTGGGTAAGACCCTCGTCATAACCGCGGAAACTGTTGGTGAGGTAGGTGATGTGCTGCCACATTATACCGGTGCGTTGCCAAGTTTAGGGCAGAACATTTTTTTTTATGGCAGTTCTCCGCTTCTAAACAACTTGCTCTCCTTTAGGCACAACTATTGCAGTGGGAAAACTGGGTTAGTGATCTTGGCCATCTTAAGCATGGTGCCAACCGCGTGTAAGTTACTCATCAGTGGAAGGGTCTAGTTCTTAAATTGCAAGGTGTTTTAAATCATCTTGCTTTAGAGGATGCAGCAGGTTTGAGTGGGGACCATGTTTCTGACACCCAAGTTGTTTTTAGTAATCCTGATTAAATGCGTACTTGGTCCCAGTATTTTGCTGTAAGTAATTTCAGCACACTACCACACCCTAGTATAAGTGGTCTGTTGAGTCCGTGAGTGACGTCGAGGTAGTTTTATGGCTTTCTGTTAAATTTTAGCGTTATGCTGACGCACTGAATTTGCCTCATGCTCAGGTTCTTCAATTACTGCACCCGTTAACTAGTGGGACATTGCTCAAATATTTGCTTACATTTTGAGCGAGGGAAAGTGGTTGAACGAGTTACGTAAGCGGGTGATCAGTTTAAAGCTGTTCCCCCATTTGAATAACGAGTTGCAGTGTAGGCATTACTAGCGGGTGCAATCCAGTAATGAGCCCTTGAGTAAATGCATTGAGCGGACCCTAACAGCTGTTTCGACTTTAGAATTGTGAGTTCCCGAGGATCAAATTGTCGATAACATTTTGGAAGGGATGAGACCCAAGGATTGATCTCGTACGCCTTTGCTAGTAAACCCTCCCTCCACATTTGATCAATTAAGTGCTGTGGTTTCCAGCATTGAGGGACTTACAAAATTGTTAAGGCTTTCGTGACCAGTTGTTTCTGTCTCGGGCTCTTCGGCCGACGTTCGTCTGATGATTTTACTGACTTGAGGGACTTAGTTACGCTGATAATCAGAGGTTTCAATCATCTTTTGTTGTTTGGGAGTTAGTGGTTGTTCGGGCAACCTAAATTTGATAGTGTCCCGCGACAATGATCTAAAATCCGTTTTCGTTGCCGTCAGGTGAGACATTTTGTTCGTGAGTATGCCGTTCATTGAGAAGGGGAAGGTAGACAGTTGACGGTGTTGGAATTCGAAAGGAGTTCATACCTTCCTTGCCTAGGCATTGTCGTCGAATTGGGGGCGTAGTGGGTGAGCTCTTACCTTTTGTGTATGCTGAGTTGAATCATGATTCACTTTGCACCCTTTTCGTTCTGAGAGCTCAGTATCGCTGCCGGACTATCATTTTTACCTGGAGTATCACTCTTTATGTGGGTTTGCTCCCTTACTAACTTCTGCTCGGAAGTATCGATCTGTCAGCGGCGATCAGCTGCTTTTAGTCGGCGAGTACGTCATTAGTTTGAGTATTGCGAAGCTTCCCTGCCCAGTTAAGTTGTTAGCGGTTAAGAATTTGTCCGCTAATTTAATCCTAGGCTGTGATTGTATATCCTGAATGGGATTAATGTTGGATAGCCAACAACGCACTATTTGTTTTGAATTTTGTTCTGGGGAGTGAATAGGTTTATCCTCATGTAGTATTTCATTGCCGTGTGTTCTGTTTTGCCCGATACTGAGTGCTATGAACAGAGTCATGCGGAGCCACGACAAAGGGATCAATTGTCGTGGGGGGCTCGATAAGTTTCAGGAAGTCCTCACCAATAGCCTTGGCATGACTATCAAGATCCGGAACAAAATCCGGTTGATTGACGAAGTTCCGGTTTGTCAATCACTGTACAGATTATCCCCCTCTCACCCATGATGAAGAGCCTGCGTTCCCTGATAGTAAGTTGCTTGAAGGGGTCATAAGACCTACCTCCCCCTGTGTGTCACCAATAGGCCTATGTTTGGTTCCTAAGAATAGTAAGGGGGAGTTCCGACAGCTAGCGATTACTGGTTGGTGAACGAGAAGTTTATCTTTACCTGATACTCATCATTGTTTGAGTTGAGAGGGGAATATAAGTCTGGGGCGAAATAGCACAATGCCTTTGTGAAACTACAGTCTTCACGGGAAACATCGAGCTACCACGGGCTCGAAAAGGCAACAGACAGAAACCAAGACCCGCAATCCCCAAGCGGCCGTATCGAAGCAGAAGAGAGACGTTACGGAGGCCCAGAACAACTCATGGAGGTGGCCAACAGGTGCAAAGGTTAAATCAAACAGCCGCCCAACTTAGGCCAGCTCTGGAGAAACAGCAACTTGCACAGTTCAAGGGTGGGGTTTAAGGATACAAACCCATTACACCGAAGGTGCCACGAAATATCTAGAATAGAACAGTAGATGGACCTTCAGATTAAATGAATATACATGAAACAACTGGCACCAAGGTTACACTATCCAGGCTCATTCTTTCGGGCATTCATATAAGCAAACAGTTGCGCTATCAGAGTTCTGTATCCAGGATCAAAAATCGTGTCAGGGATCACACCACGAAATAACAGAATTTGAGGGTCACTAACAAGGGAACCTCCCCATCGCACCCCCCTCAGATTTAGTTACAAGTTGGCACAGTGTACAGGCCTTGAAAAACTGAACACAGATCACTCGAGAAAACAGGAAGAAGTTGTGTGGAAGTATGAAAAAAATAAGCAAAATATACAAACTGAGTAGTCCATGCGCAAGATAGGCAACATCAAGGATAGTGTGAGGTCAGGGGCGCCGTGGTTTCGTGGTTAGTGGGAGCAGCTGCGGAACTAGAGGTCTTTGGTTCAAGTCTTCCCTTGAGTGAAAAGTTTACTTTCTTTATTTTCGCAAAGTTATGATCTGTCCGTTCGTTCATTGACGTCTCTGTTCACTTTAATAAGTTTAGTGTCTATGTTTTGCGACCGCACCGCAGAACCGTGCGATTAGTAGACGAAAGGACGTGCCTCTCCAATGGGAACTGAAAACATTTGATCGCAAGGTCATAGGTCAACCGATTCCTCCACAGGAAAACACGTGTGATATATTCTACACGGCATATGCGTCACATGACAGGAATATGTTGTCGACCCACCTAACTTGTACACTTCGCGAATGGGTAAAAAGATTCTTCTACCTTGCCCGATTTAGGTTTTCTTGTGAATGTGATAATCACTCCCAAAAAAGTGATGAAAACATAAGAGTTGGTCACATAAACTGCAACATGAATTGTCTGAAAATAAAAAATCAAACTTTTCACCCGAAGGAAGACTTGTACCAAGGACCTCTCGTCCTGCGGCTGCCCACGCTAACCATAGGACCACGGCGCTCCTGAGCTCACACTGTCATTGATGTTGCATATCTTACGTATGGGCTACTCAGTTTGTATATTCTGCTTATTTTTTTCATACTTCCACACAACTTCTTCCTGTTTTCTCGATTGATCAGTGTTCAGTTTTTCAAGGCCTATCCACTGTGCCAACTTATAACAAAATCTGAGGGGGGTGAGATGGGGAGGTTCCCTTGTAAGTAGTGGAAAAACGACCAAGGCGGACGATGAACCCCTTCAGCCGAATGCAAACAACTGAGGGCCTCTTCATACTGGTAATTGATGGGGCCTTCTCCTGTCCGTTCTGGCGCTGCCACTTCTGTCCGACCAGAGCCGCTCAACCAGTCTGCCTTGCATCGATCACTCCATCCGCCATTCTACCGATCGCGCCCTCTCGCGGCCACAGCCACTGAAATCGAGCTGCCTCTGCGAGATCGGTTCCTCTGCCCGAACAAACATCTCAGAAGCGAACAAATAGACAGACCCTGGGAATTGTAAGGAAGCTGAGCTGCACGGCTCACATATCACAGGCACCGAAAAAATCAATTATCGCTTGCCGACACAGGACCTACCACCAGCTTCGGACAAAGCTACGGGCTACGTGCTGCAGTCACGGTGCTGACGACGACTTGGGCTGAGGTATACTTGACGGAGTGAGGGGGAGAAAGTCACATAGGATGCTTAGCGCAGGTGATTTTGGAATGGAGAGGAGAACTAGTTGGCGTCCTAGGAAGTGAATAAGAGTGCGAACACGTAGGAATACAAAAATGTTCAAATGTTTGTGAAATCTTATGGGACTTAACTGCTAAGGTCATCAGTCCCTAAAATTACACACTACTTAACCTAAATTATCCTAAGGACAAATACACACATCCATGGCATAGGGAGGACTCGAACCTCCGCCGGGGCCAGCCGCACAGCGCGTAGGAATACAATTTAAGAACAACTTATTTCCCAATAATTCAACTTACTCGAAGGGATGCGTTACACTCAGTTTATATCTTTGCACATCAGCGATTCCTCTATATGTAAGTCCTTTGCATAAACTCCTGGATCCTGAGTTCCACCTTTGACTATCAACGGCGAACACTCTGCTTGGAATTCTTTTCGGTAGTACACAATCGAATGCTTTACCCGCAATCGGAGACAGACAGGAGACAGCTCTTGTCTTTCCCGTACTCTGACACAAAGAAAATATCGAATATTATCCGTTGCGACTGTACACAATCTTACACATCGATTCTGACATGCACAGAAAGTAACAATTATTACTCGTTACCACTACTAGAAACAAACTCTACGTAAGTTATTCTTACTTGTCGGTAACTCAGTTGTCCCTTTGGACTGTGTACAGTCTTCTCGTAGTTAACTGCAGCAGCATCGAAATGTTACTGTGTCGTGACTCCAATACTTGGCTGTCGTACTGCTCCTTCTGATTCCTGGTAATGACTCCTTCTGCGACTGCCTTGGTACTGTGTGCTAGTTATATACTGATTTTTCAGATACTTATGGATGAGCTTCTCTAGCGGTGTTGTTTTCCCTTGGTGCTATCAAGAGTCTTCCTAATGACCGCAATGTTTCCAGAGCCTTCCAGAAGTTTCTCGAACAATCTGTCTTAACCGTTCAGTATGGTGCCGGCGGATATTGTGCTTGGTTGCCCTCACCGCACTGCCGTGGCCTCAGCGGAGCACTGGCTGCCTTCCGGATGCCCACCCAGCATTATTATTTTTGGGTCGCCTGAATATTAAAGCTTGTCTTCTTTCTCCGTAGTTGTCACACATTTTATATTAATAAAATTTGACAGCCATAACAGCATGTGTGGTGAGTACTGATGAAAAACAGCAATTGGACCACATTTTGGGTTCTATATCTCAATCGGTAGAAACGGAACTCTTTATAAGATCACTTTTTTGTCCGTCTGTCTAACTGCCTGTCTGTCTGTCAATATGATAAAACCTCTTTTTCTCAGGAACGGGATGACGCATCAACTTAAAATTTATGTCACATACTGAGGTGTAAGGTTTCTTGACAATGAAACAAATGTAAATTTCAAAGTCAATGCAGTCGAAAGATACGGCGATTTGTGTCACACACTTTGATACCCATCACTTATGAAAACCTTTAGGGTAATTGAGTTGACCTAGAATCATGATACTTGGCGAGAATCAAGGTTCCACAACAGAAGTAAAGGTAAAAAAAAAAAAAAAAAAAAAAAAAAAAAAAAAAAAAAAAACTGAAAATTCTTAATTTGCAATTATACGACACAAAAAATATTCTTTTCATTCATTATGCGACTTAAAACTTATAATTAAAACGTTTTTGAAAGGCTTGGATTTCCCGTATGCGATATCTTGAGGGTATCAATGTCGATAAGAAGCAAAAATCGTTGATATTCTCGTTTCCCGCGATGGATGAACTGTCTACATTCATAATTAAGATTGCACGAAACCATCAGAGCAATAGCCCTACCCGTACCTGGCCAGTTTGTTTCTTCATCAAGCAAACAATAACAAGAGCTGGCAAGAATTTTCAGTCTGCAGTGGCGTGTGAGCTGATTTGATATTTTCTGGCAGTTTGATTCTGCGTGCTGGACTGGGACTCTAACCTGGAATCTTTAGCAAACGTCCTGGTTCGAGTCCAGGTCTACCATACACTTTTAATCTGCCAAGAAATTTCCCTAACATGAGCCGCTTATCGGAACATGCTTCAACATTTCGCTGTCCCTCAACTTCCGCTCTTTCAGCCAAATGTGGCCTTCCAGCAGGATGGTGCACCACAGCAGTGGAGCTTACATGTTCGTGACTTCTTGGGCCGAACATTTCCACAGCGATGGACTGGACGCGAGGGCCAACCAACTGGCGACCTCAATTTACGGACACTGTAGATGTAACAGCCTTCTGACCCCACACAACCTTGTGTGCGTATGTGTTCAGATGGAGCATGGTATTACGAAAGAAGTCCAAGTCAGAGTGTGTTAATGTTTTGTACAAGACTTTTGTGTCACTCTACAAGACGTCACAAACTACAAATATCTATGTGTCATAGTTTTTTAGTTCTGTTTGGACACGTGAACACCCCGTACTTCTAGCCGACTCTACAGATGGCGCACGGTACTAGACAGCTGAAGGCCGTTCCCTGTATCGCCGGTCATGAACGCGACGCATCTCCTCCGACAGGTGGCGCTGCCGTGGTCTACGTTTTCGACTAGTGCACCTCGTTCCGGAACACTGTAACGGAGACTTTACCTGATGTTACCGACACGGTCATTCCGCGAGGTATTTGCAAGACGGTCTAATATGTTGTTTGGCCCTCCTTAGAACGTGAGTGCGTGGAATTTATCAAAGCAAGGAAGGAAAGTGGTGAGGCGTTGTTCTAGTATCCGTGAGAACGACGTTTCAGATTCCAGCCTTGCCACCCAAATTTAGGTTTTCCATGATTTTCTCAACTCAGTACCAATGCCGGTATGGTTCTTCTGTAAGGGGCCGGGCGATTTCCTTCCTCACTCTTCTCAGACCCGAGCTTGTGCTCCATCTCTAATGATACGTCGTCGTCACGATGTTATAATCTAATTTTCCTACCGTTTTTATCATAAATCGTCGGTGAGAGTGTCATTCTCCCAATTTTTAAAGACGGCTGTAATTGTATTTAAGCCAATATTCAGAAAAATATATCTGTTGCTAAGCA
Source organism: Schistocerca americana (assembly GCF_021461395.2). NCBI lineage: Eukaryota > Metazoa > Arthropoda > Insecta > Orthoptera > Acrididae > Schistocerca > Schistocerca americana. The sequence continues at coordinate 215,448,629 of NC_060120.1, forward strand.
AACACGGACATAGACACCTCGAGACGACACCTCTTACCGTAAGTTAGTGTAAGTTAGTATAAGTAGTGTGTAAATCTAGGGACCGATGACCTAAGCAGTTTGGTCCCTTTAGGAATTCACACACATTTGAACGATACTTGAACAATTATAAGTAGGCTGTTTAGGTTTTTATATTGGTAACGCCACGTAGCGCTCTGTATGAAAATCAGTGGCTGTGCTGTGTACAGTCTGTGGCTGGTTGGCATTGTTGAAATATTCGCTATTGTAGTATTGGGCAGTTGGATGTGAACAGCGCGTAGCGTTGCGCAGTTGGAGGTGAGGTTATTGTTAGTCAGGACCATTATTTTGTAGGGATTATTGAAAGTCAGACTGCGTCAGATTGCAGTGGTTGATGTGGGGAGTGAGATGGCGGAGTTTTGAGAGCGGATGATCTGGACGTGTGTCCGCCAGAAAGAGTAAATTTATGAGGCTGGATGTCATGAGCTGATATATATATATATATATATATATATATATATATATATATATATATATATATTATGACTTTTGAACGCTATTAAGGTAAATACATTATTTGTTATCTATCAAAATCTTTCATTTGCTAACTATGCCTATCAGTAGTTAGTGCCTTCAGTAGTTTGAATCTTTTATTTAGCTGGCAGTATTGGCGCTCGCTGTATTGAAGTAGTTCGAGTAACGAAGATTTTTGTGAGGTAAGTGATTCAAGAAAGGTATAGGTTATTGTTAGTCAGGGCCATTCTTTTGTAGGGATTATTGAAAGTCAGATTGCGTTGCGCTAAAAATATTGTGTGTCCCTTTAGTGTTGATCAGAATAAGTAAAGAGAGTAATGTCTGAGTACGTTCAGTCTTGCTCAGCTGTTTGAAAATCAAATAACGTAGAGGTTTATCAGCACAGTAATTCATTAATTTTTCTAGGGGGACGTTTCACAACTGTGACCGTCAGTCATTAGAGAGCATTTTACAGTTATTCTGTATTCGAGAGGAAGGGAGTTATTGAGGAATGCTTCCTAATAGTTAGCGTCTTTTGTGTGACGTAGGATAGGCAGGAGACGACAGATGCATATTTGATGATGAACTGGGAGAAATGTCCAGGCAGGTAGAGGACCAAAGAGAATACAGTAGAGAGTTAGTCAACCGAAGTGAACAAAATTCCATATTTTGTGCTGTTAGAACTAGTTAAGTATGAACTTCTGTACCATACAGCATAAATTAATGAGGAAAGAAATATCTTTTAGGAAACACAGTGGCAGACGAAATAGTCCTTTATAACAGCCGAAAAACACTCGACGTCTTTCGTCTAACCAGTTTTGGTAACACATGTATGAAAAGAAGCGTTCCTTTCGTCCGTTCTTCCGAACATGCGTTGCGTCACTGCCACGGTCAGATTACAAGCACTCTTGGCGTTGTGCAGCGCGAGTGACGAATTAAGCGACGCCTCCTCCGTAGATTTAAACGGAAACGTTTATTGGTGGACGCGGACTAATTCTCTGCTCTACTACGTTGTCAGCCATTCTAAATACGGTTGGCCAGCCTCTCTTTGATCCGCGACACAAGGCTAAATTTCTCGCAACTGCAATGTCGATCGTTAAAAACCCTGTATCCTTCTAACTACTTTCAACAAAGGTACCGAGCTCCGACCAATGGACTGCTATCAGTTTCCAGAAAATAAAAATGCAAGACCCTCAAGCAAAAGGTTATTATTTTGTCAAGTGAGGTTGTCACTTCATCATTGTTGGAGTACGTGATGCAGAATTCAGGTCAAATGAAGTAGACATGTCACAGTAAAGGATGCCAAAACCGGCGAACCAATAAACAGTGCACACCCTCTGCTGGAAAAACAGTCGTGAATTTTCTGATGCAAACGTCTATAATGGTGCGGAACGTCATCCTAGGATATATTGTTCCAACTATTGGCACCCATCTTTTGTTACAATTTGACAACAGTTCTTACAGGCTCTGTAGGACAAGTAAGTTTCTGCTGCGTCATGTCCGATACGTATTCAATGGGAGATATATGTGGTGATCTTGCTGGCCAGGGTAGATGTTGCACATCACGAAGCAGCAGTATGTGGACATAAATTGTACTTCTCAACATGCATGTCATCCACCTGTTAAAGGTGTGGAAGTGGCACGGATGCAGTATAATGGGTAGCGGTTACTTTATCCTGCAGAAACACCATATGTGACTGGGAGTTGTAACTGATAGGTCTCCACACCATGAAGCCTGAAGTGGGACCTTTGTGTCGTGGGTGAAGGTACTCCAAATCAGGCAGCTGACCGGACCTATGCCGTACGCGTGTACGTCCATCACTCGTATACAGACAGAACCTACTTTCATCAGTGAAGACTGACAGAGCATCATTCCACCCTGCAGTCAACTCTTCATATCAGAGTAGCCGTACTTGTGACTAAGCAGATCCAATATGTGTCTGGATTTCTTCCGTCGATGATATTCGGCCGCCCACTGGTGCTCCTACAATGTACTGATCACGTTGTGCGTCTGTACCACGCGGTTGTGAGAATGTTCCACAGACCATTGCTGAAAATAGTGACAGACAACCGATATGCGGGGTCCAACACGTACAGCAATTTTTCGATACCTCCATCCAGCCTCCCGCAGCCCACAATGCGGTCCCTTCAAACGGCTGAAGTTGTTTAGCAGTAGTATGGTGAAACCACAGAATGAATGTTTCACACACTCTTCACATCAAAACTCAGCACAATTACTGCCTGCAGGTTCAAAACATTGGTTGCACACACAAGTCTCTTGAGCGCCATCTGAATGCCCATGTCCATGACATAAGAATCACAAACACTGCTGCCCCTCAGTACTCGCATATTATAACCTGGTGTCACTGAACACAGCCCTTGAGGGTGTTGCATTATTTTTCCGGCAGTTTGTGCACACAGCTAACAGAGCTATGTACTGCCTCCAACTGGCTTCTGGCAACTGCTGCCGATAAACCCAGAGCAAAAGAAAACGAATACAGTTCAAGGGCACTGAGGAAGGAGTCAGACAAAACCATCATTCTCCAATGTGTACGGAAATCATTCAGGTTTATTGGTGTCAGTTAACCTTAGCCAAGTCCACCTCGTTTATCCGTCACCACACACAGTCAGCTAGACACTCTCTGCTAAGAGGTCACTTTTTAGCGAACAAGTCGTCGCTTCTGAATCCTCAACACTCTCCGAGAGAAACAGCAATTTGGCGTCCGCGAACAGAAAAGCACTTTCGGGTGATTTGTAGGTCTTCGATGACGGAAAAGTAAACTCGTTGATCATGGAGGATCACTAACTCCAGACGCTTCCAGCATAGCCACTTTGAAAACGCGGGCTCCACCTAGAGGGCCGTCGGCTCACCACCCTCACCTGACGAGGGATGACAGCTGATTCCAAGTTTCCGCAGGCCTCTCGACGAAATTATTTCTTAACAGACCTTTCAGGCAATCAGAATTAGGAGAGAATGTACGCCTTCCATTGGCCATTTCCTTCCGCCGCTTACAGCACTTCAGCAAGGTGCTATCTGCTGGCACGACTTTAAGAACTTTTCTGCAACAGATGTCTGAGACACCGGCCATCATGGAGAAAAGATTCACCTTTAAAATGAGCCTAATCTACTCAGAGCCCATCCATTCAGAGGGATTAGGGAAACACCTTCAAATCAGCTACTGGATGAAAAAGAAATCTCCTACGTTCTGCAAGCGAAAACTAGCTGATGTAACCGCAATAGCGAACAAAGCTAGCACAAGTGAGTGGCCAGGAAATGTTATTTTAGATAGTATACTTCTAGATTATCAGTAGCGTGATATTTACAGAAGACACTGCCTGAAAACCAATTTTTGTAAGTTCTGATGCAAGAGGCAAATACGCTACAAAAAAAGTTATTGAATTGTGTAAAGGATATGTATATTCACGACTTTCGGGAAAGGAATGAGAGTTCTTAGAACTGTGAAAGGGATATGTATTCACGACTTTCGGAACAGATATGAGGGTTTAAGAGTGATTTTTTAGTTACAATTAGGCTTAATTTAAATTATTAGTGGTTATCACGCAGTTGAATGTGAAATAACTGAAAAACTGCTGGTGCGAAGCTCGAACTTTGTTGCTGTAGAAAGAGTAAAGGTACTTAAAACATGGTGACTAATCATCTCTTTTTCGAAGACAGATATAGCTAACACAGGGGAGGTTTATGTACTTTAGCGACGTAGAATATTGTATTTCAAATGCATTTGAGGATTCAGAGAGAAAGCTAGTAAGTCAAAGGAAATGAAAATTGTTAGATAGAAAACATTTGCAAAGTCTTACTTACAGTGTGTAAACTTTTAGATGGCAGGCCTCTCCCTAGTCCTGAGTCGGTAGAAATCGGTAAACGTCGGGAGGCTTCGGCAGGCACGCAGTTTCGACTGCTGCCAACATTACGTAGCTGACTGTGTTGTACAAGGTAGCCATTGTCGTCTGCTTCGTTATTGTTTTGCGCTGTACTGTTCTGCGTGTTTTTATGGCGCAGTTGTGCTAAGCATTATCAAAATGAGCGAAGAGGCAGTTGCTGGCCCATCTCGGGAGTCGCCAACAACCCCTACCGGTAGGCCTACGGTTAGAAGGAAACCGGTATTACGTAGCGATTCTCGCAAAATTATATTGCGTGTGATTGAATGCTGCGAAAGGGAAAGGGAGCATAAAAAATTGCTTCACCCCATTTACAAATCTTCATGTAGAGCTGCTACATACACAGAACAAAGCATGTGTAACATTGGAAGATTCTAACAGTTTTCCAAGAATCATCCTGGCGTATCACCATAAGCGCCTGGCAAGAAAAGGTGAGTTTCCATTTCAGATATTTTGTTCGTGATCACTTTGAAGGAGCCCCCTATTTCGTCCGAATTACCTTATATTTCATTTTTCCTTGCTACCGTATTGCTTTGTATGGAAACACCACTGGTTACTGTATTATTTCGAAACACATTCATGTTACAGTACATTTCCAAATTCAAAATGCACAGAGGGCAGACACACATACATTCATTTGTATATATAGAGATTGACAGTTAGGTTATACTATATGACCTGTTTAAGTATATTTAAATTTTATAATTAATAGTTTAACATTGCAGGGAACGAAATAAAAAATTGCGAGCAGTGGGAATCAAGCCCGGGTCCGCTGCATGACAAGCCTTTACCTAATCAATTGCGTGACGCATGCAACAGTAACCTAACTGTTGAAACATTGTCTGTTACTCTATTGAAACATTGTCTGTTACTCTTTTCGGGCGTTCGGAGAACAACTCACCAAAGTTTCATTGCAATCGGATGAATGGTTTGTGAGCGCAAAGTAGACAAACATATATATATATATATATATATATATATATATATATATATATATATATATATATACTCCTGGAAATGGAAAAAAGAACACATTGACACCGGTGTGTCAGACCCACCATACTTGCTCCGGACACTGCGAGAGGGCTGTACAAGCAATGATCACACGCACGGCACAGCGGACACACCAGGAACCGCGGTGTTGGCCGTCGAATGGCGCTAGCTGCGCAGCATTTGTGCACCGCCGCCGTCAGTGTCAGCCAGTTTGCAGTGGCATACGGAGCTCCATCGCAGTCTTTAACACTGGTAGCATGCCGCGACAGCGTGGACGTGAACCGTATGTGCAGTTGACGGACTTTGAGCGAGGGCGTATAGTGGGCATGCGGGAGGCCGGGTGGACGTACCGCCGAATTGCTCAACACGTGGGGCGTGAGGTCTCCACAGTACATCGATGTTGTCGCCAGTGGTCGGCGGAAGGTGCACGTGCCCGTCGACCTGGGACCGGACCGCAGCGACGCACGGATGCACGCCAAGACCGTAGGATCCTACGCGGTGCCGTAGGGGACCGCACCGCCACTTCCCAGCAAATTAGGGACACTGTTGCTCCTGGGGTATCGGCGAGGACCATTCGCAACCGTCTCCATGAAGCTGGGCTACTGTCCCGCACACCGTTAGGCCGTCTTCCGCTCACGCCCCAACATCGTGCAGCCCGCCTCCAGTGGTGTCGCGACAGGCGTGAATGGAGGGACGAATGGAGACGTGTCGTCTTCAACGATGAGAGTCGCTTCTGCCTTGGTGCCAATGATGGTCGTATGCGTGTTTCGCGCCGTGCAGGTTAGCGCCACAATCAGGACTGCATACGACCGAGGCACACAGGGCCAACACCTGGCATCATGGTGTGGGGAGCGATCTCCTACACTGGCCGTACACCACTGGTGATCGTCGAGGGGACACTGAATAGTGCACGGTACATCCAAACCGTCATCGAACCCATCGTTCTACCATTCCTAGACCGGCAGGGGAACTTGCTGTCCCAACAGGACAATGCACGTCCGCATGTATCCCGTGCCACCCAACGTGCTCTAGAAGGTGTAAGTCAACTACCCTGGCCAGCAAGATCTCCGGATCTGTCCCCCATTGAGCATGTTTGGGACTGGATGAAGCGTCGTCTCACGCGGTCTGCACGTCCAGCACGAACGCTGGTCCAACTGAGGCGCCAGGTGGAAATGGCATGGCAAGCCGTTCCACAGGACTACATCCAGCATCTCTACGATCGCCTCCATGGGAGAATAGCAGCCTGCATTGCTGCGAAAGGTGGATATACACTGTACTAGTGTCGACATTGTGCATGCTCTGTTGCCTGTGTCTATGTGCCTGTGGTTCTGTCAGTGTGATCATGTGATGTATCTGACCCCAGGAATCTGTCAATAAAGTTTCCCCTTCCTGGGACAATGAATTCACGGTGTTCTTATTTCAATTTCCAGGCGTATATATATATATATATATATATATATATAATGTACATGACGATTTCAGTTTCGTTTACGAACAACATTTAAAGCGAGTTTTATTTCCAAGCCTTTCGTCTGCTTTCGTGTAAGCATGATGCGCAATTTGTAGTGCCAGCACTGCAACTGGTAGGCGTGCCTTGTCTCCCCCCCCCCCCCCCCCCCCCAGCGGCTCCTCTCCCCTCGCCAGCCAATGCTTGCTTCCTCCTCTCCCCGCACTCCCCTCAAAACTCTGCCGTCTTACAGTTAACACACTGTAGGTGAATTTACATATCTCCTTTAAAATGATTTGGATGCTTCCCGTTGAAGCGATGTTTAGAATAACTAACTGAACTGACAAAACAGGAGGATGAATCCGAAATAAATTCGCTGACTGCATCTCAGCATCCGATGTGTTAAGCATATATACAGGGTGTCCGAAAAGTCTTTCCCTGATTACATCAATTGATAACTCAGGCTAGAAGTAAGATACAAATATGAAACTTGTGTCGAATTGTTAGCAACTATCAAAGTTTTTTTCTGTTTTAGGTTCGCAGTACGTAAGTAGTGGATGAGGTGCAGTGCCCAAGAAGCCATGTTAACCAGTCAGGAGAAGGCACAGTGTGTCCTGTGGTACCATGAGACACGATCACCAACCACAGTGCAGAGACACTTCCAGACAACATATGGAAGGAATCCACCTGATGTCAAGAGCATTAAAGCCTGGTATGAGAAGTTCAGGAATACAGGATCGGTTGCTGACCTTCCGAGGTCTGTCGACCAAGAACCTCAGCAGACATTGTGGAAGCTGTAGGGCAGTCTTTTCTGTCAAGTCCGAAGAAATCGGTGCGCAGGGCCTCACGTGAATTACAGATGCCAAAAAGCTCTCTCCATGACATTTTACACAAACGTTTATTGTTTCGTGCATACAAAGTGCAAATCGATCAGGCCTTGTTGCCCAACGACAGTACACGTCGATATGACTTTGCGATCGAAATGTTATCACGTATTGAGGACGATGATGGTTATCTCAGACGAATTGCCTTTTCCGACGAAGCGACCTTTTTTGTCAGTGGAGTAGTGAATCGCCATAATGTGCGCATTTGGGGTTCACAACCCCCCGGCGAGGTCATGGAGTGCACCAGAGGCAGTCGAAAGGTGAATGTTTGGTGCACGCTATTGCACGATCGAATTATCGGGCCATTCTTCTTCGCTGAGGCTACCATCACATCTGCAGTGTATCTGGACATGTTGCAACTGTATGCTGTTCCTCAGCTGCTTCAGTATCACCCCGATATCTTGTTTCAGCAAGACGGTGCACCGCCTCATTGGCGTTTGGACGTCCGTGCCTATCTCGATATGACCTTTCCTGGGCGATGGATTGGTCGTGATGGGCCAACGGCTTCGCCTCCACGCTTTCCTGACATAACGCCATTAGACTTCTTTTGTGGGGTTATGTCAAGGACGAGGTCTACCGAACACCAGATCTTGAAACCCTGCGGCAACGGATAACCACAGTCGTTGAATCGATCCCTCCCGTGATGTTGGCTAATGTGTGGACGGAAATCGAATATCGCCTAGATGTGCTACGTGCTACCAAGGGTGCTGATGTGTGAAAAAAACTTTGATAGTTTGTAAACAATTAGACACCAGTTTCATATTTGTATCTTACTTCTAGCCTGAGTTATCAATTTATGTAATCAGGGAAAGACTTTTCGGACACCCTGTATACTACCTGTTAGTGACATGTGAGAATTTGCGCCGGATCGGGACTCGAAGCCGAATTTCCCGCTTATGACGAGCGGTCGCCTTAGCCGTTTCAATTATCCGTGGACGCTTCCCGGACCGACCCAGACTTCTATGTGCCTCTCTTACATCCTCGATTCCTCACAGTCTCTTTCTCACTGGTGCGAGAATACGGATAAGCGCGAAATCCGGGTTCGACTCCCGATCCAGCACAAACTTTCATCTGTCTGTAATAGGCAGTATATCTATGCCTAATACATCTGAATCTAAGACATTCAGAGTCAGCGAATTTAACTTTGGACGGCTGTCAATCTTCATTAATGTCTGGTTATCCAGCAATGCAAGCAAGCAAAACAGGTAGACGCATAAGACACCAGACATAGTCATACAGACCACCAATTATTGCAGGAAAGCTACAGGAAAGTACCACTGTGGGAAGATAGTAAGGAAATATACAATGACTTGAATGAAATTTCTTATTAGTGTAATGAATGGCAGCCTCGTTAAATGCATACACACGCAAAATAATCTCGTTAAATGCATACACATGCAGAATAATGACCAATGACCACAACAAAGAGAAAGTACTCGATAGTATCCGATTAAGACATTAAACTTTAAATACTTGAGGGTAAAAGAAGCTATATGAAATTGGGCGAACGCATAAAATCTGTGATTGCTAAACGAAAAAAGAAGACTAAGATTCCAGAATGAGATTTTCACTCTGCAGCGGAATGTGGGCTGATATGAAACTTCCTGGCAGATTAAAACGGTGTGCCGGACCGAGACTCGAACTCGGAACCTTTGCCTTTCGCGGGAAAGTTGGTTCAAATGGCTCTGAGCACTATGGGACTTAACTGCTGTGGTCATCAGTCCCCTAGAACTTAGAACTACTTAAACCTAACTAACCAAAGGACATCACACACATCCATGCCCGAGGCAGGATTCGAGCCTGCGACCGTAGCGGTCGCGCGGTTCCACACTGAACCGCCTAGAAACGCTCGTCGCGGGCAAGTGCTCTACCAGGAGAGCTTCTGTAAAGTTTGGAAGGTAGGAGACAAGGTACTGGTAGAAGTAAAGCTGTGAGGACGGGGCGTGAGTCGTGCTTGGGTAGCTCAGATAGTAGAGCATCTGCCCTCGAAAGGCAAAGATCCCGAATTCGAGTCTCGGTCCGGCACACAGTTTTAATCTGTCAGGAAGTTTCAAAAGTAAGATTTTTGTTAAAGTGCAATTTATTTGCAAGGAAAATAGCGTACGAGAGTCTAAGGCGACCAGTTGTAGCTCTGGCACGTGCAGTCCTTAACAAGAAGGCACCGGAGCAGACATAGAAGGAATTCAGAGACTGTAGAATCATAACAGGTTGGTACGGCCCATGCGAAAATGTAATGCAGATTGTCAGATTGCTTGAATGGGAATCTTTGGAAGACACCTCACGGTCTCGCGATGCCTTGTTGGGTAAATTTAGAGAACATGTATTGGATGAATACAGCGTTACAGTTAGGTTGTCATCACTGAATACTTCGTGAGAGTAAGGCAAGAGAAACTTGGTAGAGTATAGTGTCATACAGAAAATCATCCATTCTTTGGTCAATACGGCAGTCGAATAAGACAAATAAATCGCTAATATGGTATGCAGCACACTTCACCATCCACTATAGAATGTCTTGCGGAGCGTACATGAAGATGTAGATGTACAAAGGGGGCTCTACATCTGCACGAAATGGGGGAAAAGGGCTTTTAAAAATAACTTCGATTAGTACACTCTGTTCGAGATTCTAATGCAGAAATATTTTGGGAAATCGTAGTTTTTAACATTCTGATGACCACTTTTGTTAGAGGGTTCTGGCAGCGAGGTATTCCAGAACAAGACTCGAGATAGGCTTCGATGCTATTGCTAATAAGGGGCAACACCACCCATCACCCACACGATACAAAATTCAAACCTGCCCTCCGATAAGTTAGCTACCTTCATACTACCACCGCCAGTAGTGAAATTTATCGGCATACGGTATTCTCGCCGACATCTACATCTACATCTACATCTACATCTACATTTATACTCCGCAAGCCACCCAACGGTGTGTGGCGGAGGGCACTTTACGTGCCACTGTCATTACCTCCCATTCCTGTTCCAGTCGCGTATGGTTCGTGGGAAGAACGACTGTCTGAAAGCCTCCGTGCGCGCTCTAATCTCTCTAATTTTACATTCGTGATCTCCTCGGGAGGTATAAGTAGGGGGAAGCAATATATTCGATACCTCATCCAGAAACGCACCCTCTCGAAACCTGGCGAGCAAGCTACACCGCGATGCAGAGCGCCTCTCTTGCAGAGTCTGCCACTTGAGTTTATTAAACATCTCCGTAACACTATCACGGTTACCAAATAACCCTGTGACGAAACGCGCCGCTCTTCTTTGGATCTTCTCTATCTCCTCCGTCAGACCGATCTGGTACGGATCCCACACTGATGAGCAATACTCAAGTATAGGTCGAACGAGTGTTTTGTAAGCCACCTCCTTTGTTGATGGACTACATTTTCTAAGCACTCTCCCAATGAATCTCAACCTGGTACCCGCCTTACCAACAATTAATTTTATATGATCATTCCACTTCAAATCGTTCCGCACGCATACTCCCAGATATTTTACAGAAGTAACTGCTACCAGTGTTTGTTCCGCTATCATATAATCATACAATAAAGGATCCTTCTTTCTATGTATTCGCAATACATTACATTTGTCTATGTTAAGGGTCAGTTGCCACTCCCTGCACCAATTGCCTATCCGCTGCAGATCTTCCTGCATTTCGCTACAATTTTCTAATGCTGCAACTTCTCTGTATACTACAGCATCATCCGCGAAAAGCCGCATGGAACTTCCGACACTATCTTCTAGGCCATTTATATATATTGTGAAAACCAATGGTCCCATAACACTCCCCTGTGGCACTCCAGAGGTTACTTTAACGTCTGTAGACGTCTCTCCATTGATAACAACATGCTGTGTTCTGTTTGCTAAAAACTCTTCAATCCAGCCACACAGCTGGTCTGATATTCCGTAGGCTCTTACTTTGTTTATCAGGCGACAGTGCGGAACTGTATCGAACGCCTTCCGGAAGTCAAGAAAAATAGCATCTACCTGGGAGCCTGTATCTAATATTTTCTGGGTCTCATGAACAAATAAAGCGAGTTGGGTCTCACACGATCGCTGTTTCCGGAATCCATGTTGATTCCTACATAGTAGATTCTGGGTTTCCAACGACGACATGATACTCGAGCAAAAAACATGTTCTAAAATTCTACAACAGATCGACGTCAGAGATATAGGTCTATAGTTTTGCGCATCTGCTCGACGACCCTTCTTGAAGACTGGGACTATCTGTGCTCTTTTCCAATCATTTGGAACCCTCCGTTCCTCTAGAGACTTGCGGTACACGGCTGTTAGAAGGGGGGCAAGTTCTTTCGCGTACTCTGTGTAGAATCGAATTGGTATCCCGTCAGGTTCAGTGGACTTTCCTCTATTGAGTGATTCCAGTTGCTTTTCTGTTCCTTGGACACTTATTTCGATGTCAGCCATTTTTTCGTTTGTGCAGAAGGAACTGCAGTGCGGTCTTCCTCTGTGAAACAGCTTTGGAAAAAGGTGTTTAGTATTTCAGCTTTACGCGTGTCATCCTCTGTTTCAATGCCATCATCACCCCGTAGTGTCTGGATATGCTGTTTCGAGCCACTTACTGATTTAACGTAAGACCAGAACTTCCTAGGATTTTCTGTCAAGTCGGTACATAGAACTTTACTTTCGAATTCACTGAACGCTTCACGCATAGCCCTCCTCACGCTAACTTTGACATCGTTTAGCTTCTGTTTGTCTGAGAGGTTTTGGCTGCGTTTAAACTTGGAGTGGAGCTCTCTTTGCTTTCGCAGTAGTTTCCTAACTTTGTTGTTGTACCACGGTGCGTTTTTCCCGTCCCTCACAGTTTTACTCGGCACGTACCTGTCTAAAACGCATTTTACGATTGCCTTGAACTTTTTCCATAAACACTCAACATTGTCAGTGTCGGAACAGAAATTTTCGTTTGGATCTGTTACGTAGTCTGAAATCTGCCTTCTAATACTCTTGCTAAACAGATAAACCTTCCTCCCTTTTTTTATATTCCTATTAACTTCCATATTCAGGGATGCTGCAACGGCCTTATGATCACTGATTCCCTGTTCTGTACATACAGAGTCGAAAAGTTCGGGTCTGTTTGTTATCATTAGGTCCAAGATGTTATCTCCACGAGTCGGTTCTCTGTTTAATTGCTCGAGGTAATTTTCGGATAGTGCACCCAGTATAATGTCACTCGATGCTCTGTCCCTACCACCCGTCCTAAACATCTGAGTGTCCCAGTCTATATCTGGTAAATTGAAATCTCCACCTAAGACTATAACATGCTGAGAAAATTTATGTGAAATGTATTCCAAATTTTCTCTCAGTTGTTCTGCCACTAATGCTGCCGAGTCGGGAGGTCGGTAAAAGGAGCCAATTATTAACCTAGCTCGGTTGTTGAGTGTAACCTCCACCCATAATAATTCACAGGAACTATCCACTTCTACTTCACTACAGGATAAACTACTACTAACAGCGACGAACACTCCACCACCGGTTGCATGCTATCTATCCTTTCTAAACACCGTCTGTACCTTTGTAAAAATTTCGGCAGAATTTATCTCTGGCTTAAGCCAGCTTTCTGTGCCTATAACGATTTCAGCTTCGGTGCTTTCTATCAGCGCTTGAAGTTCTGGTACTTTACCAACTCAGCTTCGACAGTTGACAATTACAATACCGATTGCTGCTTGGTCCCCGCATGTCCTGACTTTGCCCCGCACCCGTTGAGGCTGTTGCCCTTTCTGTACTTGCCCAAGGCCATCTAACCTAAAAAACCGCCCAGCCCACGCCACACAACCCCTGCTACCCGTGTAGCCGCTTGTTGCGTGTAGTGGACTCCTGACCTATCCAGCGGAACCCGAAACCCCACCACCCTATGGCGCAAGTCGAGGAATCTGCAGCCCACACGGTCGCAGAACCGTCTCAGCCTCTGATTCAGACCCTCCACTCGGCTCTGTACCAAAGGTCCGCAGTCAGTCCTGTCGACGATGCTGCAGATGGTGAGCTCTGCTTTCATCCCGCTAGCGAGACTGGCAGTCTTCACCAAATCAGATAGCCGCCGGAAGCCAGAGAGGATTTCCTCTGATCCATAGCGACACACATCATTGGTGCCGACATGAGCGACCACCTGCAGATGGGTGCACCCTGTACCCTTCATTGCATCCGGAAGGACCCTTTCCACATCTGGAATGACTCCCCCCGGTATGCACACGGAGTGCACATTGGTTTTCTTCCCCTCTCTTGCTGCCATTTCCCTAAGGGGCCCCATTACGCGCCCGACGTTGGAGCTCCCAACTACCAGTAAGCCCACCCTCTGCGACTGCCCGGATCTTGCAGACTGAGGGGCAACCTCTGGAACTGGACAAGCAGCCATGTCAGGCCGAAGATCAGTATCAGCCTGAGACAGAGCCTGAAACCGGTTCGTCAGACAAACTGGAGAGGCTTTCCGTTCAGCCCTCCGGAATGTCTTTCGCCCCCTGACACGCCTTGAGACGACCTCCCACTCTACCACAGGTGAGGGATCAGCCTCAATGCGGGCAGTATCCCGGGCAACCACAGTCGTAGTCCGATCAGGGGATGCGTGGGACGAGCTGGCCGTCCCCGACAAACCCCCATCCGGACCCCCACTGTGATGCCCATTGGCAACAGCCTCAAGCTGTGTGACCGAAGCCAACACTGCCTGAAGCTGGGAGCGAAGGGATGCCAACTCAGCCTGCATCCGAACACAGCAGTTGCAGTCCCTATCCATGCTAAAAACTGTTTTGCAAAGAACGTCTGAACTAATCTACAGAGAGCGCAAACAAATCAACAAAATTTAAACGGTTATTAAAATACAAGATTGCCTAGTAAATGCAGTAATGCTGCTACTTGCGCACTGCTGACACTGCTCGGCGGCGGAAGGAGACTACGCGAATTTACACTTTTCAGGTACTAAAACGCGATGCTACAACTCTCAAATACTATAATACGCCCGAAATTTATGAATTAAACAATGTAAGTACCAAAAACACGCAAAGAAATTAAGAATTAAACTATGTAACAAATGAGTGAGCTAGGAGTATACGACTTGCTGCTCAGCTGCTTATCCAACGGCGGCAGGGATTGTGTTAGCGAACCGCAACCCAAGTCAAGATCTCAAAGCCACATGAGCATCATGTACATATCTGGAGTTCCTCTCAGAAATTAACATGTGTATCAAACTGAACTGCCAACAAAAGATTCTCAGTGGTTCTACGGTTAATCGATTAATTACATGTAAATTCTTTTGCTGTGTGCGCTGAAGGCAACATGGACAAATTGTTTCTGGAATCTCTAGCTAACCGAAATGCACAATTTGTACACTATAAGCGGGAGCAGGTTTTATTTATCTGTAGCTTACTCTCAAACACGTTGTATCGGACTGTCTACTTTTCTACACTTGGCAATATAGATGGCTCTGACTTCGCATGGGGACGGAATAAAGAGGACAATTTAGTTATCCAGATGCATCCTACAGAGCAAGTTTTGTTGACTAACAAGAACGCAGTGTACCAAAATGGCAATGCAACGACGCAAATTGTAGGATCTGTTCACGTGTAGCCCAAAGAATAAGCGGATGAACGTCAACGCCTTTGGAAGTCTACTGAATTTATACTCTTGAAAATTATCGGCTAGTAGCCACACCTACGTAACTACTCTGAAATTCACGCTTAAGTTCCTGGCAGAGGGTTCTTCCAATCACCTCCCGACTATGTTTCTACCATTCCATTCTCTAACTGCGCGTCTGAAAAATGAACACTTAAACCTTTCCATGTGAGCTCTGATTTCTCTTATTTTATCATGATGATCATTTTTCTCTATGTAGGGTGGTGACAATAAAATGCTTTCATGTTCAGGGGAGATAGTTGGTTATGGATATTTCGTGAAAAGTTTGTTTTAACTATTTCCATTCCAACGCGCTTATCATAAGCGTGAAACTCTCTCTCCTGTTCCGCAATAATACAAAACTAGCTGTCTTGATTTGAACTTTTTTGACGTCCTCAGTCAGTGCTATCTGGTATGGATCTCATACAGCACAACAATACTCTAGCAGAGGACGAACAGGCGTAGAGTAGACAGTCTCTTTAGTACATCTGCTGCATCTTCTGAGTGTTCTGCCAATAAAACGCAGTCTTTGGTTTGCCTTCCCCACAACATTATCTACGTGGTCGTTTCAACTTAATTTGTTCGTAATTGTAATTCCGAGGCTTCGTTGAATTTACAGCCTTTAAATTTGTGTGACTTACCGTTAAACGAAATTTAACGTATTTATTTTTGTACCCATGCGGATTTGCCTTCTTTGGAAACAATTTTCAATTTTCGCACCAGTAAGATATCGTGTCTGTGTCGTTTTGCAATTGGTTTAAACCTTCTGATGACTTTACTACACGGAAAATGACAGCATCATCTGCAAACAATCAAAGAGGCTGCTGAGATGAAACTTCCTGGCAGATTAAAACAGTGCGCCGGACCGAGACTCGAACTCGGGACCTTTGCCTTTCGTGGGCAAGTGCTCTCCCAACTGAGCTACCCAAACACGACTCACACCCCGTCCTCACAGTTCTACTACCGCCAGTACCTCGTCTCCTACTTTCTAAACATCACAGAAGCTCTCCTGTGAACCTTGCAGAACGAGCACTCGTGGGAGAAAGGATATTGCGGAGACATAGGTTAGCCACAGCCTGGGGGATGTTTCCAGAATTGGATTTTCACTCTGCAGCGAAGTGTGCGGTGATATGAAACTTCCTGGCAGATTAAAACTGTGTGCCGGACCGAGACTCGAACTCGAGACCTTTGCCTTCCGCGGGCAAGTGCTCTACCAACTGAGCTACTCAAACACGACTCACGCCCCGTCCTCCAGCTCTAGTTTGGAAAGTAGGAGACGAGGTACTGGCGGAAGTAGAGCTGTGAGGAGGGGGTGTGAGTTGTGCTTGGGTAGCTCAGTCGGTAGAGCACTTGCCCGTGAAAGGAAAAGGTCCCGAGTTCGAGTCTCGGTCCGGCACACAGTTTTAATTTGCCAGGAAGTTTCATATAAGCGCACACTCCGCTGCAAAGTGATAATCTCATTCTGGAGGCTGCTAGATTATCTCCCAAATCGCTTATGCAGATTAGGAACAGCAGGGGCCCTATAACACTTCCTTGAGGAACGCCGGATGTCACTGTTTTACTCGATGATTTTCCGTCAGTTACTACGTACTGTGGCTTTTCTGAGAGGAAACCTTGGATCCAGTCCACGGTTGAAAAGATACTACATAGGCACTCAATTTGATTAAGAGTCTCTTGTGAGGAAAGGTGGCACAAGTCTTCTGGAAATCTAGAAATTCGGAATCAATTTGACATCACCTGTCTATAGTAATCATAACTTCGTATGAAAAACAGCTAGTTGTGTTTCACGAGAGCGATATTTTCTAAATCTTTGCTGTGAGCGAATAGACCGATACCTTCGAGGTACTTCGTAATGATATTGCAAATTGACGTTAGTGATATGTGTCCGTAATTCCTATTTCCTTTCTTTAGTATTGGCGTGGCGCGTGCAACTTTCCGGTCTTTGGGAACGGCTCTTTCGTCAAGGGAGCGGTTGCACATGATTGATAAGTATGGGGCTATTGCATTAGCACTCTCTGAAAGGAACATTGCTGGTAAACTATCTGGGCCGGAAGACTTGTCTTTATCAAGTTCTTTAAGCTGTTTCGCTACACCGAGGATATCTACTTCTAAGTTACTCACGCTGGCAGTTGTTCTCGATTCTAACTGTGAAATAATTACTTCATCATCTTCGGTGAAGGAATTTCGGAAACTGTGTTTAATAACACGGCCTTAGTGTCGCTGTCATCTGTTATATTACCACTGGTATCAAGCAGTGAAGTACGTAGTATGATCGATGTCAGAGGAAAGCCTTTTAAATATATCTCCTCCTCAATCTTCGCTGATAGCAGTAAGTGCTACACGTTAATAAATGGTGTGGCACTCGTCTGAGAAAAATATACAACTACTCCGCGACGAATTATGTATGTGTAGCAGCCGAAAGGCACTTCTATACAGCACTATTGTATTCGTCCACCTACAGCGCCTAGAGTAATTATGAGGTAAAATGGTGCACATTTAACTGGGAAAGAAAAATGGTGGGGTATAGCTGTCAGTGGGTGAATGTAAAAATAACCGACACGACCGCCATTAGTGCCGAATCCATCACTTTCTGGTTCTCTACTGATTGCTGTGTCATGATGGCATCTCACCTGCGACGATGTGATCGTTATTCCAAGATGTTAGTTGAAGGGTTGGGGGGGAGGGAGGGTTACATGTAAAAATAACCTAAACAAAGAATATAAGCGTCATATTTAAAGTTTTGGAGCTCGCTACACTGATTTATAACAGAACCGATTCCAAGTTTAGTCGAATTTAACTCTGTAGAATCTTCTGGAAATTCCTGAACTCATTCTCCCGCGTCATTATATTCCGAGAAACAAGTCATCTTTCTGTCTATGCACAATTATATGTATTCGTAGACGATGAAGGGATAAGGCGAAATGGGGAGGGAGTGAGGTTATGAGTTTTCGTACTTAATTGCTCCAGGGGCTGAAGAGTTATGATATAACGTACCTTAGTCCTGGTCGGTGAACTGAAAAAGTTATTCATAACGACGTTTTGTGTTCAGTTAAATGTTAGAGTGAATTCGTAAATGATTTTACTGTACAACTGATCAGCTACACTTTTAAAAACATAGTATTAAAATAACTTTGATTTTTCGGTATAGAGACACTGAGCTGAAGAAATTCGTGGGACAGTGATATGCACATACAAAGATGACGGTAGTGTCAAGCACACAAGGTGTGAAAAGGCAATGCATCGGCGGAGCTGTCATTTGTACCCAAGTGATTCATGTGAAAAGGTTTCCGACATGATTATGGTCGCACGACGGGAATTAACAGACTCTGAATGCAGAATGGTAGTTGTAGATAGATGGGAGGGATTTCAGTATTCCGTAGTGTCAAGAGTGTGCCGAGAGTACCAAATTTCAGACACCGTTTGTCACCACAGACAACTCAGTGGCCGACGGTCTTCACTCAACGACCGAGAGCAGCGACGTTTGCTGTAGTTTTCAGTGCTAACAGACAAGCAACACTGAGTGATATAACCACAGAAATCAATGTGGGACATATGACGAACGTATCTGTTAGGATAATGCGTTGAAATTCGGCGTTAATGGGTTATGGTAACATACGACCGGCGCGAGTGCCTTTGCTAACAGCACAAAATAAATGGTTCAAATGGCTCTGAGCACTATGGGACTTAACAGCTGAGGTCAAAAGTCCCCTAGAACTTAGAACTACTTAAACCTAACTAACCTAAGGACATCACACACATCCATGCCCGAGGCAGGATTCGAACCTGCGACCGTTGCGGTTGCGCGGGTCCAGACTGAAGCGCCTAGAACCGCTCGGCCACACCGGCCGGCAGGATCCAAGTTGTCAATAAGGCACTGTGTTAGCTGGTGCTAATGCAATTCCTCCATTCTGTCGCTTGCTATCTGTCCTGTTCCTTTTTGGACAAATGCACTCCTGGAAATGGAAAAAAGAACACATTGACACCGGTGTGTCAGACCCACCATACTTGCTCCGGACACTGCGAGAGGGCTGTACAAGCAATGATCACACGCACGGCACAGCGGACACACCAGGAACCGCGGTGTTGGCCGTCGAATGGCGCTAGCTGCGCAGCATTTGTGCACCGCCGCCGTCAGTGTCAGCCAGTTTGCCGTGGCATACGGAGCTCCATCGCAGTCTTTAACACTGGTAGCATGCCGCGACAGCGTGGGCGTGAACCGTATGTGCAGTTGACGGACTTTGAGCGAGGGCGTATAGTGGGCATGCGGGAGGCCGGGTGGACGTACCGCCGAATTGCTCAACACGTGGGGCGTGAGGTCTCCACAGTACATCGATGTTGTCGCCAGTGGTCGGCGGAAGGTGCACGTGCCCGTCGACCTGGGACCGGACCGCAGCGACGCACGGATGCACGCCAAGACCGTAGGATCCTACGCAGTGCCGTAGGGGACCGCACCGCCACTTCCCAGCAAATTAGGGACACTGTTGCTCCTGGGGTATCGGCGAGGACCATTCGCAACCGTCTCCATGAAGCTGGGCTACGGTCCCGCACACCGTTAGGCCGTCTTCCGCTCGCGCCCCAACATCGTGCAGCCCGCCTCCAGTGGTGTCGCGACAGGCGTGAATGGAGGGACGAATGGAGACGTGTCGTCTTCAGCGATGAGAGTCGCTTCTGCCTTGGTGCCAATGATGGTCGTATGCGTGTTTGGCGCCGTGCAGGTGAGCGCCACAATCAGGACTGCATACGACCGAGGCACACAGGGCCAACACCCGGCATCATGGTGTGGGGAGCGATCTCCTACACTGGCCGTACACCACTGGTGATCGTCGAGGGGACACTGAATAGTGCACGGTACATCCAAACCGTCATCGAACCCATCGTTCTACCATTCCTAGACCGGCAAGGGAACTTGCTGTTCCAACAGGACAATGCACGTCCGCATGTATCCCGTGCCACCCAACGTGCTCTAGAAGGTGTAAGTCAACTACCCTGGCCAGCAAGATCTCCGGATCTGTCCCCCATTGAGCATGTTTGGGACTGGATGAAGCGTCGTCTCACGCGGTCTGCACGTCCAGCACGAACGCTGGTCCAACTGAGGCGCCAGGTGGAAATGGCATGGCAAGCCGTTCCACAGGACTACATCCAGCATCTCTACGATCGTCTCCATGGGAGAATAGCAGCCTGCATTGCTGCAAAAGGTGGATATACACTGTACTAGTGCCGACTTTGTGCATGCTCTGTTGCCTGTGTCTATGTGCCTGTGGTTCTGTCAGTGTGATCATGTGATGTATCTGACCCCAGGAATGTGTCAATAAAGTTTCCCCTTCCTGGGACAATGAATTCATGGTGTTCTTATTTCAATTTCCAGGAGTGTATTTCATTCTACTCCTATAGCAACACTGACTGAGCCAAAGCATTCTGAACAGCTCTTGAACCTTTGAAACCAAATACAGCAATGATTCTGCATGGCATGTATTCTACAAGTCCCTGGGAGATTTCTGCGGGTATGTTGTAACAGATGCTTACGCAGAAGTCACGCAATTTCACTAAACCACGGGTCGAGGGTTTATGGGCGCAGAGATGGTGCCATATAGTCCCATGTGTGTTCCATCGAGTTCAGATCCGGCGAGTTTGGTTGCCGAAGACATCAACGTGAGTTCGCTACCATGCTCCTCAAACCACTGTGAGACGAACAATTAATCTGTTGGAAGACGGCATAGACGTTGAGGAAGACGTTAAGCATTAAGGGATGCAGTAATGTTCACCTGTGCCACAGCTGACATAGCGCCTTACATTACTACCAACAAGTCCCACGGATGTCTAAGTGATTGTGCTCTGCAGCATAATACTGTCCCCACCAGCCTGCTTTTCTATTTTGGTGCATGTTTCGAACTCACATTTTCGTTTGGATGACGGTGTATCCAGACCCGACCTTCAACTTGTAACGTGAAACGGGACCAACCGGTCGACACAATCCCATTGTCCATGGTCCGATCTCTATTATCGCGTACCAACTGCATTCGTAACTGACGACATCGTTGGGTCAACACGAGAACAGGTAGCGGTGGTCTTACACGTTCAACATTGTGGCCCAATGGTGACCTCTGAAACACTTGTGCCTCCAGCAGCATTGATGTCTGTCGGCAGATTTGTCACGCTTAGCCGCCTATCCTGCTTTACAGAGCGAGTAAGTCTGTGACCCTGATGTTCTCTGATGTGACGTGGACATCCAACACCTTCGCAGCCCCTCATGGGTTCACTATCCTGTACTTTCCATAGATCTCACGGCAGAAGCATCCGAACACCTGACCAGCTTTCGAGTTACTCATTCCCAGGTGCCGGGAGGTAAACACATGTCCTCTGTCGACGTGACTAGGTCGATTTCCCCATTTTTACCCCTTATTGTCGCTAGAGTCATTCCACATTCGTACCTGTTCTTCTCGGAAAATACAGAAGGTTTTGTTCTGACATGTGGCCAAGTGCCCCCACCTCCATCGCCGACCGACCATTGCTCTTGGTACTCATTTATTTACTTATTTATTTACACGTCAGGTTCCGTAGGAACTGTCAGTGCATGAAATTACAACATAAAAGTAGTAAGAGATAAAATTAAAATGTTTATGAACCCAAAAAAAGTCAAGCCATAAGTTTAAGTAAACCCAATCAACAATACAACGGATTACCGATAATGTTTTTGAATTCTTGTGGTAGCTTACTGAAAATGGATGGAGAAGTATACTGCACACCTTTCTGTCCAAGAGTTACGGAAGTGCGATCCAGATGCAAATTGGATTTCTGCCGAGTATTAACTGAGTGAAAGCTACTAATTCTTGGAAATAACCTCATACTGTTAACAAGAAACGACAGTAAAGAATATATACATATATAATGAGAGGGCAATGTCAAAATACCCAGACTAGTGAACAGGGGTCGACAAGAGGTTCTAGAATTTACACTACTTATTGCCCGAACTGCCGGTTTCTGAGGCAAAAACATCCTTTCAGAATGGGAAGAGTTACCCTAAAATATAATACCATACGACATAAGCGAATGAAGATAAGCATAGTAGACTAATTTTCATGTCGAACGATCACTCACTTCTGATACCGTTCGAATAGTAAAAATGGCAGCCTTAAGTCTTTGAACAAGGTCCTCAACGTGATCTTTCCACGGCACTTCACTACCTATCCGAACACCTGGAAATTTGAACTGTTCAGTTTCACTAATCACATGCCCACTCTGTGAAATTAAAACGTCGGGTTTTGTTGGAATTGTGTGCTAAAAACTGTAAAAACTGAGTCTTATTGTGATTTAGCGTTCGTTTATTATCTACAAGCCATGAACGTATGCCATGAACTGCACTATTTGAAATAGAGCCAATGTTGTATACAACATATTTTGCTACCAAGCTACTGTCATCAGTAAACATAAATATTTTAGTTACCCGCAATACTAGAAGGCATATCATTTATTTAAATAAGGAATAGGACTGACCCCACCACTCATCCCTGGGGCACTTCCCATTTGACCGTACCCCACTCAGACCCCACATCAAGTCACTCTCAACACTGTGAATAAGGACCTTTTGCTGTCTGTTGTGAAAGTAAGAGGTTAAGAAATTGTGAGCTACTCCCCGTATTCCGTAATGTTCCAACTTATGGAGCAATATTTTGGTTCAAATGGTTCAAATGGCTCTGAGCACTATGGGACTCAACTGCTGAGGTCATTAGTCCCCTAGAACTTAGAACTAGTTAAACCTAACTAACCTAAGGACATCACAAACATCCATGCCCGAGGCAGGATTCGAACCTGCGACCGTAGCGGTCTTGCGGTTCCAGGCTGCAGCGCCTTTAACCGCACGGCCACTTCGGCCGGCTTGCAATATTTTGCTATCAACACAATCAAACACCTTAGTTACATCAAAAAAATATGCGTAGCTTTCGAAATCTTTTATTTAATCCATCCAGTATCTGACAGAGAAAAAGAATATAGCATTTTCAATTGTTAAACGACTTCTAAAGCCGAACTATATATTTGATAGCAAATTATGTGATCTAAAATGATCAATTATTCTTACATACACAGCCTTTCCAATAATTTAAGCAAACACTGATGGCATAGAAATAGGTCTAAAGTTGTCTACATTGTCCCTTTCTCCCTTTTATAAAGCGGCTTGGCTACTGAGTACTTTAATCGTTCAGGAAACTGACGATTCTTAAAGGCACTAGGCACTCCATCATATCCATAAGAGTCCTTAGTCTTCAGTTATCGACCGCTACGGTCGCAGGTTCGAATCCTGCCTCGGGCATGGATGTGTGTGATGTCCTTAGGTTAGTTAGGTTTAAGTAGTTCTAAGTTCTAGAGGACTGATGACCTGAGAAGTTAAGTCCCATAGTGCTCAGAGCCATTTGAACCATTCTTCAGTTATTTAATTATTGGCTCAATCTCCCCCTTGTCAGTATCACAGAGGAGCATTTCAGACATCAGTTTGGGAAAGGCATTTTCCAAGAGAGTTATATGATTCCCTGTAGAAACTAAGTTTGTATTTAATTCACCAGCAATGCTCAGAAAATTATTGTTAAATACTGTACATTTATCCGACTTATCAGCAACAGAAATATTTCTACTACGAACTGACTTACTGACTTTATATCATCGACCTTGTGCTGCTGTCCATATACTTCCTTCACAACTGATCATATGAGTTTAATTTTATTTTGTGAATTTGCTACTCTATCTGCGTACCACAAACGTTTTGCCTTCCTAATAACATTTTTAAGCAGCTTACAATGCTGTTTGTAATAGGCTACTGTAGCTTGATTGTGACTACTTCTAGCATTTTGGTATAATTCCCACTTTGTTCTACATGATATCCTTATCCCACTAGTCAGCCACCCAGGCTGCCTTTTACTGCTAGTACCCCATTTAGAACGTTCTAATGGAAAGCAGCTCTCAAAGAGCATAAGAAATGCGTTAAGGAAAGAATTGTATTTGTTATCTCTGTTATCGGCACTATAAACATCCTGCCACTCTTGCTCCTTAACGAGGTTTAAAAAACTGTCTATTGCTGTTGGACTAGCTTTCCTACATAGTTTGTAATTATATGTTGACATTTGTTTGAGTACAAAAGCCTGTTAGTGTTAAAATTTGTGCATCATGGTCTGAAAGACCATTCACCCTTTCACTAATAGAATGACCATATAGTAACGAAGAATGAATAAAAATATTGTCTATAACTGTGCTACTGTTCCCTTGCACCTTAGTTAGAAAAAACACAGTCTGCATCAGATCACAGGAGTTTAGGAGATCTACCAACATCCTTTTTCTTGCACAGTCATATACGAAATTAATATCAAAGTCACCACATAAACAATGTTTGGTGCTTCCTATAAAGTGAACCAAAAACTCACTCTAGCTTGAGCAGAAATTCTCTGAAGTCAGAGGGGAACTATAAACAATAACAACTGGACGTTTGGTTTCACTACATTCAACCGCCCCTGCACAACATTCAAATACCTGTTCAGTGCAGTGCTGTGATATGCCTATGGACTCAAACGAAAAAATGCTTCAAATGGCTCTGAGCACTATGGGACTTAACATCTAAGGTCATCAGTCCCCTAGAACTCAGAACTACTTAAACCTAACCAACCTAAGGACATCGCACACATTCATGCCCGAGGCAGGATTCGAACCTGCGACCGTAGCGGTCGCGTGGTTCCAGACTGAAGCGCCTAGCACCGCTCGGCCACACCGGCCGGCTACTCTGCTACAACTGTACGCCACGAAATGTAAATACACTGCTAATATTTGGCTACTTCACCACTCCGTAAGGAACTCCTTCAAAAACAGCCAGCTAATCTGTAGCCTGGTAAAGGAAGCCTCTGAATTGTCAATTTATTTAAGTGGTGCTCCGATAAACTAGTAATGCAGAGTGAACTTCTATAAACAGTTCACTTACTTTTTTTCTAATACCTCCTATATTTTGATGAAATATGCTAATTCATTCTCTACTTCGATTCCTGACCACCTCTGAAGGTGATTCATTTAGTTAGAGAGACTTTCTTTAAGCAGGTATACCTATCAGCTGACTTCAATTTAAAAAAAAGGTGCAGCTCTAAAACCAAATGCTACAGGGATTTTTCCATGAGTGATCCCACCACCACCCACTGCACTGTCACCTATAAGCTTTGCCAGTCTCCCCTTTCCACACCTATTGAGGTGCAGGCCATGCCACGTGAAACCCAATATATTGATAAACTCAACTGGCATCACAGCAATGTGACCCATTCCCACTGCCATGAATGCTTTCTCCAGCTGCATTAAGATGAGGCCGATTATGACACTGAACCAGTTGCACGAAATGTACATTAGTGGCACCAGTTTGAGTAGGTATCTTTACCAGGTCACCACCTGCAACACATTCCCCATCCCTAGCAAGGCTACTCCCTGTTCAACCCACAATCACTACCTGATCCTCTTTCGTAAAATTCCTACATAAATTCTCTATGGTGTGAGTCACCTGAGCCAACCCTGCACTAGACTTCACAATAATGGTGACCTGGTACTCACTCCTAACACTTCCTGCAACTGCTGGTCCATACCTCTACTGTGCGAACTACCTAGCAGCAGCACCTTCTAACAGACTTTGCATCTGACTTAGGACTCCTAACTGCTGAGGAGTGCTGCATGTTTCCTACATCTACAGCTGCAAGAGGCTCCTCTCCACTCGACTCTGACAGTTGATCAAATCTATTGCATATACGCAAAATACAACTGTCTGAATACTTCCTCCTCCTAGCTGCCTTCTTGCCAACTGCCAATTCCCATTCCTCAACACCCTTCACCCTCCTCAACTTATCTAGTTCCTACTTTGCGTATTGTAACTGCACCTGAAGGACACAGATCTTACGCCCCTGTTCCTCTATCAACTTATGTCTACTACAGGTTCTGCATTCCCAGGAGAAAATCTCGCTAGAATGCCCACTGGCTTCCCCACTGCGTTCCCCCCAACGAAAATACTTCGAACAAATGAAGATGGTATCTGTTCCCGAAAGAACAGACACCACTGATGACCGTACAGCTTCTCTAGGATGAAATGATATTTAAATCGAAATCCTTAGCTGCCGACAGGTGTTGTTGATACACGTCAATGGGGACAGCTGAAAATGTGTGCCCCGACCGGGATAGATACATCTATTAGGAACACTACGTGGACAGTTTGGAATGTGGGTCTCACGGGAAGCGTGCAAGGGATAAGCCCTTGCAGTCGCACTATCCTCTGTCCCCTCAGTGGCTCAGCCGGCACGGTAGCTCAGCGTGTTCGGTCAGAGGGCTGCGTGCTCTCTGTAATAAAAAACTGAGTCAATGAACCAATGATCAATTTGAACGGATGTCTTGTGACATCCGCCCCGACCAAACGCAACGAACTACATCGATCAAAATGAGTAAAAAAAAAAAAAAAAAAAAAAAGTGGCTCAGATAGAGCGACTGCCATGTAAGCAGGAGGTCCCGAATTCGAGTCCCGGTCGGGGCACACATTTTTTAGCTGTCCCCGTTGATGTATATCAACAACATCTGTCAGCAACTAGGGGTTTCGATTTAATTATAACTTTGAACAAATCCCACTCATGGTAAAACTTCCACTCATGGTAAAACATACAATTACTGAAAAAAACTAAACGTCTACTTTACCTAAGTTTAGTTACACCAGTAGAACTATTTATAGAACTAACAATAGTGGTCTCGAAATTCTCTCTCTACTAAGAAAGCAAACTTTTATTAAAACTGCTAAATCACAACTAATACCAATATCAACAAAACTTCATACAATTTAGTAGCTAAAACCAAAAATTCAAACGGCCACGTTAACACTCAACAAAGTTAAAACAGGGAACGAAAATTTTACTGAAATATTTCACTAGAAACGATAAGAAACCTCAGCTGAAAACTACCGCACGAAATTCACTAAACAACTGCAACGCACAGAAAACTCTAAAAAACACAGTTTATTAAACCGTTATTGCGGCACAAACAGCACGAGACACCGCTGAAAACTACTTTATTTAATAATTGTATAACAGCGCACAAACAACTTTGTCAGAAATTAACATAAAAACCGCTACAGCTGCAACTGCACCCGCGAAATGTAAACACACTGCTAATATTTGGATGAACGATTGAAAACTACTAAATTTAATATTCGAATACAATGCACAAACAATTTTGACAGTAGTTAGCTTTAAAACCGCTACAGCTGGAAACTCACGCCGCGGAATGTAAACACACCACTGAGGCGTGAGGCTTGGACGAACAACGTAAGCATACTCACGAATAACAGACCACTCGGGTCAATAACACAGAAAGAAAGACTGAGATGAAGGATAATCCACTAATAAGTTACTTTTACAGCCAATGTTAACACAAATAAACTTTAAAATAAGTAACTAAAGACTAAAAGTTTATAAAATACTGACGAGCAATTTCAACAGCAGTCCAGGACACGTGACGTCACACCAAAGATACACTTCAGTTTGGCGGCAGCTCCGATCCAGTTCAGTTGATTATTGCTTAGCTGTGCCAATTTGAACTGTGTGACAAAATTGATGGTCCTACACAGGGTGAAGTGTGCAGTGTCATCCGCTTTTCAAACGTGCAAAAAGTCCGACCCATCGAAATTTATTCGTACATAACTGAGGTTTACGGTAATGTGATGAATGAAGCGCCAATTCGGAAACGGTCTATCATGTTTAATGGCGGACGGAAGAATGTTCACGATGAAGATCGCTCGAGTTGGCACCTCAGTGGTGACTGACGGACGCAGAGCAAGTATTGAGACAAAGTACCAAGATGATAGGCGTTTCACAGTTAATTGACTGAAGCGGCGTACTGTCAGACGCTCCTACGACTTCGCCCCGCCGGTAAAAGCAAGCGGCGTGAAATGCTAACCAGTGGAGTAACCTTCCTTCACGATAATGCACGTTCCGCATGCAGCGGGAGTGACACACGGGTTGCTTTAGCGGTTTCAGTGGGAAATGTTTCAACATCCGCCATACATTCCGGACTTAGTCCAAAAAGATTATCAATTATTCCTCAAATTGATAAATTTTCTGGGTAGACAGCTCTTCGAAACTGATGAAGAATATAAAGAAGCCGTTAAGAGTGGTTCAACAACGTTGCGGCGACTGAGTATGCAGAAGGCATGAGAAAGCTGGTAAAACGGTACGACAAGTGCCTAACTTTGAACGGTGACTACACAGAAAAGTAGCTTGTGTGTGAATTTGTACGTAAAATACAGTTCCGTTTAATTACAGCAAATAAAAATATGTGCAGAGAAAGAAATTATTTCTTCCGCATGACCCTCGTACTTTGTTTACCGTATCACGTGGCCGTAAGCCCTGAAACCTCCCCTTAGAAAAAATTATGAGTTACTGTGCTGGTAGACCCCTTACGTTATTTGATTTTCAAATAGCTGAGCAAAACTGAACGTACTCAGACATTTCTCTCTTTACTTATTCTGATCATCACTAAACTGACACACAATATTTCTGGCGCAACGCAATCTGACTCAATAATCCATACAAAAGAAAGGCCCAGACTAAAAATAACCTATACCTTTCATGAATCACTTACCTCACAAAAATCTTCGTTGCTCGAACTACTGCAGTACAGCGAGTGCCAATACAAAAGATTCTAACTACTGAAGGCACTAACTACTCATAGGCATAGTTAGCAAATGAAAGATTTAGATAGAGAACGAACAATGTATTTAACTTAATAATAATGTATTTGACTTAACAATACTCAAAAGTCATCTTATATATATATACAAAGTTCATGATATACAGTATTACAAATTTACTCTTTCTGATGGACACACGTCCAGATCGTCTGCTCTCAAAATTCTGCCATCTCTCTTCCTAAATCCACCACTGCTGGCGGCTCACCTCCACCTGCGCAACGCTACGCGCTGTTCACATCCAACTGCCCAACAGTACAATAGTGAATATTTCAACAACGCCAACCAGCCACAGACTGCACACAGCACAGTCAGTGGTTTTCATACAGTGCGCTACGTGGTGTTACCAACATAAAAACCTAAACAGCCCACTTATAGCCCACTTACAGCCCACCAGGTGGGTTTCAGTCTCGCTGTTGGTAGTGGTCACTGTGTACTCTTACTGAGCCATTAGCCTACAATTCTTTCTTTCCACCTTCTCTGAAATTACCGTGCCGGCCGAAGTGGCCGTGCGGTTAAAGGCGCTGCAGTCTGGAACCGCAAGACCGCTACGGTCGCAGGTTCGAATCCTGCCTCGGGCATGGATGTTTGTGATGTCCTTAGGTTAGTTAGGTTTAACTAGTTCTAAGTTCTAGGGGACTAATGACCTCAGCAGTTGAGTCCCATAGTGCTCAGAGCCATTTGAACCATTTTTTGAAATTACCGTCTTCAGTAACGATCCATGTCGTAAGATATGCCACTCATCTATATCTACGATTTATTATATTCTTTATTAATTTTTTCTTGTTCATTCTTCGTAGGATTTTATCATTCCATAGTCGATCATTCCAGCTAATATTCTACAGTCTCTTATGACGCTGCATTTGAAAAGCCTCTGATCGTTTCATTTCTGCTTACTCTATCGTCCACGTTTCGCGCTCATACATAGTTTTGCTCCAAAAATAACTTTCCACTAACCAATTTTTTTCACAGAGAGCCGTTTTGCCTTGTTCTGTCCTTGTTATTATCCCTTCTATATCTACTTCGGATAGAGCAAATAATTTCTTAAATTTACTTGTGGCCTTCGGACGTGATACACTCAGCCAGCCTCCAATACACGAAACATGACATTGTAAAAGGCGTAACCGATCACATACATCATATAAACGCGTACACTGAAGGCCTGTTGGAATATTTAAATTGGTTGTTAATTAAATCATGATGCTTTCAGCCGCCGAAAAGTGATATACAGGGTGGTCAGAAACAGTCTGAAACGCTTGTAAGGGAGTCGTAAGGTAGATTGTGCTGAGACATAATTGATAACAGCAAAATTCGACACGTTGGACGTCTCCGAGTTCATTAGCATTGAAGTTAGCCAATGAGGCCGTTGCATGCGCAGATTCTAGCGGCCCGCCAGATACAATTAGCGTCACTTGTTTTCACAGCGTAGAGGTGAAAGCGCACGAGACTACTTGTCGGGTTCAATCCTTACTACCGTTCTATGTCCAATTCTTGTATCGCTCTTTTGTTCGGTTTTAGGAATCCAAACAAAGATCACGTCTGGCGAAATCTTCTATGGCGGGCTGCTTGAATTTTCGCACACAACGGCCTGATGGGCTTCCTTCTATGCTGTTTAACTCACAAATGGCGCATCGCATGGAAAGTTTTTCTTAAAAATTATCTCTCAGTACAATCTACCCTGCAACGCCCTTACAAGCTTTTCGGGCTGTTTGTGACCACCCTGTATACTGAGTGTTAAGGGTACAAGTGCAGATGTTGTGATCATTGCTTCCTAAATATGCACCTTCTTAAGGTTTTTTTTCTGCATCTTAACAGTCTTCCTATAGACACGTTGCATAATTTACTACCTGATGTTTCTTGCATGGTTGTAACTACACCACTAAGTGTACTACACTTGTCAGTATAGATTAACAGTTTTGAGTCCACGTGTCCCCACTTCAACGCCTGACCTGCTGCCAAGAGAAAAATAAGCATTAATGGGTTGCTCTTGGCACACGTACTAGGAGGTACTAGCCAACATAAAAACATACTGCTCCTAACAGCCACAATTATTAGTATGAAAATGAAGTAAATACTGATGTTATGTTGTTCAATATACTATCCTCAGTCACCAACATAAATACCTGCACCTATACCGCTAACGCGCGAATGTTCGCACAGCGACCCATCATGCACTGCAGGTAGTTTCTTCGATCATTTAAGAAGGTTTTTTTTTTGTGGTTAGGTCCCTAGGCTTACACGCTACTTAAAGTAACCTACACTAAGGACAACACACACACCCTTGCCCGAGTGAGAACTCGAACCTCCGACGTGGGGAGCCGCGCGAACCTTGGCGAGGCGCCCTAGACCGCTTGGCTAGGAAGTTACTGTCCACTAAACGGGAAGCACTATAACAATTCGACCGTCGCGTGGTTCGCAATGAGCAGTCGAAAATGATGCAGTCCGTGTCTTCGCTCACGCCACTATCACTTAGGGATGAGACAATCAAAGAGGTGCAGCCGTTCCGTCCGTGGTTAAAGCGGAGGCGGAACATGGTGACCAGAAACTTCCTGTGGTGCATACCAAGGGAGTTCCACGGTCGTGCAGGGGTACTTGCCAATATATCTGCCTAAGATCTTCCCCTTTGTTGTTATGGCAGGCGCCATATATTGTTCAGTAATGTTCCGATCTGCTGCCGCGTGTCTTGCCGAAAGTCTGTGTAAGGAACTGGTTCATGTGTCTTTGTCCCAGTCTTAGCAACAGTGTCGACAATTTCATTGCCCCTGATGCCATGACGTCCCTTTGCCCACAGCACGGCGACTTTCGTGTTACGACGTTGTAGTTCTGCAATACGGTTTGTCACAGTCTGTTAAGTAACAGCGACGTCAGCATTACACACAGATGGTAAAATATATCCCCATAGTTATTTCAGAGCTCAACAGAGAGAACCTTTGTCCTTCATGCAATGTCCATAAAGCATTAGTTTACTTTGATTTCTTGACTGAAATACACAAGAAAAACACGAGTGCAGATTACGCGTCGCGTTTCTAGGCGCTTTAGTCCGGAACCGCGCGACTGCTACGGTCGCAGGTTCGAATCCTTCCTCGGGTATGGATGTGTGTGATGTCCTTAGGTTAGTTAGGTTTAAGTACTTCTAAGTTCTAGGGGACTAATGACCTCAGATATTAAGTTCCATAGTGCTCAGAGCCATTTTTTTTTTACGCGTCGCGTTTATCTCAGATGTTTGATGCCAACTGCCAAACGTTTGTTCATCGACAAAAATGAAGAGTGGATTCTTCAGGAGGACAATGATGCTACGCACCGCAGCAGGCTTGGCAGCTAGTGGAGAAAGGAGAAAGGTGTGCAGGTACTGGATTGGCCCTAGCCGTCACCCGACGTTAATGAAAATGAAAATGTATGGCCTTTCATCAAAAAGAAGTTGTAAAGAGAAAAGATATTCCCTTTGAAACAGCTGCCAACGCAAATTTGACGCATTTGGAGGCCTCTTCCACGTGCACGCACGGAAAGTTTCACGTATGCCTCGAGTATCACAAGGAATTATCGGCCCTGCGGGTGACTGGACGTATTATTAATTGTAACTGCATTTTCCTACTGATTAACTCGAGCACGATTTTACTTAAAAACCTGTATCTGATACGCCAAATATTGCTATTTATCCACCTCTTCGAGACTTTAACATAATCCATCCAGCGTGTTCATCTGTTTCACAAGCTACAGCTTTATTTTTCTTTTCGTTTATTTGTATATTGCAAACATCAGTACTGACATGTACGCCAACCGAAATTCCTGTAAATGGCTCATTCAGGCGGAACTTACTTGAAAGCTCGCAGACAACTCCTTCGTCGCTGCCGACTCTAGCACTGACAGGAGATTAATAACCACAGTCACGGAACTCCTAACCTCACGCTTAAACGTCTGGGGAAGCCTAATGAAGAGATAACGACGGTGACAAAATTTTCGCGTGAGAGGGAAACGGAGGATAATCGTGCGATGATGGACGACGAGGGGGCGCGGCTGGGCCTGTCAGAGTGACAACGATTACTGGCGAGTACAGAATATAATTGGTGGCGGCAGTCGGCTGACAGCGCCTGTCGCGAGATTAATGGACGGGAGGCAGGCGCGGTGGCTGCTGGGAAAATCTGGATGTCGTGGCATCGGCCGCAACAAAGGCCCGCAGATGCTATCAGCTGTTTTACTAATGGAGCTGTCGTTGCCCGCGCGGGTCCCTCTGTCTCTCAGAGAGGGATTGACGAGGTCTCTTCATTATCAGGAGGAGGCCGGCCCGTCTACGGAGAACGGGGTCCGTATGTGAGACACGGAACGGTGGCAGCTGTCCGCGAGCATTCTGCCCTGCACTTCATCATTAAGGCGAGTTTCATTTACTGCGAACGGACTCCTGTTCGGCCGTCGCTTCTTAGACAGTGGTTCGAGGAGGCACCTCTGTGATAAGACGGTCTGGCATCATCTCGGCAAGTAAGGTTACCGAAGCACGCCTCTCCAGCTGAAACCACTTCCCGCGTCTCTTCTCTTATGTATGTAGTGGAGCTCAGTGAGCTCGGGCATGGGCGTCGTCTTACTGTTGTGTCTACCACTTGGCTGCCTCCCGTAGCCGAGGTCGCTAATGCCGTCCTCACGCGGCACCTGAAAGCGAAGGTGGAGTGGAGCTCGCCGAGTTTTGTGACACCAGAACTGTTACAAGGTTGACACTTGATGCAGAGGTTCACAGCACTTCCACCGCCTAAACTCGTGAAATCGCTGGTGAGGCAGGTTGTTTATCAGACAGTGGCGAGGAGGAAGATGGGGGTCAGTTGCAGAACGGTGACTGCAAAGTGTTGGTTGTTGATGCCCTATCTATAGAAGCGCGGTCCGCAGTTGGTCGGACGGGTGGTAGTGGAGCTGTGGGTTGCCTGTGTGTGTTTGTGGCGGCCACTAGTCCAGCGCGTCATAAGGAGGAGGAGCGCGAGTGTAGACGATGTGGAACTAGCCGTACTCTTCCTACTCTCTGTGTTAAAAGTACTTGAAAGGTGGCTACACTGAGCCACGGCGCCAGAGATTGCGCCAAAGAGTTTTATTTCGCCGCCTCCACTGGCAGTGCTTGTCGAGGACTCGTAGTAGGCAGTGTTTGTTGAGATGTGCTAGTGAAAAGTGCTTGCGGAGATGTCGTAGTGAAAAGTTCTTGTCGAGAAGTCGTAGTGGAGAGTGCTTGTTCCATGTTTTATGCAGTTGTTTGATGGGCTAGACAGCAGATGTTGTCCTAATGGAGATATTGTAATGATCAGAGTGCTTTTCGTCAATACATATGAAGGTAACAAAACTCGTTTTCTTTTTTTTCTCATTATTTCAATGTCCTGAATAATGCGTCATTACAGGTTCAGTCAACAAAGCATCTGGCTTGTGTTCTTGTATTAGAGTGTAATTCTGGTTTTCTTGCGCAATTATAATATTTATAATTTTTTTTATCACTTCAGTATAAATGGTATTTGAAATTTCTTGTCTTATTGAAGAAGAACCGTGCCAGATGTGTACGTTGAATCCCACTTCCACACACAGAACAGTTACATTTGTGTTTTGTTGTTTCGTAGGTTTTATAGTTGCTGGGGACTTAATTAATTATTTGTGTAACGGAAATTTTCTTTCATTCTTTGTTGCTATTCTATGCAGT
Organism: Schistocerca americana; assembly: GCF_021461395.2. Taxonomy (NCBI): domain Eukaryota; kingdom Metazoa; phylum Arthropoda; class Insecta; order Orthoptera; family Acrididae; genus Schistocerca; species Schistocerca americana. The sequence continues at coordinate 215,483,368 of NC_060120.1, forward strand.
CAGATTGCGCACTAAAACTAGTCAGGGCCAACCGTTAACGAGACTTCGTAATCGGACATACAGCTACGAAAAATAAAAATTATTTTCATATCTTAATAATTAAGCCCCCATGCATACTGATATTTACGACATCCTGCGATGAACTGTAGCGAGATATAGCGAGTTCATTGGAGAGCGTGGTGTTATTTGTTATTCATTTTAGAAGTCAAAAAATGGTTCAAATGGCTCTGAGCACTATGGGACTTAACTGCTGTGGTCATCAGTCCCCTAGAACGTAGAACTGCTTAAACCTAAGTAACCTAAGGACGTCACACACACCCATGCCCGAGGCAGGATTCGAACCTGCGACCGTAGCGGTCGCGCGGTTTCAAACTGTAGCGCCTAGAACCGCTCGTCCACTCCGGCCGGCGAGAAGTCAAATAAACGCATGTTATATGACTGTTCTGCAATGCGTGTGAAGCTGGACGGTATTTGTTATTGCCGTAATTAGAAGAAGAACTAAACTTCTCTGGTAATAACATTGAGTGCTGGTTTCTCAGGATGGGGCAGGATAAGGTTTACGATTGTGGATGGGGCCATAATCTGTTACTCTCGGTTGCACAACAAATACGTAAACTTTATTTAAAGAAATTAAAATTTCAAAACAATCTCTTAAAATAACACACAATTGACTGTATGACGGCTGAAGGCTTTATCACAGGAAAAAAAATTCCACAATTTTGGGGCCGAAGGCCACGAACAATAACCTCAAATAAAAATGGCTGAAGGCCTGAATTACAGGTCAGAAGAACAATTCCAAATAGCACATTTTAAGATAAATACTTCGTTTTAAAACAAACAGTAACACGGCTGAAGGTCGTATTATAAAGGAAGTGAAATTACTACTCGGCTGAAGGTCACAAACAATTTCAAATAACAAACGGCTCAAGGCCTGAATTAGAAGTCAGGAAAACAATTCCAAATAGATCACATCTCGACAAATACTTTGCTTTTAAAACAACTTTCCTTTAAAAAAACTTATTTTAACACGGCTTAAGACCTTATTATGAAAGAAGTGAAATTATTGCTCGGCTGAAGGCCACACACAACTTCATATCACAAACGGCTGAAGGCCTGAATTAGGAGTCAGGAGAACAATTCCAAACAGCACTTTTAAAATAAGTACCTTGCATTTAAAACAAGTTTGCTTAAAAAAAAACTTACTGTAACACGGCTGAAGGCCTTATCACGAAAGAAGTGAAATTATTGCTCGGCTGAAGGCCACACCAACAATAATTAGAAAATTACAAATATCTTTCAAACAAACAACACAATCTAAGGAATCAGGACAAGTGGTTCTCAGCAAGTGTTCGAAGGGTCGGCCTGGGAAGGTAACTCAAACATAAGGAAAGGTGAGACAGGCAATCAAGAGTTGTACTCATGTAACAGGATGGCAACTCAAACTAGGGCAGCTTAAGTGCAGACTGACTGACTAACCAATCCGCCTAACATCAGATCACCGGTACAACGATGGAATATTTCTTTAGGCAAGGGCGAAGAGAGAGCACTACATTTTCAGAAAACACCCAAGGCCGAAGGAAACACTAGAGCCACGGCAGACCTCCCAAAAAATATGCACAGTACAATACAAGAGGCTGTCGAACTACACGCCGTGTCGGACAGCATCAACACGACGAGGAGAGGTACACTACTAGAAAAGTACACTAACATCCAGGGCAGGTAACTGGGGCGTTAGCCGCCACAAGGCAGAAAATACCGCTGGTTGCACTTCACTAATAAGGATAATACTAAATTCAATTATGAATAAGAAATAGAGACGGCTGCAATATTTCACCGCCTCGAAACACTTCACTTGTTGCCGCCAGGCTCAGCGGTCCTGGAAGCAACAACCGTCTGACCAAAGGCGAGATCTCTAAATAGTCGAGGTTGTATTAGCAGTTAACTCTCCACTCAAACATACAGGGTTCGGTAAGCAATGAAGTCGTCGCTCTCGCAGCTACCCCTCCTCGATCCGGCAGTGGCAGCATACCACCAGTGGCCCCTGCTTGCCCTCGCGCTACACGGACCTGCTCGCTGCTGCGCCCCAACTGAACTGATCATCGTTCGCAACTCTCCACCCCACACAGCACGACCCCGGAAATACTAGCGGTCGCTCCAAAGATAGTACCACAGTACTCGTCTCGATAACACCTGCTGCTGCCTCTCACGGCAGGCAAGCCAGCAACTTAGTGGTGCCAGTAAATCGAATAAGAAACGAGATGCCATAACCGCAAACACTGGACTCGCATTCGGGAGGACGACGGTTCAGTCCCGCGTCCGGCCATCTTGATTTAGGTTTTCCGTGATTTTCCTAAATCACTCCAGGCAAATGCCGGGATGGTTCCTCTGAAAGGGCACGGCCGACTTCCTTCCCTAAACCGATGAGACCGATGACCACGCTGTCTGGTCTCCTTCCCCAAACAACCAACCAACCATAACCGCAATGAAAAGGTGCCAAGCAATGAACGGCATGAACACGGCCCGCACATGGCTCAAACATTTGTCATTTCTGTGTATTGCCAATGACATTGCCATGGTGGTAACACCGGCTCCCGTCAGATCACCGAAGTTCAGTGCTGCCGAGCTCTGTTGGCAAGTGGGGTGCACTCTGCCCTTGTGAGGCAAACTGAGGAGTTACTTGACTGAGAAGTAGCGGCTCCAGTCTCGTTAACTGACATACGGCCTGGAGAGTGGTGTGCTGACCACATGCCCCTCCATATCCGAATCCTATGTCGCCTGTGAGGGTGACACGGCAGCCGGTCGATATCGTTGGGCCTCCATGGCTTGTTCGTTCGGAGTTCAGTTTAGTTTAGTTTATTTTTGTTTATTAAAAATAGTCTATTCCAGGTTACTGTTAATTATGCATTTGAGTTTGAAGCTGCCATGTACTAAAGACCTACCCCATGTGGGAAGGAGCGCAGCGTGACACAGTTCGCAGTAACCAGGGGAGCTACATGTAGCAAATGCTTCACTACTTGAAAGTATGGTATAGACCTAGGTACAGTGCATCTAAGAACTCATATGATCATTATACTTTCCGAAGTTGGAATTTCATCTGTTGATCGGAAAAGGTTTAAAACGTTGGCCTAATTTGATTTTTAACTTTTGCCTTTTAATTTATGGTTGTAATTATAAGCAGTAAGTTTTCTTACTTAGCTGTCATTAAAGATTTCTGGAATTTTGTGTTCTCTGTTAGTACCGAGTTGTTGGTTGGCGTAATTGACTGAACACTTCGTGGAAGCCACGTTGGTCGTGCGGTAGCGTTCTCGCTTCCCACGCCCGGGTTCCCGGGTTCGATTCCCGGCGGGGTCAGGGATTTTCTCTGCCTCGTGATGGCTGGGTGTTGTGTGCTGTCCTTAGGTTAGTTAGGTTTAAGTAGTTCTAAGTTCTAGGGGACTGATGACCATAGATGTTAAGTCCCATAGTACTCAGAGCCATTTGAACGATTTTTGAAGCCACGTTAGTGGGAAGTTAATCGCTATTTCCAGATTTATGCCACTGTGACTAGTGACTGTAATCTTGAACTCAGATTCTCGTTTAATCTTACCTGTTTCAAAAAATTAGTTACACCTATGTGATACAGTATTACATACGGAACCGTTGTTCGCTGGATGTAATCCAATCTCTGTCTTCCTCTACAGTTTTTGCTTCTACAGCTCCCTCTTGTACCATGGAAGTAATTCCCTCATGTCTTAACAGATGTAGTATCATACTTTTCCTTCTCCTTATCAGTGTTTTCCACATATTCTTCTGCTCTTCAATTCTTCACAGAACCTCCTCATACCTTACCTTATCAGCCCACCTAATTTTCAAAATTGGTCTGTAGCAATACAGCTCAAATGCTTCGATTCTCTTCTGTTCCGGTTTTCCCGCTGTCCATGTTTCACCACTGCTGTGCTCCAAATGCACATTCTCAGAAATCTCTTCCTCAAATTAAAGCCCTTGTTGGATACTAATAGAATTCTCTTGGCCAAAAATGCCCTTTTGCTATTGCTACTCTGCTTTTGATGTCCTCCTTGCTCCGTCCGTCATTGGTTATTTTACTGCCTAGGTAGCTGAATTCCTTCATCTGTTTCATGGCCATCAATCCGGATGTTAAGTTTCTCGCTGTTCTCACTTCTGCTACTTCTCTTTACTTTCGTCTTTCTTCGATTTACTCTCAATCCATGTTCTGCACTCATTAGAATGTTCATTTCATTCAGCAGATCATGTAACTCTCCATCACTTTCACGCAGGATAGCGAAGTCATCAGCGAACCGAAGTACTGATATACTTCCACCTTGTATTTTAATTCCACTCCTGAACCTTCATGTCCATAATTGATTCTTCGATCTACAGAGCGAACAGTAGTACCGACAGTCTAAATCCCTTTCTTACAGCCTTCTTCACCGACCACTTCGTTCTTGTCGTCCAGTCTTATTATTCCCTCTCGGCTCTTGTACATATTGTATATTGCCCCCCTCACCCTACGACTTACGCCAGTTTTTCTCACAATTTTGAACATCTAGCACCGTTTTACACTGTCGAACGCTTTTTCCAGGTCGCCGTATCCTATGAAGGTGTCTTGATATTTCTTTATTCTTGCTTCCACTATCAACCGCAGTGTCAGAATTGTCTCTCCTCTGCCTTAACATCTTCTAAAACCAAACTGATCCTCATCTACCGCATCTTCAATTTTCCATTCTTCTTTATTTATTCTTGTAAGAAACTTGGATGCATGAGCTGTTAAGCTGATTGTACGATAATTCTCCTACTTGTCGGCTCTTGCGGTCTTCGGAATTGTGTGGATGGTATCTTTCCGAATGTCAGACGGTTTATTGCCAGACTTATACATTCTACACACCAACGTGAACAGTCGTTTTGCTGCCATTTCCCCTAATGATTTTAGAAATTCTGATGGAATGTTATGGATCACTTCTGCCTTACTTGATCTTAAGCCCTCCAAAGCTCTCTTAAATTATAATCCTAATACTGGATCCCCTATCTCTTCTAAATCGACTCCTGTTTCTTCTTCTATCACATCACACAAATCTTCTCCTTCATAGAAGCCTTCGATGTACTCTTTCGACGTATCCGCTTTCTCCTCTGCATTTAACAATGGTATTCCGATTGCACTCTTAACGTTACAGCCCTTGCTTTTAGTCTCACCAAAGCTTATTTTGACTTTCCTATATGCTGAGTCAATCCTTCCGACAATCATTTCTTTTTCGATTTGGTGACTTTTATTTCTATGTTTCTGAATCTTCATGAACATTTTTGTTCTTCCTTCTTTCATCGATCAGCTAAAGTGTTTCTTCTGTTACCCTTGGTTTCTTCGCAGTTACCTTCTTTGTACCTATGTTTTTCTTTCCAGCTTCTGTGTCTGCCCTTTTTAGAGATGTCCATTGCTCTTCCTCTGAACTGCCTACTGAGCTATTCCTTATTGTCGTATCTATAGCCTTAGAGAACTGCAAGCGTATTTCGTCATTCCTTACTATTTCCGTATCTAACGTCTTTGTATATTGATTCTTCCTGACGAATCTCTTAAACTTCAACCTACTCTACATCACTACTAAATTTTAATCTGAGTTTATATCTGCTCTTGGGTACGCCTTACAATCCAGTATCTGATTTCGTGATTTCTGTCTGACCATAATATAATCTAACTGAAAACGTCCCGTATCACGCGGCCTTTTCCAAGTATACCTCCTCCTCTTGTGATTCTTGAACAGAATATTCGTTATTAATAACTGAAATTTATTACAGAAACCAGTTAATCTTTCTCCCCTCTCATTCCTTGTCCTAAGCCCATATTCTCCTGTAACCTTGTCTTCTACTCCTTCCCCTACAACTGTATTTCAGGCCCCCATGACTATGATTTTCATCTCCTTTTACGTACTGTATCAATATCCTCATATAGTTTCTCTATCTCTTCATCTTATCTATGCGATATCAGCATATATACCTGATCTACCGTTGTCGGTGTTGGTTTGCTGTCGATTGTGATAAGACCAATCTTGTCACTGAACTGTTCGCAGTAACACACTCTCTGCACTTCCTATTCATAACTAATCCTACTTCCGTTATAGCATTTTCTGCTGCTGTTGATATTACCCTATACTCATCTGACCAGAAATCCTTGTCTTCTTTCCATTTCACTTCACTGACTCCTACTATATCTAGAGTGAACCTTTGCATTTCCCTTTTCAGATTTTATAGCTTCCCAACGACATTCAAGCTTCTGACATTCTACGCCCCGACTCGTAGGACGTTATCCTTTCGTTGGTTACTCAATCTTTTTCTCATGGTTACATCACCATTGGCAGCCCCTCCGGGGATCAGAACAGGGGACTATTCCGGAATCTTTTGCCAATAGAGAGACCATCATGACACGTTTTTCAATTACAGGCCACATGTCCTGTGGATAAACGCTATGTGTCTTTAATGCAGGGGTTCCATTGCCTTCTGCATCGTGATGCTGTTGATCATTGTTGAATCTTCTGCCTTTTGGGGCAGTTTTCCACCCCAAGTACAAGAGTGTGCTGTGAACCTCTGCCAGCTCCTCCGCTCTCTTTGACAAATCATTTGGCAGAATGAGGGTGATTTCTTATGCCAGTCGTCTTCGGCCACCAATGCTGATTATTAAACCGTGGAGACGTGTAATTGTCACCGGTGGCTGTACTCCGACATCGAGTCAAAATTAATTGTCTCACTAAACTATTCCTGGTTAAGATGTCTGCGTGGGATATTGTATTTAGGCACATTTATTTATTATTTATGGTTTACCTAGACGCTCTTGCGTAGGTAATGATCTTTTTTAATCAAGTTAAATTTAGTTTTTGTTTATACAATTCAGAGCTGAAAATTGCTTTTAACTTATAAGTCAAGTTTTTCCTTAGCGGAACTGAGTCCATGAAACTGATTGTGGTACAGAAATTTTTCTTAGTGTTAAATTTCAGAATTGTTATATATGGTTTGTTAAAGGTTTAATTCCAAGCTCAATCACTCGCTCCTCTCATTATCCTAACTGTTCAGTTATATCGCTGCGTCGGCCAATGTGTCCGACCGGTTCTAGGCGCTTCAATCCGGAACCGCACTGCTGCTACGGTCGCAGGTTCGAGTCCTGCCTCTGACATGGATGTGTGTGATGTCCTTACGTTAGTTAGGTTTAAGTAGTCCTAAGTTCTAGGCGACTGATGACCTCAGAAGTTAAGCCGCATAGTGCTCAGAGCCACCTCTCGAAACTGCGTCGTTTTTGGTACGATGTTTTATAACAAAATGATGGGAAACAAACCCTTGCTGTTTAAAGGCTTTTCATATTTGGTGTTTTTGGTATTTCGCATTATGAAAGTACCCTTGTCAAACACTGCCACGTTGAAGATTTATCAAGGAAACATTTAAATTAGTCAAAACTAGGCATATACATCTTCAGAGAGTATACTGGATTGTTATTTTTATAAAACCGTCCAAATTGAGTGTGTACTTCACTTTTCCTTTATTTTCACATGACTGGTTTCAGACCAGCTTTCTGTCATTAGGTTAAGTATTACATCTACAGAGTAAACGGTCGAATACGGAACAGGAAGTTCAGTATCATAGATGTGACACCGTCATATTTATGACAGTGAACTTACAGTAATATTTAATCTGATGATGGAGAGCTGTCCCGAAACCAGTCATGCGGAAATAAAGGAAAAGCGATCTAGACACTGAATTTGAATAATTGTACTTAAATTATTGACATATCGGTGGCTAAGGCCTTCAGGAAATCCTAAGGTTAAAGACTTAGACACCACTTGACATTTGCTGACTATTTCAGTGGATTCGGTTGTGGATTATGAACTGGAAAGATGCTGGTTCGTTTCCTATTTTCTGCAAAAAAATATTTTTTTTATTAATGTACATGCTCTCCAGACGATTCTGGAACTTTGTTATTAATTTAATAGAAGTGTTTTCTGCAAAATATGAGCGCTCTCAGTTCAGCAGTGAGTTAGTTCTATTTTGTGAACGTGCCAATGTACATGGGAACATGGGCCAGTGATTTCCTAGATTATTGCCTGTATCACCATCTGATTCGCTTGCAACCCAGTATTATTTACTGAAAAATATTTCACTGGATTTAGTGTGGATTACACCCTCAGCTTTATTTACAGGTCATAATTTACGCTTTCCATCTTTGTTTGTCCTCTTCTTTCCACAGCCTGTTCCTCTTAAACGATCCATCGTTTCCCAGGCCGGCCCGTAAGCGTCTTGCCTGCAAGTTCCTTTGCGACTCATTTTATTTGACCCATCCTCACTGGTTCTATTTCAACATTGTTGCTGTAATGGTTTTGCTTGGTAGTTGCTTCTATTCTGTTTCCTAAAGGAGTTTTTGATTCTGGATCTCATCTTTTCTTTCTTTTAAGAGCACTGGTTTCAAGAACTTCATTTCTACAGCCTGCGGGCTGTTGCTGTCTCTACTGTTGATGGCATATGTTCAAGTGTGTATATACACTGAGGTGACAGAAGACATGGGATAGCGGTATGCACATATACATATGGCGATACTGTTGCGTACACAAGGTATGAAACGGCAGTGAATTGGCGGAGCTCTGTCATTTGTATTCACGTGATCATGTTGAAAGGTTTCCGACGTGATTATGGCCTCACAATGGGAATTAACAGGCTTTGAACTCATGAGGGTAGTTCGAGCTAGACACATGGGATCTTACATTTCGGAAATCGTTAGGGAATTTAATATTCCGAGATCCACAGTGCCAAGAGTATGCCGCGTATACCACATTTCGGACATTACCTCTCACCACGGACAAAGCAGTGGCCGTTCATTCACAACCGAGAGCAGTGGCGTTTGCGTAGAGTTGTCAATGTATTCAGACAAGCAACATTGGGTGAAATAACCGCAGGAATCAATGTGGAAAGCACGAGGAACGTATTTATTATGACAGTGCGGGGAAATCTGGCGTTAATGGGCTACGCCAACAGAAGACCGAAGCGAGTGCCTTTGGTGACAGCACGACATCGCCTGGAGCGATTCTTCTGGGCTCGTGACCGAATCAGTTGGACCCTAGACAACTAGAAAATTGTAGCCTGATCAGATGAGTGCTCATACAGTTGGTAAGAACTGATGGTAGTGTTCGAGTGTGGTACAGATGCCAAGTAGCCAATGGCCCACGTTATCAACAAAACACCGTGCAAAGTGGTCATGGCTTCATAATGGGGTGGGCTGTGTTTACATGGAAACGACTGCAACCTCTGGTCCAATCGAACCAGTCATTGACTGGAAACGATTATGTTCTGCTGCTTGGATATCATCTACAGCAAATCATGGACTTCATGTTCCCAAACAGCGATGGAATTTTTATGGATGACAGTGCGCCATATTGCCCGACATACATATCGCCGAACATTTATGGGACATTATCGACAGGTCAGTTCGTGCACAAAATCCTAAACGGGCAAGACATTCGCAATTACGGACGGCTATACACGCAGCGACGCCCCAAAATTTCCCAGGGAAATTCCAACTACTCTTTAAGTTCATGCCATGTGAAGTCGCTGCAGTATGCCAGGCAAAAGATAGTCCGACGCGATATTGGCAGGTATGCCATGACTTTTGTCAGCTCAGTGTAGTTATTGGTAAAAAATATTCCTAATAGTTTTCTTGGTTGTTTTTTCTATTTCCTTCATCCGGTAATCTGTTCTTCTTGTCTATTTATCCTGTTCGGTTAATATTCTTGGCACCCAGGTTGCTCAAACCTTTGAGTATCTCAGTTATTGATAATCGTCATCACACTGCCTTTACTTGGGGAGGTATTATGACACAAATAATCTGCAGTCATCCGGCAGTCACCAGAACTGATCTCATAGACGCCCTGAATGTTGTGTGGAATTCAAACGGTTCATATGGCTCTGAGCACTATGGGACTTAACAGCTGACGTCATCAGTCCCCTACAACTTAGAACTACTTAAACCTAACTAACCTAAGTACATGACACACATCCATGCCCGAGGCAGGATTCGAACCTGCGACCGTAGCGGTCGCCCGGTTCCAGACTGTAGCGCCTAGAACCGCCCGGCCACTCCGGCCGGCATTGTGTGGAGTCATTGCAGCCACCGGCCTGCCGCCCTGCGTTTGTTTGCCCTTCAGCTTCGTTCATGAAATGTGAATGTGCGACTCACCGTCTGGATTCAAGAATTATATCACAGAACGCTGTCTCATACAGACATCGATGTCAGCCATTTTGCAAGCAACTGCAGTACTGGCAACTGTTGACGCAGAAATTTATTATTGCAGTGGATTAGAGGAGAAGTTTTGCGCAGTAGCCCCAGATACAAAGTTTCACTTAACAATCTTTATTTAAGGAGAAAAAAAGGGGTAATTACTTTTTGATTGACCCTCGTAGAATGTGTTCATTCACAGAATCGTGTGAACTGTTGTGAATTGTTCTAGGGATACGGTACTGAACACTGTTTCAACAGACATTAATCAATACTGTAAGAAGTATGTACGTTACTTAGTGTATTTTAAATATATCTTTGCAAATAACCAAAAATACGTATTTATTCTACAGCACTTTTGTTTTATTCACTTAAAACATGATCAATTATCTGGAATTAAAATATTTACAGTTGTAATTTCCGTTTTAAATGTAAAAATCGTTCGTTTCATAAGATTTTTTCCTTACTGCATGTTCTGCTGGTTTTTGTTTATTTTCGGAAGTGGCGTCTACATGCTAATTTTCCAGGCAGTCTAACAGACGATCCTTACTAATGTGAAAGGAACCAGACGAGAATGTAAATGCTAAAAATCTATCTTCCAAAGGTTATAAAACATTCTGTTTTAAGACCTAAAATAGAAACTATAATTGTAAATATGAGACCACCGACGATGTTTAAAACGAATAAAACGGAACAGGCGCTGTACAATAAATACGAATTTTTAGTGTTTCCAAAGATGGATTTAAAATGCTGTAAGTGATTATCCAGGAACCACGGACATAACGGACACACAAATAAAGAAAATGTCCATATATTTAGGTAATTTGTTTGTGAATCTGCCTCAAAAAATCCAGTTTTTGTTTTTCATCTTAAATCGATGTTTAGAGGTTTTGAACAAAATTGGGGTTAAGATAACCGAACTGGATACCAAGAAGTTTCTTGAAAATGAACTTAAAAATCTCCTGGTCTGCGTCTAAACTCTTGTATCCACTGCTTTCACACGTCGATGTTATCATTAGACTCTTGTTCGAGAAACACATACTATACATGTTTTTCAAGTTGACTCCTCCGTTAGAAAGTACGCTTTGTGGTACCCTTATGTTTCCCTTGTACATGTTTCGTTTTCGAGCATTGTTTTCCTTTTATACTACCCTGTAATTTGAGTTGTTTTATGTCAGCGGATATGATTTTCACAATTAAGATATTATACCGTTTTTGCGCGACGACGTCGTCGCCATCATCTTATATAAAGGGATTAGACATATGCTTGTTCCATCTTCATCGTTTCGTTGGTCGACTTATGTTCCTACTTTTTTTCATCCTATTCACATGTTGTTTCCACGTCTCTCTGCATTCTCATATTTCCTCATCGATAGCATGTACATAACTCATTTCGAACATCTTCATTCTTCATGAAATCCCTTCTTGTGCAGCCCTGAATTCTCTGCTACTTGTATTTTGATGCTGCGTTTCTTTTTCTGTATGCAACTCCCGCTTCCATAAAGAGTAAATGAGGTCATAATGGTTTTATAAAAAAATATTTTTTTTATTTTTCAGTGATTTGTACTAAAGTGTTCTTATTGTTCCACACACTTGCTTGAAATGTATACAGGTTTTCGTCTATACCGTTCCCATAATCAGAGCCAGCCGCAGTTGGAGGCTCGATCTGACCTACGTCAAGCATTCTACGACAGTCAGTGAGCTTTCAGTAGTGTTCGAAGCTGTCTGCCATAAATGTCGTACCCAACGCGAGCATTAAACGTGATCGTAGCGAATTTTTTTTAGCGAATTTTTATTTCATTTGTTGCGAGTTGTCAGGGCTAATGATAGTGCTAAGTGGCAAATTCTACACAAGCGAGGGAGACACATAATTGACAGGATACACGCTTACATCAGGAGCAAAGCACGTATATGCGCGTACCACAACTGTAGCTTGGAACCGGTAACAATGCAATGCCCGTCCGATTCTCGACCTGCTCGAACCACCACCGTCTGTGGATCGGCTTACCCCAGTCACGGAGTGTACTGAATACCGGCAGGAAATTATTTACAAATAAAATGAAGCTGGGGACTACATTCTGTGATATTTTTATCTGAAAAAAAGAAAAAAAAAACCTGTTCCAGTTCCCTGAGAGATTAGGGAATGTTAATAGTCCATTTATTATTTCTTCCACGAAAATAAAATTCAAATTCATGTTCTACAAACCAAATAATTACGGAACTTCCACTGTACTTTACTTCTGAAAAAAGATGGTCTGAATCGGACATTGCTTTGAGTTCTCCACAAGGTAAACAATGTGTACGTGGAATCGTGAGATAATGTTCTATGAGGCGTAATTCAGGTACTGTGCTCCTTACACAAATGAAAAACAATGAATACTACTCGAAGCAAAGGAGACACCGTTGCTGTCATTATTGAGGTGAACAGTCCTGTATAGCCCGTGCGAGTTTCTCGTGAAACTCAGATAGGAATCTTCGGTGAAAAACGTGTTCAAACGATACGTTGCCGGGCAACCTTTGTTAGAGGAAGTCGATGCTGCAGTCATGTTGTCACCACTGAAGGCTCTATCTCGTGCAGGGACCACAAGAATGAGAGATCCTTCGCTCAGTACGCGCACACAATAGGAATAAAAATCGCTAATACCGGTATTATGTACCCTCCACCAAGCACCGTCGGGTGACTTGCGGGGTGTATGGGTAGACCACTGATTATAAACTTATGTAGGTAGCATGAATTTTATTGACGCAGTTCCCGTCACACTGTTTCAGTAGATGCTGTGTTCTGTACAAACACTTATTCTGAACAATAGGCTTGTTGGCACTCATCTTATTAGAAATAACATCCCTCTTCAGTGTTCTCGTAACCATATCAGTAATTTCCATTTAAGTTCCTCAATTTGATTACCATACGAGACTTTCCTCTTGATCACTGTACACTCTGTCATGACACCAGATATGGGAGGTACAAAAATAACGGAAGTAATGGCTCACGTCGCACCTACTCCAGCTAAAAAGGCATGCTTGGAAGTCTGACGTCCAACATGACGTTACATAAATAACAAAATGATGACCAACGAACAGACAGCTCTCAACTCTTCCAGTGGTCTTAGAGTGCAAGGGAAAAATAAAGGAAAATGCAGGAGCGTTGGATAAACGCTAGAAAAAAGCTTCAGAAACTAGGTCTTTCTACACACATCAAAAAAAGTTTTGCATCATCTCAGTTCCAAGAGTTCCGGCACCTGTACAGAAAATTGGAATAGAGATCAACATAAACATAATTTCCGTCCTTTTTATCGCTCATGAAAACCATGTACCACTATACAGCGAGACCTTCAGAGGTGGTGGTCCAGATTGCTGTACACACGGGACCTCTAATACCCAGTAGCACGTCCTCTTGCATTGATGCATGCCTGTATTCGTCATGCCATACGATCCACAAGTTCATCAAGGCACTGTTGGTCCAGATTGTCCTACTTCTCAACGGCGATTCCTCGTAGATCCCTCAGAGTTGTTGGTGGGTCACGTCGTGCATAAACATCCCTTTCAATTCTATCCCTGGCATGTTCGATAGGGTTCATGTCTGGAGAACATGCTGGCCACTCTAGTCGAGCGATGTAGTTAACCTGAAGGAAGTCATTCACAAGATGTACACGATGGGGGCGCTAACTGTCGTCCATCAAGTCCAGTGCTCTATCGATCGGAGGATGGCATTCACGTATCGTACAGCCGTTACGGCGCCTTCCATGACCACCAGCGGCTTACGTCGGCCCCACATAATGCCACCCCAAAACAGCATGGAACCTCCACCTTGCTGCACTTGCTGGACAGTGTGTCTAAAGCGTTAAGCCTGCCTCGGTTGCCTCAAGACACGCCTCCGAGATTATCTGGTTGAAGGCATAAGCGACACTCATCAGTGAAGAGAACGTGATGACAGTCCTGAGCGGTCCATTCTTCATGTTGCTGGGCCCATTTGTACCGCGCTGCAAGGTGTCATGGTTGCAAAGGTGAACCTCGTCATGGACGTCTGGAGTGAAGTTGCGCCTCATGCGGCATATTGCGCAGAGTCTGAGTCGTCACACGACGTCCTGTGCCTGCACGAAAAGCATTATTCAACATGGTGGCGTTGCTGTCAGTTTTCCTCCGAGCAATAATCAGTAGGTAGCAGTCATCCACTGCAGTAGTAGCCCCCTTTTTTTTATCTCATTTTGTTCGTTTTCGTTCGTTGTATCTGCTCTGGGCGGAATTCGAAAGACACCCGTTTCAGTTCGTTGTTGATCTAGTAACTCAGTTTTTTTATTACAGAGGTCAGCTAGCCCTCTGACCAAACACGCTCAGCTACCGTGCCGGCTTTGGGTGGCCTGAGCGAAGCACGTCATCGACAGTTCCTGTCTCTCTGTATCTCCTCCAAGTCCGAACAACATTCACTCAGAGACCCCTTGACACTTCCCTTTTTGAGAGCTGTGACGGTACAAACCCCCATTACTAGATGAATAGGTCTTTGTGGAGAGAGAGCGCAGCGACATTCGCGGAAGCGCGTGGCGGGCCCACGCGAGATTTGCAACCTGTCAGCGGCAGCCTCGTGGCCCGCAGCTTGGGGAATTGTTTGGGTTTTTGCGCATTACGCGAAAACTATGTAACTTACGGCTAAGAGCGATGCAGCAGTGGATTGTGGTCAGCAATATGCACCTTCTGAAAGATCGATCTTTATTTTAAGTCACGAGACGCAAAAGTTATAATAACTTTAAAAAGCGCTCACTAAAAACGTCTCGTCATAGCGGATCGAGTGCCATAGTACTATTTTAAGATCCATAAATAATTAAGCTCGTAAAGAGCAGTAAACAAAGTTTGATGGGAAATTATTTATAAAATTCAATAGAAAATTCATGACGTAAAGAACGGTACTATATAATATTTTATGTGGCATCACACGTATTTTAAACTAGGTAAGTTATACTATACACTTAACGTGCAATACTTTTCATTGTTTGCAAATTATTATTAACATTTATCGTCCATAATTAATTAATTATTATAGATATGAAGATTTTGAGCAGCGCAATGTGTAGATCGCTATAGATTACGTCTAAAAACAGTGCTATATGCAGTTCTATGTTAAAACTTTGGAGCACAGATGTAAACAAATTTGCGCTAAGTGGCGAAATTTTGCAAAAACTAAAACTTGATTTACGGTCGATAGAATAATCCTAGAAATTAATGTAAGATAGTAAATAAGGTGTAATTTTTAGCGCGGTTCCGATGGTGTACTTATTTCTGTTGAAGAATGTATGTGTCAAAATTTGTAAACTTAACTGGTGACATTGGTACTTGCATAGCCGTGGGGAGGGGGGGGGGAGACATCTGAGCCTATATAAGCGAGCAGCCACCTTGGTCAGTGGTCAGTCGTTCGTCGGTCGTTGGTCAGTCGTTTGGTGGGTGGGGTGGCGAGCGGGCCCCACTTGAGGGTGGCCCATGTGGTCGTTTGAGTAAGAATTTTTCGCTCTGATTTATTTCGACAAAGAGTATTGTTTAATAGTGCAAGTGTGCAAGCATATATTTGGTCAACTGAAAGTGCTGCGATTATTTGTGTGAGTACGGATTACGAGGTATGCATCGGCGTAAGTGAACATGTGGCGATCTGTGATTTCGGGCCAAAACTGTTAGAACAAAGAGGACAGTGGGACTTGTGGTTCTGTTCGAACTGATTGTGTAATTTTCGATTATAGCAGCCTACATTACTGCTATTGGGGGCTCGGAGTCAAATTATTATTAAAGTGAAACTGTAAACCGTCTCACCAGTGCTAATTTCATTGTGTGAAAGAAAAGGACGACGCCAATAAATAGTGATTGAACTGTGTCGTGAAAAATGATTTTGCTATAATAAGTGCCTAATTTTTGTTCCCTAGCATAAACTGTACTCATGTCTTAGTGAATGTTTATTCAAAAACTATTATGCGCTGGTGTGGAACAGTGTACTAATGCGCCAAGTGTGGAAATCATCCCCTGAGACTTACGTGAGAGCCAAAATTTGCACTAACATTTTTGAACGAACGTTTGTATATGCACAATCGTGTGAACGCTACAACCACACTTACTTTCCGCCCTGTCGCAGAGCCCTTTCTGGCTCAAAGTAACAATGCAGACGCGATCGAACCGCGGTATTCACCGTCTAGGCATTGTTGAACTATAGACAACACGAGTCGTGTTCCTCTTTCAAAAAATGGTACGGACGGCTCTAAGCATTATAGGACTTAACATCTGAGGTCATCAGTCCCCTAGACTTAGAACTACTTAAACCTAACTAACCTAAGGACATCACACAATGCATGCCCGAGGCAGGATTCGAACCTGCGAACGTAGCAGCAGCGCCGTTCCGGACTGAAGAGCCTAGAACCGCTGGGTCTCAACGGCCGGCTGTACCTCTTTCCTGGTGGAATGACTGGAACTGATCAGCTGTCGGATCCCCTCCATCTAATAGGCGTTTGTCACACATGGTTGTTTACATCTTTGTGCGAGTTTAGTGATATCTCTGAACAAAGGGACTGTGTCTGTGATACAATATCCACGGTCAACGCCTATCTTCAGGATTTCTGGGAACTGGGGTGATGTAAAACTTTTTTTGATGTGTGTATTTTGGTGTTTAATCATTTTTTCTGTCCCTCGCATATGAGCTTATAGAATCTGTAGTCAGAATTTTATTTAACCTAAAATATATAATATATTACACAGACAGAACTTGGTGTGTTGTATTTGACCCATTTTAAATAGGCTACCTGGAAACTTTAAGCCACGCTGATGTATGATGGTACACATTCTTACGATAGCTTTCGATCTTAGTCTATCATCTCAATGAATATGTGTCATATAACAAACGTGCAGCAGAACAGTTTTGAAACTATGAAACAATAATAATCTAACGCTGTGCGTAGGGAACATAAGACAAATGGTGGAAAAAATACACATGTAATATACAAAATACAAAGTGAAATCGCAGTATAACGATGGGCAGAGATAAATTGGCTGCTTCGTGATTTTACAAACGATTTTGTGCTAAGCACACGCCATAGATAGATAACAGTGGGTTTCATGCAAATTTGATGATGATACTTATTGATTGTAATAATGTTCTAAGAAACCGATAGTAATAATCCACACAATCATACAGTTGCGTGTCATGAATTTTTCCGGTTATCATATGTTAGAGATTTTGACAGTCGCCCAGTTTAGTTGTTTTTTTAAATAATTTCATCGTCTTCAATTCCATAAGTTTGTGATTTAAGGAAACGTGGGAATACCTTTCTAACTGTGGAAAAGAGGTGTGTGATTTTTCTTTTTCCTTAAAGCTGCTTCTCAGAGCAGAATGAAGGTCTCCGGTAACAGGACTGAATGCTTACATGTGAAATTTATGCTGAACTGAGAATGGGAGCTACTCTTTCCCCGTTTCCCCTGCTGGCAACGGCTGCACTTTTAGCGGGATTGCGTAGAGAACTGTATCGACCAACAATGGTGCAACGTCTCCCCTGCTGCCAGAAGCCGCAATTTTTTCTCGGTGAAACTTTCAGGAGGAACTCTTTGTGGGATAACTTCTCCGCAGAGTGAGGGGAGGCGGCCAGTGGATGCGAGTTTATCCGGGAAATGGGAAACGGTCTCAGGGCGCCTGACCCTCGTCCCGCGGGGGGAAGGGGGGGGGGGGCTCCCCGTAATTCCACAGAAAGAAGGAAAACGCGCGCGCACGTATGTGTGTGTGTGATGGGAGTGTCCGCTCCTCTGAGTAAGGGCGCGCTGCATTCCGCGGATCCGGAAAGGGGTTCTCTGCGAAAAGGGACAAATGAGGTGAAAAGGACGTGTAATGGACGCCGGCTAAAACGTCTCCTGCCGCACAAAGGGGCGGATCAAAAGGGTATCCGCTTTCATAACACGGGCTCTTTTCACAGAACTACAGCTGAATGCAAAGGAGAGAAAAGTTCTACAAGAGTCTTCCGTCAGCTGCGGCGCTGTACAAAAGAGACTGTGGACGGCTAGGAGAAGTGGGGAAACTTTTGACACCTGTAGCCAGACCAAACGTGTATGTTATTCCACAGGGAATGTTTATGCTGCTGTTTTTCGTGTTGTGTTGCGGAGAATATTAAGTGCTGTAGAGACTAATCTACTTAGGTATTTTTGCCAAACGCAGATTATGTTGTAGCAGAAAAGCAGTTTCATGGTCATTACCTATTAATGTCTTCAAATATGCAGAAATCCAAGAGCGCATCTGTGACAGTATTTGATTTTGAAGTTGAATACCTGCTCCAATGCTGATCACATTGTAAATAAATTAAAAAGTCCAGCTTCCTTTGTTTTGTAATACTTCTGGTACTGCTTTCATACATTTTCGTATGTATTATTACAATCAGTGTCTCCATGACCTTTGCTAAGAGAAAAAGATCCTGATGAAAGATTTTAAATGAACTTACTCAATACAAGTGAAAACTGTGTATTTTCAGAATCATTAAAATTATACATTTTGCACAAGGATTGTTCGTGGATTGAGTTTTTCTTCTGTGATAATTGTTAAAACACGAGGAAAATTCAAGTGATGCAGAGTTGGACGCAAAAATGTTGCCGTTTAATTATTTCATCATTAAATATAAATTGGGTAGTAGAAAGATTCTACGCCAAAAACAGTTTCGGATCACAGACAATAAAAAAAAAAGATATGAGGTGCACAATGAAAAGATTTTGAACTTCATCTCTTACTATGCGATTTACCTTAAAGTTATATTCCGAACGGTCGCAAGGATGAAGTTATGAATTTTGATGTTTTACTTTATTTTCGCGAATGTGGCATAAAGAGAACATGACAGCAAAATACCACCATTTAGGCAAATCTGGCAGAAAGCGTGTGTTAATATTAAATTGTGTTAATAGTCACAGGTGAACATAGATTTCTTATGTTATCAAAATTTTCGTGGAAGTTTAAACAGCAAAATTTTATTGTAATTTTTCAGCATTTATATGCGATCATGCAAAGAACTTTAGGAGAGTTGTCCAAACTGCATTTTTTCAGTCGGTTTTGAAATAGGAATTTTTCTCCCATGCGGTATACAAAAACCTATTTTCTACTTGCTAAACTGAAACTAATATGACATCACAGGTGTTAACTTTACAGAATTGTATATTTCATACATATCTTAAATTTTTATGAGTCTTATCAGCAGCTACTGAGATCTGTAATCGAACAATTTTACACCAGTGAATAAGGGCAATATTTCCCTTTTTTCTGATTATGTGTCTTTTGCTGGAGGTGTAGCAATATGTGAAAAAAATATGTAAAGTTATAAACAAGCTCTCTTTTCCTTTAAATAACGAATTCGATGAGCAAGGAATATGTAAGAAATAGAAAACTTCGTACATAGCTGGAAAGTATTACTAGGTTAATTACAGTTAGAAACTACTGGTATCAGGTGTTAGAGTATGCGAACTGTCTAAGCGCCTTTCTATTCAGAAAGTGAATTCATAGGAATTTACACACGTCACTTCATTCGCATCGAAAAAATGAGTTGTGCCATGCTGAAGTGTAACTTATTATGTCAAGACCGATCAATAATTACAAGGTTCACGTTGAGTTTCTGTCTCTATGTGAAGACGTAATTTACACATTTTATACGACTTCTAAACGCAAAACTAGAATTGTTTTTATTATGACGAAGCGATTAGTAGGTTAATCTCATCTGAAGATGGCAATCATTGGCCGAAACCCATAACGTGAACATTGTAATTATCAGTGATTTTGGGGCAAAAAATTATTATACAAAGATTTATATGGTAGCGTATTTCGGTCGGTTCCTTAAAAAAAAGTCCGTTTATTCCTAACGAGGATGTTCTAGACCTACTTAGTGACATTAAGTTGGAATAACTTAGAATAAAGGTGAATTATTGTCAGGGAACTGTGTTGATTAAATTTTTAGGGCAGATGAAAGCTTGTTCTGACGTCTCCAACGCAGAGGAGATCACTGTACATACAAAGGCATATAGAGGGTCATTTCCTCCTCAGTCGATCTGGAGAAAATGGAGTAAAATTAATAACTTCTAATGCCGAGAAGTGCCCACTGACAATTTCCATTCAGAGCCTTACAGAGCGTATATCTACACACATAACAAAGTGTTGCATCTCCCCAATATGTCGTGATGGTGCGTTGCCATTGTGAATGTTCCTGCATCGACAGGAATGTTAAGGCCAAGGTGTGTGTGTGCGTTGAACTGGGGACCTACGGACAGGCTTTGTCCCGCTGTAGCCCTCAGTGGTTCACAACTCCCACAACAGGCCACAGCAGTCCACCCACCTCACCGCCGCCCCACACTGAACCCAGGGTTATTGTGCAGTTCGGCCCCCAGTGGACACCCCCCCCCTCCCTCCCCCCCCCCCCCCTGGGAACTGGGAACGCCTCATGCCTCATACCAGACGAGTTTAACCCAAAATATTTGCGTGGTAGAGGAATTATAGTGGACGCGTACATGGAGACTGTTTGCGCAGGAATCGCCGCCGTGTGTAACTGAGGCGGAATAAGGGGAACCAGACTGCATTGCCCGAGGTAGAAGGAAAACCACCTTATAAACCATCCACAGGCTGGTCGGCACACTGGACGTCGACACTAATCCGCCGGGCTGATTCGTGCCGGGGGCTGGCACGATTCCCCGCTCGGGAAGTAGCACGTTAGACTGCGCGGCTAGCCGGGCGTCCACTAGCACTAAGGTTGTATGAAAGTATACACATAGTTACTATGGGCGCTACACTAGGGTAGAACGCCGCACTCGAATGGATTACAGCAGTTCTGTTGGAGGTAAAGCACCAGTAGAGACATCTGTGGAACAGTAGAGTGAACATCCATCATGCTACGGAAGGTGATCGCGACCAGTGATTGGAGCCCATCATCACTTTGTGGATAAAAGTCTTATCAACCAAGGAAGTTGCTCGACATGTGTACTGCAGTCAGAATGATGTGGTGCAGACATGGACTCAGTCTAACTGAGAGGCAGTGTTGAGGACTTACACAGCACAAGCTGTACACATTGACTGGTGCACAAGATGATAGATACCTATGACTCTTAAGTCATAGGGACCACAAGCCGAGTGCTCCAAAACTCTGTTTGGCGTTCGAAGAGGCTACAGAAATTCGTGTAGTGCATCAAACTGTTAAAAGAAGATTGCATGATGCGAATATACATTCGTGATGACTGTGGCGAATACCACGTTTTACAGTACTACATCATAGACTCCGTTACATCTGGGCAAGAAATCATTTGGAGTGGACGCTCGAGGATTGGCGTCGGGTGTTGTTTACGGATGAAACTGGGATTTTTTTGCACCTGATATTCGCAGACAATGTGTCTGGAGCCAATCCAATAACATCGAGGGCCACCAGCACTGTGGAACAAGGTGGAGGGAGTGATGTTCTGAGGTGGCATTACATGGGGCCACTGTACACCACCTGCGGATTTATTTATTTACACGTCATGTTCCGTAAGACCAAATTGAGGAGCAAATCACCAAGGTCATGGAACAACATAAAAGTGATAACAGATAAAAATAAAATATTTATGAACCTGAAAAAAGTCAGTCCATAAGTTTAAGTAAACGCAATCAACAATACAAGGTCTGACTGAAAAGTTTTAAGAATGGCTCCGCTACTGCTCACTAGCTTGGTGGGCAGGTACACGGAGGGTGGGGAGTGAGTCGTTGCCCTGTCCTTGAACGCCCTCTCACAGAAACTGTTTCCTTTATTCAGTTCGTTGTGGCAGCTGCTTGAGTGTGGGTCTGTTATGGCATATTGCCGGATTCTGTCTGCGTGAAAATGGACGTAAAAACGGAGCAACGACTTTGTGCGAAATTTTGTTTTAAAACCGGGAAATCAGCTTCTGCGACTTACGAACTATTAAAAGCAGCTTTTGGAGATAATTGTATGAGCCAGTCAAATAGTTTTGAGCAGTTCAACAGAATGAAAATGTTGCGAAAGTTGGCGACTTAGTGTGCTCTGATCGTAGACTTACAGTTAGGGAGATGGCTGATGAACCTAATTTAAGTTTCTATGCAGTTCAGTCAATTTTAACTGAAGATCTGAACATGCGTCGAGTGTCCGCAAAATTCATTCCAAAAGTATTGTCAAGTGACCAGAGACAATACCGTCTTGAAGTGTGCCAAGAACTGATTAATCGGACTAAAAATGACCCAGATTTGTTAAATAGGGTAATTACAGGTCACGATTCGTGGGTATATGGATATGCTCCTGAACCAAAGTGCAGTCTTCGCAGTGGAAGACTCCAGGTTCACCAAGACCGAAAAAAGCACGGCAAAGTCGGTCGAAGGTGAAGACAATGTTGGTGATTTTTTTCGTTTCTACCGGTATTGTGCATCATGAATTTACCCCTGGAGGACAGACAATTAACCAGGAATAATACAAATGGATCCTTGAGCGTTAGCGCGAATAGATGCGCTACAGAAATGAGATTCCGCAACCCACAGTGGGACAGCATCGCCAACATTTCGGGAAGAATTTCATCTTGATGGATGACAACAAGCATGCTCATCATGCTGTTCTCATGAACACATTCCTTCAACATGCTAGGATTACTCGAACAGAGTGACCTACCTGTTCCCCAGTCATGAACCCAATGGAACGTATGTAGATCGGTTGAAAAAAAGCTGTTTTGGACGTTGACAACGACCACGTAATTGCGCGACTTCTACATCTACGTGATTATTTTGCTATTCACAATTAAGAGCCTGCTACAGGGTTCAATGAACCCTCGCAGAATCGCCATTTAAGAATAACAAATTGGACCAGGGCTGGCTTGATGATCTCGTCGCTGGTATGTCACTACGGATTCAAACCTGCATCCGAGCAAAGGGATGTGCCACCACCCACTTATATAGCTCAGTACTGCTAGGGAAAAAACACCCACGGAAAACAGACGATTTTGGTGTCACCTTTATGTGATTTCGACATATTGCACATAAAAATATGCGCACGTCTCAGAACCACTTTTTGATTCATGTGCCATGGGTGGTGCAAAACTTTTCTTGATGTGTGCGTATATATTATGGGAAGTATACGGGTTGTTTCCCTAAAAGATGGCAAAAATTTAACAGGAAATAAAGGATGCTTCACTGAATAAAATGAGGTAGGGAACCTGGGCTTGATGAAGCCAGCTTAAAGAGATATGGAAGTAAACTTGTGTACCGCTTTGTCTAGCATTACTGTTTTGCAGCTTATTTACAACTAACATGCGTACGAGTTTACACGTACTATGGTGTTTATTTACATGTACATTGTTTATTTCCTGCAAGAAAGCAAGGAAGACGAGCCATATCTTCTACCTGGCCGTCTGACTGGCCTCCTGTGCTTGAGGTTCGTGTAAAGAGTTCTACCTGAGCTGCTGAATAACGAACCCTTGGCTGTTCGTGAGAGGATGTGGATACAACATGATGGTGCACTGCTTCGCTTCAGTGTCGATGTCCGCATCCGTCTCAATGCTGTTTTTCCTGGTCGCTGGACTTGACGTGGAGGTCCTATTCCATGGCCTGCAGAGCCTCCTGATCTGATTCACTTTGGTTATTACATGTTGGGATATCTAAAGTCACTACTGTATGAGACCCTGGTTGATACGGAGTTCGAATTAATTGCCAGAACTGTAGCTGCCTGTGATGTGATTCGAAACACACCAGAGTTTGTCAGGGTGCGTCGGAGTCACGTTCACTGATGGCATGCAGCAGTGAGGCTGATGGCTGTCAGTTTCAGCACATTTTGTAAGATAAACTACAAATGGTACATTCATTGTGCCTGCGATGGTATTCGCAGTTAACTGTAATCAGTGTAAATAAAAAAGTATGCAGTAATGTTATTATATTCCTTTTATCCCCTTAAGTTGGTTTCTCTGACCCCAGGTTCCCTGCATCAAATTGTTCAGTCCTCTACGTCCTGTTAAATTTTTGCACCCTCTTACGGAAACGCCCTTGCATACCAAGTAATAATGAAAACGAGATTAACTGAGTTCATGTGAACACATTAATGAATTGTTGAACAAGATTTCGTTTGAAACATTGTTCCGTTTTAATCGCATCTTAGCAACTGCACGCCACTGATATTTGTGTGTCGTGATGAAGCAAAGTGCCAGCGGCCGTTATTCCATAAACTTTTTTCTACATTTAAACCATCAGGTATAAATTCTCATTTCCTCGATATGAGGAATGGCAACATGACATCAACTATTGCGCAATATGAGAAATATTTTTACAGTTGTCCTTACTTTTCACAGAAGAGTAAAAATTTTACCTAACGCTTTAATTGTAAACATGTCTGGATGAAAATACTACGTGAAGATCGCAAATTTTCGTTACTGATTACCGGTTTCGACTCATTACCGAGCCGACTTCAGATCTTGAGCAGTATTTTATAATATCCCTACGCCTGGCTAGGCATATTTCCCCCAACTGACAGTGTCAAAGAATAGCATTGGTTGTAAATGTGAGACTAATTAGTAGATTACAATATGCTGACTGACATGCGCTTTAATTTTAAAACCTTTTGCTCTTCTGCTTATTACAAGAATTTGTGTATCGCACAATAAGCCTTTTAAAAAATTTAACAGCAAAGGACAAGTGGGCTGAAATCAGGTTTTTGGTTCACAGCAAGAAGAATTTTTATCAAGAAAAAGGGGAAAAGTCTTTTGAGTATACTGTGGGAGCGAACTCGACATAGCAAAACATTTCAAAGAAATGGCAAAGAGTCTCGTATGTAATGGAGATTCTTAAGGTGTAGTAGCAAGATTGGAATGGAAGTGGATACACAGATATGGTAAAAAATTCCAGATCGGCAAGGAGATAAATTTTTAATGAATGTAATTGGCCTTCACTCAGAGGACAAACATATAAGTAATTGAAAACCAATGGTCGTAATTATCACGGAGAGTACTACTGAAATATCTGTTTCTCTCACTACTGATTTTACCTGCCGGCTGAGCCGCCTGTTGTGTCGTCTCTGTGTGGTAAACCGGACATCCCCCTCGGCAGAGGAGGAAAGCAGAGTCACTGCCAGACGGAGATTTCGTTGTAAGACAACGAGTGGTGGGCGTAAATTGAACGCCTGCTCCTGCCCGTCATTTGTTTCGTGGTCGTGTGCCCTCGGCTCGGGCAGAGCATAATCAGGAAGGAGACGTCACGGTGTATTAGTATTTATGGCCCCATCGCGCTATGTGGGTGGTTCTTTCGGCCTCCGTCGTCGATGTTTACACGGCCGAATTCTTGCGAGTCATCACGATTGTTACTAGATCAGTATTAGCGCAGTAAGTGGACTCCACCCGGACGAGAACGGTTAGAGAAACAAACGCTTCCCTAATGCACATATGTCGATCTTTTGCTTTGTTATACATCGACGTCTCATCGACGGGGCTGAAATTAAAAACTACAGACTAGTTCAGTTTTATATAACGATCAGAAATGGAAAGGGAGCGATTGACGTGTTGTTGAAGGAACCCTTATGACACTGACTCATCTAGTTGAGGCAACTACACAACACTTTGATAACATTGCCAGACCGAGTTTTAATTTTTGGGCCTTCAGGATACATGACCACTGTGATTTATGGTCCGTTGCAGCAAATTTGTTGTTTGGGTGTTTTTTTGTGACGTTCTGGATGAAATACCAACGTCTAAGAAGAGATCGGTTACAGTAATGTATGTATTGCGATGTGAAAAATCTTTCTTCCATTCAGCTATCCCTCGATAGAAATAGAAGAATACTATCAGGTCGACGCAAAGAAAGTATTAGTTTTGCAAAGAAATAAGCTGATGGTTGTTACGTAACCTCCGATTCGTAAAATTAGTGAGTCGATGGCTTGCCCATTTAGTCAATGACAAGGAATGTAAAGTTATTGCTTCATGAGGAGTGAGAATGTGACACTTTTATATTTAATATTGGATGTAAGGCTGTTGACGAATGATTACCGTCACAGATGTACGACTCTTGAACAATAGCGTCCAGCTTTACTATGTAAAAAGTGACATCACTTTGGCGCTCTGAAGACACCAATATTCTGTCCCAAGTTTCCCTCTCTTTGAGATTCGATACTGAAATAAGAGACAGAAATTCGGAAGTGTACCAGCGTATCCGATACGGGCAGCGCCTGGAATGGTTCAAATGGCTCTGAGCACTATGGGACTCAACTGCTGTGGTCATAAGTCTCCTAGAACTTAGAACTACTTAAACCTAACTAACCTAAGGACATCACAAACGTCCATGCCCGAGGCAGGATTCGAACCTGCGACCGTAGCGGTCGCGCGGTTCCAGACTGTAGCTCCTTTAACCGCTCGGCCACTCCGGCCGGCCAGCGCCTGGACACAGAACGCTCACAGAGAACAAAAATTAAGGATTCAGTGACAGGAAGAGGAGGTGTCAGAGGGAGTGTGGAGGAGTTTCTCTTTTCCTCTTTAGCTGATTACTTACGGCATGGATGAACGGTACTAGTGGTGGGTTCTGCAGTTTCTCCACCGCCAGTTTCCTGCATTAGTGCATCCATATCCCACCCCTCCCTATCCCTTTCCTTCCCAGACGACGTCACTTCACCTATTGCGAGACGAGTGAGCAATTAATTACACGTATTCATCGGATCAGGTACACAGTTATCCTCCTCGGATGATGAAGATGGGGCAGATCTTTAATAGCTCGAAGTTAAATCTGGCGCATCTTAAAAATGGAGAGAAATTTTACAACGATGCCGCCACGACTGACGACAGAAACTGCATTTTATTGTATATGTTATTGATGACCTTGTAGTGGTAATAATAATTTGAGACCAACATATATTTTCTTCTGTTTAACAGAAACGTTGGATTCTGTGATCCATTCTTGCGGCAGTTGAAATATTGTGAAATTACGAGTATTGGAGAATTCATGAGACACGCCATTCGTATTTGTAAGGCTATAAGCGTTTAGATGTCATCAAGTATCACGAGAACGGATAACACTATTACTAGAATAATGTAAAGAGGAAGTTTCTGCCGTCCGCCCACAACTCTCCGCTCGTTTGTATGTGTGTGTGTGTGAGTACAGCATATATAAATGATTTGGTGGACAGGGTGTGCAGCAATCTGCGTATATTTACTGATGATGCTATGGTGTGCGGTAAGGTGTCTAAGCTGAGCGACTTTAGGAAGATAGAAGACAACTCAGACAAAATGTGGAAAAATGTAAGCTAATGCGGATGAGTAGGAAGAATAATCCCGTAATGTTTGGGGTATTACTAGCTCCCTGCTTGACACTGTCAAGTCGTTTAAATATCTGGGCATAACGCTGCAAACTGATATGAAATGGAACGAGCATGTGAGAATTGTGGCAGGGAAGGCGAATGGTGGACTTCGATTTATCGGGGGAATTTTAGGAAACAGCGGTTCACCTGTAAAGGAGACCGCATATAGGAGGCTGGTGCGACCTATTCTTCAGTAACGCTCGAGTGTTTGGGATCCGTGTCAGGTCGTGTTGAAAGAAGACATCGAAGCAGTTCAGAGGTGGGCTGTTAGATTTGTTACCAGTAGGGTCGAAGAACAAGCAACTGTTACAGAGACGCTTCGGGAACTCAAATGAGAATCCCAGGAGGGAAGGTGACGTTCTTCTCGAGAAACACCGTTGAGAAAATTTAGAGAACCGGTATTTGCATGTGCCACACGATTCCACTGCCGCCATTACACATTGCGCGTAAAGACCACGAAGATAAGATTTGAGAATTTAGGGCTCATACGGAGGCATGAAGATAGTCGTCTTTCTCTCGCTTTGTTTACGAGTGGAACAGGAAATTGAATGACTAGTAGTGGTATAGTGTACCCTCCGCCACGCAGCGTACGGTGGCTCGCGGAGTATCGATCTAAATGTGGATATGTGTGTGCGTCAGTGTGAGGAAAAAGAGAGAGAGAGAGAGAGACAGAGAAAGAAATGTGCCTTTACACTTGATTCAAGCAGTTTTGGATTTGTAGATCAACAGAGATTGTAGTCAGCATAGATCACTTGTCGCTTTAGAAACGTGTCCACTGTCAATGTGGACTATAACGTAAATGGTTCAGTATATCGGACAGTTTTTAAGTTCGAATATGGCACACAGAAAAAGATAATGATTACACCACTGTTTTCGAAAAAGAACCCGTGTAAAGTAGAACTTCTTTAACACAATGTTGTTAAACTATCATTCTCTTTTCAGTTCGAGAACCTTAAGCCAGTCGATAAGCTCTCTTGGAAGTTTTTGTACACAGGAAGTGAGCACTGCTCTCTGCGTCAGTCACTACCAGCCTAGTCATTACAAAGAGACAGGATTTCACTTTGCTTATGGTCATTCTATTACATTCGACGTTGTAGAAAGATTACGTCTGTTCATGAACGGTATTCTTCTCCTAGAAAAAATGCAGTGTCACAGTACATAGTCGTAATTGATGTAGTCCATTTGTTCATGCACCTAGGAACTGGTATATATTCTCTCATCAAACTCATAACGTAGACTCGTTGAAAATCAACTCCAGCATCGAATTCAATACGGAAAACAGTTTGCATTTGTATAACACGCCCTTTTCTACTGTACAGAAAAATATGCACTAGTCCGTGATTTTTGCTTGCACGGTGAATGAAAATTGTGATATATGGAACATTCCTTCCGGCATACTTCCAGCATTCTTTATAGGAATTTAAAGTGATAGTTTACAGTGTCATACCTATATATTAATTCAACACCGTTTAATAGCCACTCTTCTATTGGAAATTGTAGGCCTTGCCTTCCCCTGGCCTTTGAATGGATTTATAAGGGATATCAAATGGAAACGAGACAGGAAAAAGTAAGTGAACTGTTTGAAACGTCCCCTTAGAAAAATTAATGAATTACTGTGCTGATAAACCTCTTACGTTATTTGACTTTCAAACAGCTGAGCAGAACTGAACGTACTCAGACATTTCTCTCTTTACTTATTCTGATCAATACTAAACTGACACACAATATTTTTAGCGCAACGCAATCTGACTTTCAAAAATTCCTAGAAATGAATGGCCCTGACTAACAATAACCTATAACTTTCATGAATCACTTACCTCACAAAAATCTTCGTTACTCGAACTACTGCAATACAGCGAGCGCCAATACTGGCAGCTAAATAAAAGATTCTAACTACTGAAGGCACTAACTACTGATAGGCATACTTAGCAAATGAAAGATTTTGATAGAGAACAAACAATGTGTTTACCTTAATAGTGTTCAAAAGTCATAATATATCAGTTCATGACATCCAGTCTTATAAAATTTACTGTCTCTGATGGAAACACGTCCAGATCATCCGCTCTCAAAACTCCGCCATCTCTCTCCCCACATCCACCACTGCTGGCGGCTCACCTCCAACTGCACAACGCTACGCGCTGTTCACATCCAGCTGCCTAACACTACAATAGCGAATATTACAACAATGCCAACCAGCCACAGACTGCACACAGCACAGCCAGTGATTTTCATACAGAGCGCTACGTGGTGTTACCAACATAAAAACCGAGCTATGTAAGTAGGCTGTTTCGGTTTTTATGTTGGTAACGCCATTTAGCGCTCTATATGAAAAATCACTGACTGTGTGCAGTCTGTGGCTGGTTTGCATTGTTGGAATTTGCTATTGTAGTGTTGGGCAATTGGCTGTTGACAGCGCGTAACGTTGCGCAGTTGGAGGTGAGCCGCCAGCAGTGGTGGATGTGGGGAGAGAGATGGCGGAGTTATGCGAGCGGACGATCTGGACGTGTGTCCATCAGAAAGAGTAAGTTTGTAATATATATATATATATATATATATATATATATATATATATATATATATATATATATATGTGTGTGTGTGTGTGTGTGATCATTAAGGCGAAGACGGTCAATGATCTCTTCAATGCAGGTTCACACCAAGATCCAACTCTTACGAGAATCGTAATGGGGCTAATGAGCAGGGGATCTTCAGTAGTATGTGGTGTAAGATGTGTCTGGCAGGAGGCGTGCTAGGGTAGTACTGGCGGTGGTGGTGACCACCGTGTCCAGATGGCGTAGTGGGTGGTCAGCCTATGTGCCTGGTAACCCAGAGACCTGAGTTCGACTCTCGGTCCAGCACAAGTTTTCAACTTTCCCCATTGATATAACTCAGTGTCCACCGACATCTAAAGTTTTTAATTCGCTTATGTCTCACATTAGGATGGTACTAACAGATATGGCGATTAGTTTTGAAATAATTAAAACATTACTTACATTTTTTCCACTTGTATCGTCTTAATTTGACTGGACCTTATACGTGGCCTGTTAGAGGCGTGTGCAGTTCAGCCTGGACTCATCACGATGAAATTTGGCCTCTTTCGTATTAACAAACGTTGCCGGAAGTGAAAGACGTGAAAAGTGACAGATAAGGTCCTAGGATTGATTAGGGATCGAACTCTAGACTTGTGGAGCTGAGTTCTAGTATTTAACCAGTGACGCACAGAACCACGAACAGCATACATCACAATCTCTACTGTTACAACCACCGACAACTGTTATAATTGTGGTTTAGTTAGTTGCCAGAATGCACTGTTATTGAATAATTAACAAATACCCCGTGAACGTCAAAAGTTTTGAGACTGGATCAATAAAAAGCAGAGAAGATTTAAGATGGTGCTTTTAAGGTATAGATGTTCCTCTTAGTGTACCTCCACTTGAGTACAAGACACCAGAATGTTCATACAATCACGTGAAACCGTCAGAAAAGTCCATCTTTGGGATGCTGTTCAACTCGAGTGCCTCATTCGCTCCTTCTTCGGTCTTGGCGAACCATCAGAGACCCATTCTGCTCTTTTTTCGTATTTGTAACTCCTAGTCTCGTTACCTATGGTGATCTTTTTTACGAAAGAATCGTCCGAATTTTTCATTTCAATGAAGTCGCAGCAGACGTCTATACGTTGTATTTTGTTTGCCATTCAAGGCATGCGAGACAAGCTTTGCACACGCTCACATCTTCTTCAGAACATTTTGTAGAACGAATGGTTCAAATGGCTCTGAGCACTTAACGTCTGAGGTCATCAGTCCTCTAGAACTTAGAACTACTTAAACCTAACTAACCTAAGGACATCACACACATCCACGCCGAGGTAGGATTCGAACCTGCGACCGTAGCGGTCGGGCGGTTCCAGACTGTAGCACCTAGAACCGCTCGGCCAGCCCGGACGGCTTTTTGTAGACCGTCTTGAATACTTGATTTAGAAATGTCCAGTTTGTTTCTCCATTGACACCTGTGATACAATACAATAGCGTTGCCACGATACGGTCACACGCCCGCTACTTAAAACTGCCTGATCATAAATACGTGGTCGAATGCACATCTGTCGTTTACGGTTGTTAGTTCAATCTATCACCGTAGTAACTGCACTGACGTCGATTATACGCCAGTAAATGTCCCGGAACTTTTTGGACGGACGGTGTACTGTCAGCCTTTCGAGAGACTTTTCCAGAGTAGCGCAAGTTTTAGGAATCGCTTCAGTGAGTGGCGATGGGGACGACAACGTGAAGGTGTCGACTGTGAGACTCGATATGTACCAATCGCCTTAGAAATGTGGCATCCTCCTCGTCCATTTTAATGTACGATAGACTTATCTGTTTACTTTCTAGCTCTTCGTACCTTTCCGAGACTCACTGCTAGAGCTATATCGTGACCATTCACAGTGCCACTGTGGAGATCCTCAAAGCAGCCTATAGAGACATCACTCAGCGGACTGTCCGTCCGTCGCTGAGCCTCCTAGAAACTCCGTCCTACTCGTCCATTCCGCTGTCAGGGTCTCGGACAGCAAAAAACTTGCGCCGATGCTTGCCGATGGGCCGCAGTTATCTGGAATTCAGATCGGCGGCCGCAACAGAGTCGTCAGTAATGGTGGGCGCCGTGGCAGACCGGCCGGCTGGAGCGAGAGGCGAGCGGCGACCAGCGGACCCCCCAGCTAGCAGGCCAGCCGGCCGCGGCGCAATTAAGCGGCCCAATGGCAATCTCCGGCCTATTAATCGGCCACCCTCGCAGTCTCGGGCTGCCACGCCGTCCGTCTGCCGGGACGACAGGTCGCCAGCTACTGGCCGCTCAGCGCCAGGGGACGCCTCTTTGTCCGCGCTCAGTCGAGACGGGACGGTCCGCGCGCCCGTCACGCCAGTAGGCATCACATTTCTCTCGGCCAATTTCGGTTGAAAAAATGCGGATTTTTTTGTGGGTGATTGGGGAATATTTCCGCTTCAGGTCCTATAGTTCCCTGAAGTTCCGATAGGTCCCAACATTATACTCGGCCTTCAAAATGTTCCGAGCACTCACTGAGTTACTTGTGGCGGAAAACTAGAGAACCGCAGATACTCATAGGCGGTTGCAGAATGTCTATGGAGTTCTGGCTGTGAACAAAAGCACGGTGAGTCGTTGGGCGGGGCGTCTTGTCATCATCTCAACAAAGTCGCGCAAACCCGGCCGATCGCATACAGCTCTCCTGTAAAATGATGGAACGTGCGCGTACTCTCATTCCAGATCATCGACGGATCATAATGAAACACATCGCTACCCAACTGGACGTCTGTGTTGGTAGTGCTGACACATTCGTCCACCAGTTGAGGTATTCAAAGGTTTGTGCCCACTAGGATCCTCATTAGCGTCCGCCTCTTGCTCCTTCCGATTTCTACCTGTCTGACCCAATTAAGGATACACTTAGGCGGAACCACTATGTGGATTATGGGGTAGTTATCGATGCTGCAAGACACTGGCTCTGACGTCAACCAGCAGAGCGGTACCAAGTGGACATACAGGCCCTCCCAGTAAGATGGCGTAAGGCCGTCGTTTTGAACAGGCTCTGAGCACTATGGGACTTAACATCTATGGTCATCAGTCCCCTAGAACTTAGAACTACTTAAACCTAACTAACCTAAGGACGTCACACAACACCCAGTCATCACGAGGCAGATAAAATCCCTGACCCCGCCGGGAATCGAACCCGGGAACCCGGGCGCGGGAAGCGAGAACGCTACCGCACGACCACGAGCTGCGGACTGTTGAACAGGGATTGTGCTAAAATATTGTTTTTCGTAGCTCAAAAAAAAAAAAAAAAAAAAAGGTTCAAATGGCTCTAAACACTACGGGACTTAACATCTGAGGTCATCAGTCCCCTAGACTTAGAACTACTTAAACCTAACTAACCTAAGGACATTACACACATACATGCCCGAGGCAGGATTCGAGCCTGCGACCGTAGCAGCAGCGCGGTTCCGGACTGAAGCACCTAGAACCGGTCGGCCACTTTTTGGTAGCGAAAAGAATGGGAAATAATATAGCGTATGGGAATCCTGATCAAAAACAACCTTCTTTCAGAAAATAAGTATTGCATTATTTATTGAACGCCCCTCGTAAATAAAATTCAGTTACCATGCCAGAGGAACTACAGTAATTGCAATGAACATACCAGACAAAAATTTAATCTGCTCCTCGCCCCCACCGCCTCTCAGGAGATATCACGGTAATGGTACGTAACACCAGTTCTAAAGTACGTATCAACATAACTCGGCGAGAGAGAGTGTTCCCAATTTTCATCTGATATGCCATATCACCAAACGACGCCCGTTGATGATTAGGCCCCATGAAGCTACAAGATATTAATTGTTACATTTAACCCAATTTGCCAGATAGTATCACAAACATGCAGTCTGGTTAGGTGTGGGTGATATGGCGGGCAACTCGAGGTTTGTCAGATCAAGGACACATACATTGACGGAAAAAAATCGAAACACCACATAATAATTAATGTAGAGTAACGGAATTTCTGGAATACATATTGAAATGATTATCATTTCAAGACCACAGGTTGTGTAAGTGCGAGATAATCCATTGCAAAGGTGAAATGGTGGAACATCAATAACCGGTGTAGCTGCCAGAATGTTGAACGCAAACAAGCAAACATGCATGTCGATTCACTGACGCCCAGTTTTCCAGTCAGGGTGCGGGGATAACCACGAGAATGCTCCTGTTGTCATAGAAAACGCACTCCAGGTATAGGTCCAGTGTGTCTAGCCCACAGATAGGTTAGTTGTAGACCCTCTGCTGGTCACTATCTAACAAACAGACGGCCATCACTGGCACCGACGCAGAACCAGCTTTCATCAGGAGCCGGCCGGGGTGGCCGAGCGGTTCTAGGCGCTACAGTCTGGAACCGCGCGACCGCTACGGTCGCAGGTTCGAATCCTGCTGCGGGCATGGATGTGTGTGATGTCCTTAGGTTAGTTAGGTTTAAGTAGTTCTAAGTTCTATGGGACTGATGACCTCAGAAGTTAAGTCCCATAGTACTCAGAGCCATTTGAGCCATTTTTTCATCACGAAAGGCAACAAATCTCCACCCTGCTCTCCAATGAGCTCTCGGTTGACACCACTGAAGTCGCAAATGGCGGTGGTTTCGGGTCAGTGGAATGCACGCTACAGGGCGTCTGGCTCGAAGCTGTCCTTGAAGTAAACGGTTTTTAACAGTTTGTTGTGTCACTGTGCGGCATACTGCTGCTGAAGTTGCTGCAGCAGATGCAGTACGATGCACCAGAGCCATACGCCGACCACGATGGTCTTCCGTATCGCTAGTGCTACATGGCCGTCCGGAGCCCTGTCACCGTACAGACTCGTCATCAATGCTGCCAGCAATCACATAAGTTGCTACGTTCCTGGCAAGTCTTTCTGCAGAAGTACATGACACTTCTGGTAGCGCTATCACAGGACGTCGTTCAAACTCAGTGAGGTGTTGACAATGGCTTCTTTGTCGTCTTAAAGGCATTATCGACTAACATCAATTCACCATGTTCAGTCTCAAAGGTAACTGACACTCACGACCGTTACAGCGCATATTTAAAAGAAACCTGATATGCATCCTCATAATGGCGCTGCTAGCTCCATTCTTATGCGGCTGGGGCGAAATTTGAATGTACATCATCTCTCAGATGTAGAAACACGCCTTCCAACTTCGGTTTATGTCACACAACTCGTTCTTGGTGTTACGATTGTTTTCTCCGTCAGAATAGTCTCCGATAGTTGCTATGAGATTAAGACTGCGAGATTTATACGACAGGTCGAGATTGGTCAAATCAAGAACACATATTTTAGGCCCCAGGAAAACGTCTGTTTTTATCTGGGAAGATGGTTGTATCCACAGCAGATTAATCATGAACGTGTGAAGGAAAGGACAACACCTGATCACCGAGAACGTTCACATAAACTTTCTGGTTCATGTTCAGTGTAACCTGAATGAATGGGCTTAACTTTGGACAATAAATCTCACCCAAGACATCACAGAACCATTTGCCACCAAAAACGTTACGTATTGTCATTTTGGAGAGAAGACGCAATTAATGTTGTGCAACAGATTTTATTGGCCGGTTAGGTTACATGTATTTTAAGAGATATAAAAACGGTTCATTCATCCAAGACACGCAACAGAATCTGTTGAACTGACGCCTGTCACTACCGTAGAAAATGTTAATAATTTTCATTACATATCAGAACAGAAAATGCTAATAATTTTGACCATATGTTGGATCATAACTAGGAACGGATACAGGATTTGAGGCACATGGAACAGACAAGTGAAAAACAGGATGAGATAACGAATCCCGAGGCAACCGAAAGCTGTTTGCTTCTCAGCGGCTGACCGAACAAGCCAGTGAGGATTGTTTTCGACAGTTCACCAGGGCGACGAGGTCACATGCGACAGAGGTAACCGTCCGATGTTTGCAATAGAGGAATTTCTAGTGGAAGTTAGAATGATAGCCGAAAGCTAAGACGATGTCGAGGAAACCTGCCCAGGAAACGTTTCCTACAAATATTGTAGAGGGCTATGTGCATCCAGAACCAATGTGGAAAGGAATAAAAGCTCAGAGGGAGGCAGATTAAAGGAGAGTAGAGATTCAGCCAGTAATCCGAGTAGCCGGAGTGCAGGGACGCACCTCAGCAGCACCTGAGGGGCAATACACACTTCAATTGTGGCCAGTAGGCAGCAGACCGAGTGGCAGGGAAAGCACTCATCTCTGAAGAAGGTCCTTCCCAGTGATTACTGGAAGCACGTGTGATTCTGTCAAATGGTTTTGGTATGACACGTCAGTAAACAAACGTGCTGGTTAGAACAATGAACGAACTGACTAAAAGTAATAGCTTGTACTTCAGCAGATCAGTCCTGCCAACTCCACGAGAATTACCAACCTGTTTTAGCTAAACACCCATTCCAACAAAGGAGAACTCCTCCCTCTCATCTACGTTATGAAGGTTGGCAAACAAGCTAACTAAACCCATATTGTCGTCCACGCCATGATTGCGGCACGCAGACAGCACAGAAGCCAAAAGGAAAAAAAAAAAAAAACACTGGTGTAGGGACACTGTGCCTGGACGTGACACGCCTCATTCGCCGGCAATAGTATCGACGCGTTATATCATTTGACTCTTGACTTGTCGGACCTCACAAACCGCCTCCAAGTAGCTACTGCCTAGTTTATGTTGCTATTTTCCTGAAGATGTGCGGTTTTACGTGCCGCTACGAGCAAAGGCCTTTTGCTTGGTAATAGACACCAAATATCTATTACCAATAGTAGCCATCACAAAGTTCGTTATGAAACTGCTTGAAATGGTACTGCAGTGACAGACAATAGTGGAGTCTAATGATTCTCGTGAAATACTGCATCCTATGTATGATATTTAAATAAATAAGTGAATAATGTATGTATATATTATCTCAAACAGTGTTTGTGTTTTATTTCACACCTCTCTCACTATAGTCAAAGTAGTATGCTTATTAATATCATTATTTTTCAATTCTACACCAGTTATTCGCAAAAATTAATGATCAATTAAAGATCAAGTTACTCTTCATGGGTAATATATATATATATATATATATATATATATATATATATATATATATATATATATATAATTTCTCTGTGTAGTCAATATAGCTCAGTCGGTTAAGTGATGGAGCTATAGTGGCTACACATACTATTGTTATCCTTTCAAGTGTATCTTTCTATATATGTCAACTACGTGTCAGTTCTGGCGTAGTTAGTATCATGTCAGGGTGGGTGAAATATCCTCATCACAACTACTTTCTTGACGGTGACTGGTCTTGTGAAGATGCAAAAGAAGACTTGATAACGTACGAGCAATTATTGTAGGTCCATCCAGCTGTGGCAAGACTAATGTCCTCATGAAGCTGCTAACACATGTAGGATGGAGTTCGATTTGAAAATCTTTGTGTATTCTCAAAAACACTGTTTCAACCCAAGTATCCGCTATTACAGGCTGTACTACGCGGTGTACATGGTCTTACATACACGACATTCAGTGAAAGCGGTGATATACCTCCACCTGAAAAAGCAAAGCCAAACACTGTCTTCATATTTGACGATGTTGCTGTGGGAAACCAAGACCAATTTCGAAAATATTTCTGTTTCGATCGTCGTATGGTTGCTGATGTATTTTATCTAAGCCAAACATATTCCAGAATCCCGAAACAGTTGGTTAGGGATAATGCAAACCTCATTATAGCCTTCAAACAAGAAAATCTGAATTAAAACACATTTACCAGGCACATGTCGGAACTGACATGTCGTTCAATGATTTTGTAAAGATACGTGCTGATTACTGGTATCATTCACAGTATGGGTTTCTCATTATTGATAAAACAAGAAAACTGAGTGATGGTAAGTACAGGCGAAACTTTCAAGAGTTTCTGTATATATAGCACGGTAAGACAGGTTAGAAAATCAGTATACTCTGTACCATGGACAAATTAGCAAGCATGTCTAGCTCTCAACACGAGAGAATGGGTGTACACAGACAAAAATTCGCCTGTATATGGATGCGAAAATTCAGGCTATTGTGCATAAAGTTGGAGGTATGCACAGGAAACTAGAGACGTATTACCAGACACTTCTGAGAATGGTGAATGCGTTAAATGAGATAGTTAATGAAGTCGGTAAGAAAGTAACAGACTTAACTGAAAACGTCGGGGCTATTGAGGGGAAAATAGATGTAGAGTTCCTTGTTGTTGAGAAGGGGGAGCAGGTACATACTCGTAGAAAGAGGAAGAAGAAGATCGGATATATAAAGCCTCACGCTGCGGAGATGTCTGTATACACCGAGATGTCAACGAAGCAGAAAGTGATTCAAGCGCGGAAAGCAGTTCGTGAGAAATTACGGTTCCTGTGGTTAGTGCTTGTGGATCGACAGCAAACACTAAGAGAGACATTTAAGCCGGTTACTGAATCTCTCAGACAGCTCACAGCAAAAACAAAAACACACGATAAGGATGGTGTTGCCATTGACGAATTCATTATCCGTCACGGCCCTGGTCAGATAGATAGAACATTCGGCGTTAGCAGTGGAAGACCTTACATGTTGGGTATACATCCTATAACTGTAATTGATGACACAATACAGATTGGTGATAGGCCGTTTGACAGAACACCTCGCTTAATGTATCTTATTTTTGTAAGACCTACCAAAAAAACCTATAAATTATTCAGTTAATGAAAGGGAAACGTACCGTGTAATACTGCACATGACTGATGTACGTAAGATCGCGAAAAGCCTGAGCAACAAGAAATATAAAACCATTATAAAACCAGTACTTGGCCGGCCGCGGTGGCCGAGCGGTTGTAGGCACTTCCGACCGGAACCGCGCTACTGCTACGGTCGCAGGTTCGAATCCTGCCTCGGGCATGGATGTGTGTGATGTCCTTAGGTTAGTTAGGTTCAAGTAGTTCTAAGTTCTAGGGGACTGATGACATCAGATGTTGAGTCCCATAGTGCTCAGAGCCAATTTTTTTGAACCAGTACTTAATGGCGAAAACAACAAGAACAACTACTACATCAACATCAGCAGCAGCAGAGGTGATGGTATTGACATTGAACATAAAGCAGTGAACAATCGAATCCCGCAGTATATATGTTATGACGACCCCAACGAGCTAATAGATCGATTACGGCTGCTCATGGCATCAGATACTGAAGGTAATACAGCTCATTCAACGAGACTGTTTCAATAGTCTCTGAGCTTAGAGAGAGAGGTATCATCGAATAAGTATGGAGACAGTAGTTCAAGAACCGCACAAACCAGCACGCAAAACATACCCTCATAGGCATGTTATGTTTAAAGGTATGGATGACTTGTGGCAAGCTGATCTTGTAGATATGAGGGAATATTCACATAAGAATAATGGATTCAAATATATTTCAATGTTATTGATACATACTCCAACTTTTCCTAGGCATTACCCGTTAAAACAAAAACGGGTAGAAATCTCGCGGATGTTTTTGAGCGTTTGCTACTGACAGGGACGAATCGATGCCCAGACAACCTCAAAACCGATCACAGTGGGGAGTTCTACAATAGGTATTTCAAGACCATGATGCAGCGGTATGGAATACGTAACTGCTGAACATTCACTCACCTGAAGGCAAGTATCGCGGAGCGTCTGAACAGAACAAGAAAAGGTCGAATGTGAATGCGTTTTAACCTTCGTGGCTCATACAAATGGACAGATATCCTCCCAGAAATAATTGCTCAGTATAATCTATCCAAACATACAACAATAAAATTGAGATCAATCGATGTTCGGTGTACTATCGCATTAAAATGCTGGATCGACGCAGACTGAAAGCTAATCACAAGACCTCATTTGAGAAACCATACCTACCGAACTGGTCAACAGAGATATTTACAGTTCAGAAGTGTAAAGAACGACTCCTAGAACATATATATATATTGAAGGATAGTAAAGGTGAAAAAATTGCAGGCTGCTTCTACACCGAGGAGTTGCAGATAATCTCGGAACCGGATGTGTTTCTGGTGGAGAGATTCGTTAAGACGTCGGGGAAATAAAGCACTAGTCAAATGGCTTGGTTTTCCTGCTACACGAAACAGCTGGATTGATGCCGACGATTTGCTATATAACGAGGGCGCACAGTCCACAACCACAGCAGTAGCACAACGTTCATGCTGGGACACGCATTAGAGGAGGTGGTGGTATTCTAGACAAACTGCCAGTGGAATTACGCCTCCCGGGGTATAACTACTGCGGACCTGGGACAAAGCTTCAGAAACGCTTGGCGCGAGGTGATAAAGGGTTTAATCTGCTCGACGAAGATGTATGGAACACGACATTGCATACGCTGCAAATAAAGATTTATCAAGTCGTCACATTGCAGATAGGATTTTAGCTGATAAGGCTAAGGCGATACCGAGAAGAAAGGATATTGGTATAGGTCAACGCATCGCAGAATTTGCAGTTGATAAAACAATGCGAGGAAAAATTAAGTTGGGTTTAGGAGTGATGAATTTCAAGTGAGTTATGAATACTGCAAGTTGTGCACTAAACAAGAAGCAGGACAACGGCGAGAAGCAGGGCAGTTTGATGAACTGTACCCTGACAGCGATGTATGCAGCTAAAAAGCACTGAACAGAAAGGTGCAGGAAGAAGAAAAAGAGGATCGCTTAAAGCACCTCGCGTTCTACCAATATGCAAGACATCTGGCGGTTTTATTCCAT
This sequence comes from Schistocerca americana, assembly GCF_021461395.2. Lineage (NCBI taxonomy): Eukaryota > Metazoa > Arthropoda > Insecta > Orthoptera > Acrididae > Schistocerca > Schistocerca americana. The sequence continues at coordinate 215,524,184 of NC_060120.1, forward strand.
TTCTCATCCCGGTCCTCTCTGCGCTCTCGGCGGTAGGGTCCCTCGCTGGTGGTGCTGCAGCTATTGCTCGAACGGTCTACAACGCGCAAAACTCCCAAGTGCAGTTAGAAAAGGCAAGAAGACATAATCGCATGATGGAAGCCGCATCCATTGGAAAAGGACTATAATTGAAACCGTAGAGGAAAGGGCTTGGTCTATTCATAAATTAAAAAAAAATCATTAGTGGTCCTACCAGATCGATCACTCATAAATACTGATGGTGGTTCAAATGGTTCTGAGCACTATGGGACTTAACATCTGAGGTCATCAGTCCCCTAGACTTAGAACTACTTAAACCTAAAGACATCACACACATCCATGCCCGAGGCAGGATTCAAACCTGCGACCGTAGAAGTCGCGCGGTTCCGAACTGAAGTGCTTAGAACCGCTTGGCCACCGCAACCGGCAATAAATACTGATCTCTCTAAGTTTGTTAGAAAGAAATTCAACATTCCAAGATTCCGTGGAGTGTTTATGCGGAATACATTACCGAAGACTATGTAGAATACTGGTGAATGTGGCATTGTGAATTTAGATGCTGCTTGAGGCTCCGGCACCAACTAGGTATCATATTTTATGAAACATGCGGATACCGTCTACTATTTCGACTCATTTGGTGACCTGCAACCGCCAGAAGAATTACGGCGGTATTTCACTCACAGAAGACGTGTGTTCTACAATTATCGGCGCTATCAGGACATTAATATATACCTCTGTGGACATCTATGCATGATGTTTCTCTTGACGTTTACAAAGAAGATGAAGCATGCCATATGGGGAGGAGCTTTTAACATTTCTTCATCAGTTGAGGGTCAGATGCAATATCGTACACTTTGACGATGAAAGAACTATCATATGTATTGCGTGCAAATTACTTCCCGCCAATTGATTTGAGCATTGGTGAATGGAGTATTGCATTGATTGGACTAGAGACGTACAACAGCATCCCAAATACCACTGAGACTAACAACAAACTGCATCTGGATATTAACGATGAAAAAGACATTGTGGAAGTAGAACCGGGTGCATACGTTATCGATGATTTAAACGAAATCTTAAAGCAGTCTGGAAAAGATATTGAGCTGCGTGCAAACATCAATACACTTAAATCTGAATAAGGACTGTAAATGTAATGATTGACTTAACCAGAAAGGTTCAATAGGGCCCCTACTGTGTTTCACAAAAGGACAGGTTTTGAAGAAGGATCCAAGTAAATTTTACAAGTCATATCAGTCTGTGGACATACTTCCCGTCAACACAATCCGAGTCGAGTGTACATTGCAACGTACTCCTATCTCAACGACAGTCTGTTTCATACTATTTACGGATTCTTCCCCTCTGCTGCAACAGGGTATGAGATTGCTGAGACCCCTGCCAACGAAATATACCTTCCAGTGACAGCTCAGACACTGGACTATTTGGAGCTCCGTATTGTGGACCAGAATAATCAGCCTGTTGACTTTCATGGTGAGGAAATCTTTGTACGATTACATCTAAGGCAGGATGGGCATTCGGTATAAAACAAGTGCACTCAGTACAGCACGTGATTTCGCTACCGAACCACAAAGTGATAACACCTGCAAACTACGAGTTTCTTAAATCAGTTGGCTTGAGACCTTGCAATTACGTCCTCACTCAATATAACCAGTCCAGTAGAGTGTTCAAATGGTTCAAATGGCTCTGAGCACTACAGGACTTAACATCTGAGGACATCAGTCCCCTAGAACTTAGACTACTTAAACCTAACTAAACTAAGGACATCACACACATCCATGCCCGAGGCAGGATTCGATCCTGCGACCGTAGCAGTCGCCCGGTTCCAAAATGAAGCGTCTAGAACCGCTCAGCCACCGCGGCCGGCAGTAGAGTGTGATGAGATAATTATACGTCAGGAGTACTTCTCTCATAAACCTGACCCTTCAACCACATTTAACAAGGTTGATGAAATTAGGATTGTCATCCATCACCAAGACCCACTGACACTTCCATTCAAGAGTTTCATATATCTAGAGAGGACATTCAAGAAAACCGACGGCTCGAAAAAGTGGGATCCAAGCTTACTTGTAACACTTCAGCATTCCTATTCCAAGAGATAGGCTATGAACTCAATGGGTCTGAGATCGATCGTACACGTCGGCATAACAACCCTTAAAACAAATGTCTCTGCATCACCCGCAGATACGCATAGTTTAGAAAATGCGGGGTGGTTCATATACAATCCGGAGGATAGAACAGCCGCAGAGTACAAGAAATTTACAGCGCGCATACCTCTAAAAATGCTTATGGGGTACTTTGAGGACATGAGACAGATTATTATGAACGCTAAACAGGAACTCATTCTGCTGCGGAGTGCGGCAGACAATAATTCATATGTTCAAGGAGCTCAAGAGGAGAATATGATCACAATCAGCAAGATAAGACGGAAAATGTCTCACGTCAGTGTATCAGATGAGGAATGTTAGAAGCTTTTAAAGGTGCCGAATTCTGTTACATTTCTGTCACTGGCATTCGCTCCATCTTTCTGTTGTTTAGGACCACCATCAGCGTTCAATGAGTTGGGAGCAGATCGCGTGTCCTCATCACATAGATCGATGAGTGGAACAGACAACAACAGCTCCTTGTCCTGCTCCAGCAAGTGGGCTCTGTGCACTACAGGATCCCACGTGGTCACTACAGGTTCAGAAATGCTGGAGGTTGTTGCTGCTGCAGGTCCAGAGGTCAGTGCATGTCTCGACAAGGTGGCAGCTGGGGTTGCTGCAGGTCTGGACGCGTTAGAGATCGACGGGCTTTGACGTGTCGAAGGCTACTGCTGAACAAAGACGAGGAAGCATTACGTATGGACCAAGATGTGAGAACAACCTATAATAATAATGATAATAATAGTAATAATAATAATAATAAACCCCGTGGAGGCCCAGGAAAAGAATAGGCCTCCGGTATGTTCTGCCAGTCGTAAAAGGCGACGAAAAGAACAAACCACTAATAGGGCTAACCCCCCTTTTAGTGTGATTACTTGGTTCAGGACAGAATTAAAGAAGCCTCGGACAAGCGCCGTCATGGTCGGGGACCCTATGCCCGCCCACAACGGTAACGACACTGCTAGCCAACTGGAAAATGATTTAAATCCAAATAGAGGTGTTTTGCAGGATATGCTTCCTGCAACCACCCTAGAAGGAAAACAAAGACAGAGGATGAGATGGTCAGATGAAGTTAATCGACACCTCATGTTCTGTTATTACCAAGCAACAAACCTAGGAACCAACACAACTGGATACAGATCACAAGTATACACAACTTTTATTACCAGATACCCAGAATTAAAATTTTTAACAGAACAACGACCAGCTGATCAGATCCATGTAATAATAAAAAATAACAGAATACCCCAGTCAGAATTAGAAAAGATCAAACAACAAGTACAACAAATACTGGAACAAAATAATGTGCAATTAGAAGAAGAAGAAAATACAGTAATGGACTCAAACGTCCCAGAGAAAACAAACAAAGAACAAAACGCGTCAATTAAACAATCAGAGGAAAACGAAATCTTAAGACAGCCACCAGAACAAGCACAAATAGAACATGAAGAGGCAGACATGTTAGATATAGAAGAAAAAATTCAGTTGACATATATAGAATACAAAGACACAAATACAGACATTAGACCATTCTTGCATACACCACCAAATAACCCACAAGTCGAAACAACAATAACAACTATCAACACAATCATACACAACAAAATAAATGAAAATACAACTATGGAAGAGTTACAACTACTGGTTTATGTAGGAGCACTCACTACACTAAATATACACACTAGGCAGAGATCAGAACCAACCAACACACAGAAGAAACCCACAAAACCAGCATGGCAACACAGACGACAGATCAGAATAGAAAAACTGAGAAAAGACATCGGACAGCTAACACAATTTATAAGAAATGAAATATCAGACAAAAAACAAAAAAGGTTAGGTAAAATCTCACAACAAGAAGCAATAGAGCAATTAGATGAAAAGAATCAGAAATTACAAGCATTTGCCAAACCACTTAGAAGATACAAAAAAAAGTTGAAATAGAAGGAAACAAAACCAAACATTCAACACAAACCAAAAGAAATTTTACCAGACAATAGATAACACACACATTAAAATAGACAATCCACCAAACATAACAGACATGGAACACTTCTGGAGCAACATATGGTCAAACCCAGTACAACATAACAGACACGCACGGTGCATACAAGCAGAAACAGACTCATACTAGATGATACCACAAATGCCTGAAGTGATAATTTTGCAACATGAAGTCACCCAAGCAATTAATTCTACACACAATTGGAAAGCCCCTGGAAATGATAAAATAGCAAATTTCTGGCTAAAGAAGTTCACCTCAACACATTCACATCTAACTAAATTATTTAACAGTTACATTGCAGACCCATACACATTCCCTGATACACTTACACATGGAATAACCTATCTGAAACCTAAAGATCAAGCAGACACAGCAAACCCAGCTAAATATCGCCCCATAACATGCCTACCAACAATCCACAAAATATTAACTTCAGTCATTACACAGAAATTAATGACACATACAACACAGAACAAAATTATGAATGAAGAACAAAAAGGCTGCTGCAAAGGAGCACGAGGATGTAAAGAGCAACTGATAATAGATACAGAGGTGACATATCAAGCTAAAACCAAACAAAGGTCGCTACACTACGCATACATTGATTACCAAAAAGCTTTTGATAGTGTACCCCACTCATGGTTACTACAGATATTGGAAATATACAAAGTAGATCCTAAATTGATACAGTTCCTAAACATAGTAATGAAAAACTGGAAAACCACACTTAATATCCAAACAAATTCAGATAATATCATATCACAGCCAATACAGATTAAGCGTGGAATATACCAAGGAGACTCATTAAGTCCTTTCTGGTTCTGTCTTGCTCTGAACCCACTATCCAACATGCTAAATAATACAAATTATGGATATAATATTACTGGAACATACCCACACAAAATCACACATTTGCTATACATGGATGAGCTAAAACTACTGGCAGCAACCAATCAACAACTCAACCAATTACTAAAGATAACATAAGTATTCAGCAATGATATAAATATGGCTTTTGGAACAGACAAATGTAAGAAAAATAGCATAGTCAAGGGAAAACACACTAAGCAAGAAGATTACATATTGAATAACCACAGTGACTCCATAGAAGCGATGGAGAAAACAGATGCCTATAAATATCTAGGATACAGACAAATAATAGGAATAGATAATACAAATATCAAAGAAGAACTAAAAGAAAAATATAGACAAAGACTAACAAAAATACTGAAAACAGAACTGACAGCAAGAAACAAGACAACAGCTATAAATACTTATGCTATACCAATATTGACCTACTCATTTGGAGTAGTGAAATGGAGTAACACAGACCTAGAAGCACTCAATACACTTACACGATCACAATGCCACAAATATAGACTACATCACATACATTCAGCAACAGAAAGATTCACATTAAGCAGAAAGGAAGGAGGAAGGGGATTCATCGACATAAAAAACCTACACTATGGACAGGTAAACAATTTAAGAAAATTCTTTATAGAACGAGCAGAAATTAGCAAAATACACAAAGCAGTCACTCATATAAATACATCAGCTACACCACTGCAGTTTCATAACCACTTCTACAACCCTTTAGATCACATAACATCAACAGATACGAAGAAAGTAACTGGAAAAAGAAAACACTACATGGCAAGCACCCGTATCATCTAACACAGCCACACATCGATCAAGACGCGTCCAACACATGGCTAAGAAAAGGCAATATATACAGTGAGACGGAAGGATTCATGATTGCAATGCAGGATCAAATAATAAACACCAGATATTACAGCAAGCATACTATTAAAGATCCCAATACCACAACAGATAAATGCAGACTTTGCAAACAACAAATAGAAACAGTAGATCACATCACAAGTGGATGTACAATACTAGCAAATACAGAATACCCCAAAAGACATGACAATGTAGCAAAAATAATACATCAACAACTTGCCATAAAACATAAACTAATAAAACAACACGTTCCCACATACAAGTATGCACCACAAAATGTACTGGAGAATGATGAATACAAATTATACTGGAACAGAACCATTATAACAGATAAAACAACACCACATAACAAACCTGACATCATACTCACCAATAAAAAGAAGAAATTAACACAACTAATCGAAATATCCATACCCAATACATCAAATATACAGAAGAAAACGGGAGAAAACATTTAAAAATACATCCAACTGGCTGAGGAAGTCAAGATCAGGATAAAGTTGACATTATACCAACTATACTATCAACTACAGGAGTCATACCACACAATATCCACCAGTACATCAATGCAATACAGCTACATCCAAACTTATATGTACAGTTACAGAAATCCGTAATTATTGGTACATGTTCAATCACCCGAAAGTTCCTAAATGCAATATAACACATACCGTACAGTTAAAAGGAAGTCACACTTGATCAAGGTCCGTGTCACTTTCCATTTTTGACCAGACATATCGTCTGAGAAAAGAAAGAAAGAATAATAATAATAAAGCTAATCACAGACAAAGATGTAATGGGGTGTACTTACTTTCTGTTTCTTCCTGTTCTGCAGGGGTGTGTTGGATTGTGACTGCTGCTGACGCTTCATGGCTCTTCTTCTGCTGCTGGCTGACTGAGCAAGACTGAGGTCCCAGAGCTGCTGAGCCTGTTCTATATCCCCTCCAATGAGGTTGCCAGACACCGCTATCCTACTGGTTTAACTTTAACATGTCACTCGATTAAGGGTTCCTACAGACGTCTCAAAAATGAGATCAAGAGGAAGCACAAAATAGCTATGCAGGGATGGCTAGAGGACAAATGTAAGGATGTAGAGGCTTATCTCACTAGGGGTAAGATAGATACTGCCTACAGGAAAATTAAAGAGACCTTTGGAGATAAGAGAACTACTTGCATGAACATCAAGAGCTCAGATGGAAACCCAGTTATAAGCAAAGAAGGGAAAGCAGAGGGTCTATACAAGGGCGATGTACTTGAGGACAATATTATGGAAATGGAAGAGGATGTAGATGAAGATGAAATGGGAGATACGATACTGGGTGAAGAGTTTGACAGAGCACTGAAAGACCTGAGTCGAAACAAGGCCCCGGGAGTAGACAACATTCCATTAGAACTACTGATGGCCTTGGGAGAGCCAGTCCTGACAAAAGTCTACCATCTGGTGAGCAAGATGTATGAGACAGGCGAAATACCCTCAGACTTCAAGAAGAATATAATAATTCCAATCCCAATGAAAGCAGGTATTGACAGATGTGAAAATTACCAAACTATCAGTTTAATAAGTCACAGCTGCAAAATACTAACACGAATTCTTTACAGACGAATGGAAAAACTGGTAGAAGCCGACCTCAGGGAAGATCAGTTTGGATTCTGTAGAAATATTGGAACACGTGAGGCAATACTGACCTTACGACTTATCTTAGAAGAAAGATTAAGGAAAGGCAAACCTACGTTTCTAGCATTTGTAGACTAAGAGAAAGCTTTTGACAATGTTGACTGGAATATTCTCCTTCAAATTCTGAAGGTGGCAGGGGTAAAATACAGGGAGCGAAAGGCTATTTACAATTTGTACAGAAACCAGATGGCAGTTATAAGAGTCGAGGGGCATGAAAGGGAGGCAGTGGTTGGGAACTGAGTGAGACAGAGTTGTAGCCTCTCCCCGATGTTATTCAATCTGTATATTGAGCAAGCAGTAAAGGAAACAAAAGAAAAATTCGGAGTAGGTATTAAAATCCATGGAGAAGAAATAAAAACTTTGAGGTTCGCTGATGACATTATAATTCTATCAGAGACAGCAAAGGACTTGGAAGAGCAGTTGAATGGAATGGACAGTGTCTTGAAAGGAGGATATATGATGAACCTCAACAAAAGGAAGACGAGGATAATGGAATGTAGTCGAATTAAATTGGGTGATGCTGAGGGAATTACATTAGGGAAAGAGACACTTAAATGAGTAAAGGAGTTTTGCTGTTTGGGGAGGAAAATAACTGATGATGGTCGAAGTAGAGAGGATATAAAATGTAGACTGGCAATGGCAAGGAAAGCGTTTCTGAAGAAGAGAAACTTGTTAACATCGAGTATAGATTTAAGTGTCAGGAAGACGTTTCTGAAAGTATTTGTATGGAATGTAGCCATGTATGGAAGTGAAACATGGACGATAAATAGTTTGGACAAGAAGAGAATAGAAGCTTTCGAAATGTGGTGCTACAGAAGAATGCTGAAGGTTACATGGGTAGATCACATAACAAATGATGAAATATTGAATAGAATTGGGGAGAAGAGGAGTATGTGGCACAACTTGACAAAAAGAAGGGACCGGTTAGTAGGACATGTCTGAGGCATCCAGGGATCACAAATTTAACATTGGAAGGCAGCGTGGAGGGTAAAAATTGTAGAGGGAGACCAAGAGATGAATAAGCAGATTCAGAAGGATGTGGGTTGCAGTAAGTACTGGGAGATCAAGAAGCTTGCACAGGATAGGGTAGCATGGAGAGCTGCATCAAGCCAATTTAAAGACTGAAGACCACAACAACAACAACATTGGCTCCCACCATTTTTCTCCCTCCAGACCGCTATCTTGGATTATGTCACTGGAGGGATGATGGCACCCTCTGGTGGCAGTACTGTGTACTAAGTCAGTTGGACTCCAGACCTCATGGTGAACACACTGGATGGAGTTACTGCCCCAAATTGTATAAATAAACACTGTATGCAAAATAAAGACTTACGTCCATCCTGTCCAGCACAGGTTGAGTCCTTTCCCCAACAACTGCTAGGAAGAGGTGGCGGTTAAATGATTTAGGTTAGTGGAGATAGCCCAAGTGACCTTTTTCACCGCCATTTTCTTAGGTTAGTAGAGGTAGCCGTGGGGTGTTGAATTGTCCTGCTGGAATTTGAACTTCCTGCCTTTTTCTGGGGGAGGGGGAGGGGGGAGGGGAACTTCACGCTATGACGCCATTGTGATGTTGCCATAGCTATCGCCGCCATCTCGGATCCGTCATCTTGAATAAATTTGGCAACAATGGAGAGTGGGGCCCTGTTCTCTTTGCTCCGCTACCACAGACAGCAGCAATACCAGTCAGGTTTCAAACCGATTGCTGTTGACAAGGCGTGACACTCGTCGGTTTAAAATCCTTTTATGGCCGCTATTCATAAGTCGAATTGCATGTCAGCTAGTAGTACACCATTCCTTGTAGAAACATTTGACAGCCTGCGATGATACACCAACAAATAGGGCATCTTTATTCACCGTGTGCCAGTCTGTCATATCTCTATGTTGGCCTATCTTAACTGTGCTGAGTCCCTACAGTCAAGTGGCACATACACACACAGCTTCGCGCCTACGACTTAAATCAGTGGTGCTGCCCCCTGAGGTTGTCTCGGACTCTTATATCGATACTTTGATGAACCCATCGATGACCCCGTCTATGTGGACACTTTCATAAGGTAGCGACCTCGATATTTTTTGAGTTGCAATTCGATCGCAGTTGGCCGTTTTAGCTTGTTGTCTTACACTGCCTCGATCATCCACTGCATTCTCACATGGCTACTAGAACCTGGCATTACGAATTTCTGACTACAGAGCAAGGTTTGATGAAGATGATCTACCCGTTTCTCTACTTTGACATTTCATCCATAACCCTTTATTCGTTCTACGCAGAAGATGACCTATAATCAGAGGAAGTGTCATTAATGATATTTTAGTGAGAATTAAGGAAACACGCCAGGGTAGATCCCACTGGTCATTACAGAAGTTTATGCTGTACAGTTTTTAATCCCTCTTCACCACTCTCTTTATGGGAAACAAATATGGATCTCTTGCTTACCAGCTCACAATTTTTCAGCGAGAACTGGATTGGAAAACCGAAAACATACAGAATTAATATAAACATATGTACTTTATAACAGAGCAGGGAGGAAATTCTGGTGTAGGCTACACCGTATTGAAGAAAATAAAAATATATTTTATAGAAATCTTAGCTACAATAGTTTACTTACTTCGGATATAACCATGGATATTATTAATGATTATGTGTCAACGTACTTACATTCTGCTGCGGATGTACATAATAAAAGTGGAACATTTTGGATGAATCAGAAATGACAGTTAAGGCTTCAGTGCAACTTTCCGAAGATAAGAACATATTTATCTCTAACACTTTCGTCCAGAAGAAAATAAATAGGAAATGAACTTGTCTAGGACAAAACAGAATATCAGATACATTTGCCATTGGAAAGGATCCGCCTTGAGCAAGATGGTTAGACTATTAAATGAAACTGACTGTATTTACCTAAGAAAAAGATGTTGGATACGAAAGTCCCTAAACGCTTGAAATTTTCGTGGAATAACTAACACGTAAGATGCAAAATAAAAGCAGATACAAAGCAGGAAGGAAACGAGGTCCTCAGGCAGAAAGTGAGAATCGTACATTATGGCATTTTGAGACCTGGGTTTCTTCCTCTGTATACACTGGTCAAACAGTTAACGGGAAGGCAGCCTAGCGACGTCGTTGACGATGGCCGACATTTCGACAGGGGCACACTCTACAACTTTCAAGACAGAACTGCAACAAATAAGCTCTATGCAAGGTAATTTAAAACCTCAGGTAATTAGAAACCTCAGTTTGCTGAGAAGCTTCGTAAAGATAACATGCATACACATACACACACACACACACACACACACACACACACACACACACACACACACACACACACACACACACACGCACACACTGTAAACATTAGGACCATCACAAACCGAAGATGACCGATATCAGAAGCAAACGACAGTGAAATTAATAAACAAAGGGTGAAGTAGCATTAACTCTGCCCCTCTGTTTTTTCACAAGGCAGAGAGCAGAATCTATGCTGAATTTTAACAAAAACCACCATCTCTAGTTATAAGGTTACTTGATAATTTAGTTTCAATTGCCTCCTTAATAACACTATCCCAATACCTTGAAGTCCATGGCAAGATCTCCGTGTAGTTATATTCTGTAGGATGACTGGAGTCAAGACAATGTTCTGCAATGGCGGATCTGCTTCGGTCTTGTAAACGTGTTATTTGAACGGCAGATTAAGACAGGTTAAGTATATTGTGGAATATCAGTTTCAGTTAAAAAAGAAAGTACAGTATTTACAAAACGTAGGTTATACAAACTTACACGTAAGTTACAAATAATTTTACAAAAGCTCTTACGTAAACAGCAAAACAGTTTCCAGATATGAAAAAATTATAAGCAAATTAAACTCCACACAGAACAAGTAGATATTAAAGATATGGCAATAGCTTCAAAAAACTATAACAGCACATGTGAGAATGTGCTGTCCTAAAAAAAGATACTTCGAAATCGCGAGGATGTCGGAAACTATGGGGCAAATTCAAATGAAAGCAAAAAGACAACGATGAAAGACTTATATTGGGTATATCCCATACGTTATCAGTTAGGATGACAGATGGCTCCGCAGCTGTCAACAATTCAAACTTTCTACAAGGTATTCACTAACATTATCACCAGCTGTCTAGAAAAAAACTTCATACTTTAATGAAGCACAGGAACAAGACAGCTCGCTGAACGGAATTACAGAACGAAGAAGTAACTCTCATTCACAACTTTTCGTTGAATTAATTGGTTTCCAAGATGTTTTTGGAAAAGTTTCATCTGTAGTAGAAGTTCGTGAGAAACAAGGCCTTGATTTAGACTATGCTGTATACTGAAGAACGCTTGAGGTCCATCTTGAGAATTCGTAAGAGAGACCGAAAGACAAACAAATGAATCAGTGAAGAGAATGGAAAAAGAGGACTTAATTAAGAAAGTGAAATGTAGCCTGGCGGTCGGATGGCGGAAGGTTCAATGAAATTCTTTGTTGGATTCCCAAAGATAATGAAGGGCCGAGGCGATAGTGGGTGGGTGGAAGGAGCAACATGGACGAATGTAGCTGTTACCATAATGAATGGAAAGGTTTGGAAGAGTCCTTTACTCATCAGTGGATGAAACTTGGCTCACAATGATAAATATTAAACTGGCTATTTTCTCCGCCGTCTTTATGGAATAACCACGTCCACCTGCCCTCAGCTACATTCTCATGCACTACCATGTCAGACCGCATGTACTGGACAATTTCGAACTGGTAAACATTAAGGCAACATCCAGCGATGAGTCGAATTTAACATGCGAGTGATAAGCTTGACCAATGTGACTGTAGCTCTCCAGGTACACCGTTTAATCCCCGGTATTCATGTAGACAGTCACTTAGGAGTGAGAACGACTGCTGCAGGATCAGCTCTGAAGTCTTATGTGGAGCATGTAATGCAGATCTCAGGCTGTGACAAATGATGGTAGGCAGCATATGCGATACATATGCTCTCGAGCTTTAATGAAAACGGCTCTGAATGGCTGGTTGATGGACTGCCGCCACTTTATTTTCGACATTTCCAGTTCATTTATGTTTCTTTTGAAAGAATAAACATCTATTGAAATGAAGTTTGACTGTGTACGTTATCTTCAGCAATAAGGATGTAATTATTTGAAAGTACAATTATTTCTCAATTATTGTTCTATACAGTAAGGCATCCTTTCAAAAGCATACTAAGTTAATTTTATAGACACTGTGTTGCTATGATTTTTTTTCGCCGGGACGTGAGCAATGACAAGTATACCAACGAACCTTTGGCATTTGTCCCTGTTAGCTTGGACTTTTTTCAGAGGGAAAGCATAATAGTTTGAAGTAATACTCAATACCACCATTAGCACTGGTAAACAAATTAAATTTCAACAAAGTTTCATGGCGTACTTTTAAGTCCGAAGAACTGTGCTTAGCGTAGCATCTGAGATATTTACTGTCCAGAAATGGATTGTAAGGACCGAAATAAGAGCCTACGGAATATCAGACCAGCTGCGTGGCTGGATTGAAGAGTTTTTAGCAAACAGAACACAGCATGTTGTTCTCAATGAAGAGACGTCTACAGACATTAAAGTGACCTCTGGCGTGCCACAGGGGAGTGTTATGGGACCATTGCTTTTCACAGTATAGATAAATGACGTAGTAGATAGTGTCGGAAGCTCCATGCGGCTTTTCGCGGATGATGCTGTAATATACAGAGAAGTTGCAGCATTATAAAATTGCAGCGAAATGCAGGAAGATCTGCAACGGATAGGCACTTGGTGCAGAGAGTGGCAACTGACCCTTAACATAGACAAATGTAGTGTATTGCGAATACATAGGAAAAAGGATCCTTTATTGTATGATTATATGATAGCGGAACAAACACTGGTAGCAGTTACTTCTGTAAAATATCTGGGAGTATGCGTGCGGAACGATTTGAAGTGGAATGATCATATAAAATTAATTGTTGGTAAGGCGGGTACCAGGTTGCGATTCATTGGGAGAGTCCTTAGAAAATGTAGTCCATCAACAAAGGAGGTGGCTTACAAAACACTCGTTCGACCTATACTTGAATATTGCTCATCAGTGTGGGATCCGTACCAGGTCGGGTTGACGGAGGAGATAGAGAAGATCCAAAGAAGAGCGGCGCGTTTAGTCGCAGGGTTATTTGGTAAGCGTGATAGCGTTACCGAGATGTTTAGCAAACTCAAGTGGCAGACTCTGCAAGAGAGGCGCTCTGCATCGCGGTGTAGCTTGCTGTCCAGGTTTCGAGAGGGTGCGTTTCTGGATGAGATATCGAATATATTGCTTCCCCCTACTTATACCTCCCGAGGAGATCACGAATGTAAAATCAGAGAGATTCGAGCGCGCACGGAGGCTTTCCGGCAGTCGTTCTTCCCGCGAACCATACGCGACTGGAACAGGAAAGGGAGGTAATGACAGTGGCACGTGAAGTGCCCTCCGCCACACACAGTTAGGTGGCTTGCGGAGTATAAATGTAGATGTAGATGTAGATGTAATACAGAGTTCCAGTAGGTAGAGTGACTGCTCGAATGTTATACACTGATAAGCCAAAACTTTATGACCACTGCCCACAGCGGTGTTGGATGCCGCCCGGTGGCGTTAAGGGGACGTAGCACGGTAACAAAAAGATGTAAGTGGAACAGACACGGGTAGGCGACCACCCTGGCGAAGATATGGGCTGCAAATGCTGAATCTCATTGAGATAAGCGACTTTGACAGAGGGCAGAATATTATTAAGCAGACGCTGTGAACGAGTATCCGAAAATGGTGAAGCTGGTCAAATGTGCACGTGCTACTGTCGTGAGCATCTACGGAAAGAGATAAGACAGTGAAACTACCTCTAGGCGCTGAATGGTTGGACGTCTAGGTCTCTTCACAGAACCTGGGGTTCAGAGGCTTGTCTGCTGTGCAATAGGATATGTGTGATCTGTGACATCTCTGCCGAAAGAGCACAATGTTGTTGCACTCACAAGTGTTTTGGAGCACACCGTTCATAGTGCGTTGTGGAACATAGAGCTCCGCAGCAGACCACCCCTACTTGACTTGTTGACCCAATGACATCGTCAATTACGACTGCCGTGGGCACGAGATCATCGGGATTCTATCAATGGAAGCGTATCGGCTCTTCGGGTGAATCACATTTTTGCTACACTGGGTCGACGGTCGTTTCCACGAATGCCGTCATCGAGGTGAACGGCGGCTCGAAACGTGCAGCACGCCACAGATGCTGGCTGGTGGGAGCAGTATTATGCTGTGGGAGACATCCTCCTGCGCTTGCATGGGATCTGTGGTAGTAATCGAAGACACGCTGACAACTGCGAACCATCTGCATCCCTTCGTGCTTGATGTCTTCCCCGACGGCGATGTTATCTTTCAGCAGTATGATTGTCCGTGTCTATCACACAGAATCGTGCTACAATGGTTTGAAGCGCATTGTAGTGAACGCACGTTGATGTCTTGCCGACCAAATTCGTCTGCTCTAACGACTATGGAACTCATCTATGTCGCTACTGGGTGCCATCACTGCGTACGCAAATCTGCGGCCCATTATTTAAGCGAATTACGTGACCTATACTAGACATCTAAGGCCACGTACATCCGCAAACCTACCACAAAATCGCTGATACGCATAATCAATAATGTTTTTCATTTCAAAGAAGGCGAACAAGCTATTAAGCAGATGGTCATATTATTTTGTCTCATTTGTGTACTGGCTGCTAGGGGTAGGAGTGTATTATCCAAATGAATGTTAGAGATTCAGAATGGCGGCTTGGGATTATCGATATTTTGTGAAAACCTACAGCGCTTTTCCTTCACCGCACTGCTTCTACAAAAGATCTCGGTAAATTTTCCCTACTGGTAGAAATGGGAAAACAGCAGCGATCATTTATGTACTCATCTTGAATGAAGAACAGTCACTCACCAAATTTTACGAGCTTTAAATAACATTGCCGGTTGGTATTTTCTGCTACCTATGTGAGGCATATGACTGTTTAGTCAAAATATCCTCCTACATAAATTGAAGTTTTATGGGACTGATATTATAGCTAACCAATGGATAATATCAGATCTAGCCAAAATAATGCGGAAAGCTATACTTAGTAACTCAACCAGTATAGACGGGGACATAGTTTTGACTGGGGAGAAATCACGTATGGGGTTCCCCAAGGCTCAATCTCAGGCCCACTGTTGTTTGTCATATATGTAAACGGCCTTCCGCCTGATTTACAGTAAGCTGAATAGTTCTTTTTGCAGGTGACGCAAGTATTGTAAAACAAAAACAGAAGTAGTGGCGAACAAACTTCTTAAAAGTATCATTGAGTGGTTTTCTGAGAGTGGTCTCACCCTCAATTTTAAAAACATACAACATTCATTTCTGCACATAGGGGTGCTACACCAATTATAACACATGGCAAAGAAATAATAAATACGGTGGAAACTTCAAAATTATTAGATGTGCATAGTGCTGAGAATTTAAAGAGGAAATAGCGCGTTTTGGAGCACATAAAACAACTTAGATCAGCCACATTTGAATCCCACTGAAGACCTCAGGGAGAAAAAAATCATTAAGTTGACATATTTTGCAATATTTTCATTCAATAATGTCATACGGAATAATGTTCTGGGGTAACTCATCTTCATTGCGCAAAGACGTGCTGTAAGAATAACATGTGGTATCTACCCACGTTCATCTTGCAGGCTTCTGCTTAAGGAGTTGGCATTCTGACTAATGCTTCACAGCACATTTATTCGCTCATGAAGTTTGTTGTAAATAATCCACTACAGTTCAAAAGGAACAATGGTGTACATAATTACGGTACCAGAAGGTAAAACGACATTCATTAGTCCACGTTATTGTTATCTTTAGCACAAAAAGGGGTGTACAGAGCTGCAATAAACGTTTTTGATCACTAACTCAGTGATGTAAAATGTCTGACAGACACCAAAGTAAAATCTGGAAACAAACTGAGAAAGTTTCTCCTTGACAACTTGTAACGTATTACTATGTTTCCGACGTTTCTCATCGAGCCATGTACGTTATCTCGCATTTCTAGCTGCTTCTCTCACACAAATAATCATAAAAGTTCAGAAATTCAGGGTCGCCACCAGCCCAAGCCCTTCCTAACCATTTAGAAAAAACCGAACTGGAAAATTATTAGTTTAATTACTTTAATAATTTGATTACAAGCACGTAAATTTCTTTAAGCAGCCAGATAAATAGCACTCCATGTCGTGCATGAAGCAACTTGATTAATTCAGGAATTGAAATCAGAGTAAAGGGGTAAGATCGACACCAAAGCATTTATCTTTCACATAAATTATTTATTGTAACTAAATATTTGGTTGCACATCCTAACTACACATAACTGGTGCCTGACTCGAAATATTTAAGTAAGAACTACGTGACAACGAAACAGACCACAATTTAACAACAGCAAGAAGAAACAGAAGATGGGGTAGCAGACAACTATACTATCATCTCCTTTGCATTAATACCATAAAAATATCCCAGTGAGATTTGCATTACGATTCTACGCATGCACTATTCTGGACAGAGGTTTAACCAATACACGAGGCTGTGCGATAATTATTTAACGTACTAACTGCGTCTGCTGCTTGCAAACGGCCGAACTAGAGCACGTGGTGCATTCTGACTCAAACTGTTGTGCTGCTTTGTAGAAAGCGCACGAAATAACAGATATTCTTGCGGAAATTATAGCTCATTAAACAAGCAAACTGTTAAAACAAAGCCTGTTGCGGTGCCGTGGTGGACCAGAAGAGTCATTGATTACCAAACACGTGCCACAAAATCGACACACAAAGACAAAAGCAACTTCCACAAAATATATGATTAAAATCATTAAAAATCACACTCGCTTCACACGCTTCAGTTAAGCTGAAGTTCTTACAGGGTGTTTCAAAAATGACCGGTATATTTGAAACGGCAATAAAAACTAAACGAGCAGCGATAGAAATACACCGTTTGTTGCAATATGCTTGGGACAACAGTACATTTTCAGGCGGACAAACTTTCGAAATTACAGTAGTTACAATTTTCAACAACAGATGGCGCTGCAAGTGATGTGAAAGATATAGAAGACAACGCAGTCTGTGGGTGCGCCATTCTGTACGTCGTCTTTCTGCTGTAAGCGTGTGCTGTTCACAACGTGCAAGTGTGCTGTAGACAACATGGTTCATTCCTTAGATCAGAGGATTTTTCTGGTGTTGGAATTCCACCGCCTAGAACACAGTGTTGTTGCAACAAGACGAAGTTTTCAACGGAGGTTTAATGTAACCAAAGGACCGAAAAGCGATACAATAAAGGATCTGTTTGAAAAATTTCAACGGACTGGGAACGTGACGGATGAACGTGCTGGAAAGGTAGGGCGACCACGTACGGCAACCACAGAGGGCAACGCGCAGCTAGTGCAGCAGGTGATCCAACAGCGGCCTCGGGTTTCCGTTCGCCGTGTTGCAGCTGCGGTCCAAATGACGCCAACGTCCGCGTATCGTCTCATGCGCCAGAGTTTACACCTCTATCCATACAAAATTCAAACGCGGCAACCCCTCAGCGCCGCTACCATTGCTGCACGAGAGACATTCGCTAACGATATAGTGCACAGGATTGATGACGGCGATATGCATGTGGGCAGCATTTGGTTTACTGACGAAGCTTATTTTTACCTGGACGGCTTCGTCATTAAACAGAACTGGCGCATATGGGGAACCGAAAAGCCCCATGTTGCAGTCCCATCGTCCTTGCATCCTCAAAAAGTACTGGTCTGGGCCGCCATTTCTTCCAAAGGAATCATTGGCCCATTTTTCAGATCCGATTACTGCATCACGCTATCTGGACGTTCTTCGTGAATTTGTGGCGGTACAAACTGCCTTAGACGACACTGCGAACACCTCGTGGTTTATGCAAGATGGTGCCCGGCCACATCGCACGGCCGACGTCTTTAATTTCCTGAATGAATATTTCGATGATCGTGTGATTGCTTTGGGCTATCCGAAACATACAGGAGGCGGCGTGGATTGGCCTCCCTATTCGCCAGACATGAACCCCTGTGACTTCTTTCTGTGGGGACACTTGAAAGACCAGGTGTACCGCCAGAATCCAGAAACAATTGAACAGCTGAAGCAGTACATCTCATCTGCATGTGAAGCCATTCCGCCAAACACGTTGTCAAAGGTTTCGGGTAATTTCATTCAGAGACTACGCCATATTATTGCTACGCATGGTGGATATGTGGAAAATATCGTACTATAGAGTTTCCCAGACCGCAGCGCCATCTGTTGTTGAAAATTGTAACTACTGTAATTTCGAAAGTTTGTCTGCCTGAAAATGTACTGTTGTGCCAAGCGTATTGCAACAAACGGTGTATTTCTATCGCTGCTCGTTTAGTTTTTATTGCCGTTTCAAATATACCGGTCATTTTTGAAACACCCTGTAAGTATTTCCACAGTTAAACATAACGAAGTTCTAACTCAACCTGCTTCCTATCACCTGAAACCCCCATTAAGAGCTACGATCCGTACTCACCAAGCGTTCACCGAAGAGTGCCGCTTTTCCTTTCGAGATTATCTAGCTCCCCGTGCAGCGGAAGCTACCAGAGGGGTAGCCCTCCGTCACCAGCCTTCGACACAGCCTTCGACTAAGATGAGTAAACCTCTCTGTTCAGGTATTGGAAACCTAAGTTGGTCATCCTGTGCTCTCCTTCGAACGAGAAGCAACATCATCTGCTCCCAGCAGACGATGACCAACTCAGCGTTTCCCACAAAACAAAACCGAAACCCCACATCAGAACACACATATAACATTCAATAGGCCTTATTTGAGTGCTCAGTCTTTCTGGAAGAGTTCATGAATTGAGCTAACATCAGGTAGTAAAGTGAATAAGTTGTACCGAATTCGACAAGCGTCTTATGAAACGACTTCACGGAGACGTTTCAAACTTCTATTTCGTAGATGAATTTCTATTACTGTAATGTACAAAAGGTGGTGGGTAGAAATTACCAACGCACATCTACAAATATTTTTCCATATCATTGCAATCTAGCGCGCAAAATGATCCATTTTGTTATGTCGTTCGAACAACACACAGGCAGGGCGAGGCACCACAGGTGCAAAGATAGGAGCAGTTGTCAGTGCCACAGAGACTGGCCACTTGGGCGAGTTCCACCTGCGCCACGGTCGGCGCTGAGGACGAAGATATTGACTTGGCCTCGGCCAATTACCGGCCGAGTACAATACGATAATGACAGGCGACTGCGGAGAAGCCTTCACGGAAGATACAAGAGCACCTCTCGCCCACTTGACTTAGACAGGGAACGTCCTATACTGAATTCTTAGAAGTTGTTGTAAACTGCACTTGCTGTATACTGTGACATTGACCTACGATCATTGCACTTAGCCATTGAGGGTCTTTTTTGTGTTATATTACATGCCGTGTTGCCGACTTAATAATGTAACAAGTCATAAAGATAAGTAAAATCTTATAACTCATTTGTGTGACTTTGTTACTAATTTGTTGGAGTGTTGTAGGACCGTCGTTCTCCTATTTGTTAGCTGACCCTGGGGCATACCTGTGTGATAGTGGGTGGGACAAATAGTCTTAGCGCTGTACTGCACCAGAAGCTGTTTCACGAACTCACAAACTCGGCCTATCCTAACAGTGGCAACTCGGTCTCCGCAGCAATAGCGAAGAGGCCTTTACAAAAACTGGAGACGAGGGTTTACAAAACTTTGAACATGTAACTAACTCAGACAAATGTGTACACATAAGACATGTTTCTGAGGTACATTTTTGCCGTAAATTCAGGGCAAAGAATAAAATATATACTATGTAATCAGAAGTATCCGGACATCCCCCAAAAAATACGTTTTTCAAATTAGGTGCATTGTGCTGCCACCTACTACCAGGTACTCCATATCAGCGCTCTCAGTAGTCATTAGACGTCGTGACAGAGCAGAATGGGGCGCTCTGCGGAACTCACGGACTTCGAACGTAGTCAGGTGATTGGGTGTCACTTGTGTTATACGTCTGTGCGCCAAATTTCCACACGCTTGCACATCCGTAGGTCCACTGTTTCCGATGTGATAGTGAATTGGAAATGTGAAGCGACACGAACAGCACAAATCATACAGGCCGACCTCGTCTGGTGACTGTCAGAGAACGCCGATAGTTGAAGAGGGTCGTAATGTGTAATAGGCAGACATCTATCCAGACCATCACACAGGAATTCCAAATTGCAACAGGATCCGCTGCAGGTACTATGACAGTTAAGCAGGAGGTGAGAATTGGATTTTATGGTCTAGCGGCTGCTCATAAGCCACACATCACGCCGGTAACTCCCAAACGACGCCTCGCTTGGTGTTAGGAGGGTAAACATTGGACGACTGAACAGTGGAAAAACGTTGTCTGGAGTGACGAATCACGGTACACAATGTGGCTATCCGATGGCAGGGTGTGGATATGGTGAATGCGCAGAGAAAGTCGTCTGCCAGCGTTTGTAGTGTGAAAAGGCGGAGGCGGTAGTGTTATGGTGCGGTCGTGTTTTTCATGGAGGGATCTTGCACCCTTTCTTGTTTTGCGTGGCACTATGTTTTAAGTACCTTCTTGCTTCCCACTGTTGAAGAGTAGTTCGGAGATGTCGATTGCATCTTTCAACACGATCAAGAACCCGTTCATAATGCATGGCCTGTGGCGGAGTGGTTACACGACAATAACATCCCTGTAATGAACTGGCCTGCACAGGGCCCTGACCTGAATCCTATAGAAAACTTTTGGGATGTTTTGGAACGCCGACTTTGTGCCAGGCCACACCGATCGACATCGAAGCCTCTTCTGAGTGCAGTACTCCGTGAAGAATGGGCTGCCATTTCCCTAGAAAACTTCCAGCACCTGACTGAACGTATGCCTGCGAGAATGGAAGCTGTCATCAAGGCTAAGGGTGGGTCAACACCTGAATTCCAACGTTACCGATGGAGGGCGCCACAAACCTTTAAGTCATTTTCAGCCAGGTGTCCGGATTCTTTTGATCACATAATGTATATGAAGTATTGACAGAACGACAAGGAAGAAACCGGTTGGAAGCAAAATACTCTTCCAACGGTAAATGAAGTGGAAAATGTTACTGCGTTTTCTGTCCCATTAGAAATGAAATCTTTCTCACAAGCTCAATGGCAGTCACCTCATTCCAGTATGCCTGTGTGCTCTCCAAAGGAACTCCAGCGTGCCATATGTAATGATACCACAAACGCTCAGTCATATGCTTGAGAAGACAGACAGGAAGCTGGGAGGGAGAATGTAGGCGCACTACTAACATTAGTGTCTCAGATCTGTTGCCATTCGTTGTCCATCGTAACTTTAATTTCCTTATAGTCACCTGTTTATAGTTACCTATCATGTACCATGTGGCCTCCTCTACCGCACTTCGTTTAAGAAAGCAGTCGGCTGTACGAAACCTTAAGTTTGTATTTCTCGATTAAAGACCGAGAAATATTGTTAGAAGTTCTGCAGGAGCTGTATCGTAGAGTCTGGTGAGCATCAGAAGTAGTCCTTGGCGCATCCCACATAGGCCTTTGAAAAGTGTAATATTTCTATGTTAGCTGCCCAAACTTGGTCCGCATATTCAGGCGTGGAACCGGCAGGGGCGGGTGGGACATTGGGCTGGAGAAGGGTGTCAGTATTATCCACTCACAATTACTTTATTTTATCTTATTTCATGCTAACAAGTTATGGCTTTCCCTCTCAGTATACTAGATCAGAGTTTGACTCGCAGGTATTCTGTTTTATTCCATAAAAATACGTGATTCACACAGGACCAGCGACATGGAAAAGAAGACATTTTGGTGGCGTCTCGTTTTGGGAAAGCTCGGAAGAGGGAGTGTCCAATGTTAAGCAGCGACACAAAATATGATAAAAAGAATAAAAGGAATAAAGAGAATAATATCTTTTATGGGCATCACTCTGTGAGAAGAAAAATAAGGAACTTTATATACGAGAGGCGTTCGATAAGTAAGGCAACACAATTTTCCCTTAAAACAGGTTTGTTTCACTCAGGATTCTAATACACCGTGTTATTTACCACTCTTCAGGCTACAAAACCCTATTTTTCAACATAATCCTCGTTGAATGCGTCATACTTGCGGCACCTTATTGGGAGGGGCTGTATGATGGAGTGGTACCACTCTATTGGTCAACGTCGGAGCCAACGTCTTTCTGAATCTGTATCTTCTCCATTATCCAAGTACTGATTCCGGCAGAGTGCGTCCTTCAATGGCCAAACAGATGGAAGTCGGAAGGTGCGATATCCAGGCTGTAGGTTTGATGAGGAAGAACAGTTCAGTGGCCTTTTGTGAGCTCCTGTCGGGTGTATCGGCACTACCAACAGAGACGTCCACTTGAACAGCAAGGTATTTGATTGTATTTTAAACATAGCTGCACAACAGCAACGGTTTCACGTAATAAAATTATAAACAGCCGACCAGTTGCAATGGATAAAGAATTCTTTACCTAGGTTTCAACAAATTTAAATTTGTCTTCTTCAGAAGGTGGCAATTTTACATTAGTATGGACTGATGTATCATCGCCGTCTTTAAAAATGTCTGCATAGATCCATTTGTCAAAATTAAAATATAGCCCCAAAAATAGGGTTTGTCACGTAAATATAAATTAGTACATGGATGTTGTGAGCTCTGCAACATCCATGTACTAATATATATATATATATATATAT
The DNA here is from genome assembly GCF_021461395.2 of Schistocerca americana. Classification (NCBI taxonomy): domain Eukaryota; kingdom Metazoa; phylum Arthropoda; class Insecta; order Orthoptera; family Acrididae; genus Schistocerca; species Schistocerca americana. The sequence continues at coordinate 215,547,545 of NC_060120.1, forward strand.
ATATATATATATATATATATATATATATATATATAAATTAGTACATGGATGTTGTGAGCTCTGCATAGATCCATTTGTCAAAATTAAAATATAGCCCCAAAAATAGGGTTTGTCACGTAAATATAAATTAGTACATGGATGTTGTGAGCTCTGCAACAACCATGTACTAATTTATATATATATATATATATATATATATATATATATAAATTAGTACATGGATGTTGTGAGCTCTGCAACATCCATGTACTAATTTATATTTACGTGACAAACCCTATTTTTAGGGCTATATTTTAATTCTGACAAATGGATCTATGCAGACATTTGTCTTCTGAAGAAGACAAATTTAAATTTGTTGAAACCTAGGAAAAGAATTCTTTATCCATTGCAACTGGTCGGCTGTTTATAATTTTATTTAGTATTTGATTGTGATCCATCTATCACCTCGAATGAGAGTGTCCGCACGTTCCAACACTGGAGGAGTCACAGCTGTGTGCAGACTGCAGAACGACGCACCAATGACCTCTAGTTGATGAAAGTAGAAAAAAGATAAAGTTCCACGTTCTGGACGGATCGACCACATTCTCTGCCAGTGGCGTTATCGGATGCAGTGTGCAGGGCCGTGGGGTCAGCACACGACTCTCTCGGACGTTCTCAGGTTTGTTGACCTTGAAACCGTCAAGCAGCTCCTCATTTGGCCTCACTAGGCTCAATCCATCGCACTCCAGCCCTCCCACCATGTAAAAATCCATGGCGATACCGGGAATCAAGCCCCGGTTCCCCGACATGAGAGTCAGCCACACTGACCACTCAACTACGGAAAAAAACACCCGCAGCTGATACAAGGTGACTTGTGGGAAACGGACTACTGCATTTGGGTCATCTTCAAAAATTATTTGCATGCACAGTGCGAAGTCCCCTAGCTATTGGAAATCCCTATCTTTTATCTGCTGAGCCGACACTGTTTTATACGGATGTAGTTTTAAATACAAATGTAACATTCTCTTCATAGAACAGTGTTGATGATGACGTGCGGATCGCCTCGGACTTCTGATGACTTCCTCTCACACAATCAAGAATTTTCCAGATTCCCTCGCCTTTTTACCAGGACCTGCCAAACACTTGCCTGAGACTGCAGTTGTGCGTGTGAGTTGCGTTTGCGGAGTGTGTGTGTGTGTGTGTGTGTGTGTGTGTGTGTGTGTGTGTGGCTCATGTTGACGAAGCCTAGTGGCCGAAAGCTTTAACTGTGAAAGTCTTTTTGTTGTGCCTATCTGCGAGCATCTCCGCTATTTGGTGAGTAGCAACTTTCCTTCTCATAATATTGTTACATTCCAACCTGCAATTTCCATTTTTTGATTTTATATTGTTCCGAAAGCTGTAACCCATCATAGGATCGTGCTGGCAGTCGGGGCTGTGGGATAAAACTTGCGAGACAAACTCAGCATGTATGAGAAACGTATTACGAGGGTCACTCCAAAAGAAACGCACACTATTTTTTGTAAAAATACAGTTTTCATTCTGCATGTGTGAAAGTTTTACAGTGTGTAGATACATCCTTCCCGCTTGTTTTCAAACTTAGTTCAACCTGTTCCCGTGAGTGGCGCCGTCACAGCATGTCTTCATGTCTTCAAGATGGCTGCTACACTTGACGTTCGTCAGAAGCAACGTGCTGTCATGCAATTCCTGTGCTGTGAAAACGAGACAGTGAGAAACATCCACAAGAGGTTGAAAAAGTTGTATGGAGATGCTGATGTCGATCGCAGTACAGTTAGTCGGTGGGCAAGCAGGTTATGTGATGAAAGCGGGCACGGCAATATTGAGGATTGTCCTCGCAGCGGCCGGTCTTGTACTGCACACACTCCAGACAATGTGCAGACTGATGACAGACGCATCACAGTGAACGAATTGTCACGCTACGTTGGGATAGGGGAAGGAAGTGTTTGCAGATTACTCAAAGTCTTGGCCAAGTAGGTTCCCAGGATGTTGACAGTGGCTCACAAAGAAACAAGAAAAACTGTATGCAGCGAACTTTCGGAACAGTACGAGAACGGTGGAGATGAATTTCTTGGAAGAATTGTGACAGGTGATGAAACATGGGTCCATAATTTTTCACCAGAGACGAAGAGGCATTCAGTGGAGTGGCATCATGCAAAATCAGGCAAATTCACCCCCCCCCCTCCCCCCCAAAAAAAAAGAAAAAATTCAAAACCACACCTTCTGCTGGAAAAGTTATGGCTACGGTGATTTTCGATTCCGAATGTCTCTTGCTTGTGGACGTCATGCCAAGTGGAACCACCATAAATTCTGATGCATATGTGACGACAATGAAGAAACTTCAAGTTCGACTGAGTCGTGTTCGACTACATCGGAAAAAGAAGGATGTTTTGATGTTGCCTGACAATGCACGGCCACATGTCAGTCAAAAAACCATGGAAGAGATCGTAAAACTCGGATGGACAACACTGAAACACCCGCCTTACAGTCCTGACCTGGCTCCATGTGACTATCATCTCTTTGGGAAACTGAAAGACTATTCGTGGAACAAGATTTGAATATGATGACGCCCTTGTGCACGCTTCCAAACAGTGGCTCCAACAGGTTGGTCCAGAATTTTACCGTGCGGGTGTACAGGCGCTGGTTCCAAGATGGCGTAAGGCAGTTGAGAGGGATGAAAATTATGTGGAGAAATGAAAATATTGTTCCTAAAGGATGTATCTACACACTGTAAAAATTTCAAACATGTAGAATAAAAGATGGATTAAAAAAAAATAGTGTGGATATCTTTTGGAGTGACCCTCGTAAATGCGAACACACGGTGCTCTGCCGTCCATTGTTCCATTGCTTCTACTGACAGCAGTGCACTAGTTAACCTAAAGACTTCCGTTTCCCGGGGAAGCGTGTGTTTCCATCAACGGCGAGAATTCCGAAAGGAACGACAGGAAGGCGTTGGTCGCAGGCGCAACCGAGGGCGGTGGAGCGGAGACTGGCTGACAGCAGGTGCGTGGGACAGCGGCGGGACGATGCGATGGCATTCCTGTGCGCGGCGACCTCCTGGACAGATAATTAGCGCCGTTATAATGAGGGCTTTGTGAGCCGCGCTGCTCTCACAGTCGTCATTACGGAGCTTCCATGTGCGGAATGATAACTAGATACCTGTCCAGCGGCGCGGCGCCGCCTTGGTGTCACTAGCTACAACCAGGCCTGACAACCAACGCGTAGAGCGTGCGGCAGCGTCCTACTTACCACAGCGCCTTAGAACACATAAACTTGCTACATCGACAGTAAGGCATCACGCACAAAAAGATCCACATGCTGGCAGTCAATTACGAGTCTTCTTCCTCAGCGTATGTCTCACTTAGGAGTGCAGGACGTGCCTGAAACCTGATGGTTTCTACAAAAGAGTGTGGAGGCGGCCACGAACCAGTGCATGTTCAAAAATGGTCCAAATGGCTCTGAGCACTATGGGACCTAACTCCTGAGGCCATCAGTCCCCTAGAACTTAGAACTACTTAAACCTAACTAACCTAAGGACATCACACACGTCCATGCTCGAGGCAGGATTCGAACCTGCGACCGAACCGGTCGCGCGGTTCCAGACTGAAGCGCCTAGAACCACTCGGCCACCCCGGTCGGCTGAACCAGTGCACATCTCAGGCTTGGAGTCTCATTAGTTCAGCAGGTGGGAGGGTCTCTCCTCTTAAGAGGCTGGTGACATGTACCGATGCGGACGCCTGGTGCATTTATCCAGGATAATGTGTGGGCTCTGCAGCACAGAAGCAAGAACCTCCAGTCTATTGTCCAGCACTTAAGTCAAAATTTCGTCGCTGGGTTCGTGGTGGGGTCAGTGCCCACACTTCCCTGCCCAGAAGTGGTCAACGTCAGGGCACGGGCTCACAAGGTATTACGTAAGAATGCCTGTGGCAAGAACCCCTGTCTGCAGCCATCTGGTGACGTAGGAAGACGCAACCTCTAATCACTTCTGTGTATAAAGTAACGCAAATAAAACTATGTGCTACTGTATGTAGTCTATGCGTTCACTGTCTGATCAGACACATACACTACTGGCCATTAAAATTGCTACACCACGAAGATGACGTGCTACAGACGCAAAATTTAACCGACAGGAAGAAGATGCTGTGATAGGCAAATGATTAGCGTTTCAGAGCATTCACACAAGGTTGGCGCCGGTGGCGACACCAACAATGTGCTGACATGAGGAAAGTTTCTCTGGTGTGCGTACTGTAAGACCTTCAGTACACACACCATCAGATTATTTGACTCGTCGCTCTAACGAAGTAGGCGAGTGTCAGCAATATGTCTCATGGTCATTTGTGGCGTGTTTATCTTCTGCCGTTAGGTCAGACGATAGAAATACCACTAGCACGCTTAGAGTAGCAGACTGACGGTGACCAAAATTGACAGTCTGAAGTTCCTTTGGTATTGGTACATTAATCTTATTCTCACATATATCTCTGATACTTGACAAAAGTGTCTATACATTTATCTTCATGGCTATGTACAGGAATATGGTAATCTTATTAGGCACAGACTGAAACGTGACTATAGACTGGTACAGACAAATGTAGAACTCGTACAAACTGGTACAGACTAATGCAGGCTGGTACAGTCTGGTGCAGACAAATGTAGTCTGACTAATCGGAGTTCCGTACATTCGTTATAATACCTCGTGCGTTCATGTATCACTGCTCGAGTGTGATCCGTGAGGAGAAAAGGTTCTACGATAGCAGCAATGTCATTGGCTGCGTTACACGCGGATCGGTGGAAGCAGAATTTGGTCCGTCTCTATGGGAGCGCCATCTCGTAGTGCGGAGGCGGAGACGGACGAGAGATGCGCCTGCACTGTTGAGCTTAGTGGGGCGCGCTCTAGTGGGAAAGGTGTATACGCGCTGACTACGCGGAACTATGTACACAACAGTTTCCAACCGATTTCTCATACACAAACAGCAGTTGACCGCCGTTGCCTGGTGAAACGTTGTTGTGATGCCTCGTGTAAGGAGGAGAAATGCGTACCACCACGTTTCAGACTTCGGCAACGGTCAGATTGTGCCTATCGCGATTGCGGTTTATCGTATCGCGACATAGCTGCTCGCGTTGGTCGAGATCCAATGACTGTTAGCAGAATATGGAATCGGTGGGTTTAGGAGGGTAATACGGAACGCCGTGCTGGATCCCAAAGGCCTCGTATCACTAGCAGTCGAGATGACAGGCATCTTATCCGCATGGCTGTAACGGATCGTGCAGCCACGTCTCGATCACTGAGTCAACAGATGGGGATGCTTGCAAGACAACAACCATCTGAACGAACAGTTCGACGACGTCTGCAGCAGCATGGACTATCAGCTCGGAGACAATGGCTGCGGTTACCCTTGATGTTGCATCACAGACAGGAGCGTCTGCGATGGTGTACTCAACGACGAACCTGGGTGCACGAATGGCAAAACGTCATTTTTTCGGATGAATCCAGGTTCTGATTACAGCATCATGATGGTCGCACCCGTGCTTGGCGACATCGCGCTGAACGCACATTGGAAGCGTGTATTCGTCATCGCCATACTGGCGTATCACCCGGCGCGACGGTATGGGGTGCCATTGGTTACACGTCTCGGTTACCTCTTGTTCGCATTGACGGCAGTTTGAACAGTGGACGTTACATTTCAGTTGTGTTACGACCTGTGGCTCTACCCTTCATTCGATCCCTGCGAAACCCTACATTTCAGCAGGATAATGCACGACCGCATGTTGCAGATCCTGTACGGGCCTTTATGTATACAGAAAATGTTCGTCTGCTGCCCTGGCCAGCACATTCTCCAGATCTCTCACCAACTTAAAACGTCTGGTCAATGGTGGCCGAGCAACTGGCTCGTCACAATATGCCAGTCTGTACTCTTGATGAACTGTGGTATCGTGTTGAAGCTGTATGGGCAGCTGTACCTGTACACGCCATCCAAGCTCTGTTTGACTCAATGCCCAGGCATATCAAGGCCGTTATTACGGCCAGAGGTGGTTGTTCTGGGTACTGTTTTCTCAGGATCTATGCACCCAAACTGCGTGAAAATGTAATTACATGTCAGTTCTAGTATTATAAATTTGTCCAATGAATACCCATTTATCATCTGCATTTCTTCTTCGTGTAACAATTTTAATGGCCAGTAGTGTATTAGTGGACATTATGTAACGTAACTTTGCCGGCCGCGGTGGTGTCGCGGTTCTAGACGCTCAGTCCGGAACCGCGCGACTGCTACGGTCGCAGGTTCGAATCCTGCCTCGGGATGGATGTGAGTGATGTCCTTAGGTTAGTTAGGTTTATATAGTTCTAAGTTCTAGGGGACTGATGACCTAAGATGTTAAGTCCCATAGTGCTCAGAGCCATTTGTAACGTAACCGTTTCTCTGTTTCTCGCTGTCTCTGTGAACCAAAACCTCAAAACTGATACCAAATAAACTAATTCCTTACTTAAACTCGAGCACACTGCAGAACTCTGACTATACCGAATTATTCAAAGACTTAATATGATTTGCTCAATACCAAACAGAAGCTAACTATTTGTATAAAAATTCAATGCTACCTTGAATGTCATCTGGCTTCTGGAATAAATGAGCAACTGAATTTACAAGGAATTCCTCGCTCTAAACTCTGTTTTCACTTATCTCGTGTCTTGACAAAGCTTTTGCAGATTTCTCGAAAACAGCACACAGCATACGGTACCAAAGCAACTTTAGAAAACTGCGACCGAAAATTCGTGCCACGAAACGCAAAGTGCGTACGTACGTAATAAACTGAATGAAGGGTGAGAATTTTAATTGGTAAAATATGACTTCCCACAAACAGTTATTGATGTGGCTGAGAACATTCTTGAAGTAATTTTTAAATGAACACGTCACCATTTGACTGTATTTCTGTTTACTTATTTACGACCCAGGTTTCTGCCTTTTATGCAGTTTTCAAGTGACTGAGTGTGTGTCATTAACATATATTGTAGGACACCAAAACTGGCCATAAATTAAGAAAAATATTCACTCCCCACGAAATGCCAGATGTAAAATCATCATCTTGTCATTTATTGGCCTTTTTACAAGATTGGCAATAAATTAATAAAAATATTCGCACCCTTCGAAACGCCAGCTGTAAAATCCTCATCTTGTCACTTATTGATCTCTTTACAAACACATACTGCAGGACATCAAGCTCAATTTACGTCATAAATTAGAAAAATATTCGCTCCCCACGAAATTATCGTTTTGTAAAAGACAAGATAACATTTCGTGGGAAGCGAATATTTTTCTTAATTTAAGGCCAATTTTGAGCTTGATGTCCCGCAATATATGTTAATGACATAAACTCAATCACTTGAAAATGGCTTAAATGTCGAAACCTGGGTCCTAATTACATAAACAACAATACAGTCAAATGGTTGTGTGTGTTCATTTAAAAACTTCTGGCAAACATCAAATTAAACTCTATACTCAAAAGTAATGCTTCGAAAATCAACTGAATTTTCAGAATCGTATTTATGTAACATGACTTTAAGAAATAACTTTAAGCAAGAGGAATCGGATATTCCTATCAGAGCAATCGATGTAACAGTCCTACTATCTGACCTTCGCAACTACAGTCTCAGTAACACGTGCTTGCGTGTTTACCTCAATCTCCCAACATTCTACAAAAAGTCACAAATAATATCCTTAGCTTCTCTCTCCACATTCGCACCAAAAATATTCATACTCGAATTCCATCAAACTCATATTACACTTACAAAAGAAAATTTCCAGACCTGTCATCAAAATACGCCTGCTTCTCAACACTCCTCAACTTATAATGAAGAACCAAAGAAACTGGTACAAGCATGCGTATTCAAATAGAGAGATTTGTAAACAGGTTCAAATGGTTCAAATGGCTCTGAGCACTATGGGACTCAACATCTGTGGTCACTAATCCCCTAGAACTTAGAACTACTTAAACCTAACTAACCTAACGACATGACACACGCCCATGCCCGAGGCAGGATTCGAACCTGCGACCGTAGCGGTCGCGCGGTTCCGGACTGAGCGCCTAGAACCGCTAGACCACCGCGGCCGCCTGTAAACAGGCAGAATACGTCGCTGCAGTCGGTAACACCAATATGAGACAACAAGTGTTTGACGCAGTTGTTAGATCGGTTACTGCTGCTACAATGGCACGTTATCAAGATTTAAGTGAGTTTGAACCTGATGTTATAGTCGGCGCACGAGCGATGGGACACTGTAACTCCGAGTTAGCGATGAAGTCGGAATTTTTCAGTGCGGCCATTTCACGAGTGTACCGTGAATATCACGAATCTGGTAAAACATAAAATTCGACATCGCTGCGGCCGGAAAAAAGGTCCTGCAAGAACGGGATTAGCGTCGACTGAAGTGAATCGTTCTACGTGACAGAAGTACAACACTTCCGCAAATTGCTGCAGATTTCAGTACTGTGACATCAAGAAGTGTCAGCATGCGAACCATTCAACGAAACGTCATCGATACGGGATTTCGGAGCCGAAAGTCCACTCGTGTAACGCTCATGACTGCACGACAGAAAGCTTTACGCCTGACCCGGGCCCGTCAACACCGACTGTTGATGACTGGAAACAAGTTGCCTGGTCGGAAGAGTCTCGCTTCAAATTGTATCGAGCGGATGGACGTGTACGAGTATGGAGACAGTCTCATGAATTGATGGATGCTCCGTAATGGGGGCTCCGTAATGGTGTGGGGCGTGTGCAGTTGGAGTGGCATGGGACCCCTGATTCGTCTAGAGACGACTGTGACAGGTGACACGAAAGTAAACATCCAATCTGATCAACTGCATCCATTCATATCCATTGTGCATTCCGACAGACGTGGGAATTTCAACAGGACAAACGTCCAGAATTTCTACAGAGTGGCTCCAGGAACACTCTTCTGAATTTAAACACTTCCGCTGGCCACCAGACTCCCCAGAAACGAATTGAGCCTATCTGGGATGCCTCGCAACGTGCTGTTCGGAAGAGATCTACACCCCTTCGTACTCTTACGGATTTATGGACAGCTCTGCAGGATTCATGGTGTCAGTTTCCTCCAGCACTACTTCAGACATTAGTCGGGTCCATGTCACGTCGTGCTGCGGCACTTCTGAGTGCTCCTGGGGGGGGCCTACACGATATTAGGCTCGCGTACCAGTTTCTTTGGATCTTCAGTGTAGAACGTGTGTAACTTTATTAGTGCTGTCAGGTGAGCAGGTGTAGCTACACAATGAAATTGTAATAATAGTTAAAGGTTACGCAGCTAAATGGTTCTGCTCTTTGTGAGCTAAGCATATCGATATTTACGTATGAAACAGAATTTAGGGAGTGACCAAAATAATATGCATACCTCACAATTAATACGGGACGTGTCCACCGTTCGCCCATATGAGCGCTTGAGCTCTACTGAGCACTCTCAGTGATCACTCTGAATGTCTGTGGAGGAATGGCTGCCATATCGTGAGCTCCACCTTGATCTCACAAGCAAGACTGGCAGTCTTTACCATTTCCGCTAGCCGCCCGAAACCAGAGAGAATCTCGTCCGATCCAAAGCGACACAAGTCATTGGTACCGACATGAGCCACCACCTGCAGTTGGCTGCACCCCGCACTCTTCATGGCTTCTGGATGCACCCTTGCCACATCTGGAATGACTCCCACCGTTATGCACACGGAGTGCACACTTGCTTCCTTCCCCTCATTGGCAGCTGTATTCCTAAGGGACCCCATTACGCGCCTAACGTTGGAGCTCCCAACTACCAGCAAACCCACCCTCTGTGAATGCTCAGACCTTGTGGGCCGCGAAGCTTCCTCTGGAACAGGGTGGACGACTGTATCCATCTCAGAGACGTCGTCAGCCACAAACAACACCCAAAACATGTTCGCCAAATGAACCGGGGAAGCCCTACGATCGGCCCCTCGGAAAGTTTTTCGCTGGCTGCCAGACTTTGGAATAATCTCCCATTCGACAACGGGTGTGGGGTCAACCTCAATGCAGGCAGTACCCAGGGCGGCCACAGCAGTGTACCGATTGGAGGGCACGTGAGACGTACTCGACATCCCCTGCATCCCCGCGTCCGACCCTCCCTCCTCCCTCCTCCCCCCCCCCCCCCCCCCCACAGTGATGCCCCTTAGCAGCAGGTGCCCCTTGGCAGCAGCCTCAAGCTGTGTGACGGAAGACAACGCAGCCTGGACTGTGAGCGGAGCGAAGGGTCGCCATCTCAACTCGATCGGTCAACAGCAATCACAGCTCCTATCCATTACTGCAGTCGCTCCTGTTTAAACCTCTTAAAAATATGTAACAAACGAACCGTGTACTCGGCTTAATAGCAGCAGGAATTCGAAGTGCTCTCTCACTAACGGTCTAAACGACACTGAGCTACACTAACCAAAACAAACAAAAGCCTATACGATTCGAGGGTCGATAACAACGGCGGTACTGTACGCTACGCTGTTATTAAATAAGAGTTTGTGCCTAGTAAGCGCTCGAACACGTAAGAAATTACAAAAATAATCTAGTAACTACATAGGTGACTGAAAATAAGTCGCTTCTGTTTGAAGATTGTAAAAATATATAACAAACGAACGGTGTATTTGCCTTATTAGCAACAGGAACCCGAGGTGCTCTGTCTCTAAGGGTCTATCCGACACTGAGCTATACTAACCAAAACAAACAAAAGCCTGTAGTTTGTTATGGTGGTGGTCGTACAGTGAATCGCACATAATGAGTGGCCATATCAAAACTGACACATTGTTAGAGGCCATACCTTATGAAGACTTGCTCTGATCCGCAAGATATTTCGCGCAGCGAGTGTTCCGCGCATCCGTCGAAATCAGGTTGAGAGAGGGACCACACCTCACAGCGGCAGCGCCCTCGCTGGTGGAACCACTGAACTCAGCTGTTCTTTGCATTACCACTCACCGCAGCAGTGGGCGCACTCTGTCGTCCTCGATTAGTACAAATCGTGAAGGGGGTTCCACGCACTGTCCAACTGGTAGCCACTCCTACGGTTCATCAGTTGTCCCGCCAGGCGTATTTCCAAGGATTTTGTAATAACGGAGTCCCGAAAAGATGTTACTGTAGTCAGAGATATAGTTCGTCATACTCAATTGATTGTCAGTGGAAATTGTGTGTTCAGCAACAGCGGACCTGCTTGTTTGCAAAAGGAGAGTGCAACGTTGATGTTCAGTGCAGCGTTCTTCCGCAGTGCGTGTGGTCTGTTCTACGTAAACCATGCCACACGGACGAAGTCTTTTGTAAATTCCGGCCTTCAGCAACCCGCTATATATTGCAGAACGGAGCTAGTCTTCGTCAACTTCGATGGTGAAGATAGCTGGCAGGTGACCAGTCGAAGCATATGAGATGAATTAAACAACAACCAGATGCAAGCCCGAAATTTATTTGAACTCTTAAAGACATTGAATGTTATGAGTTATTAATGCTGTAGCTGCTCTTTTTCATCGTCTTGACAGCTTGCGAATAACACCCACTTGTCCTTGTGATATGACTGGGTGTTGTGTGATGTCCTTAGGTTAGCTATGTGATATGACTGGGTGTTGTGTGATGTCTTTAGGTTAGTTAGGTTTTAGTTCTAAGTTCTATGGGACTGATGACCATAGATGTTAAGTCCCATAGTGCTCAGAGCCATTTGAACCATTTGTCCTTGTGATGGTCAGTGTGTTGCTACTCTTCAGGCAAGAGATACTTTTAACTAGGTAAGATTTCTCTTTAGGCACTCTATTTAACCACATTACAAAAGAATAAAAAATAAGTGTGTCTCTTCATTGCTTGCATCCTAATTGTTGTGCTTGTTATCTGCAACAACACCACCAGGCGTGTTCAAGCCATCGAAAGGGACGCTACTTCTGCTCTGTGGTGGAAATTTCGTCGGTGCAGATTACGTGGATTGTAATGATTTCAACAAAAGAAGGGTAATGGAATATGGTTGAATTAAATCAGGTGCTGTTGAGGGGATTTGGCAGTGGAGCAAATCAACTAACAATAGAAGAGATAATTACGATATAAAAATGCACTCCTGCGAAATCAATTGCTGTCTGAAAAGGAGAAAATGTTAACTTCTAATATAAATTTAAGTGCTATATAGTCTTTTCTGTAAACATTTATCAGCAGTACAGCACCGTACAGCAGTGAAACGTGGATAATGAGCGTACAGAAAAGAGAAAAACGGAAGCTTTTAAAATGTGGTGCTACAAAATAATGCTGTAGATTTGACAGGTAGATGAGTAACTAACGAAGAGTAATGAATCGAATCGACAAGAAAAGTTTACAACACAGCTTGACCAAAAGAAGTGACTGGTTGACAGCACATTTCATGAAACTTTCTGGCACATTAAAGCTGTGTGCCGGACCGAGATCCGAACTCGAGACCTTTGCCTTTTTTTTATATAACTTTTGACCGAAATGTGGTAAAAAAATACAGTCGGACGCGAACACGTGACTATAAGTTTACAAGGCACGACGATTACCACTTTTTTTTTCTTTTTTAACAAGTTCTCTATCGACTTTTTTTTAGTAACAATAATATTTTATTTATTCATTTGATTTTAATGTCCCAAAAGAAAAATCATATATAAAAAAGCAGGGAAAGAAATAAAGGGCCGAAGTCACAGCCTCGGCACTTCACTGGGAGTAAATCCTATCCCTCGCAACGACGTAAACCTGGGACTCTCCACCGCTTCGGGGGGTTATGAAACATGCTGCCTAGAAAGTTCGCAAAATGCGTTTTATATTTAGAGTGGCGTTGGATGATTTCGTGTTGTTCTAGTAGATAATGCCAATACTCCATGCTCGATATCAAGGTCCGCGAGAGCACGTAGTGCGATGCGTGTCCTCCAATCCATCGGATTGCCGAAGTTTTTTGTGAGGGGAAAAAGACAGCCTCAGGGAAAAATAAAGCGTCCGTCGTGATCGTTGATTCGTCGGTGCGTCGGAGGAGGGCCATGATGCGTTGCGTCAGCCGCCAAACATCCTTTGCCTCACCGCACTGCAGAGAATGTTCGTCGGTGTCCTGCATGTCACATGTAAGGCAGAGCGGGGAATCTACCATGCGGAGTCGTACAATCGTTGGCGGTTGACTGTCTTGCGGTTGATTAATGTATACCATGACGATCGAGCTGCTGTGGTGAGGAGAGGTGTATGGACAGCTCGCCAAATCTGTCGCCAGTTTCGTGTTGGATATTTAAGTTCGACAACATTGCTGCCATGATGACGCCGCAAGTATCGATATATCTCACGGGTAGTGGGGATTCTTGTAGAAGTTATCTGTAACTGAACATAACTAAAATCAACAAAAAATCGCGCGACGTCAGAAAAAGAGGGCGAGATTGTGCCTACCGCCACCGGTGGTTCAAAGGACGTGGGAAGAAGCACATCCAGGATGGCCGAAGTGATGGCGTGTTGCCGTTGGTTCCAAGTGCGTAGCGTCGCTCGCAGCCTTGTTCCGCACATCTGTGAAGTTAAGTCCTCCAGAATGGTGTGGGAGAGTTAAAGTCTGGTATCTGATCTTAAACAACATTCCTTGGCTGACATAGTATCCAAAGGCCGCCATTAATCTGTCAGCAATACCATGTGGCATTGGCAGTACCCGTGTCAGGTGCGGCAGTCGCGAGGCCAGGTGAACATTAGTGTAGTCCACCCTTTGGAGCAGGTCGTGCGTCCGGAGTGAATTGTTGCGTATGTGCAGTTGGACGTGCTGGAGGAGACGTCGATAGCTCGCCGCCGCTGATTGCCGTAGCGATCGGGTGAACGCTACACCTAAGCATCGCAAGATGTCCACCGTCTAAAACGGACTGTGCAGAGCGTCCAGCCCTCGACCGATGTGCATGATCTTGGTTTTATTCATGTTGACCCTGCTTCCCGCAGCTACTCCGTACGTAGTAAGAAGGGTAACCACCTTATTAACTTCGTTCTCCGACCGGACGAGTATCATCAAGTCGTCGGCATATGCACGACACGTGAAGGAGCTCGCACGGAGTCGGACGCCTGCTAGAGTCCGTCTAAGAGTCTGCATCAATGGTTCGAGCGCTATTGTAAACAGTATCATCGACATGGGACATCCTTGCCTAACTGAGCTGCAAACAGGAATCGTTCCTACCTCCCTGCCATTGACTCTCACCGCCGAAGAAGCGCCGCGAAGGAAGCGCATGTGGAAGGTAATAAAATCCTGTGGTATCGCCATGCGTCGCATGGTCGAGTCAAGGAAATCATGGTCGATCCTGTCAAAGGCACGATCAAAATCCACCGATACGAACGCCGCTAGAATGCGACAAGCTTCCGTCAGGGAAATTACGTCACGGTATTCGCCGAGCATAGAATGTATGTTGCTCCGAACCCCTAGACAAGCCTGGTCTGGTGGTATTGTCTTGGATATTACAGTCTTGAGCCTTGTTGCCAACATTCGCGCAAAGATCTTTTAGTCAGTATTGAGCATCGTGAGCGGTCTAAATTGATGGGCACTGACACTCACTGTCCATTTCGGTATTGGTATAAGCAGTCCCGCCGTGAACTGCAACGGAACGTCCGTGTCATGGCTCAAGAACTCATTATACGTCAATACCAACTGGGACATCATTAAATCCGCAAATGCGCGATAAAATTCGAGTGTCGATCCATCTGGTCCATGGGATTTATGCACCGCACCCTTCGCCCCGGGGTTCCAATAGCGCATCTGCATCCGAACCATCCACCTCCGTTTGCATCTGTCGCAAAATTTCTTCTCCTGTCCGATTGTCCGTCGGCGTCCCAGTGAAAAGGAGGCGGTAATGCTCCAGAAACTCAGCAGCAATGTCCTGTTGTGACGTCAAGGGCCGACCATCGTCATCATGGAGCACTGTGATTAGGGACAGGCGATTACGCGCATGTCCCTTGGACACATGATGCATACCAATACGTTCTCCATCGACGTTGTCCAAGAACCGAGCACGGGTCGAAAATCCCTTCAGTCGACGTCTCGTGATCGATAAAATGCAGATCTGAATGCGATGGACTTCCGCTTGACGCTTGGGCGATGGGGCCCTGGAGGACAGGTCGCGGAGCACTATGTAGCGATTTCGCTTTTTCCTTGCCATACGTTATGAGAGCTCTTCGTATCGCCGGTTTTGCACACTGCAGCCACCACGAAAGAACCGTACGGTGCAGCGGCAGACGGCGAGTGAAAGTCTGCCATGTTTCTTCGATCTGCTGGCGACATTCGAGATCCACCAATAAGGATGAATTAAGTTTCCAGGAACTACGACTCCGCCAGACCCGCTGCCGTGGGAGGGTTAACGTGCATAAATGTGCAAGGTGATCCGTAAAAGCTGTGGGCCAACGTTCAGCAGCCAACACGTGATCTCTTAATCCGTCAGAAACATAAATCCGATCCAGCCTGCTCGCCGAGTGGCTAGTAAAATACGTGTAGCCCTCTCGCTGCCCATGGATCTTTTCCCACGTGTCCATAAGGGCCATGTGCCGGCAGATCGTGTTCAGTGCGTGGCAGGAGCTGAAATTAGGAGTTTGATCCTTCGGTGTGAGTACACAGTTAAATCCCCCCCTACCAAGATGTGGTCATACCTCTGTAACATCCCCACAAAAATTTGAAAGAAATTATTTAAATGGGAATAGACATCGTGCTAAGTGTAACTTCCCCATAATTATTTTTAAATGATATGAATTGAATGAAAATGCAAATACAGCCAAATGTTAGCTTCCCACAGTAATAAAACTCAATGATATTAAAAATGTGCAAAAATGTTAAGTCCCCACAAAATTAACGTTATGCTGAACCTGATAAATTTTATAAGGTCAGCTGCGCTGACCTTAGGCCCTGTGCAATAATTAATCTGATAAATTGATTCTGGGAGAAAAAGCATAGGAAATATTGTTTCAATTCGAATGATTCTTTTCTTAAAAACGATTTCTTTGAAAACCAAATTATTATTGGGCATTTCTTGAACAAATTAATTACAATTAATATAAATTACATTATCAGATGTGCGCAATGCTGCTTCATTACCTTATTTAACAATATACCTCGTCCCGAACCTTGACCAGAGACCCATGTCGACCCCCGCCGACTCCTCACACACAACTCCGACAGGCAACTGCTAACTCGCAACTGAACTACATGCTCTCGCGACTCGCTACGTACAACAACTGCACTCACGCGCGGTCAAGCGCAGACTAGCAACGATAAATAACTCTCTGGTCAGAGATTCTGTCATGCCTCGCCATCGCTGCTACTGAATACATACGTGTTTCACCTCCCATGGAATAGGGGGGGGGGGGGGGGGCAATCTCCTCCGAGTAGAATCGTGCACGCGCCTGTCGATTGTCAGATCCGGAGGGTGCATAGATGTTGACGATACGAATGCCGTTCACGGTTATAGCCAAACCCGAGCCGAAGGAAGGTAATCGAGGTCACACATCGGAATCCCTTCCCGGACTAGTATCGCTGTGCCACGTCCTCCATCTGGAGTTGGCGCTAGGTAAGTGTTGTATCCATGCACGTCGGGAAAAGCAGCATTCCAGGTTTCCTGCATCAGCAGAATATCAACGTCTGTGGCGTAAATCATGTCCCGGAGAAGTTGCATCTTTGCAAGCGAACGTGCGGTGTTAATGTTCACTGTGCCCACCTTATATGCTTGGTTCGTTGTCGTTGTCATGCTCGTGTCATGTCATTGAGAACTCCAAGGGCTTTAGTCCACTATTCGTGCTCAGAGGGGTGTCCGCCAACGGGTTGCCCTCCTTTGATGTCGTTCCGTGGTGTGCATCCTGTAAGTGAGTGGTTATCATTTGGGGGTGGCAATTCCTGTATGTCTTCGACTGGTTCCGCCCTGTCGCAGTGGTCATCCATCCGAGAAACGTCCTCTGATGTATTTCAACGTGGCTGCCGGGACATTGGTGTCCCTGACTCCTTCGTTGGCAGCGCTGGGTCAGTCGGTGTCAATGAAGAGGGACCATCTAAAAGGCAGGACATCCGGTCACCATCTGACGGAATCCTGTCAGCGTCCTCTAAAGGCACGTGTTCTGTGTCAGACAGTTCTTCGGCTAGGATACCTTCCGTGTCCCCTAGGCTAGGGTGGGACGTGCCATCCGAACTATGGCGACGATTTTTGCGACGCTTCGGCGATCGCTGTTTGCGTGCCCTGCCCTCTGCTGCCTCACTGTGTTCGTCGATCGTTCGTTGGTCCGTTGCCGGCGCCACTGTCTCGACCTCTACTTCCACGCCGCGTGCTACATGTGAGTTTTCGGAAGGTTCCTCCCTCAACTGACGTGACGTGGGTGTAGGGACATTCTCCGAGTCACCTCCATGCTCCCGTAACTCGGTCTGCTCTTGCATAAAGACGTCCTTGTCACGCTCCGAACTGGGCAACACCTCCCGGCGGGCCACCGACACGTACGTCATTGGCAGTTGCGTGGGAACTTCTCGCTGTGACGCTTCTCCACGTGGCAGTTGCACGACGCGGCGTTGTATGCACTCCGAGCGGATATGTCCATCTCCACCACAGCCATAACAGGTGCGTGGCTGGCCATCGTAGATCACAATAGCTCTACATCCGCCAATGTATAAATAAGACGGGATATGTTTAGTAAGGACGATCCGCACCTGTCGCACGCCATTTAGCACAGGATAGGTGCTAAAACTTGCCCAGCGTTCAGGCGTATGACTAAGTACCGTTCCATATGATCGCAGCGATTCAGTAACCATCGATTCTGGCACCTCAAACGGCAATTCAAAGATCCGAATGACCCTCACACCCAATCCTGAAGGAGCTACTGTTACATCGCTGATATGGCCATCACAGTGTCGAAATTTCAATCCTCTTTGAGCAGCGGAGAGAGTTCTTTCACACGCAGCGTCATCGGTCATCTTTACGTACATTGTACTGCTTACAATGGACAGGTGTATTCCAATTATGTCTGCAGCAGGTAAACGAACTTCTTCCCTCAAAAAACGCTCTATTTCAAAAGCTTTGGGTCTGACAAATTCGTTGTCGAACGTAAATTGGAGCGTAGTCTTTCGAAAATTGTGTGCTATGGCGATCGAGTCAGACAACAACACGCGCGAGTACCGGCGGTGTAAACACTTCCTCGTCCACGCGCGCCCGCGGCCGGGACAGCAGGTCCGTGCCGCGCCACCGCCTAAAGCAGACTGCCTTTCGGGCAAGTGCTTTACCATCTGAGCTACCCAAGCACGACTCACGGACCGTACTCACAGCTTTACTTCTGCCAGGAAGTTCCATATCAGCGCGCACTCCGCTGCAGAGTGAAAATCTCATTCACAACACATTTCATAGCATCAAGTAAAAGCAAATTTTTGAGATTGAGGGCAATTTGTAGGCAGGCGTGGAGAGAATTGACGTAAAAATTGTAGAGGGGAACCACGAATATAGTAAGATTGCCGTAGCCATCCAGTGCTGAAGAGACTTGCACAGGATACACTAACATGGACTGCTGCACCAAAACCTGTGTTTGGAGTGAAGAGTGAGTTAGGTATACAGGGTAATTCAAGAAGATATGCAAATATTTTAATATGTTATTCTACAAGTAAAACTAGAGAAAAAAGTTCATATAAACATAGGTCCGCAAATGTTTAATTATGCTGTTACGGCTAATAAAAGATTATGCCTGAAAATTAGCAACTTCGCTAATATGAAGCCATCGCAAAACTGTACGAGGTTAAAGTAAAGCACGATTTCCATTTATTTTGTTGTTATTGGTCTGGTGAATCTAATGAAACATGTCCCAGACGTGTGTCTGCAGTAGTTTCCAGAAAATCCAGAGAAGCAAAGATTATTATACAAGTAAATTTGTTTACTTTCCATTAAGAATGTAGAAACGTTAATGTCATTGTTGGTAACCGTTAGTGAGTTGTTTCCGTCGTTTCCTAACTTTGAAAAGAGTTTTCTGTATTGTTCAGTGAAAGAACATAAACAACTGTGTTTTTGAGTGAAAGCCATAGTTACGGTTGTAGTTTGTAGATTATGTATGAAATACCATCATTTTTCCAAAGTTAAATTCTCTACAACTTCTGTTAAAAATTTCGTGCAATTGTCTGGAATTAAAAAAAAAATTGGGCCATGTAGTTAATAAATTAAAAATTTTACGAATTTACTTGTTTGCTTCTCTGGATGTTCTGGAACACTACTGCTGATACACGTCTGGGACATGTTCTATTAGATTCACCAGACAGTAACAACAAAATAAATGAAAATCGTGCTTTACTTTAAGCTCGTACAGTTTTGTGATGGCTTCATGTTAGCGAAGTTGCTAAATTTCAGGCAAAATCTTTTATTAACCGCAACTTCGTACCTGAACATTTGCAGACCTATGTTTATGTGAACTTTTTTCTTTAATTTTACTTTTAGAATAACATATTGAAATATCTGCATATCTTCGTGACTCACCCTATATAATGATTGTGTGTATTTCAGTAAATTACTACTCAAGTGATACACTTCTTCTGGGTTTTTAAACTTCTGTTTATTTCTGGGAGGAGGTTTCTATAAAAGGTTAATTTAGAGTCAAATACATTTCAAGTACGCAGCGTTTCGAGGAAGTAAGGGAACAATATACGGAGCAGCTGCGATCTTCGAGGACTCGGGCCATTAATGCTGCGTGCACCTCACGGCAATAAAGTTCTTGCCACGTTCTTGCGGACCTTTCATCACGCCAAAGTAATTGCAGTCCGCACTTACGAGTACTGCAGACGACCTTTAATGAGTCGCTGAGGAAGGGAATCTGGAGCAATTAGCAATCAGCAAGCGGGAGCGTCGCTTCGGTGCGTATGCGGCTGCGCCATTACTGTGGGACCTGACGCACTTAACACGGGCTGTGACGGGCAGGTGCACGAGCTCGCAGCCATTAGGGGTGCCTGTTAAGGGTGCTCAGTGTCCATTTATGAGACAGTCAACTACCGTACTGTTCCCGTCGTCATCCGTATCGCCAAGAACAAAGACCCCCTTTTATGCTGTGCCAGAAGACGTGGTTTATCTTTAGCACAATTACGACAGCCTCGCAGATAAACTGATTGCCATAAATGATGAACAAACTACAGTCAGGAAAAATTACGGAAATATGATGCAGTCTGAACGAAACTACACTAATCATTGCTATCAATAAGCATTTTTCATCCACTGCCAGATATAGGATGAGATCCCGTGCTATACCCGCAGGACAGGACAGATAGTTTAATTTGTGGAAAAGGGCTAAAATGAGTGGCTGTCAGTTGCACTCGCACATATTACTTTATTCATTTGACAAGAATTACAATAGTAAAGACAACATTAAAAACAGAGCAAGCCAAACATTAATTTTAGAATTTAATTCCCGGCTAAATGCACCATTCAATCTCACGCCTCAAGTGCAAAGCAACTTTAATTTAAAACCGGCTGAAGGCCAATCACTTAAGACTCAGAAACATGAATTTGAATTTTAAAATGCGGAAGGCCTCATCTTAAAACATTTCTCTAAATTAGACTGAAGGTACAAACAATCTCATGCCTTCAGGGCAAAACAACTTTAATTTAAAATCGGTTGAAGGCCAATAACTTAAGGCTCAAAACAGGAATTTGAATTTTAAAAGGTAGAAGGCCTTATCCTAAAATTTCTTTATATCAGGCTAAAGGAGACTTCCTCGCTGCTCCACGCCAACCGACCAACTGCCCGCACACGGCACAGCCGGTAACTATAAGCTCGAAGCCAAAGATAGTACAAGGGTGTGAATATCGATACACGCTGCTGCTGCCACTCGCAGAGAGAGAGAGAGAGGATAACAGTATAATCGCGATAACCGTGGGAGACCAACAACAGAATAGCAACCAAGGTTTAATGCAAAGCAGAACACGAGCCAACCACAGCTCACAGTCCATCTCCAGATAGCTCCAGACACGAAGGACTACCTGCATTTTATTAGGTAATCGCCGTGGTCTTTCCTTGGGCCTAACAAGAGGAGAACTCCAGCTCTATCCGCTAAAACTGAATAAAAAGGATTTTAGATTATGGAGAAATGACTATTCTATCTTCCATCTGACCATTTATCAAACTCAGCATTTGTGTATAATCAGTGTTTAAAGACTGCAGAAGCACGAATCACTGAAGAAACATCACGATGTAACAGACACTTATGACCAAAAGATTCACACAAATTACTAACGAGCTATTATTTGGCAAAAATCTGAACATTTGCTTGAAACAATATACGGGGTGCGCATTAATAAAACAAGCTGAAAGGGTGGATTCCTGACTGGAAACGGAAGGAAAAAGACCGTATGAACATGTATCCGAAAATGTACGATGTGCATGCAACGACAAAAAAACGCCCAGAACACTATATAGATCTACATTGCGTCCACGTCACAACAGATGTTCAAAGCGGCCTCCATGCGATGCAGTGCAAGCGTTCACATATCGTATCATGGACTGCCGCACTCTTTCCCTCATACCGGCTTCTCTCTCCGAACAGCGTCACTGGTGTCGTCAATACGCTGCGTCTGCATATTAGGAACTGGTTCAGCATACACAACTCTTTTCAGATGCATCCGTAGGTAAAATCGAGAGGCTTAAGTTCTGTGATCTAGCAGGCCATGCTAAAGGGCCTTCAAGTCATATCCAATGTACGGGTAAGATGTTGTTGAGGTATCGGCGAACTGTAATGCGGGAACCACGTAACCTGTCGTACTACCAAAGCCACATTCTCAAGCAGCCATGGCAGAGTATTCCGCAGGAAGTCCAGGTACATTCCTTTGTCGAGGCGTTGTGGAATAACAACGCGTCCAAGTATGTGATCGCCAAGAATCACACTGTCCCCACAATGATTCTGAACCAATGCTAATGCGACGTCTCAGCCATTCCCCGAGCACTGTCTGTAGCCCACAGATCACGATTACGCAGACTGATGACGCACAGTTCTCGTAAAGGATGCTTCGTCGCTAAAGATGACTGGTGTCAGAAAGCCCTAGTTGTGCTGGTATGGTGCGAAAACCATCTACAAAATCCTTCCCGTAGAGTGAAATCCACTGCTGACAATCCTTTCACTCATTGTAGGTGATAGGGGTAGTAGCGGTTGTCGCGCAGGTTACACATAATCGGAGTTTGGCTTTCTACATGTTCGCGCGCCGCTTGCTGGAGCTTGTACAGACAGGTCTGTGTTGCCCTTGATGTCCTGGACCGCACGAGCACTACATTAGAGGGATCAGCGTGTATTCCTAGGGTGAAAGGTCGGGGTAACCCGCTGAACCTACTTCGTGCTAGGGATTGGGGCTTGCAATAGTTCTCAATATCCTGTAGAATCCGGTCCTTTAGATATGGCGTAAGCACAGTCCGCCGCCTCCCTGCACGTTCGCCTGTCTGAAAGGACTCATGTTCACACGAACGCTCAAAGCAGGGCTTGAAATGTAGTATGATGTGGTTGGTGTCCGTGACGGTACCTGTTTTGGTGCAGCCGTGCTGCCTCTCGACCGTTTCCATCCGCTTGGTTGCGCACAAATACCATCCCGTCTTGGGCCGGACGCGGTGGACGTGCGGTTCTAGACACTTCAGTCTGGAACCTCGTGACTGCTACGGTCGCAGTTTCGAATCCTGTCTCGGGCATGGATGTGTGTGATGTCCTTACGTTAGGTAGGTTTAAGTAGTTCTAAGATCTACGGGACTGATGACCTCAGATGTTGAGTCCCATACTGCTCAGAGGCATTTCAACCATCCCGCCTTGTTTCCGACATAAAAACCGGACCATTTTGCTGCCTACAGTACGCTGCGTCAATCGCACGACCTGCAACACACGAGGACAAACGGCACGTGATCAGAAGAACTTCCATTCGTCAGCGCCATCTACCGTGGCAACGATGCATTTTCAGGCGCATGTTAATGGGGATTCCCCCCCTCCCCCCATTTCCAGTCAGGAAAACGTCCCTGCAATTTGTCGGTTTTATTAATGTTCACACTGTATGTTAACGTAAGAGGTACTTACAGCGTAATCAGACACAAAATAGGAGCTGCCGAGTTGCCTTACATCCTTCCTTTATTCGTCATCGAAGTGCAAATCTGAAGTTTCAATGAAGTGGTTAAAACCCAGCGGAATGGAACAGTGTGCACACTTCACAAAAGCAGCATGTGGCCATGCTACATCATTTTCAGTGTGTTCGCACTACACTAGCCCAGTGTCAAAAGCCGCAGCGATCGCGTTATCCAGATCGTCGCTACGAACTGTTCCAGTCCGCATTCGAGACATTCGGAGTAGGATCTAAATAAACAATACTCTAAAGATATATATTCTCTTGAAACATACCGTAAAGCAGCGTTATCCCACGTCTTCCACTATATACGCCACTGCAACGGAGATTATGTTTAGAAGACATTCAAGTCATGTTGTTGTTGTTGTGGTCTTCAGTCCTGAGACTGGTTTGATGCAGCTCTCCATGCTACTCTATCCTGTGCAAGCTTCTTCATCTCCCAGTACCTACTGCAACCTACATCCTTCTGTATCTGCTTAGTGTATTCATCTCTTGATCTCCCTCTACGATTTTTACCCTCCACGCTGATCTCCAATACTAAATTGGTTATCCCTTGATGCCTCAGAACATGTCCTACCAACCGATCCCTTCTTCTAGTCAAGTTGTGCCACAAACTCCTCTTCTCCCAAATTCTATTCAATACCTCCTCATTAGTTATGTGATATACCTATCTAATCTTCAGCATTCTTCTATTGCACCACGTTTCGGAAGCTTCTATTCTCTTCTCGTCCAAACTATTTATCACTTCCATACATGGCTACACTCCATACAAATACTTTCAGAAACGGCTTGGCCGGCCGAAGTGGCCGTGCGGTTAAAGGCGCTGCAGTCTGGAACCGCAAGACCGCTACGGTCGCAGGTTCGAATCCTGCCTCGGGCATGGATGTTTGTGATGTCCTTAGGTTAGTTAGGTTTAACTAGTTCTAAGTTCTAGGGGACTAATGACCTCAGCAGTTGAGTCCCATAGTGCTCAGAGCCATTTTTGAGCCAAACGGCTTCCTGACATTTACATCTATACTCGATGTTAACAAATTTGTCTTCTTCAGAAACGCTTTCCTTGCCATTGCCAGTCTACATTTTATATCCTCTCTACTTCGACCATCATCAGTTGTTTTGCCCCCTCCCCCCCCCCCCCCCAAATAGCAAAACTCCTTTACTACTGTAAGTGTCTCATTTCCTAATCTAATTCCCTCAGCATCACCTGACTTAATTCGACTACATTCCATTATCCTAGTTTTGATTTTTTTAATGTTCATCTTATATCCTCCTTTCAAGACACTGTCCATTCCGTTCAACTGCTCTTCCAAGTCTTGTCTCTGACAGAATCACAGTGTCAAAAATTAGATCTCATACAGAATTTTAATGATAGTTGTTCTTCCCAGATGTCATTCGCCACTGGGCAGAGACGGGGACAAACCGTAGTGGTATGAGAAACGCTCTCCTGCACACACCGTAAAATGCCTTGTGAAGTAGGTACAGGGTGTAACGAATAGGAGTCGAGATATCTTCATGCGTAGTACCTTAATATGTACTCGAATCAGTGTGCTGTTTCTTATGTCTCTCGTGTAACAGTCTTCCTACAGACATGTCACAAACCTTACGACCTGATGTTTTCTGCGTGGCTGTAACTTGTAACGCCGGAAATGCATATCCTTCTATTTCCATCTATTGTACTATTATTTTTTTTCCTTGTTTTGTTACCTCAAGATATGACATTTCTGTCTCTTTATATATTGTAATTGTTTTACTGTTTGTATATATATATTTATGCACTTATGTCGATGTATAATTGGTTTGTTGTGTAAAGAGTATTTGTATTTTTACGCTGGGTCTTGCCTAGGGAAAACTGCTATCGAACGATTACATCGATAGGTCGTTTGAAGAATCAAAGTTTGTAGGATCTTTGGTAGTGTTAACTCTGCCGCGTGGAGCGCGGGCGGAACAGAAGGAGTCTGGCTGGAGTAGCGAGTGGAGCAGGTGTGTTGTGTGACGCTCCCGCGAGTTGCCGCGCTTTCGGGGTTTGGCAGCATGTAATTGCGCTCGACTCGCGATGATAGTTTCTGACATGGTGTCGCGGACGGGAAGCATTAGCTGGCGCACATCAAGAGCCCGTTTCGCCTGGTGACCGTGTCGAGAAGAAGGCGCGCCAACATCCAGCTTCTGCAACAGCGACGGCCGACAATGAGTGACTGTCGCCACCTCCTCGATCGACGGCTTCAAACCTTCAATCAACCAACAAGGAAGACTAAAAGCACGTAAAGTTTCAGAACTGTATGGCAGACCTCAGCTTTTCAAATTGTTCCATTTGCCTCGCAAAATTACAGCAACTTAGCATGAACCTCTGTTGCTCATTGTCCCAGTTGCATTGCCAAGCAGGGTCCCTTCCTTTTCCGAAATGAACCCGAGTGTCGTTGAAATTCAAACGCCAGCATAATTCCATTTCACTGCTTTAATTTCAAAGTTCAATTCAAGCATTAGCTGGCTACAATAGTTAGATTACACAAGCACAAATTAAGAGTGCGAGTTTTGTTACCGTATTTTAGCTTACCTGTGACTGCAGCTCAGCTTGGTACGTACTAAATTTTACTATTGTTAATTGTTCAGAATCGTTTAATTCAAGTTCAAAGTTAAATCTCTTATTTCTAAATTGCGTAGATTCAAGTAGTTTTTGAAATGATTGTTGAGGTAGTCCAAGACTAACCGTATTTTACTGAATTTCGATGTGCTTCAGAAAGAAAGCTCACTATTAACTTCAGTCACTAAATTAACTTTCGATTTTCCGGTTATTAATTCTTTTGCTAAATTAAGTCAGGGTGTAGCGAAATTTATTACTTCTGACAAACTTTCAGTTTTCACACTACACGTGTCAACCTTCAGTTGCCACGCTTCTAGTGTTAATTATATGTGTAATAACCTTTCTTTTTCAGTTACTATAGTAATTGTCCTTAGGACTGGCGACCGTGATTTCCCCCAAATCTCAAATATCTAATTACCGCTAGTTAATTGTTAACGTAACGGCCGCACATTTACTTTCTTTATTAACTTTACCCCTTTTCAAAATTAATTTCCACCAGTTTCATTTGCATTTTTCCTTTCATTTAGATGTAACCCTTTCCTCCCTCTTTACCGACAGGTTAACTTCGGTGACGATTGCTTTTCCAAAATTACCATTAGGTACACGCGGTTTAATTTTTCACTGTCATTAAGGTCGATAAGTGAGGGGGAGGTTACACGTGGCGACCTGGTGACAGGACAATCTTCAGATTTGAGGTTGTTCTGGACACGAATTTTCTTTGGTGCAAATGTCGTAACAAAGTACTGGTTACGTACAGGCCGTTACGTCAGCGAGAATAAGTAGTGGGAGTAATCCTAATTACATTTGAGATTTGTCATTTATATTGAAAATTATTAAAATGAGTGAAGGCAACAATTACCAAAATTTGGTAGACTTGGATACGGAACAATCTGTCGAACAGTGGGAAACGCGCACGGCGGTTCCCATTGTTCAGGGGCAGGCGGCTAGCATGAAAGACGCGACCGCCGAAACGCAACAAAGAGCAGAAATGGAATTCCAAACTTTAGAAAATGTTTCGGAATCGGAAGCGAAAATCAAATCTGTACCCCTTGATGATGAATACGGGGGAACATGTATAGAGGAACCAGCTACGGAAGTAAAACCGGTAGTCTCCGGGAATTTAACTGATTTATTGAATGTTTTGATTAATGAAATCAAGAGTCAATCGGCAGAAATTATAGCTCTGTCTGCCAAGCAAGAAGCTCAGTCTGAAAAGATTGAACGAAAGCTAGACAATCAGAACAAAGCTATTAATGTTGTTAACAACAATGTTGGAGTTGTTAATACAAAAGTTGATAAAATCAAAGAAGATATTGTTGTAATTAATACCGAAATCGGTAATCTTAAACAGGAAATGATAGGCGTTCAGGCGGAAATTGCGAGCATAAATACTCGTTTTGATTCCGAAATTAGCAGAATCGAGAAAAGTGTAGGAGAATCAGTTGCTCCGATCATCGAGAATAAGGTGACGGAACAAATTCAATTAGTGAAAAAAGAGGATCAAAAGAAGGTGGAAACTTTAAAGGCTTTAGTATCCGAAGTAGATACCAAAGTGACGAAGCAGGCTAACACCTGCGAAGAGAAAAAGAGGGAAGTGGAAACGCTTGCGACAACCACTTGCCAAGTAATTACGAGAGTGTCGGAATTAGAAAAGAAACTTGATGAAAAACAGAGCTATGTGCCAATCTGTGCACATAGTTCGGAATTGTTGACGAAAGAGGAGCGGTTCGACCCCTTGAAAAAAGGCGGTATACACGCGACGGATTTCATTAAGAATTGTGAAAGAGTTTTACCCAGATCATGGACTAATGAGAGAAAAATTAATGCGGTTATTGATGTGCTGGCTGGTGATGCCAAGCGTTGGGGCTTAAACCTCAACATTACGAACCTGACTTTTGACGAGTTTAAAAATTTGTTTCTGGCTGAATACTGGTCAGAGCAAAAACAGCAAAGTGTCTGGCGCGAATTTGTCGTATCGAGGCCTTTCGATGCGAATTCGCGCGGTTCGATGAGGGAGTTTTGTGAGGGCTGGATCCGCAAGTTGGAATATTTGCGTGATCGCCGCACGGAATCCGAAATAGTCTGGGAACTCTACAAGAAGCTTCCAGATGATACAAAACGCTACGTAGGAAGCAATTACAGGACAATCAATGATTTCCTGGAAAGAGTTGAGGACGAGGACAATTGGCGCAATAATCGCGACAGTGGTAGAGGCCGTGGTAACAACAACGGGTACCACCCCAACCATAACAACGATAACCATGGGAATAATGCATACCGCAGCAATGACAATAATGGTTCGGACCGTAATAACAATCGGTACAATGCAAGTAATAACCGGAATGACGGAAACCAGTATCATACTAGCGTGATACGGGCTGCGCAGAATAGTAATAACGCCAGAGGGTGTGACCAGCCGCCTCAGCAGTATCCGGGGAGCGTATCTGCTGGGACGAGACAGGGAAACCATTAGCCGCGCCGGTGAGGGGCCGACCGGGCGTGGAGAAATTTTGGCGGCCCAATAACAGGAGAAAACCCAGGTGTCGTCGTTATGAAAATTCCGTATGGAATAATCAACGGCGGGAGTGTGTGCCAGTGTTAGGAGAAAGGAGTGCGCCCACAAGTAGTAGATCAGCTGTATACACGGCAGTAGGTAGTACATTCACTGTCAGTGAGAACAATTTAAGTAGTGTTCCGGAAATCGATTATAAAGTGGCAGCTGTAATACCCACAGCGGAACTGGAGATTGAGTTTAAGAATGATTCGCAAGTGTTGAGAGAATATCAGATGTCGGATAAAACGTCCGTCATCGAGCGAGGGGATGCAGAGAGGGATGAGGTCTGGTTAAGGCAGTTCGGTCGCTTATACGACGAACTAAGTGATTATAGGGGTCTGTATGGGAGAAGTATTTATGGAGAGCGCGGGCAGAATTTGCCGCGTCTCGTCCCACAGGAAGATAGTATTTGTGAAGTGATGGAAAGTTCTGGCCCTAACCGGCAGACTTTACCAGAAATAGTTGATGTTAATGGGGAGCACGAGCAAGATTCGTCGTGTTTCGTCCCGCAGGAGTTAGATGTTGAAGTAGTAACGGAAAGTTCTGGCCCTAACCGGCAGACTTTACCGAAAGTTATAGTGGTAGAAGTAGCCGACCCATCCGACACAAACCTCCAGTTTAAACATTGCGAGAGTATTAAGGAGAAAGATTACGAAAATTTTAGTGATAGCCGGACACGATTGGTAGAAAAGCACATAGATTACAGCGTGTATGAGGTTAGAGCTGACGTTATACGGTCAGACGGTAGCGGTGTGGGTTGCGCAGATCCAGAGGAAGTAATTTCAGATGCTACTGGGCACATTCTTCCAGGTAGATTGGCAGATGAGATCAATCTGACCAAAGAGGAATCAACGAAGGTGACAATTAGTGAAGTGATAGCAAAGCAGTACTCACTAGTTGACGAGTTACAGGAAAAGGTTTCGGTATTGGAGGCGAAGCTAGAGACTAAGCCTCAGGACAAACGTGTTGAAATTAAAACTGTATGTGAACAGAGACTGAAAAAGCCGCCAGATAAACCGGATTTAGGATCAAAGCCGGATGGTTTTTTCTGGAATGACCTGGATATAGACGAGGATTTACTGTGGGAAAATAAAGAAACAGTCGAGGACAAGTGTAGACAGATAGTAGTGTCTGTTAATATGCACGACCTACAACTAAACGTGTTGATTGACACCGGTGCAGAATTGAGTGCTGTATCTGGGAAAATATTTGAGTTACTGAAAGACAGACCTGGCATCGTAGTTATGCCAGTAACAGGAGTGAAAATTATCGGTGCTACTGGGAAGGCCAGTAAACCGGTCACAAAACAGATTTTTGTCAACTTCGAGATATGTGGGGCACGATTTGAACAAGAGTTTGTCGTCGTGCCAGACTTAACTACGGGAGTAATTATCGGGTTAGATTGGCTATTAAGGTACCGTGCAGTGATTAACTGCGAAAGCAAAACTTTGACATGTATGTCACTAGATAAAACGATAGTAGTTAGCTTTGACGAGGCAGGAGACGGTGTGCATAGGCAATACCAGCCTATACACATTGTTAACTGGCCGAATGGTATTGACGTAGGTATGAATTTGAACTACTGTAATGTGAGGAATCTCGGAATTGACAATAGTGTAGAAAGTGGATTGGAAAGTATTGTAGACGGTGTGTCAAACGTAACACACGAACAAAGACGAGGCCGAATTTGCCGTACCTATTGCCATCACAACCATAGGCCATGGGGCAGATATGTAGCAGAATTTGAGAGAATTGTGGACACTTTGAGACATGAATCTACGGGATTTTCTCCAGAGGAAATCCTGTTGGATGACAGAAGTAAAAGTTTAGTGGAAGAGATAATCAAATTCCCTCCACGGATTGACATTAGTATTGGTGTGAAAAAAGATCGTTTGCGAGAAGTAATGAAGCTAAAAGCCGATGCTCGCATACGTCGTCATGACGCTAAAACGCGTTTTGCTAAGTTTGCAATCGGAGACTTAGTACTTGTAAAAGCTCATGAGAAATCGAGCGAGATAGACAATGAAATCTCTAAATTTAAGTTTGTTTATAATGGACCATATAAAGTCATTGGTATACCTCACACAAATGCTTATTGCTTAGAGTATCCAAGCTCTGGAAAGCTATTAGGTATACGAAATATAGTAGATTTGAAATTGTACCAACCAAGGATTGATTAGTACCACAGATAGGGTAATTTGCACAGTATGTAGATATAGAGTGTAAGATTTAAGGATGTGCCATGTGGCGATGCTTTTGCCTGACCTAGAGGTCATTAAAGAAGTTGTAATTAATAAGTAATTTATGTTGATTAAATGATTTAAGAGTTACTGAATATTAATCAATTTAAAAATCCAAGCTGCTAGTTTAAGTTTTCAGCTGAGTCACAGTAGATCAAGCAATGTAAATATGATTTTGTAACTAGCTGTAAGATTCCATAAATATGTGATTTACTAGTCATTGCCGATGTACTTAGACGCTGTTTTAAGTTTCAGGCTAGTACATGCGTGTGATGATGGACAGTGTTGAGTTATCCACTGTGATAGTGTTTATGGACTCCTTGAGATTACTCGGGAGTGAGTTTTTCCGAAAGAATTCAGTGGAACGGACGTTCTGGAAACGCCGTCACAAGGGCGAGTGAGATCAAGCGTGCCGCACACGCGGGCGCAACAATACTGGCGAGGCGAGCCGCTGTCGGCTCTTGTGCCGCTGTCGGCTCTTGGGCCGCAGTCGGCATTCCTTGTACTTGCGAGTACGGAAGGCGGAATTGTTTTTCTTCCTGGACAGCTGAAAGAATTCTACTGTCAATATTTATGTTTTTTTCGATCTGATGTGTATTATTTTCTTGTTTAGCGTTAAGTAGATTCTCGTGACGAGAATATTAATTATGAAAAGGTTATATAAAATGTGTAGTCTATTTAATTATTTATTTGCGTATTTTGATCTACCTGGTTTTATGACCATGCAATCTAATTAATTTTGCAAATAGTATTCCATTCCTCATAGTGTTACGAATTTTAATGATTTTGGAATAGCTAAACCATTTTCTATATTTTCTATGAATTTTAATATGTTGTCAACCTGTTTTATTTTGATCAAGATGACAGAGTGGAATAAGATTAGGAGTGTCTCCACTCAATTATTATGGTCTAAAAAATTGATTTATGGTTAATTAGACGAATGCTAAATTTTGTTGATGTTTTGAGCATATGCATTTCCGCTGTTTCTTTTTTGGGACATTTTCTGAGTCTGTTTACGTTACACGAACATCCTCAGACAATGTGGGGCACGTGTAACGCCGGAAATGCATATCCTTCTATTTCCATCTATTGTACTATTATTTTTTTTCCTTGTTTTGTTACCTCAAGATATGACATTTCTGTCTCTTTATATATTGTAATTGTTTTACTGTTTGTATATATATATTTATGCACTTATGTCGATGTATAATTGGTTTGTTGTGTAAAGAGTATTTGTATTTTTACGCTGGGTCTTGCCTAGGGAAAACT
Organism: Schistocerca americana; assembly: GCF_021461395.2. Taxonomy (NCBI): domain Eukaryota; kingdom Metazoa; phylum Arthropoda; class Insecta; order Orthoptera; family Acrididae; genus Schistocerca; species Schistocerca americana. The sequence goes on from NC_060120.1 coordinate 215,579,232, forward strand.
GCTATCGAACGATTACATCGATAGGTCGTGTGAAGAATCAAAGTTTGTAGGATCTTTGGTAGTGTTAACTCTGCCGCGTGGAGCGCGGGCGGAACAGAAGGAGTCTGGCTGGAGTAGCGAGTGGAGCAGGTGTGTTGTGTGACGCTCCCGCGAGTTGCCGCGCTTTCGGGGTTTGGCAGCATGTAATTGCGCTCGACTCGCGATGATAGTTTCTGACATGGTGTCGCGGACGGGAAGCATTAGCTGGCGCACATCAAGAGCCCGTTTCGCCTGGTGACCGTGTCGAGAAGAAGGCGCGCCAACATCCAGCTTCTGCAACAGCGACGGCCGACAATGAGTGACTGTCGCCACCTCCTCGATCGACGGCTTCAAACCTTCAATCAACCAACAAGGAAGACTAAAAGCACGTAAAGTTTCAGAACTGTATGGCAGACCTCAGCTTTTCAAATTGTTCCATTTGCCTCGCAAAATTACAGCAACTTAGCATGAACCTCTGTTGCTCATTGTCCCAGTTGCATTGCCAAGCAGGGTCCCTTCCTTTTCCGAAATGAACCCGAGTGTCGTTGAAATTCAAACGCCAGCATAATTCCATTTCACTGCTTTAATTTCAAAGTTCAATTCAAGCATTAGCTGGCTACAATAGTTAGATTACACAAGCACAAATTAAGAGTGCGAGTTTTGTTACCGTATTTTAGCTTACCTGTGACTGCAGCTCAGCTTGGTACGTACTAAATTTTACTATTGTTAATTGTTCAGAATCGTTTAATTCAAGTTCAAAGTTAAATCTCTTATTTCTAAATTGCGTAGATTCAAGTAGTTTTTGAAATGATTGTTGAGGTAGTCCAAGACTAACCGTATTTTACTGAATTTCGATGTGCTTCAGAAAGAAAGCTCACTATTAACTTCAGTCACTAAATTAACTTTCGATTTTCCGGTTATTAATTCTTTTGCTAAATTAAGTCAGGGTGTAGCGAAATTTATTACTTCTGACAAACTTTCAGTTTTCACACTACACGTGTCAACCTTCAGTTGCCACGCTTCTAGTGTTAATTATATGTGTAATAACCTTTCTTTTTCAGTTACTATAGTAATTGTCCTTAGGACTGGCGACCGTGATTTCCCCCAAATCTCAAATATCTAATTACCGCTAGTTAATTGTTAACGTAACGGCCGCACATTTACTTTCTTTATTAACTTTACCCCTTTTCAAAATTAATTTCCACCAGTTTCATTTGCATTTTTCCTTTCATTTAGATGTAACCCTTTCCTCCCTCTTTACCGACAGGTTAACTTCGGTGACGATTGCTTTTCCAAAATTACCATTAGGTACACGCGGTTTAATTTTTCACTGTCATTAAGGTCGATAAGTGAGGGGGAGGTTACAAACTGCCCCACTATGTGGAGTCCCCTGTCAGTATAGACTTACTGTTTTGGGACCATGTGTCGACACTTCAATATGTGACTTGCTGCCCAGAGGAAAATAAGCATTATTGGCTTGCTCATTCCACGTGTACTTGGAGGGGCTAAACGAACTACAGGGTAAGAATTATTGAACCTTATGAAACACAGTCACCATAACTTCTGAGTAGTTTGCGTTAGGACGTTCAAACTGCACGGTTGGCCGCGGGGCATGATGGGAATCAGTATGCGCTGCAAGGTTTGGTTTAGCGACGAAGCCCACTTTCATTTGGATGGGTTCGCCAATAGGCAAAATTAACGCATTTGGGGCCCTGAGCATCCGCATGTCGTAATCGAGAAGTCTCTTCACCCTCAACGAGTGACTGTGTGGTGTGCAGTGCCCAGTCACGAAGTAATCGGTGCGTTATTCCTTGATGGCACGGTGTCTACCGAACGGTACGTGAAGGTCGTGGAAGATGATGTCATCCCCTTTATCCAAAGTGACCCTCATTTCACCAAGGTGTAATTCATGCAAGACGGGGCTCGACCCCATCGAAGCAGGAGAGAGTTTGATGTCTTGAAGGAGCACTCTGGGGACGGCATTCTGGCTCTGGGGTACCCAGAGGCCACTGGCATGGGCCTCGATTGGTCGCAATATTCACCGGATCTGAACACATACGACTCCTTTTTCTGGGGCTATATTAAAAACAAGCTGGGTGGCATCTTGCCTACTCGTCGCTAATAGGATGCGTAAGGGATGCTGCGTTCTCTGAATCCTATACAACAGTTCAAACAAATAACATTAGTAGTTTCATTTCTACAAAGCAAATGACAACACCTATCTTGGGAGATACATCGATGTCACAAGTAACGTGCGAACAGTAGTAGTTCTCGCTATAGACAAAGTCCAGACAAGTAACTGATAAGGATCACAACTAGTTATTCTTGTAGCACACTCCGCAAGTACGTTCCACTATTAACAGTACACTGAGGGCATCTGAGCGGCCGAGGCTGGCAGGAGCTCCGCTTATATTCACTTCTTCCAGGTGTCTCTCTCTTGGCGCGGCGCAGTCCAAATCCGCGCACCATTGGCCGACGTTTCCTCACCGCCTTCTCTGGTCTTGCGTTCCGCATCTTCGTTCCGGCGCTTGTGGTTACTCCAGAACAAGGTGTACAGCGATAACCCCGAAACCATTGCTGAGCTGAAACCAGCCATTCAGGAGGTCATCGACAGCGTCGATGTTTCGACTCTTCAGCGGGTCATGCAGAATTTCGTTATTCGCCTGCACCACATCATAGCCAATGATGGCAGGCATATCGAACATGCCCTAACCTTAATCCGATTATCTATAGTGACTTATACATATTGAATAAAGTGCGTGCAAGCCATGATTTGTAACTCATTTTGATTTTTTTTCGTATAGTTCAATAATAGTTACGCTGTAAAAACATATGACTTGTAACAGCCATAATTATTAGTCTACAAACGAATTTGTTCGGTACACTGTCCTCAGTCACCAGTAGCAATGTCTGCACTTACACCCGTCACACCTTTTATATGCAGGAAGGGAAACTTAAATCTTATGGTGCGAGTTGGTATAGCAAATATAAGTAATACTGCTGGTTCGAAAAAGAGGCGGATAATGGGTTATCGAGAGTGTCTTCGTCGATCGCACTCATCGATTCGAGCGCCGCCCTCGCCTCCTCAGAAGAAACACTTAAATCGGCCGCCCCGAGTCGCTGTTAGAGAGGGCTCGCCAGACCCAGAAAGAGGAGGCCGAATTCGCACTACCTCACTATCTACAATTGTGGTTGGTCTGCGAGTATTTTTTAAATCACCGCACTCAGAGGTCCGCCTCAGTTTGTGCTCAGAATATCATCAGCCTGCTCTCCGACCACAACGAGCGTACGGACGACGATGCAGTGACATCATCGGAAAGTAGCGCGAAACCAGTGAGACTTTACGAATGTAGCTCGACGCTAGCGCTACTGGAACTTGCATAGCGGCCGTCACCAGAACAGGCACCTCAACTTCATCTCACTGTCTTACAGCGTTGATGGATAGTGGTAATTTCAAATGTTAGGTGATCGAGGTTTGCCCTGTGGTCGGCAACGGCTACATTAGACAACAAGTCTGGGACGCAGTTGTTAAATCGATTACTGCTGCTACAAGGGCAAGATTTAAGTGACTTTGGACGTGGTGTTATAATCGGCGCGCGAGCGATGGGACACAGCATCTCCGAGGTAGCAATGAAGCGGGGATTTTCCTGTACGACCATTTCATGAGTGTACCGTCGATATCAGGAATCCCGTAAAACATCAAATCTCCGACGTCACTGCTGCCGGAAAAAGATCCTGCAAGAACGGAACCAACGACGACTGCAGAGAATCGTTCAACGTGACAGAAGTGCAACCCTTCCGCAAACTGCTGCAGATTTCACAGTTGGGCCATCAACAAGTGTCAGCGTGAGAACCATTCAACGAAACTTCATCGATATGGGTTTTCGGAGCCAAAAGCCAAGTGTTGTACCCCTGATGAGTGCACGACACGAAATTTTACGCCTGGCTTGGGCCGGTCAACACCGACAGTGGACTGTTGATGGCTATAAACAAGTTGCTTGGTCGTTCGAGTCTCGTTTCAAATTTTATCGAGAGGATGGATGTGCAGGGGTATGGAGACAACGTCATGGATCCATGGACCCTGCATGTCAGCAAGGGGCTATCATAGATGGTGGAGGCTCCGTAATGGTGTGGGGTGTGTGCAGGTGGAGTGATATGGGACCCTTGATTCGTCTAGATTCGACTTTGGCAGGTGACACGTAAGTAAGCATCCTGTCTCATCACCTGCATCCATTCATGTACATTGTGCATTCCGACGGACTTTGGAAATTCCAGTACGACAATGAGACACCCAACACGTCCAGAATTGCTACAGAGTGGCAGAGTGACTCCACGAACACTCTTCTGAGTTTAAACACTTACGCAGGCCACTAAACACTCCAGAAATGAACATTACTGTTCATATCTGGGATCCCTTGTAACGTGCTGTTGAGATCTCCACCCCCTCGTACTCTTTCGGATTTATGGACAGCCCTGCAGGATTCGTGGTGTCAATTCCCTCCAGCACTATTTCAGACTTAGTCGAGTCCATGCCACGAATTGTTGCGGCACTTCTGCGTGCTCGCGGGGACCCTACACGATACTAGGCAGGTGTATCAGTTTCTTTGGTTCTTCAGTGTTCATTTACTCCTATATACAACTTATATTTAAAAAATATGTAGCCTCTCTCCGTCCGAATGTTTATTTAACTATCGTGTAAAAGATTGAAGTAAGCTGGTCAGGAACCTTTCGAGATTTTTTGTAGGAACATTAACCACCGCTTTGTCTTATACAATAGCATAGATATATCAACATATATTAAAAAGTATATGGTTTATGCCTGTCGAAATGTTTATTAGAGTATAGTGAAAAATTTGAAATAATTCAGTCAAGAACCTTTCAAGATTTTTGGTAACAACGCTTCTCTTGTAAAAATTTGAAGTAAATCGCTTAAAAACTTTCAGTGATTTTTTGCTAAAAACCTTTCCACTAGTAACGGGTAAAAATCTGAATCAATTGCTCAAGAAATTTTCGAATTTTTTGGTAACAACGTTGAACTGCGCCTTTTCTATGTATGACAAGTAGTATTGATTATTAAAGCAACCAGTGGTTAAAAGAAGAGTTAAAAATTTAGCAACAAGAATGTTTGAAATATGCGCAATAACACAGAATATCTGACAGGTAGCAAAGCATGTTTTAAACCTAAACCAAAATCATTTCTTCCTGACTACTCCTCCTTCCACTCCATGGATGAATTTTTATGTAAAAACTGGTAGCCTGCCTCAAAAAAACATCATTCTAGTTGCAAGAGCAGGACTAGAAAAAACAATACGTTACGCAATGTTAGAGCTATTCACAGACATCATGTCCTGTTAACTGTCTCGTTCCACATGATTTCGATAAAACGATCGTTTACATGAGCTATGAACTTGTAACTAACTGTGTTACGACGAAAAGAACTTTTTTTAGTTTGTGGCAAACAACTAGCTTTCTGCCTCGATCAATCGCTCAGATGTAGCACGTTCGCTTGGAATATATTTCGGTATGATAAATGCAGCGGAATTATTAGGTTGGTGCACAAGTTCGTAGCGGCTGCTATAGGGAAACCAACCACAGCTTAATTCTGATTAGTAATCAACAATGCCGGCCGAAGCCTTCAGGCATAATAAGTCACAGAGCTTCAGGGCACTCTTGTTCTTGGGATGGGAAACTGCCCCTAAAGGCGGAAGGATCAGCAATGGTCAACGGCATGATGATGTAGAAGGCATTGAAGACACATGAGGTATCTCCACAGAACATGTGGCCTGTAAGTGAAAGATGTGTTGGCAAAAGATTCCGGAATAGTCTTCCATTCGGATATCCGGGAAGGGACTGCACCGGGCCAGGTGACGATGAGAAAAAGCTTGAATAACCGACGAAAGGATAACGTGCTACGAGTCGGGGCGTGGAATGTGGTAGAAAATATTGAAAGGGAAATGTAAAGGCTCAATCTAGATATAGTAAGGGTTAACGAGGTGAAAAGAAGGCCAGGATTTCTGGTCAGATGAGTATAGGGTAATGTCAACAGGAGCAGAAAATGGTATAACGGGAGTAGGATTCGTTATGAACAGGGAGGTAGAGCAGGGAGTGTGTTACTGTAGACAGTTCAGCCATAGAGTTGTTCATATCAGAACCGACAGCAGACCACCACCGACAACGATAGTTCAAGTATACACGCCGACGTCGCAAGCTGAAGATAAAGAGGTAGAGGAAGTATATGAGGATACTGAAAGGGTAACACAAAACGTAAAGGGAGATGAAAATATGATAGTCATGGGGGACTGGAATGCAGCTGTAGGGCAAGGAGTAGAAGAAACGGTTACAGAAAATATGGGATTGGGACAAGGAATGAGAGAGGAGAAATACTAATTGAGTTCTGTAAAAAAATTCACCTAGTAATAGCGAATATTCTGCTCAAGAATCACAAGAGGAGGAGGTATACTTGGAAAAGACCGGGTGATACTGGAAGGTTTTCGTTAGATTACATCATAGTCAGATAAGGATTCCGAAATCAGATACTGGATTGTAAGGCGTACCCAGGAGCAGATATAGACTCAGATCACAGTAGTGATGAAGAGTAGGCCGAAGTTAAAAGGATTAGTCAGGAAGAATCAATATGCAAACAAGTGGGGTACGGAAGTACTAACCAATGACGAGATATGCTTGAAGCTCTCTAACGCTGTCGATACAGCAATAAGGAATATCTCAATAGGCAATATGGTTGAAGAGGAATGGAAATTTTTAAAAAGTGCAGTCACAGAAGTTGGAAAGTAAAACGTAGGTACAAAGAAGATAACTGCGCAGAAACCTTGGGTAACGGAAGAAATACTTCAGTTAATCAGTGAAAGAAGGAAGTACAAAAATGTTCAGGGAAATTCAGGAATACAAAAATCAGAATATTTACAATCATTGAGTCAAGTGGCAAGAAAACGACTATTCATTTTGGTGTGTAGAATGTCTGAATCCGGCGACATACCATCTGACTTACGGAAAAATATCATCCACACAATCCCGAAGACTACAAGAGCTGAGAAGTGCGAGAATTATCGCACAATCAGCTTAACAGCTCATGCATCCGAGCTGCTTACAAGAATCATGTACAGAAGAATGGAAAAAGAATTGAGGATGCGTTAGATGACGATCAGTTTGGTTTTAGGAAAAGTAAAGGCACCACAGAGGCAATTCTGACGTTGTGGTTGATAATGGAGGCAAGGCTAAAGCAAAATCGAGGAACATTCATAGGCTTTGTCGATCTGAAAAGTCCGTTCGACAGTGTAAAATAGTGCAAGATTTCTAAGAAAAATAGGGGTACGCTATAGGGAAAAGCGGGTAATATACAATATGAACAAGAGCCAAGAGGGAATAATATTAGTGGACGACCAAGAACGAAGTGCTCGGATTAAAAAGGGTGTAAGAGAGAAATGTAGTCTTTCGCCCCTACTGTTAAATCTGTACATCGAGGAAGCAATGATGGAAATAAACGAAAGGTTCAGGAGTGGAATTAAAATTCAAGGTAACAGAATATCAATAATACGAAGCGCTGACGACTTTGCTATCGTGAGTGAAAGTGAAGAAGAATTACATGATATGCTGATTGGAATGAACAGTCTAATGAGTACACAGTATGGATTGAGAGTAAATTGAAGATAGACGAAAGTAATGAGAAGTAGCAGAAATGAGAACATCCAAAAACTTAACATTAGGATTCATGGTCACGAAGTCCATGAAGTTAAGCAATTCCGCTACCTAGGCAATATTTAAAATAACACATGACGGGACGGAACAAGAAAGACATAAAAACTAGACTAACACTGGCAAAAAGGGCATTTCTGGCCAGGACAAATCTACAGCTATCGAGTATAGGTCTTAATTTGAGAAAGAAATATCTGAGAATGTACGTTTGGAGCACAACAATTTAAAACAGTGGAACATGGACTGTGGGAAAACCGGAACAGAAGAGAATCGAAGCATTTGAGACGTGATGCTAAAGACGAATGCTGACAATTAGGTGGACTGATAAAGTAAGGAATGGGTGGTTTTGCATAGAATTGGAGAGGAAAGGAATATGTGGAAAATACTGACAAAGAGAAGCGACAAGATGATCGGACATCTGTTAAGACATCAGGACATGGCTTAAGACAGAGACTGGAATACATTCAGCAAACAATTGAGGTGTAGCTTGCAAGTGGTACTGTGAGATGAAAAGGTTAGCACAGGAGAGGAATTCGTGGATGGCCGCATCGAACTAGTCAGATGACCGATGACTAAAAAAAAATCGGTTTATTTGTCGACTGCCAATTTTAATAGCAGTGCTCTTTTACAGTTTGACTTTACATATCGTGATTTGTAGATAGTAAGTGGAGCTATGAACGCTAGAATATTGAATACCAAGCGGAGAAATAGGAAGATTCCCCTTATGGTTGAGTTCAACGGAGGCAGCCGTGTATAGGGACAATGCCAGTGGGCAGAGCACGGCGAGAAAATGATTTTCTCGTTTTAAGGAGAATCGTTTTCACATTAGTCACTTTCCAAGTTCAAGAAGACATTCGGGGTTCGATGAATATCGCTTAAACACATTAATTCACGATGACCCACGCAATTGTACTTGAGAACTGGCAGATATGGTGAACTGTGAGCATTCCACCATCGTGCGACATTTGCGTGCACTGCGGAAGGTTCAAGAATCGGGTGTCTGGGTATACCGCATGCTCTAACTCAAAGTCATAAAAATCTGCAGATAGAGACATGTTTGATCGCGATCAATTGGCTCGTGAGCAACGCAGACCATTCCTATCCCGATCGTTACTGGTGACTAGGAAAAGTATCTTTATGCTAACATAAGGAAAAGAAAGGAATAGTTGAGACGAAGGAAAGGAGCAACTCCCTGTAAATAGACCTTAGCGCACCCACAAAAGGTAATGTCATGGCCGCGCGGTTTGAGGCGCCATGTCACGGCTTGCGCGGGCCCTCCCGCCGGAGGTTCGAGGATTCCCTCGGGCATGGGCGTGTGTGTGTTGTCCTTAGCGTAATTTACTTTAAGTACTGTGTAAGTCAATGACCGTTGACCTCAGCAGTTTAGTCTCTTAGGAACTCACAGACATTTGAACATTTTTGATAATGTTATGCATCTGCTGGAACACCAACGGTGTGGTGTACTACGAATTGTGACTGGGTGTTGTGTGATGTCCTTAGGTTAGTTAGGTTTCAGTAGTTCTAAGTTCTAGGGGACTGATGACCATATATGTTAGTCCCATAGTGCTCAGAGCCATTTGAGCCAGTTTTTACTACGAATTGCTTCGCAGAGGTGTAACCATCACTGCTGACATTTATTTTGAACAAGTGAGACGTATTGCAGACGCAATCTAAGGAAACGACCAGGATGATTGCTCGAACTGACGATACTCCACGATAAGGCCAGCCCGCATTCTGCAAGACTGGAATAAAAGGAAAAAGTACTATATAGGAGTTGGGTTTGGAAGTCATATCGCACCCACCATATTCACCTGAACTTGCGGTCTCAGATTTTCACTTATTCCGTTCTCTATCGAACAACCTTCAAGTAATTTCCTTTCCCGACGAAAACGCGTCCCGAGCATGACTCGACGAGTTGTTATCGTCTTCGCGTCAAAATCACGTGATTTCTACAGTCGCGGAACCGAAAAGTTACTGCAGCACTAGCAGACCGTTGTAAATAGTGAAGGAGAATATATTATTGACGATTAAATTCTCTGTTATGTGTATCTGTTGTGTTTATTGAACTAGCGGAAGAACTCTTCGAACTTATCGACCAACCTAATGTATCGCAACTGCATCCACTCAAGACGAACACGCTCTCACAATTATGATGATAATGATGATGATGTTCGGTTTTTGGGGCGCTCAACTGCGCGGTTATCGGCGCCCGTACAAATTCCCAACCCTTGCTCAGTCCAAACTCGCCACATTCATGAATGATGATGAAATGGTGAGGACAACACAAACACTCAGTCATCTCGAGACAGGTGAAAATCCCCGAACCCGCCGGGAATCGAACCCGGGACCCCGTGCTCGGGAAGCGAGAACGTGACCTTATTTTTTTTTTTTAAACCTCATTTTGTTCGTTTTCATTTGTAGTATCTGCTCTGGGCGGACGTCGAAAGACACCCGTTTCAGTTCGTTGTTGATCCATTAACTCAGTTTTTTCATTACAGAGGGCAGCTAGCCCTCTGACCGAACACGCTGAGCTACCGTGCCGGCTATTCGTTATTGATCATTGTGTTTGGCCGTTGCGGACGTCGCAAGACATCCTGTTCAAGTTAGGTGGTTGATCCTTCCACTCAGTTTTTTATTACAGAGGCCAACCGGCTCTCTGAGCGAACACGCTGAGCTACCGTGCCGGCTGACCTCGAGACCACGAGCTGCGGACCTCTCACAATGAGGTTATCTCCTTTTCCCGGTACCTGGAGTTCATTCTTTCATCTCAGAATCATAGATCTGTACGTCAAACAATTCAAGCGGCAGAACGTGATGGTGCGCGGCCACTAGTTCTGTCAGGACACTCTTACGCAGCGGAACGTAGCGACCGCCTCTCCTCAGCGCGTGGGGCCGCTCTATCGTTCGCCGACTGGGACGCCGGTGAATCTGGTCGCAGGACACGTAGGTCGGCGTGCAGGATGCGACGTGCCTCTCTCCCTCCACCGCCGGTTTTTACCCGCTCCGGACTCGATGCTGCTATAGTCCCCTTTCATTAGTGGGAAACTGTTTTGCCCGATTGACCGGACATTCCTGCTTCTCGTTACTGGATCCTCCGACCATTACCAGTTTCGAATGTCAATGGGGGAAGGTTATGTCGTAACAAGCAAGAATATTATGAATTAGCCTGGCATTTTCTTCCGTTACTGCTGAATAATGAACCACCGGTTGTTTTATGTCTTATTTCGCCTTTCTTGCGGCCGTCGTATGCATAAAAATGTCTGGAAGACAACACGCCATCAATCTCGACAACAGTTCGTGCCCAATTAGTTCCTGCCAGGCATTTAATGAGAACTCGTCTCAAACTTAAAACAGAATCTTTCGTTAAGGGATCGCTAATTAGTCGCACATAAACAATACGAGAAAGCATCGCTGAATCAACGTAGTTCCTGCTTGTTCCACGAAAAATAGAGTGATCACTCGTTTGGAAATGCAGCTCTAAAAAAATGGGCGTCGTTATGGAGCGCGTAACAAAAATGTGCGGTGTGACTTTCAGGAAATGTTCCACGCACACGAAAGGAAAAAAAAAGTTTTTATGGATGTTGGCTCGAAATGCTCTTTTTCCACGTTACAACTCATTTTTTTGTAATTCGTTGATAGCTAGGCTCAAAGGGCTAATTTGCGATGCTTTCTTACGGAATCGTGTGCCCGATCTCTCGGAGTATGTGCTTCATTAGAGTGATGAAACATTTACTCTGCGTGCGATGGAGGTTCCCTCATTTCTGCATCAATATTCTGCTTATTCTAAGTAGGAGAATCCATGACAAATGGACAAGAAGGTGTGGACCGATTTTCTGACCTCTGCCTTCTCCTCACCTAAATCTATCAGGCGTCCATTTTCGGGGGCATTTGAAAACTCTTGTGATTCGAATCTTCATGCCCGTAGTATGCAATGCTAAGTCGCTTGGACACACTCCATGGATTGAGAGTTTAAATGAATTTGCCTCAGACTGCAATTATACAATTTTTATTTTTATTGTATAAATCAAATCTAAGTGTGGCATGTTTATTTTAGGACCATGTCGTGCTGTCGTCAAGAGTTCTGTAGTAAAGCGCACTCTCAAACCGGATACCTAACGCACTACTCGCGAAACGACAACCTCAGTGGCCGCCCACATTGACGGGTTGCGAGATGAAGTTTGACAGTGGTATGGTGCTTGGGTCACTACTAACGGTGAACATATTACAAGTGAGTAGCGTTTCGTATGTCATGCTAGTACGTTCTCTTCCTTTGCGCTTTCCACGTCCAATACACTGTGAGAAATTGTAGAAAAAGATTTGTTAGGTGGAAGTAAAGCACCTCCAGACTCTCTTTAATGTAACAGATTTTCTTCATCTTTATATGGGGATTATAAAAGTTTGCTCGTAACTTTTTGGTAATTCCTGCATAACGTGCAATAGGAAACTACTGAAGAAAAGGAATTACAAGACATGTAGTGTGAACTGATCATTCTCTTATACTGAGATGACAAAAGTCATGGGATACCTCCTAATATCGTATTGGCCATTTGTTTGCCCGGCGTAGGGCAGCAAATCGACGTGGCGTGGAGTCAACAAGTCGTTGGAAGTTCCCTGCAGAAATATTGAGCCATGTTGCCTCTGTAGCCGTCCATAACCGCGAGAGATTTGCCGGTGCAGGAAGTTGTGCACGAACTAACCAAATCATTCGCTCGAATGGTCCAGAAAGTTCTTCAAACCAATCGCGAACAGTTGTGGCCCATTGACATGGCGCATTGTCATCCATAAAAGTACCGTCTTTGTTTGGGAACATGAAGTCCACGAATGGGTCTATATGGTCTCCAAGTTGTGAAAGACGTGTATCTTTCTATTGTCTGTTGTCAATCACAATGTATGAAAGATTTTTACATTTTATTAATAGGATTAAGTAGGAATAATTAATATTTGTCATTTTGGAAATAATTGTGGTAGCAGGGAATGTCTGCACCAAAGTATTGTTGGCGGGAGAGACCGCACATAATTTTAAAAAGGGCGGGAGAGACCGCGTATGGATACATTTTAAGAAAAGAGCGGGAAAGACCGTGCATTGATACATTTTGTAATGGTAGCAGGGATTGTCTGCACCAGAAAGCATTGTTGGCGGGAGAGACCGCACCTAACGTTCGTGGGAAGTCAGTAGTAAGCGAGATGTGAAGCGAGTCGGTAGCAGGTCTGAAGCGAGAGGTTGAGAGGAGCGGTGTGCCTGCCAGCCACCAGCTGTGATTTACAAGAGATTATAAACGGATGTACAGAGACATCAGCTAACTATTATCATAAGAGGAACTAATATTTTTTTTTTTTTTTAAGAAACACAAGACTACTGAAGGTATGTTTGTGCAATGCTAGTTGTAAGATTATTGTAAAAGTAAGTCCCATTTGAACGTTTGTAAAATCATTTCATTACCAACAGTAAATATTTGAAGAATCGTTTTCAGAATACAATTAATTTTTGTCAGTCATGTTGCATTACTGATTATAATCCATCCCAAAAACCATCAACGTAAAACTTTGCAAAATTTTATTGTTGTCAAGAAAAAGTTTTACTATGAATTACGTAACTTCAGTCAAATTAATTAAAGATTAACGTCAGCTTTGCTATTAGAGAATAACGTCAGCTTTGGTAATAAATACAGCCACTTGTTACGACAGCCCACGAGCAGCTAATAGAGTTTAGTAAAACAGAGTAAGTATATTCATGTCGCAGTTCGATGTAGCAGTCAGATGGCGATCCAGTAACAGTAAAAAAGGTAAGGAACAGTTTTGGTCTGTTACAGGTAACGACTGAGGGCCACGACGACGACACGTTCTATGTTTCGTCGAAATAATCAGCAAATCACTTTTAATAAACAGCATTTAAATTTGTATGGGAAGATTGCACTTATTATTATTGAGAAAGAGAACTAATTTCAAAGGGAAGATTTCATTTGTTATTATTAAGCAAGAGATAGAAATCCGAAGGGACGGTTTCATAGATTATTGTACGAGGTGCATTCAAGTTCTAAGGCCTCCGATTTTTTTTCTAATTAACTACTCACCCGAAATCGATGAAACTGGCGTTACTTCTCGACGTAATCGTCCTGCAAACGTACACATTTTTCACAACGCTGACGCCATGATTCCATGGCAGTGGCGAAGGCTTCTTTAGGAGTCTGTTTTGACCACTGGAAAATCGCTGAGGCAATAGCAGCACGGCTGGTGAATGTGCGGCCACGGAGAGTGTCTTTCATTGTTGGAAAAAGCCAAAAGTCACTAGGAGCCGGGTCAGGTGAGTAGGGAGCATGAGGAATCACTTCAAAGTTGTTATCACGAAGAAACTGTTGCGTAACGTTAGCTCGATGTGTGAGTGCGTTGTCTTGGTGAAACAGCATAAGCGCAGCCCTTCCCGGACGTTTTTGTTGCAGTGCAGGAAGGAATTTGTTCTTCAAAACATTTTCGTAGGATGCACCTGTTACCGTAGTGCCCTTTGGAACGCAATGGATAAGGATTACGCCCTCGCTGTCCCAGAACATGGACACAATTATTTTTTCAGTACTGGCGGTTACACGAAATTTTTTTGGTGGCGGTGAATCTGTGTGCTTCCATTGAACTGACTGGCGCTTTGTTTCTGGATTGAAAAACGGCATCCACGTCTCATCCATTGTCACAACCGACGAAAAGAAAGTCCTATTCATGCTGTCGTTGCGCGTCAACATTGCTTGGCAACATGCCACACGGGCAGCCATGTGGTCATCCGTCAGCATTCGTGGCACCCACCTGGATGACACTTCTCGCATTTTCAGGTCGTCATGCAGGATTGTGTGCACAGAACCCACAGAAATGCCAACTCTGGAGGCGATCTGTTCAACAGTCATTCGGCGATCCCTCAAAACAATTTTCTCCACTTTCTCGATCATGTCGTCAGACTGGCTTGTGCAAGCCCGAGGTTGTTTCGGTTTGTTGTCACACGATGTTCTGCCTTCATTAAACTGTTTTACCCACGAACGCACTTTCGACACATCCATAACTCCATCACCACATGTCTCCTTCAACTGTCGATGAATTTCAATTGGTTTCACACCACGCAAATGCAGAAAACGAATGACTGCACGCTGTTCAAGTAAGGAAAACGTCGCCATTTTAAGTATTTAAAACAGTTCTCATTCTCGCCGCTAGCGGTAAAATTCCATCTGCCGTACGGTGCTGCCATCTCTGGGACATATTGGCGATGAACGCGGTCTCATTTTACAACAATGCGCATGTTTCTATCTCTTTCTACTCCGGAGAAAAAAAATCGGAGGCCTTAGAACTTGAATGCACCTTGTAGAAGGGAAGGTTGCATAACAAAAGAGATATAGAGGAGACGGGAAGGTTTCAGTAGCCGAACACAATCATTTCCACTCAATGTTCGGTTTAGCTGGACCAGAGGACCCGGTCCATTCCATGTAAACGCTGCTCACACCATTATGGATCCATATGAGCTTGTACAGTGCTTTTGTGACAACTTCGGTTCACGGATTCGAATACAACCATCAGCTCTTACTAACTGAAATTGGGATTCATCTGACCAGTGCATTGTTTTGCAGCCCCCTAGGGTCCAACCGATATGGTCATGAGCCCAGGCGAGGCGCTGCAGGCGATGTCGTGCTGCCAACATAGTCATTCGTGTCGGTCGCCTGCTGTCACAGCCCATTAACGCCACATTTCGCCGCACTGTCTTAACGGATACGCTCATCGCACGTCCCACAGTCATTTCTGCGGTTACTCCGTGTGGTGTTGCCTGTCTGTTAGAACAGATATCTCTACGCAAACGCCGTTGCTCTCGGTCGTTAAGTGAAGGCCGTCGACCGCTGTGTTGGCCGCGGTGATAGGTGATGCCTGAAATTTGGTATTCTCGGCACACTCTTGACTCTGTGGATCTCGGAGTACTCAATTCCCTACCGATTTCCGAAATGGAATGGCCAATGCATCTAGCTCCAACTACCATCGCGAGTTTCAAAGTCTGTTAATTCCCGTCGCGCGACCATAACCACATCGGAAATCTTTTCACATGAATCACCTGAATACAAATGACAGCTCTGCCTATGCACTGCCCATTTACACCCAGCGTACTCGATACTACCGCTATCTGTGTACGTGCACCTCGCTATCCCACGACTTCTGTCACCTTAATGTGGTTCACGTCCATTACTGCCAGCTGCAAGGACGTGATGACAGTGATTTCAACTCAACTGGATAGAGGCCTCGAAAAGTACTACAGGCGGGCAGCGCTAGCTGTAACTTATTTGCAATAATGGTTGCTTTTGGGTAACGCATGTCATGGAAATTTTCGAAAATATTTAAATTTTATTCTGAATAATACACCAAGAAACGACAACATAAACACCGAAGTGATCAAGTATACATTAAATCTTATAGAATATTCTTCTCCTTATTAAGAAACGGTGGAGGAGAAGGGAAGAAATTCCGAACAACTAGAAACTGGTCATAGTGACACATACAGCAAACAGTGTGAGGACTAAAGATACGCTTCTTTATTCAACACTGGATAAAAAATAGCAGTTTTGGAAAACATCTTGTTCATCATCATCATCATCATCATCATTTAAGACTGATTATGCCTTTCAGTGTTCAGTCTGGAGCATAGCCCCCCTTATAAAATTCCTCCACGATCCCCTATTCAGTGCTAACATTGGTGCCTCTTCTGATGTTAAACCTATTACTTCAAAATCATTCTTAACCGAATCCAGGTACCTTCTCCTTGGTCTGCCCCGACTCCTCCTACCCTCTACTGCTGAACCCATGAGTCTCTTGGGTAACCTTGCTACTCCCATGCGTGTAACATGACCCCCCCATCTAAGCCTGTTCGCCCTGACTGCTACATCTATAGAGTTCATTCCCAGTTTTTCTTTGATTTCCTCATTGTGGACACCCTCCTGCCATTGTTCCCATCTACTAGTACCTGCAATCATCCTAGCTACTTTCATATCCGTAACCTCAACCTTGTTGATAAGATAACCTGAATCCACCCAGCTTTCGCTCCCATACAACAAAGTTTGCCGAAAGATTGAACGGTGCACAGATAACTTAGTCTTGGTACTGACTTCCTTCGTGCAGAAGAGAGTAGATCGTAGCTGAGCGCTCACTGCATTAGCTTTGCTACACCTCGCTTCCAGTTCTTTCACTATGTTGCCATCCTGTGAGAATATGCATCCTCGGTACATGAAACCGTCCACCTGTTCTAACTTTGTTCCTCCTATTTGGCACTCAATCCGTTTATATCTCTTTCCCACTGACATACTTTCGTTTTGGAGATGCTAATCTTCATACCATAGTCCTTACATTTCTGATCTAGCTCTGAAATATTACTTTGCAAACTTTCAATCGAATCTGCCATCACAACTAGGTCATCCGCAGATGCAAGACTGCTTATTTTGTGTTCACATATCTTAATCTCACCCAGCCAGTCTACTGTTTTCAACATATGATCCATAATTAATATGAACAACAGTGGAGACAGGTTGCAGCCTTGTCTTACCCCTGAAACTACTCTGAACCATGAACTCAATTTACCGTCAACTCTAACTGGTGCCTGACTATCCATGTAAAGACCTTTAATTGCTTGCAAAAGTTTGCCTCCTATTCCATAATCTCGTAGAACAGACAATAACTTCCTCCTAGGAACCCGGTCATATGCCCTTTCTAGATCTATAAAGCGTAGATACAATTTCCTGTTCCATTCATAATAGTTCTCCATTATTTGCCGTAAGCTAAAGATCTGGTCCTGACAACCTGTAAGAGGCCTAAGCCCACACCGATTTTCATCCAATTGGTTCTCAACTAGTACTCGCACTTTCCTTTCAACAATACCTGAGAAGATTTTACCCACAACGCTGATTAAAGAGATACCTCTGTAGTTGTTACAATATTTTCTGTTTCCATGTTTAAAGATTGGTGTGATTACTGCTTTTGTCCAGTCTGATGGAACCTGTCCAGACTCCCAGGCCATTTCAATTATCCTGTGTAGCCATTTAAGACCTGACATTCCACTGTATTTGATGAGTTCCGACTTAATTTCATCCACCCCAGCTGCTTTATTGCACTGCAATCTATTGACCATTTTCTCCACTTCCTCAAATGTGATCCTATTTCCATCATCATTCCTATCCCATTCTACCTCGAAATCTGAAACATTACTGATCGTATTTTCACCTACATTGAGCAACTCTTCAAAATATTCCCTCCATCTGCCCAAGGCATCAAAAGGATTCACCAGCAGTTTTTCTGACCTGTCCAAAATACTTGTCATTTCCTCCTTACCTTCCTTTCGAAGACTGCTAATTACACTCCAGAATGGTTTTCCAGCAGCTTGACCCATAGTCTCCCACGATTTCTTCTTGGATGCTGCAATTATCTGTTTGGCTTTGTTTCTTTCTTCAACATAACTTTCTCTGTCTACCTGAGTTCTAGTGTGCAGCCATTTTTGATGCACCTTCTTTTTCCTTTTACAGGCTGCCTTGACTGTGTCATTCCACCAAGCTGTCTGCTTCATCCTACTTTTACACACTACTGTTCCAAGACATTCTTTAGCCACTTCTAGTACTGTGTCCCCGTACCTTGTCCATTCCTTTTCCAATGACTGTAATTGACTACATTCAACTAACTGGTACCTTTCTGAGATCGCTGTTATGTACTTGTGCCTGATTTCCTTATCCTGAAGTTTCTCCACTCTTATCCTCCTACATATGGACCTGACCTCCTGCACTTTCGGCCTCACATTCCCAATTTCACTGCAGATTAAATAATGATCAGTGTCATCAAAGAATCCCCTGAATACACGTGCGTCTCTCACAGCCTTCCTGAATTCCTGATCTGTTATTATACAGTCAATGACAGGTCTGGTTCCCCTGCCTTCCCAAGTATACCGGTGAATGTTCTTATGTTTAAAAAAGGAGTTTGTGATTACTAAGCCCATACTGGCACAGAAATCCAAGAGTTGTTTCCCGTTCCTGTTGGCCTCCATATCCTCTCCAAATTTACCCATAACCTTTTCATACCCTTCTGTTCGATTTCCAATCCTGGCGTTAAAATCACCCATGAGCAGAACACTGTCCTTGTCCTTTACTCTAACAACTACATCACTGAGTGCCTCATAAAAACTATCCATCTTGATCTGTCCCTTCACAATGCGAATATACTGACACAATCCTAATTTTCTTGCTAGACACTGTCAAATCTATCCACATCGGTCGTTCGTTTACATACCTTATTGCAACTACGCTGCGTTCCATTTCTTTCCTGATGTAAAGCCCTACACCCCATAGTGCTATTCCTGCTTTGACTCCTGACAGGTAGACCTTGTATTCTCCCACTTCCTCTTCTTTCTCACCCCTTACCCGAATGTCACTAACAGCTAAAACGTCCAGTCCCATCTTACTTGCAGTCTCTGCCAGCTTTACCTTCTTCCCAGAGTAGCCCCCATTGACATTAATAGCTCCCCATCTCATTACCATTTGTTTGCCAAGTCGTAACTTAGGAGTCCCTGGTTTGTCAGTTAGAGGTGGAACTTCGTCACCTCCAAAGGTCCGAGGCATTTTGCTCTGATTGTTGCCAGCATCATATTTAAAGTACCAGGGAAGCAGGTTGCTAGCCTTACTTGCCCCGATTCCCATTGGGTTTTACCCCTAACGGCTGAGGGACTAACCGGTGGATTTGGTAGTCTTTGACGTATGAGCACAAAGGTGACCACGACTCAGAATATATAGGAGATGCCCAGCCTTATTCCAAAGTAACTGGTATCCCGACTGTCAGGACCACTTACTTGGCCACTCATACGTTGTCCGTGGTTCATGAACTAGGACATGACTACAGGAACGCACACCATGAACCACAACATCTTGTTGGAAAAGAAAAATGTGTTTAGGATGTTCACACGACACATTTGTCATCCGGAATTTAATTGAAAGTGTCGAATGTAACAGGGAAATACATCCGTTGTTTACTGACTACATGAAAATCTTTTATAATGTTCACAGGAGAATATTGTGGAAACTAGTACCTGGACTGGAGAGACATACAACAGTACTTACTCAGTAATTCTTAAAATCTCTCGCTACTCCAAAATTGACATCGCCGGAAAAGAGAACGTCGAAATCACAAATGATGATATGGTGAGGAAATGGCTACAACAAAAAGAGTTTCACACTGATAACTTTAACAAACGAAATTACCTAATGACAATACTATTTGCTGACGGCTAACTGCCGGCCGGAGTGCCCGTGAGGTTCTAGGCGCTACAGTCAGAGCCGAGCGACCGCTACGGTCGCAGGTTCGAAACCTGCCTCGGGCATGGATGTGTGTGATGTCCTTAGGTTAGTTAGGTTTAAGTAGTTCTAAGTTCTAGGCGACTGATGACCTCAGAAGTTAAGTCGCACAGTGCTCAGAGCCATTTGAACCATTTGACGGCTAACTTCTTGTAGCGACACTTCAGAGAGCCTTCAAAAATCCACTTGTAAAACAAATATAGTTGCCAAGAGCTATAACTTAACATTGTCGGCCGAAGAAACAAGAGTCATGATTGGTAAGAATTAAGACCCTTTCCTATACAGAATTGTAACAAATAGAAACAGTAAATGAATTAAAATACTACATTCAACACAAATCAAAAATGGGAAACTTTGAAGGATTACATTAATGGAAACATATGCAAGACAGAATAAAATATGAGGAAAGAAACCGCCTTGAAGTTATACAAAACAGTGGCAGTACCACTTGTTCCTTATGGCTGCTAGACTTGAAGACCTACAGCTGGAAATGGAGGAAGAATACAAGCTGCGTAAACGACGTTTTTAAGAAGTGCAGCTGTCTGTAAACTGTCCGACACTTTTTTTTTTTTTTTTTTTTGGTCATCAGTCTACTGACTGGTTTGATGCGGCCCGCCACGAATTTCTTTCCTGTGCTAACCTCTTCATCTCAGAGTAGCATTTGCAACCTACGTCCTCAATTATTTGCTTGACGTATTCCAATCTCTGTCTTTCTCTACAGTTTTTGCCATCTACAGCTCCCTCTAGTACCATGGAAGTCATTCCCTCATGTCTTAGCAGATGTCCTATGATCCTGTCCCTTCTCCTTATCAGTGTTCTCCACATAATCCTTTCCTCTCCGATTCTGCGTAGAACCTCCTCATTCCTTACCTTATCAGCCCACCTAATTTTCAACATTCGTCTATAGCACCACATCTCAAATGCTTCGATTCTCTTCTGTTCCGGTTTTGCAACAGTCCATGTTTCACTACCATACAATGCTGTACTCCAGACGTACATCCTCAGAAATTTCTTCCACAAATTATGGCCGGTATTTGATATTAGTAGACTTCTCTTGGCCAGAAATGCCTTTTTTGCCATAGCGAGTCTGCTTTTGATGTCCTCCTTGCTCCGTCCGTCATTGGTTATTTTACTGCCTAGGTAGCAGAATTCCTTAACTTCATTGGCTTCGTGACCATCAATCCTGATGTTAAGTTTCTCGCTGTTCTCATTTCTACTGCTTCTCATTACCTTCGTCTTTCTCCGATTTACTCTCAAACCATACCGTGTACGCATTAGACTGTTCATTCCGTTCAGCAGATCATTTAATTCTTCTTCACTTTCATAGCAATGTCATCAGCGAATCGTATCATTGATATCCTTTCACCTTGTATTTTAATTCCACTCCTGAACCTGTCTTTTATTTTCATCATTGCTTCCTCGATGTACAGATTGAAGAGTAGGGGCGAAAGGCTACAGCCTTCTCTTACACCCTTCGTTCTTGATCGTTCACTCTTATTATTCCCTCTTGGTTGTTGTACATATTGTATAAGACCCATCCCTCCCTATAGCTTACCCCTACCTTTTTCAGAATCTCGAACAGCTTGCGCCATTTTATATTGCCGAACGCTTTTTCCAGGTCGACAAATCCTATGAAAGTGCCTTGATTTTTCTTTAGCCTTACTTCCATTATTAGCCGTAACGTCAGAATTGCCTCTCTCCTCCCTTTACGTTTCCTAAACCCAAACTGATCGTCACCTAGCGCATTCTCAATTTTCTTTTCCATTCTTCTGTATATTATTATTGTAAGCAGCTTCGATGCATGAGCTGTTAAGCTGATTGTGCGATAATTCTCGCACTTGTCAGGTCTTGCCGTCTTCGGAATTGTGTGGACGATGCTTTTCCGAAAGTCAGATGGTATATCGCCAGACCCATATATTCTACACACCAACGTGAATAGTCGTTTTGTTGCCACTTCCCCCAATGATTTTAGAAATTCTGATGGAATGTTATCTATCCCTTCTGCCTTATTTGACCGTAAGTCCTCCAAAGCTCTTTTAAATTCCGATTCTAATACCGGATCCCCTATCTCTTCTAAATCGACTCCTGTTTCTTCTTCTATCACATCAGACAAATCTTCACCCTCATAGAGGCTTTGAATGTATTCTTTCCACCTATCTGCTCTCTCCTCTGAATTTAACAGTGGAATTCCCGTTGCACTCTTAATGTTACCACCGTTGCTTTTAATGTCACCGAAGGTTGTTTTGACTTTCCTGTGTGCTGAGTCTGTCCTTCCGACAATCATATCTTTTTCGATCTCTTCACATTTTTCCTGCAGCCATTTCGTCTTAGCTTCCCTGCACTTCCTATTTATTTCATTCCTCAGCGACTTGTATTTCTGTATTCCTGATTTTCCCGGAACATGTTTGTACTTCCTCCTTTCATCAATCAACTCAAGTATTTCTTCTGTTAGCCATGGTTTCTTCGCAGCTACCTTCATTGTACCTATGTTTTCCTTCCCAACTACTGTGATTGCCCTTTTTAGAGATGTCCATTCCTCTTCAACTGCCTACTGCGCTATTCCTTATTGCTGTATCTATAGCGTTAGAGAACTTCAAACGTATCTCGTCATTCCTTAGTACTTCCATATCCCACTTCTTTGCGTATTGATTCTTCCTGACTAATGTCTTGAACTTCAGCCTACTCTTCATCACTACTATATTGTGATCTGAGTCTATATCTGCTTCTGGGTACACCTTACAATCCAGTATATGATTTCGGAATCTCTGTCTTACCATGATGTAATCTAATTGATATCTTACCGTATCTCCCGACCTTTTCCAAGTATACCTCCTCCTCTTGTGATTCTTGAACAGGGTATTCGCTATTACTAGCTGAAACTTGTTACAAAACTCAATTAGTCTTTCTCCTCTTTCATTCCTTGTCGCAAGCCCATATTCTCCTGTAACCTTTTCTTCTACTCCTTCCCCTACAACTGCATTCCAGTCGCCCATGACTATTAGATTTTCGTCCCCCTTTACATACTGCATTACCCTTTCAATAGCCTCATACACTTTCTCTATCTGTTCATCTTCAGCTTGCGATGTCGGCATGTATACCTGAACTATCGTTGCCGGTGTTGGTCTGCTGTCGATTCTGATTAGAACAACCTGGTCACTGAACTGTTCACAGTAACACACCCTCTGCCCTACCTTCCTATTCATAACGAATCCTACACCTGTTATACCATTTTCTGCTGCAGTTGATATTACTCGATACTCATCTGACCAGAAATCCTTGTCTTCCTTCCAGTTCACTTCACTGACCCCTACTATACCTAGATTGAGCCTTTGCATTTCCCTTTTCAGATTTTCTAATTTCCCTACCACGTTCAAGCTTCTGACATGCCCCGACTCGTAGAACGTTATCCTTTCGTTGATTATTCAATCTTTTTCTCATGGTAGCCTCCCCCTTTGCAGTCCCCTCGCGGAGATCCGAGTGGGGGACTATTCCGGAATCTTTTGCCAATGGAGAGATCATTATGACATTTCTTGAATTACAGGCCACATGTCCTGTGGATACACGTTACGTGTCTTTAATGCAGTGGTTTCCATTGCCTTCTGCATCGTTATGTCGTTGGTCATTGCTGATTCTTCCGCCTTTAGGGGCAATTTCCCACCCCTAGGACAAGAGAGTGCCCTGAACCTCTATCCGCTCCTCCGCCCTCTTTGGCAAGGCCGTTGGCAGAATGAGGCTGACTTCTTATGCCGGAAGTCTTCGGCCGTCAATGCTGATTATTTATCAAAATTTATGCAGTGGCGGGGATCGAACCTGGGACCGAAGACGTTTTGATTATGAATCAAAGACGCTACCCCTTTTTTTTAAATCTCATTTTGTTCGTTATAGTTCGTTTCAATTGTTCATGGCGGACGTCACCTTACGCCCATTGAAGTGCGTTATTCATCCATTCACTCAGTTTTTTTTATTACAGAGGGCAGCTAACCCCCTGACCGAACACGCTGAGCTACCGTGCCGGCATTACCCCTAGACCACGGGGCTAGACGGCCTAGAACTTAGAACTACTTAAACCTAACTAACCTAAGAACAGCACACAACACCCAGTCATCACGAGGCAGAGAATATCCCTGACCCCGCCGGGAATTTATTTGTATTATTGCCTCGTACATTTGTAACAAGTATAATATGTAGGCTCCGGAGCACCGCACGAATCAAGATGATACTCTTCACAGAGACATGGTAAACAATAATCATTGCAATATACAATGCTTGTAACTAACGCGGAATTTCTGCATGTGCATAACTTTTTCAGTGTACCTATTAATAAACAAATTTGGTTTACATCCATAAACGGTTCTTGGTCGTCACACAATTTCGTGGCGTACGACGTACATAGGGTTTTGTTAGAGTGGGAATGAAAAAAAAGTATTGGTAGGGACATTCGATTTAGAAACTTCGAGATTATGAAACGCGTTTGCAAAATCCATAAATACTTATACAGAGCTAAGAAGAAAGCTTAAAATTTCCAAACTCGATATTCTCGAAAATGGTTGGGAGTTGCGTTTTACTGTTTACATATGTTGTAGTCGTGCGCCAAACGTGCTGTCAATCTGAATCAAGTCAGTCGCACTGTAAGCACTACGAATATGAAAACAATGGCCATGTGAGCAAGTAAATGAGGGGAATGCTGTTTCTTCCCGTAGCTTTCACCTACGTTTGGGAAGTCAGTCCTCCTGTTACATTTTGTTTCGCGAAGTGCTTTCCCATTCTGCCTTTCCTTCCATCCACGTCACTTATCGTTGCTTCAGTAACTACATGGGGACAGCTTTCAAAACTGCAACTGGATACAACAACAACTAAAAGCTTGTAGTTACTTTATTTCACATATACTTTAACGGACCTACACTTTCGGATAACTGAAATGTTGTTGTTGTGGTCTTCAGTCCAGAGATTGGTTTGATGCAGCTCTCCATGCTGCTCTATCCTGTGCAAGCTTATTTATCTCCCAGTACCTACTGCAACCTATATACTTCTGAATCTGCTTAGTGTATTGATCTCTTGGTCTCCCTTTACGATTTTTACCCTCCACGCTGCCCTCCAATACTAAATTGGTGATGCCTTGATGCCTCAGAACATGTCCTACCAATCGATCCCTTCTCCTAGTCAAGTTGTGCCACAAATTTCTCTTCTCCCCAATCCTATTCAATACTTCCTCATTAGTTATGTGATCTACCCATCTAATCTTCAGCATTCTTCTGTAGCACCACATTTCGAAAGCCTCTATTCTCTTCTTGTCTAAATTATTTATCGTCCACGTTTCACTTCCATGCATGGGTACACTCCATACAAATACTTTCCGAAATGACTTCCTAAGACTTAAACCTACACTCGATATTAACATATTTCTCTTCTTCAGAAACGCTTTCCTTGCCATTGCCAGTCTACATTTTATATCCTCTCTACTTCGACCATCATCGGTTATGTTACTCCCTAAATAGCAAAACTCATTTACTACTTTAAGAGTCTCATTTCCTAATCTAATTCCCTCAGCATCACCCGATTTACTTCGACTACATTCCGTTATCCTCGTTTTGCTTTTGTTGATGTTCGTCTCATATCCTCCTTTCAAGAAACCGCTCATTTCGTTCAGCTGCTCTTCCAGGTCCTTTGCCCTCTCTGACAGAATTATAATGTCATCGGCGAGCCTCAAAGTTTTTATATCTCCTCCATGGATTTTAATTCCTACTACGAACTTTTCTTTTGTTTCCTTTACTGCTCGCTCAATATACAGATTGAATAACATCGGGAATAGGCTACTACCCTGTCTCACTCCTAACTGAAATAAATAACTGAAATAACTGATGACTCGTGTTCCTCGTGTACAAATTGTCTGGGAAAAAACAGCGGTCGTGAAAGAGAGAGAGAGTGGGGGGGGGGGGCGAGAGGGGGGGGGGGGGGGGGGAGAGAGAGAATCAGTTATAACGGAACAGTTACTGCACGACTACTTCTAAGCAATAGCGATAGAAAGAATTTCGACAAATGACAAAAACTGCAGAACAGTTAGGGAAATTGCAGATAATGAAATTAAATACTTTTTGGTTTAGATTGCAATGGTTGTAGATAAGAGTCGCCAGGTCACGGTGGGAGCGAACAGTACTGCATAGATGTTAATCTGTTCCGAAGATTATTTACGAAATAATTAGCGCAGAAAATTAGGCGGGAATCGGCACAATAACACTGGATCGAGCTCAAATTCAAAATCACAGCTACCAACATGAAATAAAGCTAATCGTGGAATCAGTAAAGCAAATTGAGCTAGGTATATGCAGTTGACTGCTAATTGTTTGACTTTCGTTTTGGGTAATAAGTATCTTCGAGCAGCCTACCATAATGTACTACTATTGTATTTGTTCCTAAATAAATGTTTTCTGTTACGTAAAATAAGTCTTATTAGTGTGTAACTTTCATTAAGTAACTACTAATTAGCTGTTGTGTAATACTATCACGCATTTTGGAAATGAGAGAAGAAATTATTGATCATACAAAGAAATTAAAGCATTCTGATCTATATTAATCTTTAAAAACTCACTGAAGTTATTTTTTCACAATCGCTAAATATTAATATCGTTTTTTTAAAGTAAAGATTTAGCTGAGCAACGAAGTCCGTTGTCTTTAACTATCAGTCTCAATTATTTTTAAGTTTTGCTAATTTTCACTTTTTAAACACATTATGAAACTAAATCAGCTGAGCAATTTTAGTCTTTTTATCCTTAACAGTGATATTCGTTTTTAATTAATAATGACAGAATAAGACCCTACTTGGTAATTGTGCAAGTTCAAGCAATTGTAATACAGCGTTAACGTAAAGTTGTTAATTATTCACCAAATGAAGCTACTATGCTGGCTAACCTTGATACACATCCAAATATTAAAAGTTGGTCTGATCTTACTTCAGTGGTGCTGCGTAAGGTAATAATCGATTTGCAATAAACAATTTTGGACCTACAGTGGTCTTATTTCGTATTAGTTACTCTTGATGCTTTTTACGCCGTTCCCCGTTAAAACCGTAATTGCGCCTCGCCATGAAATGCAATTCTTCCAGTTTGGCACCGTGCAATGTGATGCGCCACATGCAACTAGCAAATATTACGCTTGAGCGCTTGTGTTACACTTGACTGCACAACAACTTGTGCCCGACACAACGACAAAGTATGCTTCCGCGCGCAGTGACAATGTTCCCTACATCAAATACACACTTCGACTGTTCACGGCAGCAAATCGTCCTGACTAGACCAGCGTGTGTACTGCATGTTATTACATAATTCTTTTTTAGTTATTGTGTTTAAATTACATAATGATATTCATTCATAGGAAGACAATGAAAACTATATTGCATAAAAATTACTCCATTACTCAAAATTACTGCATTAATACTGCGAAAATGACTTATGTTAGACACTGTGTTGTTGTGTTACTGCCCGCATCTCGTAGTCGTGCGGTAGCGTTCTCGCTTCCCACGCCCGGGTTCCCGGGTTCGATTCCCGGCGGGGTCAGGGGTTTTCTCTGCCTCGTGATGGCTGGGTGTTGTGTGATGTCCTTAGGTTAGTTAGGTTTAAGTAGTTCTAAGTTCTAGGGGACTGATGACCATAGATGTTAAGTCCCATAGTGCTCAGAGCCATTTTGTTGTGTTACAATAGTTTTCCCTGATGAACCAATTTTTATGAATCGTGGTCAATTGAATCGAAATATATGTTTTACTAATCAGTGGATAGTCCCCATTGGTCAAGGCATGTCGAGCATCATCCGCAAAAGTAATTATTCCATAATGCAAACAAAATGTTTCCTTATGTTTCGGGGAATCAAGTGTTTTTGCTATAGGAAACCGATTTCTCATTAAGGATTTTGGAATAGCTGCCTTTGTAATCTCCTGGAATCTTAATCTGAGGTATATACCTTGATATATTATCGTTGTTCACTAGTTTTTAAGCCTTTTGCTTTTTGTCGATTACAGCGCTATCTCTCACGCAACGAAAAAAAATAATTACAGAAGTTACGTATTTTTGCCGGACAACCCGGATCCACAGTAAAAAAAATTGGGGTTCCTATCGAATATTTCAAAGTTTACCCTCCTCTTGCTTCTGGGGATGGGACGAAGGACGAATCTGGTGTCATTGGATGTCCCCGTCCAGATGAACAAGTTTCATTAAAAACTTTTTCTGAATTTCCGTCGGCCGCTGTGGACGTGCGGTTCTAGGCGCTGCAGTCCGGAATCGCGGGACTGCTACAGTCGCAGGTTCGAATCCTGCCTCGGGCATGGATGTGTGTGATGTCCTTAGGTTAGTTAGGTTCAAGTAGTTCCAAGTTCTAGGGGACTGATGACCTAAGATGTTAAGTCCCATAGTGCTCAGAGCCATTTGAACCATTTTTTTTTTTAATTTCCAAAACCAGTTTTAAATGGCTCACCTTGAGTATTTGTGAACAGCAATGGTCATACAACAGTTAGTTGTGAAGTTACTGTTGTGTACATAGTTCCGCGTAGTCAGTGCGTACACAACTTTCCCACTAGAGCGCGCCCCGCTAAGCACAACAGCGCAGGCGTAGCGCTCGTCCGTCTCCACACTACGAGATGGCGCTGCCATAGAGATGGGCCAAATTCTGCTTCCGCCGATCCGCATATTAATATGTAACGCAGCCAATGAGATTGCTGCTAACATAGAACCTTTTCCCCTCGCAGATCAAACTCGCACAGTGATACATGAACGCGCTAGGTATTATAATGAGTGTACAGACCTCTGATTAGTCAGTCTGCATTTGTCTGCACCAGTCAGTACCAGTCTGTATTTGTCTGCATCAGTCTGTACGAGTCTGTATTAGTCTGTACCAGTCTGTACCAGTCTGTACGAGGTCTACGTTTGTCTGTACCAGTCTATAGTCAAGTTTCAGTCTGCACCTAATAAGATTACCATATTCCTGTACATAGCCGTGAAGATAAATGTATAGACGCTTTTGTCAAGTTTCAGAGATATGTGTGAGAATAAGATTAACGTACCAATATCTAAGGAACTTCAGATTGTCAATTATAAATAGCATGCAGAACCAAGTTAAGTAATTTTTATGCTTGTTATTATTTTAATAAATGTGTGTGAAAATTAATTAAGTTCAGTTTAAAGTTGGTCACCGTCAATCTGCTACTCTAAGCGTGCAAATGGCATTTCTATCGTCTGACCTAACGGCAGAAGATAAACACGCCATGAAAAGACCACGACACATATTGCTGACACTCGCCTACTTCGTTAGAGCGACAAGTCAAATAACGGGAGGACGACGGTTCAATCCCGCGTCCGGCCATCCTGATTTAGGTTTTCCGTGATTTCCCTAAATCGCTCCAGGCAAATGCTGGGATGGTTCCTCTGAAAGGGCACGGCCGACTTCCTTCCCTGTCCTTCCTTAATCCGATGAGACCGATGACCTGGCTGTTTGGTCTCTTCCCCCAAAAAACCAACAAGTCAAATAATCTGATGGTGTGTATACTGAAGGTCTTACAGTACGCACACCACAGTTACATTTACCTCTTAAGTTCTCTCTCCGTTAAGAATGACATGCTGTGTTTTTGTTTGCATGGAACTCTCCAATCCAGTCATTCAGCTGGACCGATATTCCATATGCTCGTATTTCGCTCATTAGTGGCAATGCAGACCTCTGTAAGTCAAGCAGCACGCCATAAGCCTGGTCGCTGGTATCTACTGCTTCCAGGGTCTCGCAGACAACAGAGTAAGCTCCACTCTTTTTTTCCTTTATGCCTGGGCAATACGAAACTGTTTACAGTTGCACAAACAGAAAGTAGGCGGTTACCGTGTAGCGCGTGTGCGACCTGTTACATTCCACACGTAGCCCAGAGAATGCCACTCGGGGTCTTTGGCGCGGTGCTCGGGACTAAATTTGTCTGATTACGGGAGCAGACGTGTGAACACTTGGAACCCGCAATTAGGTAGCCGCCTCCGAAGCCACACGTAGTGTCTAAACACAGGCCTCCACATCCTCCGCCGGCTTTCGATCACGCGTAATTCCAGGTCTGAGGCCGAATTATTACACACGGCAGACCTTACCGCCGAGGCAACAATTGAACTCTTTGGCCGTTAAATAACGTGCAACGTACTTCAAATAAACAGGTTACCTGGGAGGTTTCTTATTACGGTAACCGCGTTCTGTATGTCCGAATTAGTAATTAGTACTGGGTTTATGGCGTGCTGTGCCGTGTAGGTGCGAGAAACCGAACGGGAAACGCATCAGTTATAGTGATTACACGACATTACAAATAATTCAGTATCATATACGACCGGGACCCTTCCGCGTGTGTTTATCGGAACGGAATATCACACAGTGGTCCGAGAAACAACTTCTCGTTTCCTTTTTGCTTCGTTAGAACGGAATAAGATCGTATCAGTTTCCATCTCGACAAACTTTCGTGTTCGTATTGAAAATGTTTATGTATCAGATGCTTAATCGTCAGATGAAATGAACACTGGTTGTTTACAACCGTAATTATGCGGCGTAAGCCAATAAAAGTCGATAGGACGTTGCATAATGCATTAACGGCCGTTTGCTACCGGAAGGTATGCAGCATTTGTACACGGCGCTATTAAGACACTACACGGAAAGGTAATCATGCCATGGCCTCAGAGAAACCGCGCGTTTAATCAATTTGCTTATTGTTTCTGTGCCACGAAATCAGTGCGGCAGATAGCTTGAAGTATAGGAAAGCAAATTATTTTTTTATGGTCATATCATCTTCGGAACTCCAGAACACGTTATCTTCAATAGTGGATTAATTTATACTTTTAGACTAAACAGTCCCTTTGCTAGCGGGTCTTGTTTGCTAGCCGGCCGGAGTGGCCGAGCGGTTCTAGGCGCTACAGTCTGGAACCGCGCGACCGCTGCGGTCGCAGGTTCGAACCCTGCCTCGGGCATGGATGTGTGTGATGTCCTTAGGTTAGTTAGGTTTAAGTAGTTCTAAGTTCTAGGGCACTGATGACCACAGCAGTTAAGTCCCATAGTGCTCAGAGCCATTTTTTTTGTACATAGCTGTAACCTCCCAAACGCGAATATTAAACGACACAGGTGGTACAGGGTGGAATCGGTACAAAGACAGTCGTCTCTATGCGGTGTAGCGTGTGTGTATGTGCCTTTATTGCAGACAGCAAACACAATATTAGTGAAAGCGCGTGTTGCGTAGAAAAACCAAGACTGTAAGAATGCCACACGGAATACAGTTATCATGTGATTCAAAAACAAAATTCTTTGTGTACAAGGAAAAGGGACTCTCTAATCATGAAATCGCCAAGAAGTTGGAAATTGGAAATTTGTGGTAAGGTCTTATGGGAGCAAACTGTTAAGGTCATCGGTCCCTAAGCTTACACACTATTTAATCTAACTTAACTTACGCTAAGTACGACACACACACCCATGCCCGAGGGAGGACTCGAACCTCCAACGGGAGAATGGGGGGGGAGGACCGCGCGGACCGTGATAAGAGACCGCGCGGGGTAGCCGCCGAAGAAGAAGTAGAAAATTATCTGTGGCATCGAAACGGCTACTTTTGCGTAAAGCAATGGCTACAAACTGTTATTCTTCGGAATTTGTTGCTGATTTACAGATGCCAGAAACTGTCAGAAGTGTACGACAAATCTGTAAATTATTCCTTGATTGGCTAAACACTAGAATGAACTCTTGACACGTACTCTGAGACGCTACGGACAGAACTGATTAGAGTGTATGTGGACCTTGGCGACGAAAGTCTAATTTTTCAACAAGATAATGCATCCTTGCATTTTTCTGCTACAGCCAAAAAGTGGACTGCAGATAAAATATCGATGCCTTGGCCGGGCCTGCACGTAGCCCGGATTTGAAAACCGAGGAAGACTTTGGGCAATATTTGCAAGGCGTATTTATCGCAATGGAAGACAATTTGAGATCGTATGCGGGCTGAAAACAGCAATACGAGAAAACTAGGTGACAATTTCACTGAAAGACCTACGAATCCTAACAAAATCAACGCCGAAGAGAATTTTTGAGGTAATTAGGAAGAACGGAGGGTACACAGAGTACTAGCAATGCACTAACTCAGCAGGATAGTGAGTTCCTTGACACCAGTTTCCATCCAGAAAATGCAAACTCTTTATTTTATTACTCGTATTTTGAAAGAAACTATGTAATCCCATCATTTTTGTTAATGTCTTACGTGTATCTCCTGCTTTCATAATAAATTCAGTAATGTATGTTTCAGACATTGTATTATTATTTTCTTAGGAACTTTGCCTTTATACCGATTTCCACTACTGTACAAAGAGATTTTGTAAATGTCCCTATGGCAACGCGTCTTCCTAGCTCTATAGATGGCTAATGTTTCCGCCTACAGTCATTTGCGTTTCGCAGTTGAAAAATGTCAAAAGCACTGCCAGCTGTCAGGGATGTCCTTGAGTTTTGTGGTGGTCAAGAATAAAAGTATTAAAACTTCGTGCATGATGCGGCATCTTTTCGCGTATCTCATTACTTATGACGTCATATCTCTTGCACTAATGCAACGATGTATTTGTACATCAAACAATGGAAAAACCAGTATGGAATGTAACAATATTGCCGGCCAGAGTGGCCGAGCGGTTCTAGGCGCTTCAGTCTGGAGCCGCGCGACCGATACGGTCGCAGGTTCGAATCCTGCCTCGTGCATGGATGTGTGTGATGTCCTTAGGTTAGTTAGGTTTAAGTAGTTCTAAGTTCTATGGGACTGATGACCTCCGATGTTAAGTCCCATAGTGCTCAGAGCCATTTGAACCACTTTTTTTGTAACAATATTATGAAAAGGAAAGTTGCTATTCACCATACAGCGGAGATACTAGCCACAGATAGGCACAACAAAAAGACTACCACATTTTAAGCTTTCGGCCATTAGGGCCTTCGTCAACGATAGACATACATACGCACACACACACACACACACTCACGCAAACGCAACTCACACACGCGACTGCAGTCGCAGGCAACTAAAACAAGGTGTGTGGTTTCAGTTGCCTGAGACTGCAGTCGTGTGTGTGAGTTGCGTTTGCGTGTGTGTGTGTGTGTGTGTGTGTGTGTGTGTGTGTGTGTGTGTGTGTACGTATGTGTTTCTATTGTTGACGAAGGCCTTAATGGCCGAAAGCTTTAAGTGTGACAGTCTTTTTGTTGTGCCTATCTGAAACTTATCATCTCCGCTATATGGTGAGTAGCAACTTTCCTTCTCACTATGTGTTTGTGCAGGAACATTTACCGGCATATGTTGATATTGTCTGCGACATATGTCGCGAATAGAATTATTTAGCTGCACAGAAGTAATAAATTTAAACGTCATGCCTTGTGTGGCTGTTTTTCACGCATCTCGTTACGTGACATCTCACTGAAGTATGACAGACAGGTGATTCTTACCCCAACAGTGATGGTTGCCTGACAGTAAGGGATATGTCTAACAAGTTTTGTTGACATAGGTCCAATGGGTTTAGGAGGAGACGTGGAACACACACACACACACACACACACACACACACACACACACACACACACACAAAATGTACACAACAATATTCATAATATGGAAAATATAAAAACAGCTTTACATAAAGCCCAAGCTAATTTAATTAAAATCTTAATTAGGAGGCATTATGGTGATTTTTAATACGTGGCGTTGCACATCGGTATGCACCACCATAGCTCACAAACAACCTAAAAAGGCCTGAATGCCCTGAAGCAATACGAAAATGAAGATTAGCCGTTGGTGATTTTGCAGACCTTGTAGTCGCTACTTCTCACTCTAGTAGCTCATCACCTGACATCACGAGACGGAATGCTCCCCGTACTAGCCCTCCAACCAGGACAAATCCCTGGCATTACCGAGAATAGAACCCGAGTCCTCTGCATAAGAGGTAGCTGCGCTGAGCACTCTGCTACAGAGGCGGGCCTGTGTAACGAGGAAGATACCTTTAAAAACGATATTACAGCCTAAGTGGAAAAATGTAACCTTCATTCTAAAGTCAATAGTTGGCTAAAAGCGAGTGGTCACAATGAGGTGAAAAAAGTTATGGGTTACCTCCTAGGACCTCCTTCTGGGCGGCCTAGTACAATGACTCGACATGGAATGGACTCAAGTCGTTGGAAGTCTCTTGCAGAAATATTGAGCAATGCTGCCACTACAGCCGTCCATAACCGGTGTAGGATTTTGTACATGAACTGACCTCTCGATTATGTCCCTTATCGGTCTATCTGGATGGGCAAATCATTCGGTCGAATTGTCCAGAATGTTCTTCAAACCAATAGCGAACACTTGTGGCACTGTCGTCCATAAAAATTCTAGCCGTGAGTGGCTGAGCAAGTGGTCTCGAAGTAACCGAACATAGCCATTAGCGTCAACGATCGGTTCAATTGGACCGGAGGACCCAGTCGATTCCATGTGAACACAGCACCCTCATTATTATGCAGCTACCACCAGTTTGCACAGTGCCTTGTTGACAACTTGAGTCCGTGGCTTTGTGGGATTTGCGCCACACTTGAACGATAACTTGGGCTCTTACCAATGGAAACCGGGACTCATCTGACCAGGTCACGGTTGTACAGTCGTCTAGGGTCCAAAGGATATGTTCACGAGCCCACGAGATGCGCTGCAGGCGACGTCGTGATGTTTGCAGAGGCACTCACGCCGAATGTTTGCTGCCATAGCCCATTAACGCCAAATTTCGCTGCATTGTTCTAACTGATAAGTTCGTCGTACGTCATACATTGCTCTCTGCGGTTATTTCACGTAGTGTTGCTTGTCTGTTAGCACTGGCATCTCAACTCAAACGCTACTACTCTCGGCCGTTAAGCGAAGGCCGTCGGCCATTGCGTTGTCTGTGGTGAGAGGTGATGCTTGAAATTTGGTATTCTTGACACACTCCTGACACTGTGGATCTCGGAATATTGAATTCCTTAACGATTTCCGAAACGGAATGTCCTCTGCGTCTAGCTCCAACTACCATTCAGCGTTCAACGTCTGTTAATTCCCACCGTTCGGCCACAACCACGTCTTAAACCATATCACATGAATTATCTGAGTACAAATGACAGCTCTGGGAATGCGCTGCCCTTTTATACGTTGTGTACGCGATGCTGCCGTCAACTGTATCTCACTATCCCCTGACTTTTGTCACCACAGTATACTTGTGAGTAGATTTTTCTTTCTCTCGTCGGTTAGTTAGCGTCGTAAGGCGGGAGTGCTGACGTGGAGTGGACACTTAACGACGAACGTATAAGTTAGATTGGACAGTTCACTTTATTACCTGACGGTCGCTCACGCTCCTCTTCACAGATGGATTAGGCTGTCTGGAAACGGAAGAGGCAGCCGGCGAGTTCCCTACTCTCTCTACCAAACTACATCACAAGGAGCACGTGCAGGCTGTTTCACAAAGCTGTGTCGCCCCTTCGGCAGGGAGTGTTCTGAACCAGTAGCCTGGAGACTGTCCGATTTCTACTAAATACGTTACCATTTTACGGATTACCGAAATCAGTAACTAATGTAGCTAACACATGTAGTACACTCAACAGTATCTACGAAAATCATCGCACGCTAGGCTTTTAGGTCGTAAACAGATTTCAATAATCCTGTATGGCTGTTGTGGCGTTCCGCGGAAGGGCATTTTTTCCATCATGAGCGCTTCTCGATGTTCTTTTTGTAGATAGACTGTAGCAGTATGTTGGGAATCGAGAATAGAGAATTGTGAAGGTGGTTCGATGAACCCTCTGCCAGGCACTTAAATGTGATTTGCAGAGTATCCATGTAGATGTAGACGTAGATATGTGAACTATCTTAACAGAGCACTTCGGCGCTGGCCTCTACGGGCAGTTTATAACAGTTTTGCACAGTTAGTCTTCAGAATTAGACTAACTGTACTAAAACATTAGGTATATAGTACATTAATAATTATTAAAACATTAGGTATATAGTACATTAATAATTATTAATGTACTATATACCTAATGTTTTAGTACAGTTAGTCTAATTCCGAAGACGACGCTCATAGTAGCGTCGAAACCAGGTCAATTTTGACTTAATATTTGTGACCGAGGGCTTATTTGTTACAATAGAAATAGAGATATTTTTTCTGGGGCAAAGAACACCCTGCCGGTCGGAGTGGCCGTGCGGTTCTAGGCGCTACAGTCTGGAGCCGAGCGACCGCTACGGTCGCAGGTTCGAATCCTGCTTCGGGCATGGATGCGTGTGATGTCCTTAGGTTAGTTAGGTTTAATTAGTTCTAAGTTCTAGGCGACTGATGACCTCAGAAGTTAAGTCGCATAGTGCTCAGAGCCATTTTGAACCAAAGAACACCCTATTATTATGAAGAGTTAGAAAATAATCCCCCACATGTTATGATCTGGACTGCAACGTCTAATAGGGGTCTTATAAGGCCGTATTTATTTCACGGTGCAGTGAATCAGAATTGTTACTTGCAAATGTCGCCGGCCGAGGTGGCCGAGCGGTTCTAGGCGCTACAGTCTGGATCCGCGCGACCGCTACGGCTGCTTCGGGCATTGATAGGTTAGTTAGGTTTAAGTAGTTCTAAGTTCTAGGGGACTGATGACCTCAGAAGTTAAGTCCCATAGTGCTCAGAGCCATTTGAACTATTTTTTGCAAATGTGCGAAAGGTTTATTCCAGAGCTCCAGCCACTGAACCTTCTTGGTGATAGTTGGCTTCATCAAGCTGGCCAGTACTCTGCCGTGTTGGAGAATTCTTGGTTGGAGTGTTACCCCAGAGGTGGATAGGGAGAGGATCAGTGCACCTCGCAGCGTCGACCGAGCGGCGTCTGAGGAAACCAGAGCTGACATTGTGCCACAATTCCAAAGGGGAAAAATTAATCACCGAGTCGCGAAACAACGACGAAGTGAAGCAAGCTGTTGGGGAGACATTCAAGGAAGTCAAGCTGTTTATATTTCGAAAAATTTCACACAAGACCAGGCGACGGATCACCTTATACCGCCACAATGATGGTGCCCATACCAATGTTCTGGATCTCTAGACAAGCTGAAAGGTAGAGTATCAATGTTTGTCACACATCTGCTGTAAAATGTTCGAAGTAAATAAGTAAATAAATAAATGCACATCTTGACCAAGGAAGGGGGGGAGGGAGACAGGACTTTTGGACGAGACTGTACAACACGTGAACCATCAAAACCACTATCTTAAATTTCTCACTATTGTTTTTATTAATCGAGTCCGAAACTCTTTGGACTGACTGGGTATAGTTTAGAGTTGTCACAGCAGACGAAAGTCGCACGTCCAAGACAGCTCACACGGTTAAGTAATATCGTGTAACGAAGAGGAACACCCTGAGTAGGCACGTTTTCAGAATTTGGGAACACAAGGAAATTTCTTTCATGGAAGTCGCCAGCATTGGACGAGGGACAGCAAATGTGAAGCAGAAGATACGCGATGTGGAGCCTGTCGTACTTAATCACAGTCACAATTACGGGACGGCATTCATA
Source organism: Schistocerca americana (assembly GCF_021461395.2). Classification (NCBI taxonomy): domain Eukaryota; kingdom Metazoa; phylum Arthropoda; class Insecta; order Orthoptera; family Acrididae; genus Schistocerca; species Schistocerca americana. The sequence continues at coordinate 215,616,831 of NC_060120.1, forward strand.
CGCCGCTCGGCTGGAGACAATTAAAATGCTAATAAGATTTTGTTCGGAGCAGCGGTTCCGCCGCCTCTTGTCCCTGCACGACAGACGCGGTATGCGGCCAGGCGACTGTCAGGAAGCAGCGTGCGGAGGCCTGCTGGGCGGTTGGTACAGTGGTTCTAACTGTTTCTCGCGCGAGGCTGCGACCAGGCTGCTTGGCAGTGGCAGTGAATGAGCGTGGGCGCCGCTGTCGCATAAAAAAGTGCCGGAACACACGCCCACACGTGTGGGAGGCAGCGTCGTAAACGCCAAAGCCTTATGAGCGAGCGGCCAAACACGCGCCAAGTTCGCCAGGCTCCTGCTAGGTAGGTCCTCCTCTGGTATATTTCAGCGAGTGACTGCGTAACCTTTTGACGCGTGGACGCCTCAGTTAAGCCCACATGAAAACATGCACGGGCTGAGGCGGCTGAGACGTGCTGTCGCAATATCCTCAGCGAGTAGCTTTACAGAGGTACGGTCAAGTGAACAATGGCGAGCTTCTTGAAACAGTAAGTAGTTTTTTTAATATGCATAGCTTTTTTTCAAATGGAAAATCCTACAAATTCGTTGTATAAACTGGAACACCTCATTCTTGCTGCGAACTATATTTATTTACCGTCCAGATGCATTTCGCCTTTTACATTAAGGCATCTTCACTGGCTCTAACCTGGAATAACACAGATTTTTATACAGGATGATTATACACTTTTATACAAGGTGATTAAACACTTACGTGACATAAGTCATCTGACGACGATATGCAGATATACAGATGGCGATATTATCGCGTACAGAAGATACAGAAGGGCAGTGCATTGGCGGAGTCGACATTTGTACTTAGATGATCCATATGAAGAGGTTTCCAATGTGGTTACGGCCACACGACGTGAATTAACAGACTCTGAACGAGGCGTGATAGTTGGAGATAGACGCATGGGACATTCCATGTCGGAGATTTTTAGGGAATTCAGTATTCCGAGATCCACAGTGTCGAGTGCGTGCTGACAATACCAAATTCCAGGCTTCATCACGGACACCGCAGCGGCCGACGGCCTTAACGACCGAGGGCAACGGCGTTTGCTTCAAGTTCTCACTTCTAACAGACAAGCAACACTGCATGAATAAACTGTAGAAATCAATGTGGGACACACGATGAACGAATCCGCTGGGACAGTGGGGCGAAATTCGGCGTTAATGGGCTACGGCAGCAGACGGCCGACGCGAATGCGTTTGCTAACAGCACGACATCGCTTACAGAACGTCTCCTGAGCTCGTGACATTATTGGTTGGACCCTAGACGACTGGAAGACCGAGGCCGGGTCAGATCCAAGTTGTCAAGAAGGCACTGTGCAAGATGGTCGTGGCTCCATTATGGTGTAGGTTGTTTTTACATGTAATGGGATGGGCCCCTGTGGTCAAACTGAACATATTATTGACAGGAAATCGTTATGTTCTGCTACTTGGAAATTAGTTGCAGCTGTTCACACACTTCATGTTCGCAAAATAGCGATGGAATTCTTATGGATGACAGTGTGCCGTGTCACTGGATCACAATTGTTCGCGATTGGTTTTGAAGAACATTGTGGACGATTCGACGGAATGTTTTGGACACTCAAATCGACAGACGTGAATCCCATCGAACATTTCTCGGCCAAAATCGAGAGGTCGGGTCGTACACTAACTCCTGCATCGGCAACACTTCCGCAACTGTGGGCGGCTACAGAGGCAGTATTGCTAAGTACTTCTCAAGTGAACTTCCAACGACTTTATGGCGTTCGCTGTGTTATTCAGTGGTTTGGCATTCAGCTAATTTGTAAATGAAAATGATGACATTATTTTATTACAGTGAGTAATTACTAAATAATTTTTTCTCCTGGCTAAAGATTTGGTCTAGTTGCTAAAGAACTCCAAGTTAACGTTGTGTTAAAGTGTTGTCTGTAAGTTGTGTAAGTGTCACTAAATCACAGTTCATACAACAGATTCTATATAACTCCTGATTATGAAGGAAACAGTTATCTTCAGCAAAATGATCATTCAAACCACCGAATATGAGCCGCGCACAACACGACGTATGTTACCTGAAACAATATTCTTCGCAACTCGTGCATAATTAATTTCGGCTCCATAAAAAAAAAAATGGCTCTGAGCACTATGGGACTTAACATCTATGGTCATCAGTCCCCTAGAACTTAGAACTACTTAAACCTAACTAACCTAAGGACAACACACACAACACCCAGCCATCACGAGGCAGAGAAAATCCCTCACCCCGCCGGGAATCGAACCCGGGAACCCGGGCGTGGGAAGCGAGAACGCTACCGCACGACCACGAGATGCGGGCTTTCGGCTCCATACATCAGCTAGAAAATTTTGTTATATGAATCGTGCTATGAGCACTGTTTTTAAAGAACCAATCTGATTCGAATTATTTTCATTAAAATGAGTTCGGGAGCACCGGTGCACATTTATTTTTACACATTTTTATTACCTTCTGCATTTATGTCTGCAGAGTTGCGTAATTTGAATTTGCCGCTGAGATAATTGTTAAGATGACACCAGACAATTGATAGAGATTTTCTATTGTTAGAGCAAATTTCCTTTTAACAGGATAAGTATTTGAAATGCTCATTAAACTTTACTTTCATATTGTGCACTATTTAGACTAATTTTCGTCAAGCAAAGCTTTTATACTTTCGTAAGAAACACAGACGAAAACGCGATACAAATCGCTATCATCAATGGCTGCACTCCTTGCAGCGGAAAGAAATAATTAATACAGATAATGCTTATTGAGAGAGGAATTAAAGTTACAAATAATTATTCGCTCATATTTATAATAATAATGAACTCTATTCTCATGTAATAATTAACAAATAATTACAATTTCTTAACAGACCTCAGTTTGATATGCGTTTTGCGTCCGCAACCTACAAAAGCCAACCAACAAAAGGTAAAAACAAAGGAAGACAAACGCAGATCATAAAAGGAATTCACAATTATCATTCTCTTTATATGATACACATGGATATGTCTAATTACCTCATAAAATATTATATAAATAATTAATATTTACTATCGTTTTATTTCACTGTTTTTTCTATATGTCGGATAGATAATGTTTATAACTGTTAGAGGCATAATTTCCTCTCGTCGCACTGTAGCTAAAGTTTATCTCGTGGATGGTACAACTTGTTGAGTCCATGCCGGGTCGAGCTGCTGCACTATGCCTGGCAAAAGGAGGTCTGATACGACATTAAGTGGTATTCCATGACTTACGTCACCTCGGAGTGTAACTAAGCCGGCCGCTGTGGCCGAGCGATTCTAGGCACTTCAGTCCGGAACCGCGCTGCTACTACGGTCGCAGGTGCGAATCCTGCCTCAGGCATGGATATGTGTGATGTTCTTAGGCTAGTTAGCTTTAAGTCGTTCTAAGTTCTAGGGGACTGATGACCTCAGATGTTAAGTCCCATAGTGCTTAGAGCCATTTGAACCATTTAATATAACGAAACATTCGCTACTTGAGCCAGTGTAGACGGGTAAATACACTCCTGGAAATGGAAAAAAGAATACATTGACACCGGTGTGTCAGACCCACCATACTTGCTCCGGACACTGCGAGAGGGCTGTACAAGCAATGATCACACGCACGGCACAGCGGACACACCAGGAACCGCGGTGTTGGCCGTCGAATGGCGCTAGCTGCGCAGCATTTGTGCACCGCCGCCGTCAGTGTCAGCCAGTTTGCCGTGGCATACGGAGCTCCATCGCAGTCTTTAACACTGGTAGCATGCCGCGACAGCGTGGGCGTGAACCGTATGTGCAGTTGACGGACTTTGAGCGAGGGCGTATAGTGGGCATGCGGGAGGCCGGGTGGACGTACCGCCGAATTGCTCAACACGTGGGGCGTGAGGTCTCCACAGTACATCGATGTTGTCGCCAGTGGTCGGCGGAAGGTGCACGTGCCCGTCGACCTCGGACCGGACCGCAGCGACGCACGGATGCACGCCAAGACCGTAGGATCCTACGCAGTGCCGTAGGGGACCTAACCGCCACTTCCCAACAAATTGGGGACACTGTTGCTCCTGGGGTATCGGCGAGGACCATTCGCAACCGTCTCCATGAAGCTGGGCTACGGTCCCGCACACCGTTAGGCCGTCTTCCGCTCACGCCCCAACATCGTGCAGCCCGCCTCCAGTGGTGTCGCGACAGGCGTGAATGGAGGGACGAATGGAGACGTGTCGTCTTCAGCGATGAGAGTCGCTTCTGCCTTGGTGCCAATGATGGTCGTATGCGTGTTTGGCGCCGTGCAGGTGAGCGCCACAATCAGGACTGCATACGACCGAGGCACACAGGGCCAACACCCGGCATCATGGTGTGGGGAGCGATCTCCTACACTGGCCGTACACCACTGGTGATCGTCGAGGGGACACTGAATAGTGCACGGTACATCCAAACCGTCATCGAACCCATCGTTCTACCATTCCTAGACCGGCAAGGGAACTTGCTGTTCCAACAGGACAATGCACGTCCGCATGTATCCCGTGCCACCCAACGTGCTCTAGAAGGTGTAAGTCAACTACCCTGGCCAGCAAGATCTCCGGATCTGTCCCCCATTGAGCATGTTTGGGACTGGATGAAGCGTCGTCTCACGCGGTCTGCACGTCCAGCACGAACGCTGGTCCAACTGAGGCGCCAGGTGGAAATGGCATGGCAAGCCGTTCCACAGGAATACATCCAGCATCTCTACGATCGTCTCCATGGGAGAATAGCAGCCTGCATTGCTGCGAAAGGTGGATATACACTGTACTAGTGCCGACATTGTGCATGCTCTGTTGCCTGTGTCTATGTGCCTGTGGTTCTGTCAGTGTGATCATGTGATGTATATGACCCCAGGAATGTGTCAATAAAGTTTCCCCATCCTGGGACAATGAATTCACAGTGTTCTTATTTCAATTTCCAGGAGTGTATTTACCGCATGGGTACTCAATCTTATAGGAATGATGTTCAGGCTGTCTGCTGGAAGATTTTAGTTGTTTGTAGCATTTGTGTCACGACTTGCCCGGTACGGGTACGGCGACGTAGGGATGAAAGACAAGCATCAGTGTGCATTACAGTTGCCGAAAGTCCGGATAAGGTGAGCAGGGTTTTATTCATAAAGGCGTTTTATCGAAACGACAGCTATAGTGCATTGCTCTTCGCGAGTATCCACGCATTAATGTAATACGGAGAGGTTCTCTTTCCGCACTGGGGTTGAAGATCATGCTTCGGAAGTTTGAAGTGGCGATTTGGGATTTGATCCTGGGAGAAGCCGATGACCAACTGCGCTACAAACTGCTGGAGAAGTTGCTGTTGCCATGACTGAGAATGCTGGTCGCAATGTGCGATCTTGATCTCTGTGTCACGACAGCTGAACATTTCATGGTTTATTGTATGAAAGGTGCTGCGAACAACTGCAAGCTGCTATTCAGGCGGTCGTGGATGCAGATGGCCTTTCACTCGAGCAACATTTATAACCTGGTACATTTATAACCTGGAACGCCAACATGATACGCATTTAACAAGTGTTAACCTCTCATGTGCATATATGTTTCTTTCAATGGTTTATTCGTTATTTCTCTTCCGCATGTTCTTACAAATACGGCCGGGAGAGTGGTGTGCTGACCACATACCCCTCCCCCATCCGCATCCAGTGATGCCTGTGGGCTGAGGATGACACGGCGGCCTGTCGGTACGTTGGGCCTTCATGTCCTGTTCGGGTGGAGTTCAGTTCAGTTTTATGTCGTTACAAATGTTGCCACAAAGTTTCATTTTCTTACGAGCAATCGTTTATTACGGGGCGGGGGCCCTTTCAAGTAGCAATTTTTTTTATAACTACCCCATAAATTAGAAAATAGTTCTCGTTGCAGACTTTACATTAATAAGTTCTTACAGCTTTTTTTCCTACGGCAGAAATATCAGTTTCCCCTCATTTGGTCACAGCTTAGAGGTAGCACTATCACTTGACTTACGAAATTTCGACTCATTTTTACGTGACGATCTGTTGGTTTTGCAGGTTTAGTATTTCGTAAGCTAAGTACCATGGGATACCAGTACAGAATTGAGTGCAGATTTTTGTTACAAGAAATGTGAGTCATTTCTGTCGTAACTGTACGCTGATTTAGTGTCTCCTTCCTCATTTGTGTTCATAAATGTTTCCAACGTAATGAAGTAAATAATGTAAAGCTAATGACCGTTCGTATCTGTTCCCTCTCTCTCTCTCTCAGTGTGCGTGTGTGTGTGTGTGTGTGTGAGAGTGTGTGTGTGTGCGTGCGTGTGTGCGTGTTTGTGTGTGCATTTTTCTTTTTTACTTCAGAGATGTAGTCGTTATGTCAAGGCGTTTTAGGTGGGGTGGGGTCGGATTGTGGCTGGGCGGGTAGAACGTTGCAGAAATCGGTCCTCTCGCAGACAACTATTAGATTCACATTCAAAGTTCTGCAGCCCCGTCCCTGACTAACGTCAGTCCTACACACTAAAATGTCTTCCCACAGTGATAACATCTCTGAATAACAAGAAAAACATGAGCATGTATACAAGCGAACATGCGCTCACAAACATACAGAGAAGGAGCCGTAACAGGAGCAATCCATTACTTTGGCAGCATTTATGAAAAAAAAGGAGGCATCAAGTCAGCACACAGTCACAACAAAAATCACTCTCAATTCTCGTATGAAAAATTTGCAGTCAGTTCTGTAATGGCGTTCGACAGCACTTAACTTACAAATTATGAAAACTACTAAGCGACATATCGTAACGCGGAAATGTGTCGCTGTTTCACAGGTCAAGCGACAGTGTGAACTCCAGTCTATTGCCAGATGACAGGAGACGGAAATTTCGGGCGAAAAAAAAAAAAAAAAAAAAAAACCAAATAACTGTAAGTAACAATTTATTAATGCAAAAATTATGATGTAAACTGTTTTCTGATCTATAAGTATCGCATATTAAAACATTTGTATTATTATAGGTTATATCCGCTGAAGATACCTTAGGTAAAAGGCGAAACGCATCTGGCATAATAAATACACACTGACGGAAAAAAATCGCAGTACCAAGAAAGAGATGTGCGATATGAACGGAAGTTGGTAGGCATGTTTCTACATCTGAAAGATGATGACTATTCAGGTATTGCGTCATTCATTAAAGTAGCGTCACTATCAGAAGGTGCTTTTTTTTCTTTATTGTTATTTTAATCACCTCATACAAGGCGGGCTGTCAGTAGCATATTACGCTTCTCTTCAGCCCTGAGTGGTACAATAATATGTCATATAGGTGGCACAGATAATACAATGAAAACGGCGGGCGAAAACTGTAGACACGAAAAACAATAAACATGAAGCCATTCACGCTGGACGAGAAAAAACACTAACACTTGTTGCCACGGCGCACATAACACGGATGACTGCGACGGCACACGTGAACAGTGGTGGCGTGACGGCGAAAGAACACTAAACACAAAACGAAGGCACACACACAAGACACTGATGCCGAAAATCTCCGGCGCGCGAATGTTCACTGAGCGTGTACGAGTCCTGGGACCTGCCAAGAGAGGAGGAGGGGGGGAGAGGCAGGGGGGAGAGAAGAGATAGGACAGGCAGGGGAGATAGGGGGAAAGGAGGAAGGGGGAGGGGAAGCCCGGGAGAAGAGGGGTGTAGGAAGGAGGATGGTGGGGGGGGGGGGAAGGGGAGAGAAGGGAAGGAGGGTGCCTAAAGGAAGAGACACAGGAAGTGGGGGGGAAGATCAAAGTTGATAGGAGGGGTAAATGGAGGGGAGGAGGACATCATCAGGGAGGGGGAGCTGGCGGAAGCCACCTTGGGAGAGGGTAAGGAGGGTGGAGAGATGGAGACCGGGTGGGACGTGGGAATACAGGCGCGGCAGCGGGCGGGGGTGGGAGAGGGTAGGGGAGACAAGCGGGTGAGGAGGATCGAGTTTGCGGGAGGTGTACAGGATCCGTATCCTTTCAAGGAAAAGGAGGAGGTGGGGGAACAGAACGAGGTCGTACAGAAGGTGCATCAAGTTTGCTTTAAATACACGATATAACGGTTGAGCCGTGTCGGCTCCATTTCCTTGTATAAACTGCCCGTCTGTCCGCATGAATTCGTGGCCGCGGTGTAGAGTACACTTTTCATTTAGGGGGAGCCGTAGTGGTGTCACGACCGGGAAGTGAGGCGTTACATCGAGTAGTGAACAGGGATCGGTGGTGGTTGGGCGGCGACGCCCTCCTCTCTCGGTGTCGAGGGTTCACGTGGCTCGAATTTGTGGTGAGGCACAGAGGAAAAATTTGGAAATTTGTGGTAAGGTCCTATGGGAGCAAACTGCTGAGGTCATCGGCCCCTAGGCTTACGCACTACTTAATCTAACGTAAACTCTCTTTCGCTGAGAACAAAACACACACACACACACACACACACACGCACACACACACACACACACACACACACACACACACACACACACACACACAGACACAAACAAAGCCATGCTCGAGGGAGGACTCGAACCTCCGATGGGAGGGGAAACCGCGCGAACCATGGCAAGGCACCCATAGATCGCGCAGGTACCTGGCACGGCGAGGCACAGTGACTTTGGGTTCGTAAAAGGTTCAAATGGCTCTGAGCACTATGGGACATTACATCTGAGGTCATCAGTCCCCTAGAACGTAGAACTACTTAAACCTAACTAACCTAAGGACATCACACACATCCTTGCCCAAGGCAGGATTCGAACTTGCGACCGTAGCAGTCATGCGGTTCCGGACTGAAGCGCCTAGAACCGCTCGGCCACCACGGCCAGCAGTGACTTTGGGCATTGGGAAGTTTGTGTGTGCCCGTTCTTAGTGTAGACCTCACGCAGGTCTTCCTGAATTGATTAATTTGCCGTGTGATAATCCAGTTGCGCTCGGTAGCCGATTTGTGGCGGTGGAATAAAGCCCTCTTGGTGCTAGGTTTCCTAGTGTGATTTTTGTTTCTGAGAAACCCTCTTTTCTGTAAGCGTAGATGAGACTTTTCGAAGTGAGCGTGATTGTTCCGTCCGAGTAAGCCTCATATTCTCGCCTCTCGCCTTCCCGGTGTGGGGCGGCAGTGCCGTCTGTTTACTAGAGCCTGAAAACTCTTTCTGTGGTCAGCAAGAAAGCGATGAAGATCATACTGTGCAATGTTTCCAGTCTGAAAGCCTACATTCTTCTTTCTATCACTCAAAGAATGTTTGTAATCTCTTTTACTCAGCGGGATCAGGAACTATGATGTAAATGAAAGTTTTGAGTTCTAGCTGGTCGATATATTTGATAAACTTTCACACACACAAAAAGTAATATTCCAGGAATAATAATAATAATAAACCCTGTGGAGGCCCGGGATAAGAATAGGCTTCCGGTATCTTCCGCCAGTCGTAAAAGGCGACGAAGAGAACAAACCACTAATAGGGCTAACCCCCCTTTTAGTGTGATTAGTTGGTTCAGGACAGAACTAATGAAGCCTCGGACAAGCGCCGTCATGGTCGGGGACGACGCTTGAACCCTATGCCGATCCACAATGGTAATGACACTGCTAGCCACACGGGAAATGATTTAAATCCAAATAGAGGTGTTTTGCAGGATATGCTTCCTGCAACCACTCTAGAAGGAAAACAAAGACAGAGGATGACATGGACAGATGAAGTTAACTGACACCTCATGTTCTGTTATTATGAAGTAACAAACTTAGGAACCAACACAACAAGATACAGATCACAAGCATACACAACATTTATTAGCAGATACCCAGAACTAAAATTTTTAACAGAACAATGGCTAGCTGATCAGATCCATGTAGTAATCAAAAATAACAGGATACCCCAGTCAGAATTAGAAAACATCAAACAACAAGTACAACAAATTCTGGAACAAAATAATGTGCAATCAAGAGAAGAGGAAAATACAGTGATGGACTCAAATATCCCAGAGCAAACAAACAAAGAACAACACACATCAATTAAACAATCAGAGGAAAACTAAATCTTAAGACAGCCACCAGAACAAACACAAATAGAACAGGAAATGACACACATGTTAGATATAGAAAAAAAATTTCAGTTGACATATATAGAATACAAAGACAAAAATACAGACATTAGACCATTCTTGCATAGACCACCAAATAACACACAAGTCGAAACAACAATAACAACTATCAACACAATCATACACAGCAAAATAAATGAAAATACAACTATGGAAGAGTTACAACTACTGGTTTATATAGGAGCACTCACTACACTAAATATACACACTAGGCAGAAATCAGAACCAACCAACACACAGAAGAAACCCACAAAATGAGCATGGCAACACAGGCTACAGATCAGAATAGAAAAACTGAGAAAAGACATCGGACAGCTAACACAATTTATAAGAAATGAAATATCAGACAAAAAACGAAAAAGGTTAGTTAAAATCTCACAACAAGAAGCGATAGAGCAATTAGATGAAAAGAAGCAGAAATTACAAGCATTGGCCAAACGACTTGGAAGATACAACAAAACTGAAACTAGAAGGAAACAAAACCAAACATTCAACACAAACCAAAAGAAATTTTGCCAGAGAATAGATAACACAAACATTAAAATGGACAATCCACCAAACATAACAGACATGGAACACTTCTGGAGCAACATATGGTCAAACCCGGTACAATATAACAGACATGCACGGTGGATACAGGCAGAAACAGACTCATACAAGATGATACCACAGATGCCTGAAGTGATAATTTTGCAACATGAAGTCACCTGAGCAATTAATTCTACGCACAATTGGAAAGCCCCTGGAAATGATAAAATAGCAAATTTCTGGCTAAAGAAGTTCACCTCAACACACTCACATCTAACTAAATTATTTAACAATTACATTGCAGACCCATACACAGTCCCTGATACACAAGGAATAACTTATTTGAAACCTAAAGATCAAGCAGACACAGCAAACCTAGCAAAATATCGCTCCATAACATGCCTACCAACAATATACAAAATATTAACTTCAGTCATTACACAGAAATTAATGACACATGCAACACAGAACGAAATTATAAATGAAGAACAAAAAGGCTGCTGCAAAGGAGCACGAGGATGTAAAGAGCAACTGATAATAGATACAGAGGTGACATATTAAGCTAAAACTAAACAAAGGTCGCTGCACTATGCATACATTGATTACCAAAAAGCTTTTGATAGTGTACCCCACTCATGGTTACTACAAATATTGGAAATATACAAAGTAGAACCTAAATTAATACAGTTCCTAAACATAGTAATGAAAAATTGGAAAACCACACTTAATATCCAAACAAATTCAAATAATATCACATCACAGCCAATACAGATTAAGCGTGGAATATACCAAGGAGACTCATTAAGTCCTTTCTGGTTCTGTCTTGCTCTGAACCCACTATCCAACATGCTAAATAATACAAATTATGGATATAATATTACTGGAACATACCCACACAAAATCGCACATTTGCTATACATGGATGATCTAAAACTACTGGCAGCAACAAATCAACAACTCAACCAATTACTTAAGATAACAGAAGTATTCAGGAATGATATAAATATGGCTTTTGGAACAGACAAATGTATGAAAAATAGCATAGTCAAGGGAAAACACACTAAACAAGAAGATTACATATTGGATAACCACAGCGACTGCATAGAAGCGGTGGAAAAAACAGATGCCTATAAACATCTAGGATACAGACAAAAAATAGGAATAGATAATACAAATATTAAAGAAGAGCTGAAAGAAAAATATAGACAAAGACTAACAAAAATAACGAAAACAGAATTGACAGCAAGAAACAAGACAAAAGTTATAAATACCTATGCTATACCAATATTGACCTACTCATTTGGAGTAGTGAAATGGAGTAACACAGACCTAGAAGCACTCAATACACTTACACGATCACAATGCCACAAATATAGAATACGTCACATACATTCAGCAACAGAAAGATTCACATTAAGCAGAAAAGACGGAGGAAGGGGATTTATCGACATAAAAAACCTACATTATGGACAGGTGAACAATTTAAGAAAATTCTTTATAGAAACTAGCAAAATACACAAAGCAATCACTCATATAGATACATCAGCCACACCATTGCAATTTCATAACCACTTCTACAACCCTTTAGATCACATAACATCAACAGATACAAAGAAAGTAAATTGGAAAAAGAAAACACTACATGGAAAGCACCCGTATCATCTAACACAGCCACACATCGATCAAGATGAATACAACACATGGCTAAGAAAAGACAATATATACAGTGAGACGGAAGGATTCATGACTGCAATATAGGATCAAACAATAAGCGCCAGATATTACAGCAAGCATATTATTAAAGATCCCAATACCACAACAGATAAATGCAGACTTTGCAAACAACAAATAGAAACAGTAGATCACATCACAAGCGGATGTACAATACTAGCAAATACAGAATACCCCAGAAGACATGACAATGTAGCAAAAATAATACATCAACAACTTTCCATACAACATAAACTAATGAAACAACACGTTCCCACATACAAGGATGCACCACAAAATGTACTAGAGAATGATGAATACAAATTATACTGGAACAGAACCATTATAACAGATAAAACAACACCACATAACAAACCTGACATCATACTCACCAATAAAAAGAAGAAATTAACACAACTAATCGAAATATCCATACCCAATACAACAAATATACAGAAGAAAACAGGAGAAAAAATTGAAAAATATATCCAACTGGCTGAGGAAGTCAAAGACATGTGGCATCGGGATAAAGTCAACATCATACCAATTATACTATCAACTACAGGAGTCATACCACACAATATCCACCAGTACATCAACGCAATACAGCTACATCAAAACGTATATATACAACTACAGAAATCCTGTAATTATTGATACATGTTCAATTTCCCGAAAGATCCTAAATGCAATGTGACATATACCGTACAGTTAAAAGGAAGTCACGCTTGATCAAGGTACGCGTCACTTTCCATTTTTAACCAGACATAACGTCTGAGACAGGAAAGAATAATAATAACAATAATAATGTCTCTGTCATAAACAGCACTATGAGGAGTTCAGAGGTGTCCTCAACGGTTGTTCCCAATAAATGGTGTTCCGCCCTGACTTTTAATAATCAAAGTTAATTGCTCGCCACAAAAGTGGAAAAATACTACCACCACTTGCCAAATGATTTTGCTAACATTACGGGCGGCATACAAACAGTTACTTCCGTGAAATCTAAGCGATCCTGGACGGTGTACAGTCCTCGCGAGTTCACTTCCTACTTGTGCCAAAAACATGCTGAGACTTGGGACACACGCTCAAGGATACTTCAACTCAGTAAAGCCAAGGCAATAATTGCGAATCAAACAAAAACTCTGGTTTGTAATTTCCAACAAACTTTATTTAACAATTGCATGACAATAGCAAACTGCTGTTACCCCAGAATAATATATATCATTGTCCTAGAATTTGAAACATTACTAAACAGACAAAATGTCTACGAGCATCAAAGCCCACTCCAATTAATAAGTGGTTTACTGAGGAAACTTCCAAGGAAGCAGGACACCTTTTAAGATATAACTGCAGAAACAACTCAGTTTGTCTTTATGAATAAGATATTAAAAACAGAGCACAATGAAAGGCATCTTTCAGGGATTACAAAATTTCAGAAGAGGAATACTGGCACAAGGGACCCACAAGCCATTCACATTCAGTATTAACCACTTTAAATACACTCCTGGAAATGGAAAAAAGAACACATTGACACCGGTGTGTCAGACCCACCATACTTGCTCCGGACACTGCGAGAGGGCTGCACAAGCAATGATCACACGCACGGCACAGCGGACACACCAGGAACCGCGGTGTTGGCCGTCGAATGGCGCTAGCTGCGCAGCATTTATGCACCGCCGCCGTCAGTGTCAGCCAGTTTGCCGTGGCATACGGAGCTCCATCGCAGTCTTTAACACTGGTAGCATGCCGCGACAGCGTGGGCGTGAACCGTATGTGCAGTTGACGGACTTTGAGCGAGGGCGTATAGTGGGCATGCGGGAGGCCGGGTGGACGTACCGCCGAATTGCTCAACACGTGGGGCGTGAGGTCTCCACAGTACCTCGATGTTGTCGCCAGTGGTCGGCGGAAGGTGCACGTGCCCGTCGACCAGGGACCGGACCGCAGCGACGCACGGATGCACGCCAAGACCGTAGGATCCTACGCAGTGCCGTAGGGGACCGCACCGCCACTTCCCAGCAAATTAGGGACACTGTTGCTCCTGGGGTATCGGCGAGGACCATTCGCAACCGTCTCCATGAAGCTGGGCTACGGTCCCGCACACCGTTAGGCCGTCTTCCGCTCACGCCCCAACATCGTGCAGCCCGCCTCCAGTGGTGTCGTGACAGGCGTGAATGGAGGGACGAATGGAGACGTGTCGTCTTCAGCGATGAGAGTCGCTTCTGCCTTTGGTGCCAATGATGGTCGTATGCGTGTTTGGCGCCGTGCAGGTGAGCGCCACAATCAGGACTGCATACGACCGAGGCACACAGGGCCAACACCCGGCATCATGGTGTGGGGAGCGATCTCCTACACTGGCCGTACACCACTGGTGATCGTCGAGGGGACACTGAATAGTGCACGGTACATCCAAACCGTCATCGAACCCATCGTTCTACCATTCCTAGACCGGCAAGGGAACTTGCTGTTCCAACAGGACAATGCACGTCCGCATGTATCCCGTGCCACCCAACGTGCTCTAGAAGGTGTAAGTCAACTACCCTGGCCAGCACGATCTCCGGATCTGTCCCCCATTGAGCATGTTTGGGACTGGATGAAGCGTCGTCTCACGCGGTCTGCACGTCCAGCACGAACGCTGGTCCAACTGAGGCGCCAGGTGGAAATGGCATGGCAAGCCGTTCCACAGGACTACATCCAGCATCTCTACGATCGTCTCCATGGGAGAATAGCAGCCTGCATTGCTGCGAAAGGTGGATATACACTGTACTAGTGCCGACATTGTGCATGCTCTGTTACCTGTGTCTATGTGCCTGTGGTTCTGTCAGTGTGATCATGTGATGTATCTGACCCCAGGAATGTGTCAATAAAGTTTCCCCTTCCGGGGACAGTGAATTCACGGTGTTCTTATTTCAATTTCCAGGAGTGTATCTGCACTAGCTTGTTATTAATAATTCGAGCAGACAGGCTTATTACTGCCAGCGAAGGAAGTGATAATACATCAAATATATAAGAAGCTGGTCATAGTGTTAAATCACACCCTCGTAACTTAAATCATAATATAACCCCAGAGCCGATTAATTATATTATATATGTTCCTCAAACACACAGTCAATAATTACAATAGGACAGGACTTTAGCACACAATAAATTTTTCATCATTAAGCCGTTGCTTGTTTACCTCTGGACACGTTACCTAAATACCGCCAGACAGCCAGAAAATCGAACCTGTGTTTATTTCGGAGTGCACAGACACGCACTTACAAGGGGAAGGTCTCAGACACGGCCATCCGATTCAGCTCAAATTTGGCAGGTCGCTTGTGTACAATCTAATAGGAAGGAATCTAAGATATTTTGGGTCAACACACCCACAATTTTTATATATATATAAATACAGGGTGTTTCAAAAATGACCGGTATATTTGAAACGGCAATAAAAACTAAACGAGCAGCGATAGAAATACACCGTTTGTTGCAATATGCTTGGGACAACAGTACATTTTCAGGCAGACAAACTTTCGAAATTACAGTAGTTACAATTTTCAACAACAGATGCACGTCTCCGTTCTGAGCCCCAGTCCCCAAGTGACACGTAAGAGGCAGCGCATGCGCAAATAGCGACCGCTGAAAACCAGACTGCACACCGGAGCGCCAACCAACCGACTTAAAACCAGCCCCGTCCCCACAGCGCCGTGCGCTTTAAATGGTTCAAATGGCTCTGAGCACTATGGGACTTTACATATGAGGTCATCAGTCCCCTAGAACTTTGAACGTCTTAAACCTAACTAACCTAAGGACATCACACACATCCATGCCCGAGGCAGGATTCGAACCTGCTACCGTAGCGGTCGCGCGGTTCTGGACTGGAGCGCCTAGAACCGCTCGGCCACCACGGCCGGGCGTGTGCTTTAAATAACCGAAAAGCTACCAAAGAGGGAAACCGCGGCCACGCTATACAGAGCTCATCGCAGAGATCTTAAATGAATACAGAGATGGCACTGGCGCCAACGGCACCACGTATCACATGCATTTATAGTTCAATTCTTTTATCTTGGCGGTTAGCGCATGCCCGCTCAGACGCGGGAGATGGCTGCGTTGCCAGTTGCACGCGCCAAGAGAAGCAGCACCATAGCCCATAGTTCGCAAACTTACGTTTTGGGGGGAGCGCGCAGTTTATGAAGTAATGCCACCACGGCCGCATTAACCCTTCCGCTGCCACAGAGACGTGCTCCCCGCATTCCGCGATTTTGTCATCACTGCACTGCTCGCCTGTGCAGACACATGTGTTTCGACTGCTTTGACACACTTTATCATGTTAAGCACTGAACAAGGTTTGATCTCAGAACCTTTTGCTTAGCAGCCATACACATTAACCATTACGCTAACGCAACTTCTAATTCAGTAGATCTCCCAGCGGAGTACTTAGAATATCACGCAAAATACCGACAAACACTGTTGGTATGACCATGAATTACTCACGCTTCGTCGAAGTACAATAGGAAATAAACAATGACCGCTGTTCTTTATTGCGAAAAAGCTGTTAGTGGGAATGATACAACCACCTTTCCTTGCTATCGCCTGAATTAGGAGGCTTATTGCTTGTTTGGTTTAATTAATTAATAGAATATGAAGCGACTGGTATAAAGAATGCTTTTTCGAAACTTTCTATAAAAGAAAGTCTGCTATCAAGACATTGCTTTTGTTCAATTACTTTATTTATGACTGAACGTTTCTAAAACTGAAGACACTTGTCCGTGCTCTGCACTGCAGTCGAGCTCTGGCAACGTCGTTCTCTGTTCATTGGCTGACTGTGTTTTATGACGTCAGATGCGCAGAACGAACCTAAACTCGACCGTCTTCGTAAATGACGCGTACAGACGTCGTCCGAAGTACCGTGTATGTCCGGCGTTTGACTGACGCGGACCTTCTGGTAGCTGGATACGAAATGAAGTCGTCTACTGCCACTCTAGCCGTATTTATATATGGGCCCAGCGGATGGCCGCAGGGAACACCTGCCGTCATCCGCTCTGGGCCCCGGTAATAGCTTCTAAATGGCCGGTTTCTCGAACACATTTTGTAACACTGTTGCGTTTCGTTTTACAATCTTCGTAATTTTTATATGAATGGCGTTAAGGAAGCTTAGCTCGCCTACATATAAACCTTGCCCTCTAGAATTTTTAGAGCGAAACTGACAGAACATGACCTCTGAACTACATCTTTAAGACACCGTGTATTGATTGTTATTTACATTAAACTCTTAAAACTTGTTATATCTTCTTTATTTAATAGATGTAACCAAGTGCTGTAGTCAGAGCCGTCTACCATTAATACAAATGGCACTTAATCTACTGCAAATAGGGACGTTTTGTTCCAAATTTCATTTTCAGTAAATTACTCGAAAACTATTAGAGGTAGCTTAATGGGGTCACATAATTAAGGTTCTTATATCAATCTGACGCTTCACACCAATTTTCATCTTTCTAATTGTAATATTTAGCGCCTTCCATTTTTCGTAAAACTGTGGATTTTGACCAAAATTTTCTTCCGATCAAATTGAAACTTGTAATAATTAATTTTGACATACTTTTGCACATTCTGACCGATTTTTGGCTTTATAGCTTTATTATTTAGCACAATTATTGTTTTTCTTAAAACGATGTAGTTAGCGATCAACAGCAAACACAGACCAATTGGAAGAGTTCCAAGATAAAATCATCTGATCAATCTGAGATTTAACAATTCAAACATTAATATACTGAAGCATATGTTGACAAAGCTATTTTAATTTTTAATTTCATTCTTAAATTACGGCGCAATACTTGTACGCTATGCACAGTCGCATTATGATGACCTGGCGCTAGTAGCAGTGAAGTGGGGCAAGTCCCCGCTCGCCTCTGTATCTCTTAAATGTTGCAGCGCTTCTTTTGCCACACCGGTACCTCTGTAAATCGGAGAGGAGCCGAGTTGGTTGCAAATTTCTCGCTGTTTAGGTTTTGTAGTCCATACTCGGTAGCACTTCTGGAATTATTTTTCTATTCTACCAAATTGTTTTGTGATACCTACAGTGCGCGTGTACTACAACACGTTTGCTCACATTTTGCCAAGTCGCTGAGCCGTGTAACTACGACAGTGTTGAGCGTGCAGTGGCCCGGACTTAGAAGCGCCTTTAGTCTGTTCCAGCGTCAGGGACAGAGTGGTATGCCGCCCTAAGCGACTCTTGGACCATAGTGCCTTTGCAGCTGTGCTTCTACACGCCACGCCGGCCCGCACCATCTTCGCCGAGGAAGTCGCCGCTCGCTACGTTGTGTGATTGAAATCTACTAATTGTTTCATGTAATTACTATTTTCCTCATTCTAAAGGCCTAAGAGGTCAGCGGAGGTCACCGCTCGGCAAGTTACGCAATTGTAATCTAGTAACTCTTTCATGTAACTGCTGTTTCTCTCATTCTAAGGACCTAAGCGGCCAGTTATTCTATGTCATCATCTACATCTGCATGGGTTCTGTGCAAATCAAAAAATGGTTCAAATGGATCTGAGCACTATGGGACTTAACATCTGAGGTCACCAGTCCCCTAGAACTTAGAACTACTTAAACCTAACTAACCTAAGGACATCACACACATCCATGCCCGAGGCAGAATTCGAACCTGCGACCGTAGCAGTCTCGCAGTTCCGGACTGAAGCGCCTAGAAGTGCCACCGCGGCCGGCACTCTGCAAATCACATTTATGTGTCTGCCAGAGAGTTCATCGAACTACGTTATGCCAGTTAGGTATCCCTTGTTTTAACATTCTAATATGTTTTTAAACTTGTCCAAGTTATTTTTAAAAATTAATATGGGGAACTAATTCAGCTGTAAACTGGTCATTCTTTTGGTTTAGTACTTTATATAATGTGGCTGTCTTCCCTCCCCCCTCCCTGTCGGAAGCTGTAACGGCACTGGTTTTGGGCACCTCGCGCTTGGTTTGGGCGCTACCTAGCTAACAGATTGTTTTTAGTTATTGCTTATTTAGTCAGGTCATTGGCATCTATTTATTGTGTTTCGCGTTATCATTCAAATCTCGGAAGAGGAAACGCATATAATTTGCAATGCGTGGGTTAATCCATAGGCTTAAGGGATTTATCACTGCCGAACATTCTGGTCGCGCGTTGTCAACTGGGACCGATCTTGCGCGGGTACTAAACTCTTTTTTTCCTTTTTTTCCACTAACTGAATTCTAAGGTTAGCTACTCCACCGGAATTTGTTCTTCGCTGGAGATATGGAGTCAGCTCGTAGTCCTGACATTTCATATTTGTTATTTTTCTTTAATTCTAAAATTCATGCCGTTATTCCTTGGTTTCATGATTGTTTAAATGTTGAGTCAGCCCAGTGGGCCAAGTTTATAACGTTCTTGTCAAAGGTTATGGCAAATTATATTTGACTTATTCCTGTTCTCCCAAGGTGCGCCCTTTGTTAAAATACATATAGTCTGCGGTTTAAACGATAATAACTTAGGTTGTAATTTGACATTAGTGATTTCCAATTTTATGCGCTTGTCTGTAAAGATCTGTTGTTGTTGTTGTTGTGGTCTTCAGTCCTGAGACTGGTTTCACGCAGCTCTCCATGCTACTCTATCCTGTGCAAGCTTCTTCACCTCCCAGTACTTACTGCAACCTACATCCTTCTGAATCTGCTTGGTGTATTCCTCTCTTGGTCTCCCTCTACGATTTTTACCCTCCACGCTGCCCTCCAATGCTAAATTTGTGATCCCTTGATGCCTCAGAACATGTCCTACCAATCGATCCCTTCTTCTAGTCAAGTTGTGCCACAAAATTCTCTTCTCCCCAATCCTATTCAATAGCTCCTCGTTAGTTATGTGATCTACCCATCTAATCTTCAGCATTCTTCTGTGGCACCACATTTCGAAAGCTTCTATTCTCTTCTTGTCCAAACTATTTATCGTCCATATTTCCCTTTCATACATGGCTACACTCCATACAAATACTTTCAGAAATGACTTCCTGACGCTTAAATCTGTACTCGATGTTAACAAATTTCTCTTCTTCAGAAAGGCTTTCCTTGCCATTGGCAGTCTACATTTTATATCCTCTACACTTCGACCATCATCAGTCATTTTGCTCCCCAAATAGCAAAACATCTTTACTACTTTAAGTGTCTCATTTCATAATCTAATACCCTCAGCATCTCCTGACTTAATTCGACTACATTCCATTTCCTCGTTTTGCTTTTGTTGATGTTCATCTTATATCCTCCTTTCAAGACGCTATCCATTCCGTTCAACTACTCTTCCAAGTCCTTTGCTGTCTCTGACAGAATTACAATGTCATCGGCGAACCTCAAGGTTTTTATTTCTTTTCCATAGATTTTAATACCAACTCCGAATTTTTCTTTTGTTTCCTTTACTGCTTGCTCAATATACAGATTGAATAACATCGGGGAGAGGCTACAACACTGTCTCACTCCCTTCCCAACCGCTGCTTCCCTTTTATGCCCCTCAACTCTTATAACTGCCATTTGGTTTCTGTACAAATTGTAAATAGCCTTTCGTTCCCTGTATTTTACCCCTGCCACCTTCAGAATTTGAAAGAGAGTATTCCGGTCAACATTGTCAAAAGCTTACTCTAAGTCTACAAATGCTAGAAACGTAGGTTTGCCTTTCCTTAATCTAGCTTCCAAGATAAGTCGTAGGGTCAGTATTGCCTTAGGTGTTCCAATATTTCTACGGAATCCAAACTGATCTTCCCCGAGGTCGGCTTCTACTAGTTTTTCCATTCGTCTGTAAAGAATTCGCGTTAGTATTTTGCAGCCGTGACTTATTAAACCGATAGTTCGGTAATTTTCACATCTGTCAACACCTGCTTTCTTTGGGATTGGAATTATTATATTCTTCTTGAAATCTGAGGGTATTTCGCCAGTCTCATACACCTTGCTCACCAGATGGTAGAGTTTTGTCAGGACTGGCTCTCGCAAGGATGTCAGTAGTTCTAATGGAATGTTATCTACTCCCGGGGCCTTGTTTCGACTCAGGTCTTTCAGTGCTCTGTCAGACTCTTCACGCAGTATGATATCTCCCATTTCATCTTCCTCTACATCCTCTTCCATTTCCATAATATTGTCCTCAAATACATCGCCCTTGTATAGACTATCTATATACTCCTTCCACCTTTCTGCTTTCCCTTCTTTACTTAGAACTGAATTTCCATCTGAGCTCTTGATATTCGTGCAAGTGGTTCTCTTTTCTCCAACGGTCTCTTTAATTTTCCTGTAGGCAGTTTCTATCTTACCCCTAGTGAGATAAGCCTCTACATCCTTACATTTGTCCTCTAGCCATGCCTGCTTAGCCATTTTCTACTTCCTGTCGATCTCATTTTTGAGACGTTTGTATTCCTTTTTGCCTGTTTCATTTACTGCATTTTTATATTTTCTCCTTTCATCAATTAAATTCAATATTTCTTCTGTTAAAGATCTATAATTTGATAAAAGGCCCTGTGTCATTTTATAACTGTTGCTGGTATCCAAACTGTTGTTCCCTTTGATTTTTAGTGGGTGATTTAATGGGTCATAATTTTTTTCCCTTACTTGCTGTTTAATGTATTAGTTGCTGATTCCAGACATTGTGTCTCGTAATTCATTTAGTGTTCTTTTAATGCTAATAAAAGTTGCCAAATGGAGAATTATGTGTATTTAAAACAATGGCCTAGTCCTTTCCTTTGTTTGATTATGGTTAAACCGCCCTCTGAAAGGTCAGATTTCAATGTCGGTGAGCGTTAGCTACCCTTGACGTGGTGAGTTGATGCTAGTCAAGAATGCCTTTAAGACGACAGAGACGCCATTATCAACATCTCATTGAGTTTGAATGAGGGCGTGTAATAGGACTGCGAGGAGCTGGACGTTCCTTCTGCGATAGTGCAGAAACACGTGGCCACTGTACGTGACTGGTGGCAGCGCTGGTCACGGGAATGGACGGTCGCAAGAAGACCGGGCTCCGGACGGCCACGAGAGGGAAAGCATCGTGTTCAGCGTATGGCTCTGGCGCATCGTAACTGCGTCTGCAGCAGCAATCTGAGCACCAGTTGTCACGACAGTGACATAACGAACTGTTACCAATCGGTTACTTTGAGGACAGCTGTGAGCGAGATGTCTTGTTGTGTGCATTCCACTGACTCCAAACTACCACCTGTTGTGTACATAGTTCCGCGTAGTCAGCGCATACACAACTTTCCCACTAGAGCGCGCCCCGCTAAGCACAACAGCGCAGGCGCGGCGCTCGTCCGCCTCCGCACTACGAGATGGCGCTGCCGTAGAGACGGACCAAATTCTGCTTCCGCCGATCCGCGTATTAATATGTAACGCAGCCAATGAGATTGCTGCTAACGTAGAACCTTTTCTCCTCGCGGATCACACTCGCGCAGTGATACATGAACGCGCGAGGTATTATAACGAGTGTAAAGACTTCCGATTAGTTAGTCTGTATTTGTCTGCATCGGTCTGTACCAGTCTGTACGAATTCTACATTAGTCTGTACCAGTCTATAGTCAAGTTTTAGTCAGCGCCTAATAAGATTGCCATATACCTGTACCTAGCCATGAAGATAAATATATAGACACTTTTGTCAAGTATCAGAGATATATGCGAGAATAAAATTAACGTACCAATACCAAGGAACTTCAGATTGTCAATTGTAAATAGCATCCAGAACCAAGTTAAGTAATTTTTACGCTTGTTATTTTTTTGATAAATGTCTGTGAAAATTAATTCAGTTCTGTTTAAAGTTGATCACCGTCAATCTGTTACTCTAAGCTTGCAAGTGGCATTTCTATCGTCTGACCTAACGGCAGAAGTTAAACACGCCACGATAAGACCACGAGACATATTGCTGACACTCGCCTGCTTCGTTCGAGCGAAAATCAAATAATCTGATGGTATGTATACTGAAGGTCTTACAGTACGCACACCACACCACCGTTCCCGACTTCCATGGTGACAACTGAGGACTCATTGGAGGGAAGGTGGAGGTCTGTTGTGTTTACAGGTGAAAGCTAGTGCTGCCTCGGTGCCAGAGATGGCCGTTTGGTGATCAGGACGCTAGCTGAGGACCTGCAACTACCCTGTCTGCGTGCAAGACACACTAAAACTAAAACTGGGATTATGGTCTAGGGTACAATTTCGTATGACAGAAAGAACCTTCTCCAGGTTATTCCACTCATCCTCACTGCATATTTGTCCGTCTGTCTGGTGATTCGACCTGATGTTGCCATTCACCGACAGCACTCAAGGGCGAGTTTTCCAACACTACATCGCTCGCCTATGTACTGCAACCGAACATGCTCTACACAGTATTCTGGCGGTTCCTCCTGTTATTAATGGCTTATCTCGGGCGTAAATTAGCCTGTGATCTCGCAATGTTAATCGTCTTAAACATGTTACCTATACAAATGTCTGTACGAAATTTCACTTCCTACATTAAATATTTTTTGATGTTGGGATTTTTTTACGTCAAAGTAGATTGCAGCAAAAGAAAGGTGTCTCAGTTTATGAAACGAATATTCATGTGGTTGCTGTGGAAATGGCCATACCAACAAACTTGGTCCTACATACTTTTTCTGTGGCGTGATAAAGAGAGGAGGACATCAACGACTTAACAAGTGTGGGACTTTGAGAAATAGGAATGAGACGACATCACCGCAAGACCACTGTACCGCTTCAGAACAAAAGGCCCCATAAGCGTCCCCCTACAGTACCAAACGTAAGCAAACGCATAACTGAGAAACGTCTCGCGTGTTTACCTGTGCATATCTATCCCATTATTCTGTGCTTTGAAGTAGTAGCTATCAAACAACATGCTCGAGAAGCTATCACTACGTATACGACAGTCCCGAAAGTGACTAAGGTTTTCGATTATAGGCAACGTGGCCAAACTATTAGAGCACCAGTGCAGTTTTATCCTAAAAGGTATTCTGATCACGACAAGCACTCACGGTCTGCCTTTTGCAGACATTATTTTAAAGATTCAAGAACTGGAAGACTGAAGAATAAAATACGCAAAAAAAAGAAAAAAAAACAGGAACTGACGAGAGAACTGTAACTAGCATTTTAGCAGCGGTAAAGCACTATACACACAATACAGGGGCTACGGCTCGCCCACGCTGGTTAAATTTCACGCTCGAAACAAGCACATTTCTGTCTGCACTCGCGCTGTGTCCGCGCTCTTGTCAAAGTTGCGTGTCGGTAGCCACAGAGAACTCGCTGTAATGGCCGCTCCGGAGACCAAAGTGCGCTTAGTTGCCACGCAGAAAAATCTTTGTGGGCAAAGATACTCGAAGTTGCTATGAGGCAAAGAGCTAAAATCTGCTGAAACCATACAGACTGAATTTCTTTTTGGCTGAAACCAATGAGATTTTAATAATATTATTCCTGCATGGATGAAATTTCTTTTTGGCTGAAACCAATGAGATTTTAATAATATTATTCCTGCATGGATGAAACTCAGTTTTGCCTAGCGACATATTTTCTCAGCCAAGGAAGATTAGGAAGATTCATTTTGATGAACTAAATGATTTTACGAATTGACGAAGTGCTACTGACAGACTACGCTGTTACGAGTACGTACATATGCAACAGGTTGCTGGATAAGCACTCGCCCGGAAATTTCTCGACATTTTCGGAAATAAACTGCCAAATATTCGCGATAAGCAAGGAAATCTGCCGTATCATACCCCGTGAACTGCAACATATTCGGAAATAAAAAGCCAAATATTTGCATCCAGCAAGAAAATATAAATGTCATTACCGCACGTTGCACTGGCAGCAATTTAAGCTGTACTTTTACATTCCAGTCTAACCATTCTCTCGGAAATCGCAAAATAATAGGTAAAAATGGCCAAATACTTACGACAGGCAAGAACAGAAGTGTTATTGTTGATCGTTTCACCTGCAGAAATTTCATTGCAGTGCTGAATGTGCAGCTGATGGAAAACATGTAAATTAGTTACAAACCACGGCACACAATTTGTTTAACATGTAAACGTCACTATAGATATTCGGATTTTGGTTATGACATTTTAGATATGCCTGTTCAGTATACCTGCCATCATTGGCGACGATGTGGCACAAACGAATATCGAAATTCTACATGACCCGCTGAAGTTTGTAAGAGGTGAAGCATGCGCTATATGCGCTGCCTGCAATAGGCAAGACTTGGGAGAGTCTCTGACCAGAGAGCAGTATGTAGTTAGTTGTTGCTTGTCGCTTGTCTGCGCGTGTCGACAATAGTCTTGAGTAGTATGCGTGAGTCGGCGGGAGTTGGTGCGTGTCCGCTGTCTGCTCTGCTCGGGACTCTGGTCAGGACTCTGGAGGATGAGTATTGATTTAGAAGGTAAAGAAGCAGCCTTGCGCATATCTAGTAATGTACACTCCTGGAAATTGAAATAAGAACACCGTGAATTCATTGTCCCAGGAAGGGGAAACTTTATTGACACATTCCTGGGGTCAGATACATCACATGATCACACTGACAGAACCACAGGCACATAGACACAGGCAACAGAGCATGCACAATGTCGGCACTAGTACAGTGTATATCCACCTTTCGCAGCAATGCAGGCTGCTATTCTCCCATGGAGACGATCGTAGAGATGCTGGATGTAGTCCTGTGGAACGGCTTGCCATGCCATTTCCACCTGGCGCCTCAGTTGGACCAGCGTTCGTGCTGGACGTGCAGACCGCGTGAGACGACGCTTCATCCAGTCCCAAACATGCTCAATGGGGGACAGATCCGGAGATCTTGCTGGCCAGGGTAGTTGACTTACACCTTCTAGAGCACGTTGGGTGGCACGGGATACATGCGGACGGGCATTGTCCTGTTGGAACAGCAAGTTCCCTTGCCGGTCTAGGAATGGTAGAACGATGGGTTCGATGACGGTTTGGATGTACCGTGCACTATTCAGTGTCCCCTCGACGATCACCAGTGGTGTACGGCCAGTGTAGGAGATCGCTCCCCACACCATGATGCCGGGTGTTGGCCCTGTGTGCCTCGGTCGTATGCAGTCCTGATTGTGGCGCTCACCTGCACGGCGCCAAACACGCATACGACCATCATTGGCACCAAGGCAGAAGCGACTCTCATCGCTGAAGACGACACGTCTCCATTCGTCCCTCCATTCACGCCTGTCGCGACACCACTGGAGGCGGGCTGCACGATGTTGGGGCGTGAGCGGAAGACGGCCTAACGGTGTGCGGGACCGTAGCCCAGCTTCATGGAGACGGTTGCGAATGGTCCTCGCCGATACCCCAGGAGCAACAGTGTCCCTAATTTGCTGGGAAGCGGCGATGCGGTCCCCTACGGCACTGCGTAGGATCCTACGGTCTTGGCGTGCATCCGTGCGTCGCTGCGGTCCGGTCCCAGGTCGACGGGCACGTGCACCTTCCGCCGACCACTGGCGACAACATCGATGTACTGTGGAGACCTCACGCCCCACGTGTTGAGCAATTCGGCGGTACGTCCACCCGGCCTCCCGCATGCCCACTATACGCCCTCGCTCAAAGTCCGTCAACTGCACATACGGTTCACGTCCACGCTGTCGCGGCATGCTACCAGTGTTAAAGACTGCGATGGAGCTCCGTATGCCACGGCAAACTGGCTGACACTGACGGCGGCGGTACACAAATGCTGCGCAGCTAGCGCCATTCGACGGCCAACACCGCGGTTCCTGGTGTGTCCGCTGTGCCGTGCGTGTGATCATTGCTTGTACAGCCCTCTCGCAGTGTCCGGAGCAAGTATGGTGGGTCTGACACACCGGTGTCAATGTGTTCTTTTTTCCATTTCCAGGAGTGTATATTAATTTGTCATCCAATTTCTTTTTAAAAAAATGCCCCAATAATAATTTTTATAATATAAAATAATTTTTTTAAAAAAGCATTCATTTCAATTTAAAGATTTTATCCAATGAATAATTATTCCTTTCACGAATCACAAAGCATAGGCCAGCATCGCACGGGGCTGTGCCGAAAATTTTTTATGTAAGAGCAGATATATTCTCAGTTTTATTGAGATAAGAATTTTAGTTTTTTATTCAGAATACAGGGCCGAGGCGCAGCTCTGCTGTCGTCATAAAATTTACCAGGTTACTGAATTTTTTTATTATTTTGGTGTTTAGGAATTTTTCTGCTTCAAACTTAATATTAAATGAGAAAAGAATTTTGTGGGAAAATTAAATGTGAATGCATTTGTGCACAGATACTATAAATGGGAGCCAATTTTGTTCAGAGGTTACAATATTAAAAAATTCTATTAATTATTATTTTTGTGGGGGGTTTACGCTTGGTTCATATTTTTAAACATAAATAATTCTGTGGGAAGGTTACACTTGGCGACATCCGGCCAGGATCGTATTTCTTTGTGAATCTTCTGATAAGTAGTCATATATCTGCTCTTATTTACTTAAACGTAGTTTGCATCTGGCGCAACGCATTTACTAATTTGTCACTCTTGCTTTCACAGATCATCGGCAATTGGTTGCTCTCTGTTGCAATTGTGTTTGTTGCATTTTTGCATTGTCCTTGTTTCATTTGTGCTTAATGTTGTTTTGTGAAAAATGCCGCGAAAAACTGTTAACAGTACATCGCGATGTGCAATGAGTGAAATAGCCGACTCGAATAATTTGACCGATAATATTTGCGACACTCAGTGTAATGATGACAATCCTCCATTTACAGAGAATAGGTGCGTACCGAGCACTAGTAATGATTTTGATCCTAATGATGAACAAACGAATTCAATTGTGTCCTTTGTTAATTTAACGACAATTGATGACGCGGGACGTTCTGTTACAATGAACGCTGCCCAGCTTGACACACCCGGTTTGCAAAATTTACGTAATGAACAGATAAATGTTTCTAACGAAAATGAACAATGTACTCAAAGTACGTCAAATTTATTTGAGTCCGGTTTAGCGACTAACAGTGCACATCCGATTGGCAAACCTTTTTGTGAATTACAGAATGACCAAATGGTTACACAAAACGCGACAAAAGCAGATACACCATCAAACAGCACAGAGATAGAGTAGGTAATATTGGCTTGGATCAAATTATGGCAGTATTGCTACAACAGAGTGAAAATTTGAAACAACTTAGTGAAAGTCTCAAACAGCGGAATGAAATGCTAGATAGCCATTTCAAACAACTTAATGAATCGTGCAAACAATTTAGCGAAAGTTTCAAACAGTCGAACGAAAAACACGACAACCTTAATAAACGTCATGATACTAAAGAACAATTACATGACGAAATTAAGGCTTGTGCTAGTAACAGTAGTGAAGAAATTAGATCTGTTGGACAAGAATTAAGTAATACAGATGCAGCGACAACAGAATCACTTAAAGATGAAATTAATGCAGTCACTGAACAATATTCAGAAAACGCAACACAGATAAGCGACGAGTTTAATTTAAAGTCACCAGAACTTTCACACACTCTGGATACGGAAGTCGATAAGAAATGTGAACAACAGAACAGCCAAATTGAAGAACGTATTAAAGTAACAGAAATGAAAACTGTTTCAGTCAATAACACGGCACAGCATACGCCACAATCCGGACATTTCTCACACTCACACAGCCAGTATAACTTAAGTAATTTACAGAGATTACGTGACTTAAAATCCGAAAAGACACAGGCAAACAGATTCTTATGCAATCGTGAACCTGTTCACACATTCAGAGACGATAACGTTGATTACGAGCAATTTTTATCCGTAAGAAAATTTAAAGTATTAAAAATGACAGAGCACAGGTACACACTTTGAACTGGAAACGTCGATTTATTTTTGTACTTTCGCCGCCATTGCCTGTAATGCTGAAACTAGAATCAGCATGGATACAGCAATTTGCTTTTGAATTTTCACCGGCATTGCCTGTAACGCAAAAGCTAAAATTTATTTATAGCGCGTAATTAACCTCAGGGGATTCATTACACTTCGATGAATATGTGCCGTAGCGTGCACAGGGCCCCGAGCCGTAGTAGTGCTATTTCATCTTTAGTTTTCTGCACTGCTGCCTTGTCTTCTACTATCCTTTATATCTATCAAAATAGCTCTTCAACTATCGATCTATCTAGAATTAAGAGTGAGTAAAGAAAACCCGATGTGACAAGTTTTACCAAAAGTGACAGTTATCATTATACGCTCCAGAAATGACAACCACGAGAACTTTAATAACAGACAAAAAAAAATTTAGTTATCAGTATCGTCAAAATTTTCAGCAGTCGCAAACACATTTTGGTAACAATAGACGTTTTTCACCGCAACAGCATGAAAGCCAGCCGGTTAGCATACCTAACCAACAATGCAGTCTGCGAGGTCAACCAAGCTTTAATGTTTCGCCGCGTGCACGTATAGCATCAGCTACAAAAAATAGTAACGCACAGCAACAAGGAAATAACTACGTACAGAAAACACACTATTTCAATTCCTATCGCAATGCACCGTATAGAAATGACTATCATGACAGACGTAAAAGTAATGAGCACAATTTTCAGCGTACGTTTAATAACAGTCGGTCTTACCAACAGCAAAATCATCCTCAACAACATATTATCATGAATGAACCAGATAGTAGGTATCATCCCGAACGTAATACGTCAGGAAGAAATAACAGAACAGTACAAATAGTGGAAA
The DNA here is from genome assembly GCF_021461395.2 of Schistocerca americana. Lineage (NCBI taxonomy): Eukaryota > Metazoa > Arthropoda > Insecta > Orthoptera > Acrididae > Schistocerca > Schistocerca americana. The sequence continues at coordinate 215,646,843 of NC_060120.1, forward strand.
TGCTACAGCATCCTCCTGAAAATAGCAGCACGTCAGAAAGAATTTGACTAGATACAGTACAGTTTGCATCTTCCAGTAACGCAAGCAATGCTTTTGACACGCAGAATCTTGTTCACGAAAAAGTTATTACTTTTGACGCCATCCGACACACGTTTGCATGAAAGACATTATCACAACGTATGTAGACGACATTCTTATTGCAGAAGCTAACTGGTCTGAACACAATCTGGTTCTTAAACAACTGTTACGAACTTTTCGTGCACAAGGACTCACAGTTAATCTCAGTAAATCGCACTTTGGCAAAACTTCTATAAAATTTCTTGGACATGTAATTTCAGCAGAAGGCATTGCGCCTGACCCGGAAAAACTTCAAGCTTTACGTGACATTACTGTTCCTACGACGAAGAAACAACTACGTAGCTTTTTGGATTTAATAAACTTTTTTCGTAAATTTATTCATTACTCTGCTTTATAGACACCCCTAGATTATGTCAATTGACAGGTAAAAACACTATTTGGTCCTGGGATAGCCAAGCACATTCTGAATTTGTGAACCTGAAAGAAGCTTTGTTAAATGCACCACTTTTATCACACCCAGATCGTACTAGAAATTTTTCCATTACCACCGACAGTTTTAACACCGCTTTAGGCGTACACATTTTTCAGGAAATTGAAGAAGATGGCACTACAGTAATTAAAAACATCGCCTTTGCAAGTCGCATTCTGTCACCTGCTGAACGCAATTATTCTGTTACAGAACTTGAAACATTATGTGTTGTTTGGGCATTTACGAGATTGCGGCATTTCCTTTATGGAAGACATACGACCGTTTACACAGATCATAGAGCGATACAGTTTTTACTTTCGGCTAAATTTACACACGACAGATTAAGCAGATGGAAACTTTATTTACAGGAATTTAATTTTACAATTGTTCACATTCCCGGTACACAAAATATTGTAGCAGACGCACTATCCCGTTCTCTCAGCAACAATCAGCAAGACATCGCAACCAACTTTTGCAGAGCAAATTTCAGCGTCATGTACATTCAACAAGTTGCATTTGAGAATTTCATTTCGTCGTCATTACAAGACATAGCACAAGAGCAGAGTAAAGATAACGTGTGGAAAGAAATTAAAGACCTTTGGCAAGATAAGAATAATGTTACCATCAGAAACCATTACACTGTGCGCAATGACATTCTGTTTCGCCGCTCTCACCCTGACAGCAACAATTGGTTATTATGCATTCCTGACGAACTTATTAACAAATTAATCTGGTATACTCATTTAAGTTACGCACATTATGGAGCCAGAAAATGTTTTCTTATACTGAGACAGAACTGTTATTTTACCAACATGGAGAAACGTATTCGACGAGTTTTAGCGTCATGGAAAATCTACCAGAAAGCTAAGTCAGATACGACTTCACATATTCCTCCATTACATCCCATTGTACCTGTTAAATTGAGACACATGGCCGCTGTAGACATTTTTGGTCCGATTCCCAGAACTAATAGAGGTTTTTGCTACATCTTTGTCGCTGTTGAACTCACTTCAAAATTTGTTACCTTCACTCCATTACGCAAAGCTACTGCTAAAACCGTTTCGAAAGCATTTGTACAACATTTTCTATTTCATGTAGGGCATGTATTGAAAGTAATTTCCGACAATGGATCACAGTTTCGATCTGCTATATGGACACGTATGTTACGAGCTAGAAACATTTCTCCGATCTATATATCCAGGTACCATGCTTCTTCGAACCCTTGTGAACGATTAATGAAAGAAATTGGTAAACTATGTAGAATATACTGCCATAAAAAACATATTGATTGGGACACACACATACTCTCATTCCAGGATGCAATTAATTCCATACCAAATGAATCTACTATGCTATCTCCGTCTGTTATACTGAAAAATGTTGAACCACCTAACAAAATTAAAGAATTAGTAACCTTTCCTACATCTCGTCGACTACGACACCATGAAATAATTGACATTGCGCTGAACAACTTCAAACGTGCCGCAGAGCGCCGGAGAAGACAGCAAAAACAGGTTCGTACACGCCGTGACTTTCACATTGGACAGAAGATATTAGTACGCACACATTATTTATCTAAAAGAGGAAAAGGTAGATGTAGTAAATTTGAGCTTCTATATGCAGGTCCATATCGAATTCGCAGCATTCCTCACCCCAATGTAGTACACGTCGAAACTTTGAGAACCAGAAAAACCAAAGGGAATCACTACGTCTCCAACGTCAAACTTTTTATTGAATGAATATACTTCATGGTTTATCACACTGTAATGCCATTTGCTGATTTTTTTTATGACCACTTACGCAATTATATTCATATGAACACTTACTGATGATTATCGAATTTTTTCTTGGCAAGTGCCCGACAAGGTAAGGTTAGCAGGTCGCTTTTCTTGTCGTTACACATTAGACCGTGCACATTTTTCCAAATAAACTTGCACATTTTATGACCACTTATGCAATTATATTTATGTGACTACTTACTGATGATTATCGTATTTTTCTTGGCAAGTGCCCGGCAAGGTAAGGTTAGCAGGTCGCTTTTCTTGTCGTTACACATTAGACTGTGCACATTTTTCCAGATGAACTTACATATTTTATGACCAATTATGCGATTCTATCTAGTGACACATTAATTTTATCAAATTCTTTCTCCATTAAAGTCTTCGACTCTCGCCTCTATCAACTACACAACATACAAGCTGAACAAAGAGAGGCATTTCTTGTTGTTACACATCAGACCATGCACATTTTCCATTTTTTTATGTATGTATGATTGTTTTACTGTTTTGTTTGTATGCACAATGAAATATTTAAGATATAACAAACACCAGTTGACTTTGACATTTTGCCTTATGATATCTCAACATAGTGACTATTTTTACATTTTTTGCCGCTACATTGTGATATTCTGTGTATATTTTTGCATCTGAACACTGTCTATGTTTTTTGACATATTACGTTTTCTGTCATGCTACGCTGTATGCTCAATTATATCACTAGAAACCAGCATTTATTTAATGGGTATATGATTTAAATGCAAGACATTAATCATTGTTCATTATTTTCAGAAAGAAATAACGTGTAAAAGAAATACATTAAACAGAAATGGGAATTTCACCTTCGGAAGACCGAAAGAAGATGCAATACCTCGTCACGAAGAGTAAATGGATCAGAATTAACAAGCATTAACAAGAATATACTATACACATCGTATGATAGCACTCATAACTAATTTTTTCTTTCAGAATACGAGGCGATTGATGCAGACTGTCAGACAGAACTACACATCTTAGTTTTAGTGATGAAATATGCTAGAAATGAGGAACTCTATACTATGAATAGTTGTATAATGAATAATGAAGTGACTTTTTTGTAGATGATAATGAATGATGATGAATAATGATGCAGAATATGCTAATATGGATAATGAAATTTTTCTTTACAGGTGATGATAATAATGGAATTATGATGATATGGATAATGAAGTTTTTCTTTGCAGATGAAAATAGTGTTGAAGTTTATATATTTACTGTTAGTTAAGAAATGCTATGTAGTTATTTAGGTATTTGTTGCAGTTCGTTTTGACAGTATGTCTTATGTCGCATGGTACGATGACTGAAGATTTTGGAAAGGACAGCTAGAGAACATATATACATATATATTTTTACACGTTTCCTTACCTGTTAATTCTAAGTTCACTACTTTTCAGCATAACATGCATTTCTTCTTTCAGCTCAGTAATCCACTTTGTATTTTTTCCAGGAGAAGCTTTTCATGACACTTACTAAACCTGTTACTTATTAAACCTGTTCTACTACTTGCATTTTTTTTACCCAGTTGTGTCTATCATTTATAAATGTGAACACATATACTGCCTTTGTTTCATAACCTTGCTACAGCTGACTCATGATGAATGACGTTACACATCTTTATTTCCAGCAATAAGTCAAAAGGAAAAATATTTTCATGCCCCAGCAATTAATTATCGATCCCAACACAATGCATTGCTAGCAAAAAAAAAAAAAAAATTATTACCAGTCCCAACTATTACCAGTATACAACCAAATAATGCTACCAGTTTAAGATATATTTCTAGTTCTAAATATAATACAAATTTCTCTGTTGTATTGAATCCATTATGTCTATTTATTAGTCGACTACAGACCTTGAGTAATAGTTACAGTGTGTTACATTTTAAATATGTCCTATGTCACTTGAATGATGAGTTCTGAGTAAGACTGAATGATGACTTATGCATTAATGCTATTCCAGTAATTAACTCTTATTTTGAATGATGACTTCTGAATAATACTGAATAATGTTTTGTAAAACTATATGAATACTTTGTAACTGGCCAATGAGTGCCAATAATTACTGCAATCAGATTTTTACAGTGTGTGTGCACTTCATTTCATTTGTTAATAAGATTAGTTGTCCTAAATATGCTAAAGACTTCTACAGTGCGTGTGCACTTTATTTCACTCCATGATATGTTTTGTAAAAATTCTAAAGACTTCTACAGTGCGTGTGCACTTTATTTCACTCCATGAGATGTTATGTAAAAATGCTAAAGACTTATACAGCGCTTGTGCACTTTATTTCACTCCATGATATGTTATGTAAAAATGCTAAAGATTTCTACAGTGCGTGTACGCTTTATTTCACTCCTTGATATGTTTATTTGTTGTAAAAATGCTAAAGAGTTTTACAGTGCCTGTGCGCTATATGTCATTTGTTAATATGACTTGTATTCATTGCGTATACATTTTGTGATTTGCTGATATATTCTGAACCACAGTGCGTGTGCACTTATGTCATTTGTTAATATGATTTGTATTCATTGCCTATACATTTTGTGATTTCCTGATATGTTCTGTACTACAGTGCGTGTGCACTTTTTGTCATTTGTTAATATGTTTTGTACTCATTGTGTATACATTTTGTCATTGCTTGATATGTTCCGTACTACAGTGCGTGTGCACTTTTGCCATTTGTTAATATGTTTTGTACTCATTGTGTACACATTTTGTCTTTGCTTGATATGTTCTGTACTCAGTGCATGTGCACTATATTTTATGTTCTGCACTTATATATATGTATATATTCTGTGATTGTAAAATTAGTTAATTAGGAAATATTTGTCGCTCATGGCAAGTCCAATTGACTCACCATCGCTGCCAAATTTTTGCCCCCCCCCCCCCCCCCAGTGGAGGGTCATGTAAGAGGTGAGGTATGCGCTATATGCGATGCCTGCAATAGGCAAGACTTAGGAGAGTCTCTGACCAGAGAGCAGTATGTCGTTAGTTGTTGCTTGTCACTAGTCTGCGCTTGACTGCGCGTGTCGACAATAGTCTTGAGTAGTCTGCGTGAGTCGGCGGGTGTCCGCTGTCTGCCCTGCTCGGGACTCTGGTCAGGACTCTGGAGGATGAGTATTGATTTAGAAGGTAAAGAAGCAGCCTTGCGCATATCTAGTAATGTATGTTAATTTGTCATCCAATTTCTTTTAAAAAAAATGCCCCAATAATAATTTTTATAATATAAAATAATTTTTTTTTTAAAAAAGCATTCATTTCAATTTAAAGATTTTATCCAATGAATAATTATTCCTTTCACGAATCACAAAGTATAGGCCAGCATTGCACGGAGCTGTACCGAAAATTTTTTATGTAAGAGCAGATATATTCTCAGTTTTATTGAGATAAGAATTTTAGTTTTTTATTCAGAATACAGGGCCGAGGCGCAGCTCTGCTGTCGTCATGAAATTTACCAGGTTACTGAATTTTTTTTATTATTTTGGTGTTTAGGAATTTTTCTGTTTCGAACTTAACATTAAATGAGAAAATAATTTTGTGGGAAAATTAAATGTGAATGCATTTGTGCACAGATACTATAAATGGGAGCCAATTTTGTTCAGAGGTTACAATATTTAAAAAATTCATTTAGTTATTATTTCTGTGGGGGGTTTACGCTTGGCTCATATTTTTAAATGTAAATAATTCTGTGGGAAGGTTACAAGTTTCGGAACATCAATGCTGTTGATGACCTGAATGGAGATTGTCAGCTCAGAAATGGTTTTGGGGTTATTGCTGTACACCTTGTCTTTAATATAGCCCCACAAAAAGGAGTCACATGTTTACAGATCCGGAGAATATGACGGCCAATCGAGCCCCAAACCAGCGGCGTCTGGGTACTTCAGAGTCAGAATGCGGTCCTCAGAGTGCTCCTCCAGGACATAAAATACTCTCCTGCTTCGATGGGGTCGAGCTCTGTCTTGCATGAACCACATCTTTTCGAAAAAAGGGGCACTTTGGATAATAGGGATGATATCATCTTCCCAAAAGATTCACGTACCGTCTGGTAGTCACCGTGCCGCCAAGGAATGTCGCACCGATTTTTTCGTAACTGGACATAACGCACCACACAGTCACCCGATTTCTCGATCGCAAAAAGCAGATTCTCAGTCCCCCAAAGGCACCAACTTTACTTATTGACGAACCCATCCAAATGAAAATGGGTTTCGTCGCTAAACCAAACCATACAGCGCATACTAATTCTCATCATGCCCCGTGGCTAATAGTGCAGTTTTAACGTCCTAATGCGAACCGTTCAGAAGTTATGACGATTTTATTTCATATAGTTCAATAATTGTCACTCTGTATTTCACGTCATTTCTCCTGAATTAAGTGTCATAAATGGTATAATTTTGTAGGCACATTCAGCGAGGTATGTGAATACTCTACGCAAAATGTGTTACGAATGGAGTTAGTAGCAACGAAGTAATAAATTTAAACTTCATGCACGATGCGGCAGATTTTCACGCATCTCACTCTTTATGAAGTCATATCTCGTGAACTGTGTGTCGTACAATGATATAATTTTGCCCTTACATTCAGGCATACTGCCTGTAAAATGTGTTGCAAATACAGTTAGTGGTAAAGAAGTAATAAATTACAACGTCATGTCTCATGCGGTACTTTTATTTCTTGAACAGCTGTTCTTACCCTCACAGTGATCCTCGCCTGATGCTAAGATGTTTCTGTACCAAGTTTGGTTGAAATCGGACCAGTGCTTTAGGAGGTGGGGAACATAAAAACACATACACACACAAACACACACACACACACACGCACACACACACACACAAATACAACTGCTTTGTAATGTACAAGGAAAATATCAATTATTGCAGAACACAATTCTGTTACATGAACAAGAAACTCCTAGAATACATTACAAACAATAAGATGAAAACAAAAATTATACTATTGTATGTTTTGACAGGAAGGAAACCTGCTTCCTTTACTGTCCAAAACCCACAACGTTGAATGCTACCAGTACACTATGGGGATAAATTGCAATCTGGTACTTCAGTATTGTTTAGTGTGTAGTCTCTTGTGTTTTTACCTCTGATGTGTCATACTGACATTAAGTTGTAAGAAATCAAACGGAGCCTGAAGTTTGAGTGATGATTCTGCAAATGTACTGTTGCCTTGAAATAGCATATTGCACATTATAATGCCAAAACTACGAAATACGGCAAATCAAGAACGCGACTGTTGGACGTCATTTTGCGGTCACTTCCTAGTATGCCAGGCGTCGTGCTAACTTCTTCCCCTACAGAAGCTCTTTTGCTATAGAAGCTCTTTGGCTGAGCAGCATAATAGCATAGAGAGAGAGAAAAAATTTTATGTTCAGGATATAAGAAGTCCACATAGAGCAGGCCTATTCTCGCTTAGGGTTGTGGGGAGTTCTGCACTAACCTCTTTGGCGGACAGGCTTTCCCAGCCTCGTGTAGCCCGGGTCCATAGATTTTCGTGAAGATTTGCACTTTTTGTTGCTGCTGGATCCTGTTAGGGGCATTTACGGTGATGTGTCAGGATTATAGCACGCTGAATGGGTACGACTGTGGCTTTTTGCAAGAGCTGACAGCGTATTTTATTCGTTGGTAGTTCGTGGTTCTCGTTTTGCAAATATACGAGATGTGGCTATAAAATAAAGGGACTAGTGCTGTCGGTAAGTACCAATGCGCTGAAGATGAACGACCAATAGCTTGGTGTGTGTGGCCTTCTGAAGTAAATGGGCCCCTATGCCGTCTGTAGAGAAATCAGATTGCGTGAGAGGTGTTATTTTGTTTTGCCAAAAAACATGATAAATGTACTAATAGAGCGACGAATTGCTGTGAAGTTTCGCTTGAAACCTGTGAAAACTGCTGCGGAAACCCATCTTTTACTAAAATATGTTTGTGGTGAAGACTGTTATTTATCACATATGGGGTATTTTGAATGGTTCCAGTGTTGCCAAGATGGCCGACAGGACACTGTAGATGGCTCGTGTCTGCGACGCCTTCCAACATAAAAAAGGATGAAAATATCGAAAAAGCAGATAATCTGATTCGGTTTGACCGTCGGTTAAGTGTTCGATCGTTTCTGGAACTGCAGGAACTGACGAAGAATGCGTAACATGAGAAAAGTGCTTGTGAAACTGGTGCCCAAAATTATCACGATCGAGCAGAAGGAAGTTCGCGAAAACTTTATACTTCCTCTCTGGATACCACCGAAAATGATCGTAATTTTTTGGAAATAATGATAACAAGTGATGAACTTTTGCTTTCTCTTGGGATCTAGAAACAAAGCGCCCACCCATGCATTGAAAGGACCCAACCTCACTGAGAGCGAAAGAAGCTCGAATGTGCAAATCAGCATTCAAAGCGATGGTGACTGGTTTTTATTCGATATTAAAGGTGTTGTGTGCGTTCAGTAGACTCCTGAAGGTCAAATTATTGTTTTGGTGTATAGGTTCGTAGCGTTTTTCAGGAAATTTAATAAACGTAACAGGTGCGCGTAACAGAGACCTTTACCGAGCGAGGTGGCGCAGAGGTTAGACACTGGACTCGCATTCGGGAGGACGACGGTTCAATCCCGCGTCCGGCCATCCTGATTTAGGTTTTCCGTGATTTCCCTAAATCGCTCCAGCAAATGCCGGGATGGTTCCTTTCAAAGGGCACGGCCGACTTCCTTCCCACTCCTTCCCTAATCCGATGAGACCGATGACCACGATGTCTGGTCTCCTTCCCCAAAAACAACCAACAACAACAACAGAGACCTTAGTCGTAACATATTCTCCTTCGCTATTTACAGCAGCCTACCAACGCTGGTGTAACTTTCCTATTCTTCGACTGTAGAAACGCGTGGTTTTGAGGCGAAGAACTCGTCGAGCTACAAAACTTTTTCCATTTCGTTCCAGGGTTGGTACAGCAACCAGTATGTGTGATGTGAAGAAAAAAGCTTTTTCCATTTCATTCCAGGGTTGGTACAGCAACCAGTATGTATGATATGAAGAAACAAGCAGTCTTGGTTGCAGTGTTAATTTTTTTTTATTATTTCCCAGTGACGCGTTTCAGATTTATTTAGGCGTCCTCCGATTGGAAGATATTTGGTAGCAATGGGTACTTTGGATACCGCGCATAAAATATCCCAGCAGGTAAATGCCCCTTGTTAAAGGTGTCCATATTACGGCATGTGACACAGTACAACGCAGACCTAAGGGGATCAGCAGACCAACAGCAAATCTTTAGGCCACAAACGTATTCTGGCTGCATACATCACACTGGATATGAAAACATACAAGGCCCCTTGGTACCCATCGCTACCAACCATCAACCAATTCGAAGATGCCTAAATAAAAGTGATATGCGTCATTGCGAACTAAATAAAAAATTACCATTGGAACGAAGACTGCTTGTTTCTTCATATCGCCGAGTCGTACTCGGAGAGCATTTTCATCCAGAAAGGAAGACATTTTGGTTGTTCGATAGAGAGCAGAAAGGATGAAAATCTGAGGGCACAAGATCATGTGAATTAGGTGGGTGCGGAATGACTTTCCAGTACGTCAACTGGTCAACATGACACCAAAATATCGTCAGCTACGTTTTAATTACTGACAGTCCCGAAGCCTGGCTCACGTCCCCGTCCTGCAAGATAGCTCGATGCTTGTTACGCCGTACGAGCAGGTCTGTCTTCACATCACTACGCACCGCTAAAATCGCTAACCAAAGATGGTTTCCCACCAAATGCAGCCAATCCTCACATTCGGGAGGACGACAGTTCAAACCTGAGTCGAGCAATCCAGATTCAGGTTTCCGTGATTTCCTTAGGTTGCTCCAAGCAAAAAAAATTCTGGGATGGTTCCTTTGAAAGGGCTCGGCCGATTTCCTTCCCCATACTTGACACAATCAGAGCTTGTACTCCGTCTCTAATGACCTCGATGTCTTCTTTCCTTCTTCCCTGCAGCTATCGCGTGTGCTTTCTCGACCGAACTTCCCTTACTGGTCACAGGCGTCGATGCGAGCGGTATTTCCGCTGTGGAGCGCCTCGGTGTGTAGCCCGGCGGCGCCTGAGCTGCCGCCTTCCCCAGACGCCGTCGCGCCAACTTACACGGTCCGCCGACCTTTGGCACTCCGCCTCGGCGCTAACCGCGGCGAGGCTAATGAAAATAATGGCCTGTGTTTGACAGCGTAATAAAGCGGGCGCCGCTAAGCGTATTAGGCGGCCCGCTCCCGCGCTCGCCGATATCTTTTTGTCGCGGCCGAGCGCTCCCCGAGCTGGTGTTTGACAGCCGTCGGCTGTCCTATTAAAGGGCGCGCTGCCAGCGCCCGCTTTAAGTTCACCGCCCCGGACGGCGGCAGCGACTGCGTATTAAGAGGTTTCGTCCTGATATCTAACTCTGTACGACGTCACTCTTAATGCAGTTGCTGGTGCGAAAAGCAAGTGACAAGAAAATCCTCAGGTGACTTTAAGAAGACGCCCGATATAATGGACCGCTCTTGCATCTATATTTTGGCAACAGTTCGCGATACTGATATGCAGAAATGCTGGTTTAAAACGAAGGAAGAAAACTGGACGTTAGTGTCTACTCGACAACGCTGTCAAAAAAGAAAAAAAAAACATTTACGCAGTTGTACTGGGTGTGATGTACCTTTCTCAAATGGTTCAAATGGCTCTGAGCACTATGGGACTCAACTGCTGAGGTCATTAGTCCCCTAGAACTTAGAACTAGTTAAACCTAACTAACCTAAGGACATCACACACATCCATGCCCGAGGCAGGATTCGAACCTGCGACCGTAGCGGTCTCGCGGTTCCAGACTGCAGCGCCTAGAACCACACGGCCACTTCGGCCGGTGATGTACCTTTCTCATTTCCCACCTTATACACTACTGGCCATTAATATTGCTACACCAAGAAGAAATGCAGATGATAAACGGGTATTCATTGGACAAATATATTATACTAGAACTGACATGTGATTACATTTTCACGGAATTTGGGTGCATAGATCCAGAGCAATCAGTACCCATAACAACCACCTCTGGCCCTAATAACGGCATTGATACGCCTGGGCATTAAGTCAAACAGAGCTTGGATGGCGTGTACAGGTACAGCTGCCCATGCAGCTTCAACACGATACCACAGTTCATCAAGAGTAGTGACTGGCGTATTGTGACGAGCCAGTTGCTCGGCCACCATTGACCATACGTTTTCAATTGGTGAGAGATCTGGAGAATGTGCTGGCCAGGGCAGCAGTCGAACATTTTCTGTATCCAGAAAGGCCCGTACAGGACCTGCAACATGCGGTCGTGCATTATCCTGTTGAAATGTAGGGTTTCACAGGAATCGAATGAAGGGTACAGCCACGGGTCGTAACATATCTGAAATGTAACGGCCGCTGTTCGAAGTGCCGTCAATGCGAGCAAGAGGTTACCGAGACGTGTAGCCAATGGCACCCTATACCATCACGCCACGTGATACGCCAGTATGGCGATGACGAATTCACGCTTCCAATGTGCGTTCACCGCGATGTCGCCAAACACGGATGCGACCATCATGATGCTGTAAACAGAACCTGGATTCAACTGAAAAAATGACGTTTTGCCATTCGTGCACCCAGATTCGTCGTTGAGTACACCGTCGCAGGCGCTCCTGTCTGTTATGCAGCGTCAAGGGTAACCACAGCCATGGTCTGCGAGTTGATAGTCCATGCTGCTGCAAACGTCGTCGAACTGTTCGTGCAGATCGTTGTTGTCTTGCAAACGTCCCCGTCTGTTGACTCAGGGATCAAGACGTGACTGTACGATCCGTTAGAGACATGCGGATAAGATGCCTGTCATCTCGACTGCTAGTGATACGAGGCCGTTGGGATCCAGCACGGCTTTCCGTATTACCCTCCTGAACCCACCGATTCCATATTCTGCTAACAGTCATCGGATCACGACCAACACGAGCAGCAATGTCGCGATACGATAAACCGCAATCGCGATAGCCTACAAGCCGATCTTTATCAAAGTCGGAAACGTGATGTTACGCCTTTCTCCTTCTTACACGAGGCATTACAACAACGTTTCACCAGGCAACGCAGGCAACTGCTTTTTGTGTATGAGAAATCGGTTGGAAACTTTCCTCATGTCAGCACGTTGTAGGTGTCGCCACCGGCGCCAACCTTGTGTGAATGCTCTGAAAACCCAATCATTTGCATATCACAGTATATTCTTCCTGTCGGTTTTATTTCGCGTCCGTAGCACGTCATCTTCGTGGTGTAGCAATTTTAATGCATTGCCACCTGTCTAGGAGACTGGCTTCACTGTTGTTGTTGTTGTGACCCTCAGCCCGAAGACTGGCCTGTTGCAGCTCTCTATGCAAGTCTATCTCATGCGAGCCTCTTCATCTCCGAGTAACTACTGGGACCTATATCCTTCTCAATTTGCTTACTGTATTTATCTCTTGGTCTCCCTCGACGACTTTTGCCCCCGTGCCTCCCTCCAGTGTTAAACTTGATGCCCCAGAACATGTCCTACCATCCGATCCCTTCTTCTAGTCGGAATGTACCGCAAATTTCTCTTCTCCTCAATTCTGTTAGATACCTCCTCATTAGTCACGTAATCTATCCATCTAATCTTCAGCGTTCTTCTGTAGCACCACACCTCAAAAGATTCTGTTCTCTTTTTCTCTAAATTGTTTATCGTCCATGTTTCACTTGCATGCATAGGTAAACTCCACACAAATACTTTCAGAAGTGTACATCCTCACTACTTCGACCATCATAAGCTACACTCCTGGAAATGGAAAAAAGAACACATTGACACCGGTGTGTCAGACCCACCATACTTGCTCCGGACACTGCAAGAGGGCTGTACAAGCAATGATCACACGCACGGCACAGCGGACACACCAGGAACCGCGGTGTTGGCCGTCGAATGGCGCTAGCTGCGCAGCATTTGTGCACCGCCGCCGTCAGTGTCAGCCAGTTTGCCGTGGCATACGGAGCTCCATCGCAGTCTTTAACACTGGTAGCATGCCGCGACAGCGTGGACGTGACCCATATGTGCAGTTGACGGACTTTGAGCGAGGGCGTATAGTGGGCATGTGGGAGGCCGGGTGGACGTACCGCCGAACTGCTCAACACGTGGGGCGTGAGGTCTCCACAGTACATCGATGTTGTCGTTAGTGGTCGGCGGAAGGTGCACGTGCCCGTCGACCTGGGACCGGACTGCAGCGACGCACGGATGCACGCCAAGACCGTAGGATCCTACGCAGTGCCGTAGGGGACCGCACCGCCACTTCCCAGCAAATTAGGGACACTGTTGCTCCTGGGGTATCGGCGAGGACCATTCGCAACCGTCTCCATGAAGCTGGGCTACGGTCCCGCACACCGTTAGGCCGTCTTCCGCTCACGCCCCAACATCGTGCAGCCCGCCTCCAGTGGTGTCGCGACAGGCGTGAATGGAGGGACGAATGGAGACGTGTCGTCTTCAGCGATGAGAGTCGCTTCTGCCTTGGTGCCAATGATGGTCGTATGCGTGTTTGGCGCCGTGCAGGTGAGCGCCACAATCAGGACTGCATACGACCGAGGCACACAGGGCCAACACCCGGCATCATGGTGTGGGGAGCGATCTCCTACACTGGCCGTACACTACTGGTGATCGTCGAGGGGACACTGAATAGTGCACGGTACATCCAAACCGTCATCGAACCCATCGTTCTACCATTCCTAGACCGGCAAGGGAACTTGCTGTTCCAACAGGACAATGCACGTCCGCATGTATCCTGTGCCACCCAACGTGCTCTAGAAGGTGTAAGTCAACTACCCTGGCCAGCAAGATCTCCGGATCTGTCCCCCATTGAGCATGTTTGGGACTGGATGAAGCGTCGTCTCACGCGGTCTGCACGTCCAGCACGAACGCTGGTCCAACTGAGGCGCCAGGTGGAAATGGCATGGCAAGCCGTTCCACAGGACTACATCCAGCATCTCTACGATCGTCTCCATGGGAGAATAGCAGCCTGCATTGCTGCAAAAGGTGCATATACACTGTACTAGTGCCGACATTGTGCATGCTCTGTTGCCTGTGTCTATGTGCCTGTGGTTCTGTCAGTGTGATCATGTGATGTATCTGACCCCAGGAATGTGTCAATAAAGTTTCCCCTTCCTGGGACAATGAATTCACGGTGTTCCTATTTCAATTTCCAGGAGTGTATTTTGCTTCCCAAACAGAAAACCTCACCTATTAGTTTAAGTGTCTCGTTTCCTTGTTTAATTCCCTCAGCATCACCTGATTTAATTCGACTACATTCCATTATCCTCGTTTTGCATTTGTTGATGTTCATCTTATATCCGCCTTTCAAGAAACTGTCCATTCCGTTCAACTGCTCTTCCAAGTCCGTTGCTGTCTCTGACACAATTACAATGTCATCGGTGAACCTCAAAGTTTTTATTTCTTCTCCCTAGAATTTAACTCCTACTCCTACTCCTTTACTGATTGCTCAACATACAGATTGAATAACATCGGAGGGATAGGCTACACTCCGTTCTCAACCACTGCTTTATTTTCGTGCCACTCGAGTTTATAACTGCCCTCTGGTTTCTGTACAAATTGTAAATCCCTGTGTTTTACCCCTGCCACCTCTAGAATTTGTGCATTAGGATTGCTTGTCTCACTTTATTTCAAAACCCCGTCAGAGGACTAGAAACCTAGTAAAATGTCGAAGGCCCTACTCCATTCTTGAATATCCGCGGTTTGTTTGTTGCTTCGGAGAAATAGAGAGAAATTTAAACAAAATACTTCGGTATAGCTTTTCCGGCTCTTGAAGCCATTACTATATCCCCACAGATTACACCTGTGAGAGGGGTCCACTTGTACGTGGAGCCCGATTTTGTAATATATTTCATGAAAAATGACATGAAATGGTTATCACATGTAGAAGAGATTGTGTCTTTGACACCACTGAACCAAAGATGTTGCCTGATGGCAGAATCGATTGTAAGCAGGGGCGCGCGAACTGCATAGGTAGTTGCCTCGGCACTCTGTTAAAGATAGAATGTAGGACTTTAAGCTAGTGGCTAGCTGTGAGAATTTAGCTGTCGGCCTATGGATGCAGCATAATAGAGTTTTGTAAGGTAATGAAAATTTGTGTATTTAGTTTTAAGTATGCAGCAACGCAATGTGGCTTTTACTGAACTTACAGTACTGATCTTTGGATGTAGGAACAAAATATTTGCCATCGGATTTAATTTATAGGTCGATTAGGTATGCCCGATTTGGAATATTTTGTGTTTTATAATCCTGATAAAGACAAGTTAAATTTCGAAATCTATTTTGTCGAACGATGTCAGACCTTTTGTCATGTAACCATCCAAGTATTGTTAACTACGTCAGTAAGTGAGAATTGTAGAACAGTTGAGAAGTTCACTGATTTTGAAGTTAATGTAAAATGTTTCATATTACACTCCTGGAAATTGAAATAAGAACACCGTGAATTCATTGTCCCAGGAAGGGGAAACTTTATTGACACATTCCTGGGGTCAGATACATCACATGATCACACTGACAGAACCACAGGCACATAGACACAGGCAACAGAGCATGCACAATGTCGGCACTAGTACAGTGTATATCCACCTTTCGCAGCAATGCAGGCTGCTATTCTCCCATGGAGACGATCGTGGAGATGCTGGATGTAGTCCTGTGGAACGGCTTGCCATGCCATTTCCACCTGGCGCCTCAGTTGGACCAGCGTTCGTGCTGGACGTGCAGACCGCGTTAGACGACGCTTCATCCAGTCCCAAACATGCTCAATGGGGGACAGATCCGGAGGTCTTGCTGGCCAGGGTAGTTGACTTACACCTTCTAGAGCACGTTGGGTGGCACGGGATACATGCGGACGTGCATTGTCCTGTTGGAACAGCAAGTTCCCTTGCCGGTCTAGGAATGGTAGAACGATGAGTTCGATGACGGTTTGGATGTACCGTGCACTATTCAGTGTCCCCTCGACGATCACCAGTGGTGTACGGCCAGTGTAGGAGATCGCTCCCCACACCATGATGCCGGGTGTTGGCCCTGTGTGCCTCGGTAGTATGCAGTCCTGATTGTGGCGCTCACCTGCACGGCGCCAAACACGCATACGACCATCATTGGCACCAAGGCAGAAGCGACTCTCATCGCTGAAGACGACACGTCTCCATTCGTCCCTCCATTCACGCCTGTCGCGACACCACTGGAGGCGGGCTGCACGATGTTGGGGCGTGAGCGGAAGACGGCCTAACGGTGTGCGGGACCGTAGCCCAGCTTCATGGAGACGGTTGCGAATGGTCCTCGCCGATACCCCAGGAGCAACAGTGTCCCTAATTTGCTGGGAAGTGGCGGTGCGGTCCCCTACGGCACTGCGTAGGATCCTACGGTCTTGGCGTGCATCCGTGCGTCGCTGCGGTCCGGTCCCAGGTCGACGGGCACGTGCACCTTCCGCCGACCACTGGCGACAACATCGATGTACTGTGGAGACCTCACGCCCCACGTGTTGAGCAATTTGGCGGTACGTCCACCCGGCCTCCCGCATGCCCACTATACGCCCTCGCTCAAAGTCCGTCAACTGCACATACGGTTCACGTCCACGCTGTCGCGGCATGCTACCAGTGTTAAAGACTGCGATGGAGCTCCGTATGCCACGGTAAACTGGCTGACACTGACGGCGGCGGTGCACAAATGCTGCGCAGATAGCGCCATTCGACGGCCAACACCGCGGTTCCTGGTGTGTCCGCTGTGCCGTGCGTGTGATCATTGCTTGTACAACCCTCTCGCAGTGTCCGGAGCCAGTATGGTGGGTCTGACACACCGGTGTCAATGTGTTCTTTTTTCCATTTCCAGGAGTGTAGATTCTGTGAAGGAGAAACTTGATTTTGAATACAATTTTCCAGCTGAAGAAGTAGGTCTTAGCATATCCGGTTATCAGTACGTCATCCTCTACCATGTCGTGTGACATTCTTCGCATGAAGATATTTTACGGTCGGCATTGCACTTCGCTGAGCCAAGATTGAATATTTTGTACGCCTAGTGTGGAGACAACAGAATACCAAGATTACATCCGTTGCGTCTCAAGAGATAAGAAAGATGTATTTCATTGTTTATTTGCACAGGGAATCTTATCAGTTTATTGCACAGGGCCATAGAGCTCGATGCTCACGAGACTGAGTAAATTTCAGAGGGATTGATTTCATTATAGGCATTTCCATATTAGGTTGTTTAATTTTTCTTTGGATTATAGTAAAACTAATTAAACACACCATTTGCTCATCAACACATCACACAGTAAATATGGATAACACAAAGTTATTTTTAAAGAGCGTTACACACCTAGCTATAACAACAGCGAGTCAACAACGGTGAGTCAAGCAGCTGCATGCAGCGCTGGTAGGAAATGGTGCCAACAGAAACTACTTGCTTTCTCACTGGCTGCTATAGTGAAAGCTATGGAAGACTACCCTTCTGTCTGCGAGACTACCCGCTTATTTCCTTCTTTTCATTGATTTAGCGCTACCAGGACTCACCAGGCGGTTATACTGAGCCAGCTGGAAACATCCACAAGCTTTCTTGTCCAGCACACCTGTTAGCTCCTATGGACATTATCACCATCTGAAGAAAATGTCAAACCCATCTCCTTTTCTTCGTACCCCAAATAGTGAAACAGAATTACACTGCGTGAGGATAGAAATGAGCCGGTATCTATAAAAAAAATCATCTTGTCATTCTTATAAACGAATTCAGACAACGCAGGCGAAGTAATGAAGAACAACGTGATCACTACATCTATTTTATAGATCTTGGAAGTCTCTTGATTACCAAATGAAGCTATGTAGCACATCAACGATGTTGTTGAGAGGGCTTGTCAACTAACTAAACTACCTGTTATGGAATAAGCCTTATAGCTGGACAATTTCTCTGGATCACCACCTGAATGTGGTGTTGTAGAATCTGTCCTTAAAATGAATAGCTATAAACTTCTTTCATAAATTCAAAATTCGAAATTCACCGATCTTTAATTGCGTCCTTAAAATCCTATCGGTGATGACCGGGTCTCTTGCAGTCTCTAATGTTCACACCAGACAGAACGGACATAAGCGGGGCTTTATACGTAGTTCTTATCTAGCAGGAAGTAAAAGCGCACACAGTACAGATCAACTGATCATTGGAAATATGACAATAGCCACCAACATTCCTTAGCTAGAACAGTCAGGAGACCTTAGTCAGCAGTTTCAGCGACTGAGGTCCAGTGACTGTTCTAGACATCAGCTTACAGTGATTTTGCTGTAACTGGCGCTGAATCTCTGTACCAGGAGAAATCTTTAATTATCTGTATCCCTTAAACTAATTAAGTTTGGGCTAATGTAAATAATTTACTCAAAAGAGGAAAAATAGCTCTTTAATTTGGATGTCGTTTTTCCTTTCAAATTTACTTATTAGCTCATAAGATGTTCGCTATGGTTAGTTGTACGAAATTTTAATTCTAATAACTTCTGCTTGCCATCATATCTGACGAAACTGATCAGCTCATTGCCATGAGGACAACAAACTAAATGATCTGAATAATAAAGTTTTATGGTGGGGGTAATTTGTTTCTACGTTTTTGAGAATTTGCTTAGCATGTGTTTAATGTAGAAACTTAAAAACTGGAATTTTGGAAAGAAAGTTAGCGAAAATTTTCTATAGACCATAGGGCTGCATACAAAGTAGGATGATTGGGCCAACTTTTTTTGTCACAGGCTGTGTACCTAATGAGTCCTGGTCATTCATTTTTTGTGACGTGTGGGAGTGTATTTAGTGACGTTGGCTCAACATGGACTGCAATGCTTTTGGTGTATCGCGCAGCATATCCCCTGTACACCCCCCTCAAAAGACCGAAAGGAAATGACAGAGACTGTTCTGAATCTGTCTCCCATTCAGCTGATAATGTACTTCCCGACCTCTCAAGAATCGAGAACGAAACGTTAGGCAACGAGGTGCTTAACGAGCCAGTATCAGGCTGCGAGGAAACATGATCTCGAGTACTTTATATAAGCCATGCGAGGTGCAAGACAAAATTATATGGTTAATCTCGCTACCTGGGCGGTAGTTATTGAATCCTCGGCGTCAGGCGAGATCTGGTGTAGCGCTTTTTGCCTGGTGTGTATCGGAGAACCTGCCATCCGATCACGACACAGCAGCAGACTCGTTCGCTACCCTCGCCCGAACCATAATCATCGTTAATGAAATTATAATTATAGCGATACTCCTTTCGTCAGTCCCGTCGGGACGACAATTAGCTGCACAGCGGGCTTTTAAACGTTCATCTGATAATCTGGACCAGTCGGCTTCGTGACGGACCAAAGCAATTATATCCGAGTTGGCAATGCGACCCTGGGGATTTATTATCTTCCATCCAGAGTACGTAAACATCGCTGCCTTCCTGCAGATAGCGCCACTATCCGGTGTCGGACAACGTTGCCCATCCGCTGTTCTTCGCCCTGCAAGAACCGTGATCCAGGTGGGCGTTCATTTCGAACAAGCACATACCAGTGAAACAACTAGTTGAATCTGTGACTTGAAGAAAGGCTCCCAGAATCTCAGTGGTGCTATCTCATGTGAGTGCCATCAAACTAATAGTTCAAAATGGTTCTGAGCACTATGGGACTTAACATCTGTGGTCATCAGTCCCCTAGAACTTAGAACTACTTAAACCTAGCTAACCTAAGGACACCACACACATCCATGCCCAAGGCAGGATTCGAACCTGCGACCGTAGCAATCGCGCGGTTCCGGACTGAGCGCCTTAACCGCGAGACCACCGCGGCCGGCTCAAACTGATAGAGCTGGCAAATGAAGTGCAGAGCAGATGAAAGTTAAACAACACAACGAGACAAGTGATAAAACGCCTTTTATACTCTTTACGCAACAGTACCATTGTTTGAGGTCTTGCGAAAGGAACTTACATTTTTGGGCTGCGTGAGATGTAATGAAATAGTTACCAGTGTTAGGAATTGAACTCTCCAGTGGCAAACGTAATTGTTACATGAAACTACATGAAACTATTCAGAAATGTTTTGAATGTACAGATGAATTTTCGCTCTTCCTAGATTTTTACCACTGCCTACAAGTTCTTGCACGTCATATTATCCGCCTCGATTTCCCTGTCCGCCTTCCTTGCGCTGGGACTACCATTAATCACCTCCCGTCACACCCCTTATATTACTAGAATACATCCTATACAGAACGTAAACTTCATCAGTAAAATATATTTAATTAACATACCTCACTCAAACGGAATATTAACAACAATTACCACTTACTCATGACCTCCAGGTTCTGTTAAGCACCAGGACGTGCTAAAAAGTAATGCCTCCGAATTTTTATGTGAAAATTCTTAAAGCTTCGTAAATTAAACAAACGTTATCAACAATCTACATCTTTGCTATTCATGTCTACATATCTGCAGCCCTCTACTGCTAGAGGGCTCCGAAGTGTAGCGTGTAAAATGGCGATGTGTAACGTCACGGTGTCTGAGCTTGAAAACAACGTACTGTGATCGAGTTTCAAATTCGAGGAGTTCGTCAACACATGGAGCACTCCCTTCTTCAGCATGACAATGCCAGACCACAAACGATCGCTGTATCATCTGCTACATTCCTTAGGACGACTGTCATCGATCGTCCTCCATGCAGTCGCCGACTTGACACCACCCGAGTTTCAGCTCTTTATGATAGTAATGAAGTAGTTACAGTGAGTGTTCAGTGTTGTGTGTCTTTTCCGAAGAGTTGCGAACGGCCACCATACCGTCGCTGGGTGTGATTTTATATCTCTTGCGAACAGAATCCAGACTGTCGCCATGTTTTTAATTGTCTGTCTACTATGTTACCTGTCTGCATCCTGTGTATTTTTATTCGCTTTGCCAACCCTTTGCTTTATGTTTTAACTTTCCCCAATTTTCCACCGTTTTTACAACTTAAGTCCCCGTTTTATCGCCTGCTTTTTGTTTCTTAACTTCTCCTTACATTTTAAAAAGTCTGTAGGCTGCAGAGCAGCGTAATAAGCTGCTGCCAGCCCGCCCCCTTCGGGGGGAATCGAAATACAATAAAGGGAAAAAAAGATGAAGTAGTGCGAGCAGAGGTAAGGTTGTTGCTTCGTCAACAAAGCCAAACATTCTTCAGTGACGGCATCAACAAACTGGTCTCGCGTTGGGAGAGATGTGTTCGTTGCCAGAGTAAATATGTTGAGAAATAAATGTGTAGGCATGAAGAATAAAGATGTAAAATGTTAACAACGTTTGTTTTATTCAAAAACCTTTAAGAGTTTTCACATAAGAAATACGGAGGGATTAGTCTTCAGCACGCCCTCGTATCTCTCCTGTTACAGATTCTACAAGAAATCTATCCCTCCTGCTGGCTACAGTCCTCCTTTTCCTTTCTCCTTCGTAAATCAACGTTCTTGTTAGCTGCATCTCCAACTCTGACTAAAAAACTCACACAAAATCCTCATCCCTACCCCAGCTATCCCTCCCAGTAAATCTACACTAACTACCAGCATTTCTTCCCACGTACATACACACTTAACATACGTATAAACCACGCACGCCCGTGTCTCCTGCGTGCTGAGATTTGAAACCAACATGTAACTCATGTGACAGACAGCAAACACTGAGTGTCTACCCTTAAGCACTGTGTCTAGTAAAGCTGTTTACTCATTTGTAGTTAACATCAAACATTAATTTCAACAACTGAATGACTTTTTGTATTAGTATTACACACGCATTAGAACACTTAACGTAATTTCTTTGAAATTCCCAACATAGTTTTAACATGTGATCAGCTGAAATGGTGACAAACAATTTGAATATTACATTGGCAGTTCTTCCTATTTGCGAACGGCAACATTACAGCTCATCAGTGAATTCCTCACTACAGTGTTAGTGTGTGGTTCAGTTGAGAATCTAGGCCTGACGGGAGGCGTCCTAAGGTAATCCGTGCAGTTAGATTAGACCACTGTGTCCGGATGGCGCAGTGGTCAGCGGATCTGCCTAGTGAGCAGGAGACACGAGTTCGAATCCTACTCTAGCTCAAATTTTCGACATTCCCCATTGACTTAAATCAATGCCCAGTTGCAGCCAATGTCTGTAATTCCTTTGTGTCTTACTTCTCGCTGAGGTTACAAATTACTGTTTCAGTTTTTTCGCGTTTGTGCATTAAATTTGGTTTTTACAAAAACTCCACCTTCCGCAAAACGTTATTGAAGACTTCGGCTGTAAACAATGGTAAGCTTCAAGATTGTTGTTTTAAGAAATTGGGCAATGAAGTTTTAATAAAGTATCATAAATAAGATACGTTAGTTCACCCTTTGCTGTTCTTTCAGTCAGATAAGTCATTGTTTTAAAATATTTCTAGAGTGACAATATTTTTTTTAAATTGTAAATTTTATCCCAAATTTTATTCTTAAAAATACATCAATGAGTTTACTTGCAGACTGAATGCCGTTATCATGGGCTAGCATTGACTTCGCACTGTTTAAGTTTTCGGCGAGTTAACAAAACATTAACGTGAAACTTCACAAAAATACAAATTTAAAAGTTGCCAGTTGTTACACTTTATGATGCTAAGAAGTGCGTTATCAATTGTTGGTGTAATAAAACGTGCAATCTTAAATATTAATCTATAGCTATATTACCGTCTTACTACATCTCGTAAACGGTGTTAAGAGTGGCCCTTAACATTTCCGCCATCGCACTGTCACCCCGCAGGGTGGTTCAAATGGCTCTGAGCACTATGGGACTAAACAGCTGTGGTCATCAGTCCCCTAGAACTTAGAACTACTTAAACCTCACTAACCTAAGGACATCACACACATCCATGCCCGAGGCAGGATCGAACCTGCGACCGTAGCGATCACGCGGTTCCAGACTGAAGCGCCTAGAACCGCACGTCCACACCGGCCGGCCTCACCCCGCAGGTTCGTGTGTACTAGGGTAAGGGACACAATTAAAAATCGTTTACTTTCTTAAGTAATTGTTCGTTTTAAGTGATAAGCAACAACTTTATAATTGCCTTTGCGTTCAAAAACATGTTCAGAATATTTATCTAAATCGTAGTTATCCACATCATTTTAGGAATTGTACATATCTTCCTTGGAAAGCATTTTCCTGGCATGCCCACTGCACATGTTACTACTACTGGCAGCCATGTTTTTGGCACTAACCACTGTATCATGCGCACATCCTGGCAAAGTTGCCATTAGTGAGAATCTGAAACTAGGGATAGAGCCATCATTACTCCGTTTATCGTTGAACTGTCAACTACTATGAATAAAGAACATGCAATAACTCTTTTTCACCGACCGTAACTAACCATTATTTAAGGCGGAGGTCTTCAAGTCTCCTTTCTTATTTTTTGCCCAGTCATTTTGTGCCACCTGCGGGTTATCTTGCCTGGAACTTGTGTTTATTTCTTTAAAATATCATAAAAGCTTCTTGTTGAGTTTCTATATTATGCCTACGATTATTTCGTGGGATCGTTAACCTTAAGGCGCAGAAATTTAACATTCGATTTTACTACGTGAGCTGCTGTTATGAATTATATGTCTTTCGCAGTATGTTATGTGCAAAGCGTTCAAAAAATAATTGCTTTTGAATAATTTCCCAGGAACAGCAGGAGTTTTATAATCAACATGTATATACCGTACCACCAATTTCCAATCACTGGTCTTAGTACCTGGTGCTATCCTCGGTTTCCCCGTTGTTTACAGTGGTTGTTTGGTGGTAGCTGTTTTAGTTGTGGAGATATTAGTGTTTGAATCGGTAACCATCCCATCATGATAGTATCTCTCTTTCGTTCTATACATTTTAAAGGTGCAAAACTAGAGATTCTTCCACACTGATCTCGAGCGTGAACGAATATTATCGAGTTATCTAAAGCATTCTCGAACGTTGTAGAATACAGCTTGGAAATAGCACATATCACACTCATGGCGAAAA
The DNA here is from genome assembly GCF_021461395.2 of Schistocerca americana. Classification (NCBI taxonomy): domain Eukaryota; kingdom Metazoa; phylum Arthropoda; class Insecta; order Orthoptera; family Acrididae; genus Schistocerca; species Schistocerca americana. Next base: position 215,671,205 of record NC_060120.1, read on the forward strand.
ATCGTCTTAGCCCATGAGATGTGCCATGTAGTATAGACAGAGGAACAGCTCGTCAAAAAAGTGTATTTGTTTACAAAGAGAAACTACGTAAACGAAGTAGGGTTGTGCAAGAGCGATCAATTGTAGTACTACAAATGACTTACTTCGATAAGTAAATCAGTGAATGGAGAATGTGGTATGAGGGACTAAAAATATTTAATTCCATTGATACAATGATGAACCAAGCCGAAAGCATAAATTTACCAACAGAATTACCAACTCACTCAATGTTCCGCTCAAAAAATAAAGAAATAAAGTAAAAAATAAATGGAAATAATAAATAAATAAAATAAGAAAAGCTTTCAAACATATCATATAAGTGGAAATATTAGTCGGAAAAGAAATAGGGACGTCGGCATTTATACTACGAATTCCAAGAACTTAGCAATCAGCTTTAAAACGTTACTATCATAAAAGTACACGGCTAAACATTCCGATGTTAGGGGGTGAATTTAGAAGACTCGTGTTTCTTCCCAGCTCAGCTACATGTAGGCTGTTCGACAGAATATTTATTTTAATTCAGAAACCATATGAGAAAAGGGAAGACAAAGCGAGTGCCCCTTTTAGAGCCAGTTAGTGAAAAAAAAACATTCTAACACGAACAGTGTGTCCAGAAATACCCCTGATTAGTACGCAAATAAAAAATAGTTGCTTAAGGCGCCTGTTTTTAATATCATAAATTCACCAGATCAGTATATTGCTCTGCTTAAGCACAGTGTTTTACGAAAAAACACTAATGGTGCGACAAATCGTTTATACATCGAATCTTAAATTCTTGCATTATCATGGGGATTCTTGCATTATCATCAGAGATAATATCTTTACTTCGTCTTATGAGAAATGAATTCTTTGAGACTTGACTTCGGATTGGATTTTGAGGAACCATGCCTTAGATGAATGAGTACGCTGATGTGGTTAATCCACGGTTACTCCTGGCACTTTTTCTCTGACTGTAACGTCGCTGTTAGTTCTGACAATATTGTCTATGGGTAAAAATAACATGTGCCTAGGATCCAACTGAAACAGTACGTATTCCATCACTAATTCTCGGATCCGGGAAGGCTTAGAACATTTCATCTGCTATAGAAATGGCTCTAATAAACAATATGTTGTTCATATCAACCATACAGTTGATAAAGTCTTTACGTTCTGGTCATGAAAACAATCATGATTTACTGTACAGAAACATTCAGGGTCATCCTTAAGTATCGTGTACCTCTCAGCAACTACCCGTAACTATTGTGGATGCATTGGTCATAACACGCTGTGATATCACAACGAATCCTTTATCCCTTCGGTTGTGGACAGCTTGATGTCTAACATCAGGGATTGAGGTGGTGCATATTTGACGTACTTTTCCAGGTAGCTGGCCTCCGCCCCACCAAGCGGCTGCGCAATTTTAAGACTGCGACTGACAACGGAAGGAGAATAATAGCCCATCTCCCTCATCAACGTCATGCAGAGAATGTGACAGGTGTCATACCACCTCTGCAGAGTAATTTGATGACAGCTTAAGAATACCTAATAACACGAAGAGAATGTGGAACCCACTTAGTGGGTAAACAATGGCTTTCCGTACAGGCGTGAAGGTTGAAATATAATTTAGTCAACCTTTTTATTATACAGATATTCCAGTGAGATTCAACCGCGTAATCGTGTGACGGTGACAGAACCAAATCACAAAAAAATTCCAGGTACAAAAACACTAAGGCGTCCAGTCTGTAGAGCTCAGAAGATCCCGTCCCAGGAAAGCTGGTTGGACGAGATTCGAGAAATGTGTAAAGTCATGAAGAGCAGCAAAGAGATGCTCTAAGTTTTTGTTTTGTCCGTCCAGCGAATATTGATGGCTCAGTGTCAAGAGCATCACAGGTGAAAGACAAAATCTCCCTTTATGACCCGGCTGATTGTTTTAGTCTGCCACAAACAAAGGTTTAAGGATTTTTACCTATGTTTAATTCAAAGACTTTATCTGACAGCAGCGTAACATTTGCGTTAGTCAACGCATGTGTGAGTAAAAAATGATAAAATTAAATGCATTTTCCGCTGGTGCTTGGCAGAACATGGTAATAATACCAAATAGGAAACACCTCCTGATGTTCTGCAAAATTATATTTATTTGCTCACGAGTCACCTTTCGGCTTCTTAGACCGTCTTCAGGTGACAAGATTCTATCTTTATCGTTCATCTTTTAACAGAAAACCACTCATAAAATGTGGACTGTTAAGTTGTACATTCTGTTAAGAAAAGCAGAAAGATGACCCTTTTCAAAATACTGGAAATCATCAAACGTATGACACAGTACGCTTACTTAGTACTAAACGTCAAACTCAGTTTCATTTTTCATCTATGATAAATTAAGTTTTAATTACAAGTACTGCGTCGAAATTGTAAATTCAACTTTTTTTTTCATTTGCTACATGTGTCTCCACATAAAAGTTTTGTTTCCCTTTAGAGTTACTGTAACTATTTCTGTGTGACAAAATATGTGATAGTTTCCTAAGTAAACACTCTACATGTCATTTCTGTACCTTCCGCGTAAATACTGTCTACGTAAATCGCACATTATTTTATTTCTCTTTTCGAAATTCGGCTGTCACCTGAAGATGGCCTAAGAAACCGAAAGCCGGTTACTGACCAAGTAAATATAAATTGTACAGAACGAAAGGAAGTGTTTTCTATTTAAATGATGAAAATGGTAAGTTCCTGCATGGTTCAAATTCCACCACGAACTGTACGTTTTATTACAACGTGTGGAGTGCCAATGTTCTCATCGTCTGTTTGGAAGAAGGAAAGGGCGTATCACTCAGATTAGTACTACCCTGAGTTATTCAACCCAAGTTACTAGTTAACGCATTCGGTTTCGGAAAGACGGCAGTTCGAATCTCACTCCAGCCATCTAGATATAGATTTTACTTGGTTCACATAAATCGTTTAAGGCAACCTTCCCTCCTCCGATCCAGGCTCAGTGTTAATAGCCGCTTCTCATTTTCAGAGTCTTTTATAGGCAGCATGCACCGCTGAGTGAATTGTGCTAAATAGCCAGCACATGAATTCTTGCCACAACATTACTCTTATAACTCATTATAACTGGTGATCCCTTGATGCCTCAGAATGTGTCCTACCTATCGATCCCTCCTTATATTCAAATTGTGCCACGAATTCTATTCAATACCTCCTCATTAGTTACATGATCTACCCATCTAATCTTCAGCATTTTTCTGTAGCACCACGTTTCGAAAGCTTCTATTCTCTTCTTGTCTAAACTGTTTGTCGTCCATGTTTCACTTCCATAAATGACAATACTTCGCACAAATACTTTCAGGAAAGACTTCCTGTCACTTAAGTCTATAGTTGAAGTTAACAAACATCTCTTCTTCAGAAACGCTTTCGTTGTCATAGCCAGTCTACATTTTATATCCTCTCTACTTCGAACATCATCAGTTATTTTGCTCCCCAAATAGCAGAACTCATCTGCTACTTTAAGTGTCTCATTTCCTAATCTAATTCCCTCAGCATCACTTGATTTAATTCAACTACATCCAATTATCCTCGTTTTGATTTTGTTGATGTTCGTCTTATATCCTTCTTTCAAGAAGCTGCCCTTTCCGTTCAACTGCTCTTCCAGGTCCTTTGCTGTCTCTAACAGAATTACAATGTCGTCGGAAAACCTCAAAGTTTTTATTTCTTCTCCATGGATTTTAATTCCTACTCCAAACTTTTCTTTCGTTTCCTTTACTGCTTCCTCAGTACAGAGATTGAATAACATCGGGGATAGACAACAACCCTGTCTCACTCTTTTCTCAACCACTGCTTCCCATTCATGCCCCTCGACTATCGCAATCTGGTTTCTGTACATATTATAAATTGCCTTTCGCTCCCTGTATCTTACCCCAGCAACCTTGAGAATTTGAGAGAGAGTATTCCAGTCAACTTTGTCAATAGTCTACAATTGCTAGAAACGTAGATTTGCCTTTCCTTAATCTATCTTCTAAGATAAGTCGTAGGGTCAGTGTGGCCTCTCGTGTTCCTATATTTCTACGGAATTCAAATTGCTCTTCCCCGAGGTCGGCTTCTTCCAGTTTTTCCATTCGCCTGTAAAGAATTCGTGTTAGTATTTTGCAGCCGTGACTTATTAAACTGATAGTTCGGTAATTTTCACACCTGTCAACACCTGCTTTCTTTTGGGATTGGAATTACTGTATTCTCATTGAAATCTGAGGATCTTTCGCAAGTTGTCTACTCCCGGGGCCTTGTTTCGATTTACGTCTTTCAGTGCTCTGTCAAATTCTTCACGCAGTATCTCCCTTCTCATCTTCATCTACGTCCTCTTCCATTTCCATAAATTGCCCTCCTTCCACCTTTCTGCTTTCCTTTCTTTGCTTAGGACTGGTTTTCCATCTGAGCTCTTAATATTCATACAGATGGCTCTCTTTTCTCCAAAGGTCTCTTTAATTTTCCTGTAGGCAGTATCTATCTTACCTCTAGTAATGTCTGCCTTTACATCCTTACATTTGTTCTCTAGCCATCCCTGTTAGCCATTTTGCACTTCCTGTCAATCTCATTTCTTAGACTTTTTTACTCTCTTTCGCCTGCCTCATTTATTTAATTTTTATATTTTCTCCTTTCATCCATTAATTTGAATATATGTTGTGGTACTCAAGGATTTCTACTAGCCCTCGTCTTTTTACCTGTTTGATCCTGTGCTGCCTTCACTATTTCATCTGTCAAAGCTACCCATTCTTCTTCTCCTGTATTTCTTTCCCCAGTTCTTGTCAATCGTTCTCTACGACCATCGGTTCTTGCAGTTTATCCAGGTCCTATCTCCTTAAATTCCTACTTTTTTTGCTGTTTCTTTAGTTTTAATTTACCGTTCATAAACAGTAAATTGTGGTCAGAGTCCACATCTGCCTCTAGAAATGTCTTACACCTTACAATCTGTTTCCTAAATCTCTGTCCGACCATTATATAATCTATCTGAAACCTGCCAGTGTCTCTAGATCTCTTCCACATACACAACCTCCTTTCATGATTCTTAAACCAAGTACTTAACGACTCATGTGACACGTAGTGTGTAACTGATCATTTGATAATGACCTATGAGCCGAATCCGGTCATTGAAAGGAAAACTTTTTTACGTAAATGGAACTGCTGTTCAATAAAAATATGAAAAAGGTAAGTACACAATGTTAGTTTGTACGCCTTACTGTTTTGCTGTACGTGGACCTGTCGGTAATGATTTAATTTTGCCTCCCTCTTCACAGTCAAACGACTCATCCAATTATGGGACGGCCTACAGTTTACTTTTGGAAACTGAACTAGTGTGCAGTTTAAAATTGGTCAAAATTGGTCAAAACTATGATGGGGCTAAACGACACGTAACTCACCAAATAAAATCTTAACATTAACTGAATTTACTAAGGAGAGGTCCCCAGCGGTGGGATTGACATTTTGAAACCATCTATACCGTAATGCAGGTGAAGATCGCAGGTATCAGACCCTGCACAGCGTTAAATAGCACTATTTTATAATTTATTTTTAAATCTTTATGGAAATGACTTTGAGCACGATTTTTATTGTTAAGTGGTTTAAATGTAATTTCTATTTCTATACCCTTGCCACATCATTTTAGAACCCATATTATTTCGCACTTCTAGGGCTTGCCCTATCCGTTACTCAATTACACCATGTAGTCAGTCAGTAAGATAATATTTTTTAATGCAATTGAATAATAAGCAAAATAGAGAATTTTTTTTCGTCAGTTACTCCGAAACGAGGACCCACCAGGGCGATTGGCTGCAGGGTGTGGAACCTGGAGTCTTAACCTACATCACAGTATAGATTGCTTCAAAAAATCGATTACATCGCCGGGGAACTGTCCTTAATTTAATAGGTCACAAAAACAAATAACTTGTATGACTGAAACTAACTTGAGCTGAATTTTGTAAGTGGCGTCATAGGCATGGTTATAGTGGGTATGACTCCCCCTTGCCAATTTTCCAACCTCTGGATCAGTACTATCAGTTAATTACAAGGGGGCCTAATATGTGTGGAATCTGAAATTTTTCAGATACTCTACCCGTAGTAATACCAGATGCAAAAGCCATAGTAAACGCCATGAAAGCTCAAGAATCTTGTGGGCTCATATTACCGATTTTTGGAGTTTTAGTGTGACTTTAACCACCGTAACACAAAACACAGGAAACCGAAAAAGGTAAAAGAATTTTCAAAACTTTTCCATTGATAACTTACGCACAAAATCGTGACATGACGGTGTTAGGCTTTCATTAAGAAAAAGATTCGTATCTGTGACACAGACGAAACACATGCAAAGTTTCTCATCAAAACAGTCGAGAAACCGTTTCGCATTTATTTTCAACCTTGATTAGTTGTATTCTTCTCTGTACTTACTGCAGTTCCACTGACGATTTCCCATTCAACACTTTGACTATAGAAAAATTCTATGCACAAATACTTGTTCTTCGTTCCGCTGGGAATAGACTACAGGGATACAGCGGTATAACCCGTCGTGAAACGCTGTTATGTATTCTGACACTTACATATTCAGTACCTCTATCAATACGTTTAAGGACAAGTCGTATGTACAATTTACGCGCCTTTAACTTCTATCTTGTCCTCTCTCTCCATAATTTTTCTACTAGGGGCTGACAGAAAAAAATTAATGATTCACCACTCACAGCAACGTCGTCTATGAAACGTAGTTGTCGTTGCATTCATTTCCATGTTTCTCTGGTAAGTATGTTGACAGGTTCATAAGACCTCTGAAAATGAAATGCAGGGTTAATTTTAAAAGGAAATACACCAGGCTTTTGTGTAACTGACCTCCAATTTAAAAGAAAATTTGATGTCTCCTAGAGCTGTACGAAGAACTTCAGTTCACAAATTTTAATCTCAGTTTCAGCATCATGTGGAAGCGATGTGAGATCTTGTGCAACGTTAACTGTTCTATATTGCCTCGTAGCTGCGGTGGTAGTTATTGTTTTATTCATGGAATATATATTAATACTGATTGTCGCAACTTTCTTCTCAAAATTTATTTGCATTGTTACTTAGAAAGACTCGAAATATCGTTCAGTGTGGCGCGCATTATTTCAGTCACGAAAGAGAATAAAAGACTGATTATTTCAGCGCAAGGTAATACGCTACTTATGGTAAACAGTAAATGGTGTTGATGTAATATCTAAAATTTCTAGGTCACTAGCCGCGTACAGAAGTCGGAAGTTTCGGTCAGAGCAACACATGAAAGGATTTGGAAATTGAAAAAAAATTTGACTTATTCATACTTTATAATACAGATCCTGAATCGTAACCATTCCCGATAATATGACGAAAGAGTATAAAGAAGCAAACTAAACAAATGGCATTGAGGAGAACGCAAGATTGTAGGTATGAGACAGATATATAATATTTGTTGGCAAAAAATGTATAGAACAGAAAATAAGGATTCGATATGCTTGTGTAATACTTACCGAATGCTTCCTTCTTTGTTACGCATTCTCGAGCTCTTCGTTTAAAAGAACGTTGTTCGCTGTCACGAACGACAATGATGAAAGAACTCCGGTGAGAACCTCTAAAACGTAATCACATAATTAATAAATGTCAATAGACCTTCCATTAAATTAATTAATCTCAAGTAAAACAAATTTCTGAATATTAACGATTTCGTTTGTATACAGTCAGAATTACTTACAAAACTGAAACTTGACTTAAACACAAGTTTTCGCTTGGTTGTTTCACATGCAAACTAAGAAGTGAAATATCTGTTCATCGCACGAAGAGTTTACAAATTAATCTTTGGTCTTTGACTAACAATTGACGGTGTTGTGTGAGGTGGCCTTCAGGAATCCGTACGTTTCGGGAAATGAGTATGAATGGGTGCCATCAACACTTCTTGAAGTATCGTAATGCTATGAAAATATTCTTTTTGCCTCCCAACACTTGACAAAAATATTCCTAGTTGTTTTTCCGAACTCGCTGCAGTTAACGTTCTCGACAGTTCAGTGTACTGTGTTAGCTCGGAAAACTGATGCTGAGTTAAATAATTCAAAGTGGATGACATGTATTAATTACTTACGGGGGAACAATTGCAGCCTTTTTCATTATTTATTAACTCTAGGAACAATAGACACAGATTTCCTGCACTGAGCTTCAGAAAGTCTCTTGGTCTGAATTTTGTTGTTGTTCATCCAAACTGAAGCGGTCTTAGGAACTGTATTTTTACTTAGATGCTTGCCTGATTACTCTTGCCTCACCAACAATAGATTTCTCCTTCAAAGCGGTGTTTAGCCCTGATGCGTTATTTAATGAACGCTGAATCAAAGTTGTTGCAAGATCAAATAAGGAAGACATTAAACAGCACAACGACGAAAAGCTACCAATGAAACGTGGTGTAGAAATTGACAGGTATCTTAATAATTAATATTCAAAGTAAATTTCAGGATTTCCATGTAAGCAAATGGTGCAGCTCTCCTAAAACAGACAAATTATATTCTGGACGAGACGGGTTGATGCCCATTTTCAGTTACGATGCTTCGAAAGCCTTGAGAAGGCTACATTTAGTTTCGGAAGCTCCATAATTTTACCAGTTTTGTGTCTCTAGCGAACGCGTTGTTAGTAACACATTAAATCTGAACAGCAGTGCTTGGAGGTGACTTTCACGACATGAACATTAGTAATTAATTTATCTTCGATGTCGAGGAGGACTAGAAGACCAGTTTAGTCTGATAGAGACGGAAAAAGCGTTGGCTTTGACTTCATTGCATTTAAAATTATTGCTTCAAATAAATTGCCAATAATCACAGTGCATCACTTATTCACACTGCTGCAATTAGGAGCTATTTGAAAGGTCAAGATTCTGAACGTAACGAAAAAAAAAATATAACTGTCATTGCAGTTCATCTCCGCCGACTAATTGCGTAGCACATCTGTGGAATGTTAACTGCAGTAAGGGAAGACGTCCAGTTTCTAAGATTTTACAGGAGAGACAAAAACTGCTATATACAAAAACTATAAAGCAAAATTATTCTAAATTTTTTCTAACAGTATGTGGTGTACGGTGTTTTAGATTATGCAATATTCATCCAGCTTCGTGTTACTGGTAGCATAAAATTTTCTTTTGCAACTGGACATGGTCTGTTTTTTCAGTAAAAAATGTGGAATATAAATTTAAAGCCTTATATTCTGAGGATACAGATTTGATTTGATATATTATTCAAACAAAATGCATTTAAAACATTATTACGTCAAAATAAGTTCACTCGTTTAAACACTCTCTTCAGTTCTATCTCTCTTTGTTGTCGGATATGTCAAAATATGATTCCAAAACTGCACATTTACTTCCGGAATGTAAATTGAGCTTTTTTTTATATAATTCATTTTGAAGATGTACAAGGGGTAGTTTGGCTTTATAGACAGATTCATTGGGAAGAGGAAGATACCTGAGTGTTACTTAAATAAAAGCCACCAGACTTCACGGCACTGATGTTTATTGCATTGAGGTAACTGCGTTGTATCTTTGCCGAAACGAAGTTCATGAAACTCTGACAGATCTTTTGCTTTTTGATACATCTTTCAATAACAATCATTACGTAGGCAACTTCTTTGTAGATTTTTGGCCGCCAAGTATTGTAAATTGTGAAGTCTTCTGTCTTCATGAGAACAAAACTAAAATTACCTTCCTTCTGCGAATAGTACAGTATGAAATTAACACTTAACTGACAGCGTAATATCGTTTCTGTTCGATGATTGCAGAGTCATCCGATCCGCGGCGTTTACACACTAGCTCTGCAACGGGAAATATTGTTTGCAGCAGAAAGGAAACAGATTCAGTACACGTTCCCTTTCTGCAGTAAGCGGTAAATAATGCCTGTTGCTGGAGGGATTTTATTGGCTATGGACAAGTTGCGTACCTGCAGTAAACGGTGCCTACCCAGTTGGACTTTTCTGATGCCATAAAACTAATTTTAAAAACTTTGGACATTTTTCCTTTCTGCCTTTAGCAATGCATGTTCATTATTGACGAGTCAGTGCAGAAATTTCGATAAAAATTTACTATTTGATAAATTCATACTGATGTGCATTTAATTTCTATTTTTTTTGCTTAGTATCTGGTAAGATTAATTAACCATCTAAAGAAGTCCTAATTTTGCAAGATTTGATTGAGATCGTGATAGAGAATGTATAAAAAGTATTAAGTCACTTTTCTGAATAAAATCAAAATAAATATTTTGTGATGATAAATTTGCATGAAAATTTCATATAAATATGCCATTAGGGTCGTGGAAATGAGAGGTATGCAGTGTAGTTTCTGTTGATAGAGATTTGTGTGGGCCACATCCTTTATATTCATCTTGGTTAAAGTTATAACTGTGCATACCTACACATACAGGGTGTAAATTATCTAAACTGACAAGTTCTAGGAGGTAACACAGGGCACCGAAATAAATATTTTTCTCTTATGTCATATTTTCCTGTGAGTATTCCTTTAGCCATTAGAGGGAGTTTCCTCTGGGTAATATTTAATTAAACCAACAGGCTCTAGGAGGTTCCATAGGACAGTGAAACCCCTTTTCTAATATCTCTTCCTATGAGGACAAAAAGCAACACAAACAGGTTTTAATTCCTTATTGTCAAGAGAAAACAAGATTAATCAATAGAATTACTTCAGTTACATTAGGGGTTCAAAAATGCCTCTGTTGACTCGTAGATATGTGTTACAACCAGTCGGTCATGTTCTAACGCGGCCAAAGAATGCACTGGCGTCGTTATTTCTTATTACTGCTTCTAGTACCGGGCAACCAGATCCTCTTCTGATTCAAACAAGACTGCACATCTCTCGACACACAAAAAGGTTCAGAAGGGTCAATTATGGAATAGAATAAGTCTTGATACTGGATCACCACTGCCAATCCACATTTCTGGCCACTGTCCGCTCAAGAATCTAGGCATAGGACGAGTTAAATGTGCCTGCTCCCCGCCATGCTGAAGTCACATGCACATCACGTAGCGAGTGGCACGTCACCCAGCAACTCTGGCAATGCCCTGTAGAGGAAACTGTAATAATGCCTGTCACTTAAGCCCTAGGTAGGAGAAAAGGCCCAGCTAAACAGTCACCAACATCTGCTCACACATTCACGTGTAACCGCAACTTATAAGACGAGTAACTGTGGCATGTGGATTAACCTCAATCGAAACATGCGAATTGTGGACGCTGAAAACTCCATCACGCCCGACCGTTGCTTCTCTGTAAACAACACAGAGGACTGAAATGTAGGATGCATTTCACAGGGTTCCAGCTACCATTGCGAAAACTGTTTGCTCTGAATGATTTCAGGTTGTTCACCCGTTGTAAGTGAAATGCATTGCTCATTAAGGACGTTTCTTAAATTCGTCTGATTCGTCCCCATATTATGCTAAATTCTACGAGTGCTGAGAGCGTTTGCGCCCCCCATCGGGTTAAAAAATTTTCCCAGGTAATTATGATATTAGCGAAAAACGTAATTTTGACATTAGAGAAAAGTGATCGTTGTGGTATCCCCTGCACCTCACATAGTTTGCCGGTTTAATTAATTTTCATTCTGTATAATAAGATTTTTACCATTTAAAAGCCGGCCGCGGTGGTCTAGCGGTTCTAGGCGCGCAGTCCGGAACCGCGCGACTGCTACGGTCGCAGGTTCGAAACCTGCCTCGGGTATGGATGTGTGTGATGTCCTTAGGTTAGTTAGGTTTAAGTAGTTCTAAGTTCTAGGGGACTGATGACCACAGATGTTAAGTCCCATAGTGCTCAGAATTTGAACCATTTGAACCATTTAAAACAGCCGTATGTTTTGAGAACTTAGTTTATTTAGACAACCAGTTTCAGCATGTCAGCACTTGACAAATCTTCGGAGTAAACACTCCAAAAATTAATTCACGGAATCTAATCAAAATACTGATGGCCCCAGTCATGGAACTATCGATAAATCTGATTTTCTATCCGTGGAGTGCATAGCGGCCTGAAGATGGCATTACTGAGATGCTGAAAATGGTTGTCTAAATAAAGTAACTTCTCAAAACATACTGCTTTTGGCGATTTTCCTTGGTAACTATATGATCGTCCTTTATCCAGTAACCACAATGGATCAACAGAGATAATACACTGAAGCGCCAAAGAAAATGGTGTAGGCATGCATGCTCAAATACAGAGATATCTAAACAGGCAGAATTCGGCACTGGGGTCGGCAACGTCTACATAAGACAAGAAGTATCTAATGCAGTTGTTAGATCGGTTACTGCTGCTACAATGGCAGATTATCAAGATTTAAGGGAGTTTAAAGTGGTCTTATAGTCGGCGCACGAGCGATGGGAAACTGTATCTCCGAGGTAGAGATGAAGTGGGAATTTTCCCGTACGACCGTTTAACGAGTATATCGTGAATATCAGGAATCTGGTAAAACATCAAATCTCCGACATCGGTGGGACCGGAAAAGATCCTGCAAGAATGGGACCATCGACGACATAAGAGAATCGTTCAAGGCTACGGAAGTGCAACCCTTCGGCAGATTTCTGTAGATTTCAGTGTTGGGCCATCGAAAAGTGTGAGCGTGCGAACCATTCAAAGAAACATCATCCATTCGGGACCGAGCGAGGTGGCGCAGTGGTTAGCACACTGGACTCGCATTCGGGAGGACGACGGTTCAATCCCGTCTCCGGCCATCCTGATTTAGGTTTTCCGTGATTTCCCTAAATCGTTTCAGGCAAATGCCGGGATGGTTCCTTTGAAAGGGCACGGCCGATTTCATTCCCAATCCTTACCTAACCCGAGCTTGCGCTCCGTCTCTAATGACCTCGTTGTCGACGGGACGTTAAACACTAACCACCACCACCATCATCCATTCGGGCTTTCGGAATCGAAGGCCCACTCGTGTTCTCTTCATGACTGCACGAAACAAAGCTTTACGGCTCGCCTGAGCCCGTCAGCACTGACATTGGACTGACTGGAAACATGTTGCCTGATCGGACGAGTCTCGGTTCAAATTGTATTGAGTGCATGGACGTGTACGGGTATGGAGACAATCTCATGAATCCACGGACCCTGCATATCAGCAGAGAACTGTTCAAGCTGGTGGAGGCTCTGGAATGCAGTGGGGCGTGTGCAGTTGGAGTGATATGGGATCCATGATACGTCTAGATACGACTCTGACAGGTGGCACGTACGTAAGTATCCTATCTGATCACCTGCAGCCATTCGTATCCATTCTGCATTCCGACAGACTTGGGTAATTCCAGGAGGACAATTCGTCGCCCCACACGACCAGAATTGCTGCAGAGTGGCTCCAGGAACACTGTTTTGAGTTTAAACACTTTCACTGGCCATCAAACTCTCCAGACATGAACGTTATTGAGCGTATCTGGGATGCCACGTGACGTGATGTTCAGAAGAGATCTCCAACCCTTCATACCCTTTCAGATTTATGGACAGCCCTCAGGACTTATGGTGTCAATTCTCTCCAGCACTCTTCAGACATTAGTCGAGTCCATGCGACGTCGTGTTGAGGCACTTCTGCGTGCTCGTGGGTGTCCTATACGATATTAGTCAGGCGTACCAGTTCCTTTGACTCTTCAGTGCATGAGGCTATATTTTCATTACTTGGCCTCCAACGAGCTTGACAGCTGCGATATTTATTCACACTATTAGATTGAATTTGAATTTAAATGTGGTAGAAACAGCCATAGTCAGCCAGTGAATCTCTAGATATACGGATTCAACATAAAAATAAATCGTTCTCTATTATTATGTCGCCCCCTTACCACTTCCACCTCCTTCCCAAGGTGTGTTTCTCATTTTTAAATATTACTTTTACCAAGACTGTCTGGCGCTGATCTAGGAATTCTCGATTTCTCATTTCATTTCAAGCAGTGCTGGAGTGTTATCCGTTATGCTGTTTTTTTTTCAGATGATGAGTCATACATATACACTGATAAGCCAAAATATTATGACCGCTCGCACCTCGAGATAGTCTGCCGCCTGGTGGCATTGCGAGCACGCGAAGAAGTAAGGAAAGAATATAAGCGCAACAGAAACGAATGGGGAATATTTCTAGTGGGGATATGGGGTGAAAATAATGAAATCATCTGACAAAAAGCGACCTTGACAAAGGGCACTTTGTTACGGCTCGGCGCCTGGGACTGAGCATCTTGCAAACGGCGAATGTGGTGGACAGTTCGCGTGTGACTGTTGTGGACACGCTTGGAGAGTGGTTAAAGGATGGTGAAAGCACGAGCAGGAGTCAAGGTACTGGTCGTCCTCGCCTCGTGATAGAAAGTAGATGTCGTCCGTTCCATAAAGCACGTTAGGCGATCGTTCACGGCAGATTGAATTGTTGGTATAGCCGCGAGTGTTTCGGAGTAAACCGTTCAGCACACATTGCTGAATATTGTGCTCCGCAGCTGATGATCGTTAATTGCTATCATGTTAACCCAATTAAATTGCTCGTTATGACTGCAGTGGGCATGAGTTCATAGGTATTAGACCGTGGATCAATGAAAACGTGTCGTCTGGTAGGATTAATCGCCTTGAAATCTGGTTTCGCAGGAGAGAGTGGATCAGATTATGGTTGTGGAGGTGGCCGTAATCAGTTACTGTTAGTTGCATAAAACAAAGAAACTTTTATTTTCCTTAGAACCACTTAATTACACATTGTCTTAAAAGGATCACATTAAAACAATACAGCTGAAGGCCTAGTTAAGAAAACTTGCGATACGTCCTGGGCTGAAGGTCCAAAACCACACAAAAAAAAGGATAGGTGAAGGCCTGAACATAAGTTATAAAAATTACTTCAAAGAATACACGCAGCTGAAGGCCTTACTTAAAAAAAATATTTTACGCAAATACTCCGCTGAAGGCCACACACAAGACATTGAACAACTCAGGGCTTAGGGCCTGTATAACAAGAATTTCAGATAGACCAAATTTTAAAACAATTACTTTGAAACAAATCAATTTTCAAAATTTTAATCTAAGACAGCTGAAAGCCTTATCTTAAAAGTATTTCACGTTTGGTGGGCAACGAACTTTGTAGCTCTCGCAGCTGGCGCCTCTCAATCCAACCGCGCGTGCTCGCCACCAGCGGTCCTGGCCTGACCCCGCACCACGTGGACTTCCTCGCTGCTCTGTCCCAACCGACCGAATACCTCAATCCAGCATGCAGACAGCATTAAAATAACTGCTCAGTCAAAACCACACAAGTTACACACAGTTCCGCGAAACACTTCCACAAACAACCTGAACAATACTGAAATCAGTCACTGTGGAACAACTAGGAGGAATCACAAGTCGACACACACAGAGAACCCGAAAGTGGTCGGCGACCAAATACACATCGTCCGATGAGACGACGGACCGAACGACCAATCAAGGTCGTCCCCACTGAAGTCATGTGTGCCGGCAATGGTCGGGCGAGTCATGGCTGTGCGGACCTCACTGCTGCTCCGTCCCCACTGAACTCCCGACACACAACGATCCGGGAATACTAGCGGTCGCTCCGAAGATGCTCTTATCGATAAGCGCTGCTGCTGCCTGTCACGGGCAGGCAAGCCAGAAACTTAGTAACGCCAATAAATCGAATAAGAATCGGGACGGCAGCACCGCAAAGACAAGATGTCAATCAATAAATGGTACGAACACATGAGCCGCGCACAGCTCACGCGTTTAGTGTTACACCGCTTCGGTTGTTGAGTCCGGATACGCTGTCAATCGGGAATAGTAATCGAAGGCACCAAGACACTTGTGAACTACGTAAACGTTATTGCCGACCACGTGTATCCCTTCGTGGCTGACGTCTTCCCCGAAGGCGATCCCGCATCTCGTGGTCGTGCGGTAGCGTTCTCGCTTCCCACGCCCGGGTTCCCGGGTTCGATTCCCGGCGGGGTCAGGGATTTTCTCTGCCTCGTGATGGCTGGGTGTTGTGTGCTGTCCTTTGGTTAGTTAGGTTTAAGTAGTTCTAAGTTATAGGGGACTGATGACCATAGATGTTAAGTCCCATAGTCCTCAGAGCCATTTGAACCAATTGAACCCCGAAGGCGATGGCATCTTCCAGCAGGATAACTGTCCGTATCACAAGGACGGATTCATGATACAGTGGTTTAAAGAGCATGATAATGAACTCCAAGTTGACGTCTTGGCCACCAAATTCGCCTGATCTAAACCTGGCAGAACACATCTGGGTCGCTTTCGTGCTGCAACAGCACGCCAAAACACCACGGGCACGTTATTTGTGGGCACTGTGTGACTTGTGTGTACATATCTGGTGCCAGGTACCTTCTAAGGCGTATCAGGGACTTGTTGAATCCGTGACACACAGAAACGGCGCTTTATTGCGTTCGTAGTCCTCCTGCTTAGCTGAGTGGTAACATGTTTGCCTACCATGCAGCGAGCTCGGATTGGATTCCCGGGTGGGTTGGAGATTTTCTCTGCTGATGGAGGAGGTGTTATGTTGTCCTTATCATTATTTCATCATCACCGATACGCAAGTCGCCCAATGTGTAGTCACCTGTACTAAGACTTGCAACTCGGCGGCCGAACTCCCCCAGATGGAGTCTCCCGGCCATCAATGACACACAATCATTTAATTTTTTTTTACTGCTTTCGGAAGGTGCACCAGCACTCTATTTACTTATCGTATGGATGTGGTTAACTCTGAGAGGTTCTGAATATATTAATCGTCAATTGCCCAAAATTTTATTAAATTAACGTCTTCACTAGTTTCGGCATATTAATTTGCCATCCTTAGAATACCATCCAATTAAGCTTACATCGGAAAACAATCGTCAAGCAATCTCTGGACGATAGTGTCAGCGTTGCATCACAATTAACATCAGATTAATGATTATAAATTAACAGTAATAAATAAGAATGATGACCAAAAAAACTTAGCATCGTAAGTAAAATATTAAAAAAACCCATGAGACATATGGTGATTAGGACCAGTAGACTGACAGTTTAACTATGAAAGATTGATGGTTCATATGGTTCAAATGGCTCTAAGCACTATGGCACTATCTGAGGTCATCTGTCTCCTAGACTTAGAACTACTTGAACTTAACTAACCTAAGGACGTCACAGACATCCATGCCCGAGGCAGGATTCGAAAGAGCGTCTGTAGCAGCAGCACGGTTCCAGACTGAAGCGCCTAGAACCGCTCGGCCACAGCGGCCTGCTGAAAGATTAAACTTAGATCAAAAGCAACGAGCGCTAGCGTGCCTAAAAACTTACGAAGACTAAGCACAACGAGGGCGCTCGTGTCTGTAACGTAAGTCAAACGAAACTGAATGTGAATCTGAAAGAAATGGTTCAAATCAAATGGCCCCGAGCACTATGGGACTTAACATCTGTGGTCATCAGTCCCCTAGAACCTAGAACTACTTAAACCTAAATATCCTAAGGACATCACACACATCCATGCCCGAGGCAGGATTCGAACCTGCGACCGTAGCAGTCGCGCGGTTCCGGACTGAAAGAAATGAAACACTTATAATACCTTATGTCATGTACTAATCAAGCGTGTACATTTTTACACAAAAATGACATAACTTGTAAGAAGGGCTTAAGAATGGGTACAGTGACCAGGTTAATTTAATAATCAACTGATGGCGGCGCCACAGACTGACGGAGAAGCGGCGCTACATTGAACTTTCCAGTATCTTGACGCAGAGGTTGGCTGCTGTATGCGAGTTTTTAGTGACGCAAGTAAATGGGCCTGAGATATCCTACTTGATATCGAGCGCGAGGTCCCAGTGCGTATTTACAAGTTCTCTTTCCGTTTAGGACCACCAACTGAAGCTCTTATAAATACTTGCTGCAGTACAGCACAGTTACGCTAGTAACTTAAAACCTTAGCCACATACCTGGCTAACTTCTGTACTTAGTCTGCGTAAACTTTTGCGCAGACTAGTACTCCTTGCTTCTTATGTAAGTGTAATCTTTTATCTTTTATAGTTAAAGTATCAGTCTTTTGGTGATAATCATCATATTCTACTTATGATATGAAATTTTTTCGGTCACCATATCTCCGCAATTTTTTCGTTACATTTTAACTACTTGACAGTACTACGTAAAATTTTTAGTGAAGGTACGTTTATAATATGCTTATTACTGTACACTTATTATCATTAATCTGCTGTTAATTGTGATCCAACCCTGGTAAACAGTAAATTCTTGTTCTGTAGGCATTTGTGTAGGACTCTATCATCCAGAGTTTGTTTGACGATTGCTTTCCGATGTAAGCTTAACTGTGTGATCTTCTGAGAATGACAAATTAATTTGTTGAAACTAGTCAAAAAATTGATTTAATGAAATTTGGGCAGCTGACGTTTGATTATTTCCATTGTTAAAACGTGCCTCACATCTGCTGATTGACAACCGTCAGTAAAATTTTATCTTCTGTATAGTTTATCACACCACTGATCACTGTCAGGAAATCTGCGAAAGGACCCTGAAAGGCACGTGCATAACATGATGATACAACATGAGCAGTTGTGTTTCGTTGTGCACCACGGTCGCAAGATGCTGATGAAGATTTACTCCAGCGCGTGGCTGGTCAAATCCGGAGGATTTCTTCTGAATGCAGGAAAATTCCACACATTGAGGAGGGCAGTTTTGTTGCCAACTGCGTTTTCACTCATTGTGTAACGTTGTTGGTTTAATTTGTTATGAAAGCGGTGCTGATAGACAATAAAAGCGGTTTAAAAGCTGTGGGCTATCTGAGGAAGTTAACCTTGCATTACTGAGCAACTGTTTCACCAGGTATCCAGTCTAGCTTACCAAATTCACAACCAGACTAACATTAATTATAATCTTTTAAAAGTCATACGACAACCGGTGATATATATATATATATATATATATATATATATATATATATATATATATATAAGAGAATTTAAATAAAAAGAAATAAATCAGTTTATATTTGGAAATTTATTTTAACATTGATCATTGAAATTTCAGCACATTAAACTTGATTCATAACTAAACTGGTGCCTTATTTAGGATTGTGAAAATGTGAGTTTGTAATCTTACAGAACACATCAAATATGGACCCAAGATTGTGAGACTGCATACAACACTGCATTCATGAAATAACACACGAAGAACGTTGAAACATATGCAAGAGGAAATTAACCACAACCAACCGATTCAATTTTCACCCAAAGAAGTTACGTTCGTAGCACAATCCTGTCCGTCATCTAATTACCACACACTGGTATACTAAATTCATACTAACTCTCTGTGAAATCTTCCCAGAAAGAATAGCTGAGGGCTACTTTGATGATTACACCACATGCTTCACGTGGTCAACTTGGTTTACACAAAGCGTGTAACTCCACAATAATTTTGATAATTAAAATAAATTAGATCGAAAAGCAATTTACAAAAGAAAAACCTCGAACTGGTTACTAACGTCTTACTATTAACCTGATGGGTCAAACAATTATATAAGCACGTGGTAGTGGTCTCACAAAGTACACCCTACGTGGGTTGAACATAAAGAAAAGTTGCTATATTGAAAAATATTGTCAAGACGAGATGTTATAATCTCACGCACATTCGCATTGAAGATTGATGATGCTAGTTAGAGTTACTGATCAACACGTGGTTCCACTTTACTCACAAAGTAGTGACAAAGCAACTACCGGAATATATTCTGAACTTCACACGAGAATTACACTGCGCTGCAATTTAAGATAACATTAGATATTTTAGAGCTAAACCTGAAATAAAGGTGATTAAATTTTCAGTTAGGCTGATCTTAAGAAATCCATTGTCCTACGGACTTAGCAGACACGCGCTTAGCCGGAGATCTTACCACTTCAGACGCTCGGTGCGGACAGACTGCCCTGGTCCCTTCCTGAGGGTGGCTCAGAAATGCAAACGGAAGTGGCCAGAGGGGCAGCTTCCTATACCAACATGACAAGGGACGGACAGGACCATACTAAGAATAGAAACCTCTCTGCTTTTAGAAAGTGTAGCTACCTGTTCCGACGTTGGTCCTACTGTTCTCTAGCAGACAGGCTTGTCTGCTACCCTCAAGCATGCAACTAGAAATACATTTGCTCATTCATCCTCTCACACAGAAGGGAAGGGGGATAACAGTATCTTATCATATACAGTATATAAAATAAAGCGGATGTAGGTTCCGTATGAGACTGTGTGACATGAATTACATATAAACTGTGTTTTAAAGTGTAGTAGTGTGACAGATCGTTCTTGTTTATGTGTAAAAGTAACATATTTCACTGCTCAGTCTCCTCCCAGATAGTCAGAAACACCACAGTAAATTTAGAAGAGGAATTTATGCCGTAAATGACAACAGATTTAAGAAATGAACATGAAAGGAATCCTACAGAGACCTTTCAATTGATAGCAATGAATTTATTTTGCTTAAAAATCCAGGCTGTGATAAGCGTGGGATACCTTGATGTTAACGTCTTTCGCCCCAGAGGGAAAACGTCGTTCAATACTAGAAGGTTTTCATGCAGTAGCTGACTTCTGTCTGATACCAGGAGGTGGAATGTGAGTCAAGTGGGAGTACTAACAGTGCGCATGGGACCAATACTTCAGTAAGCAGGTGGTCGTATGTTTTGTCTCATCTGTGTAAACACAAAGTTGAGTTGAACCGTCCAGGTGTTCAGGCGTTGCGTAAATCCTGTTTCCACCTCTAGAACAGCTAGAGTTGCCTTAATTTCCAACTCCCCGCCAAGCAGCAAAGGAGAGAACATGACAGTTAACTACCGTCGCAAAGTGACATCGACAAGAAGTAATATTAGCGAATCGAGGTGTCGGCCATTACATGCCTCACGGTAGTAGTGTCCACGCATACGCCTCGGAGCGGCGTAACTTCTGGTCACTGCCACATAAGGTTGCCAGCACAGCCAGCGACATTCGTGGCCTACAGTGCCGTTGATTGCACCTCAAGAACACAAAGTGTCTAGAGCCAATATCACAGAAATACCGATAAGACAGGCCACAACTGGACAGCAGGACACACCGCTTACCATCCAATACACTCTCTAAAGAAGAAGTCCAGATAGGATTCCAGCAGCCACACGCAGCTCACATGTTCTCATTAAGCCTACAGTAAAGTGCCATCGACACTCTAAAGACCACGACTCTGCGATAGCAGCTCAGTCAGCTCCGGTTAATGCGGAACTTTTAGCCACGGGTCTGCATTGGTTTAGGCTTTTCTTTCTGGTAATGAATTGGTTCGCAGACTGTCACGTTGTTTCACTTGCTCACGACACGGCGTCTGGAACTCCACTTTTGTTGGTCACAGCCTAGGTTTCTACGCGACACTTAGTACGGACGTAGTGATACTGACCGCAACGTTATTATCCTCAATGTACCTACAGCCAGCGACTACTAATTACGTTGCAAACTCAATGATTGAGTTTTCACTATACAATATTACAAACACGATGTATTTCCAGTTAAAAAGTCAAATGCGTGAAGCGTTTGCTGAAGCTACTCTAGCTATTTCATGCTTGCCAAGCTCATTCTCACCACGGTAGGGACAAGAGATGTCTCATCCTGTTCTTGTTTTCTTTTTTCAGATAATCGGCCGATTGTGAACTACCTTTGATTGTAATTTTTCAAGTCGTTGCAAAGTTTTGCTGATTACATGAGTCAAATCTCTCTGCAACTCTAGAGAGAACAGAATTTAGATGATAGCCTAGCGTTGCTCAATTACGTATTTATTACACAATCAAGTTTCTTTGGCACTAGTCCATCATCTTATATCTCTCGATTACCTTTACATGTCACCCCGTTCATATTAACATCCACCCCTAATGGTGCCTTATTCACATAGCTATATGTGATTTTGTTATAATTTCTCTGTATTTCCCTGAAACCTGGTTGGTAGGGACTCAGAGAGCGCACAGGATAAGGTTACGATTGTGGATGGGGCCGTAAACAGTTACTGTGTGTGGTGTCACCGCCAGACACCACACTTGCTAGGTGGTAGTTTTAAATCAGCCGCGGTCCATTAGTACATGTCGGACCCGCGTGTCGCCACTGTGTGATCGCAGACTGAGCGCCACCACAAGGCAGGTCTCGAGATACGGACTAGCACTCGCCCCAGTTGTACGGACGACTTTGCTAGCGACTACACTGACGAAGCCTCGCTCCTTTGCCGAGCAGATAGTTAGAATAGCCTTCAGCTAAGTCCATGGCTACGACCTAGCAAGGCGCCATTAGCCTTACATAGCAATTGATACTTATCGCATAAAGCATGTCTCATCAAGAACGATGTATACAACAAGGATGGATTAAAGTTAAGTATTCCAAAAGCTACGTACTTTTCTTTATAGCATTCATTACGTATCCTGTTTCAGACCTCACGCCATCCTTCGTGTGTTTATAGCGTGCATTGCGGTCCCCTCAAATCACACTGTGTCGGCACTTCTGTCGACACATCACTGTGAGTTCCACAATCAAACACACAACTTTACTTTTCTAAGAACCACTTATTTACACATTGCTTTAAAAGATCACAATTAGACAATACGGCTGAAGGCCTAGTTAAAGAAAACTTGATATGCTTTCTGGGCTTAAGGAACCAAAAACAAGAACGGCTGAAGGCCTGGCTTAGAAATCAACAGAATAAAAAACAGAAGGTAAAAATTTAAAAAAAAACATGCAATTGAAAACAATTAGCGGCTGAAGGCCTACACTACTCGTCTGAAGGACAACTATAATTAAAACACATTAATAAACAATTTTTTCTAACCAAGAAATTTCTTTTTAAACTTACAACAGAACGGCCGAAAACCTAATTAATGAAATATTAACTTATTGCACAGCTGAAGTCCACAAAAAATTTGAAACAACGGCTGAAGGCCTGAACAACAAGTCAGACAAATAATTTAAAATAAAACCCTTCCTTCTTACAAAAAAAATTACATTAAGGAATACACATGGCTGAAGGCCTTATTAAAAGAAGTTCACGTAAATCCTCGGCTGAAGGCCACACATAACACATCGAACAACTAACGGCTTAGGTCCTGAATTACTAACAATTCCAGACAGAACAAATTTTAAGGACTTTTTTAAAAATAAAATCAATCTTCAAAATGTTAACACGGTTGCAGGCCTTTATGTAAAATTTAAAAAGAACTGAATTAATACACAGCCGAAGGCCTCGCATAATACTTCAAACGAAAATGAAAATCACAATCTAAAACAAACAGAACAAGTCGTGCTCAGAAGTGTTCCAAGAGTCGGCCTGAGAAGGTAGCTCAAACTTAAGGTGAGGTGAGTCAGACAGCCAAGAGTTGAAGTTAAATAATCGGATGGCAACCCAAACTATGGACGACCCAAGAACCGACCAACAATTTAGCCAAATCCCTCCCTTCTGACCAATGGCACAACGATGGAAAATATCGGGCCAGGACCAGAATACGAACAGCACTACGTCTTCAGAAATTGGAGTCTAAAAACAGCAAAGGGAACAATAACCACTCTTAGCAAAATATAAACCAAACAGCTTAAAAGGCTGTCGAACTACACGCTGTGCCAGACAGCATCAACACGACGCGGAAAAGCACACTGCCGGAAAATTACGCTAACCTGCCCTGGTAACTGGGGTGTTAACGGCCACAGGACAGAAAATACGGCTGGTGCACTTCACTGCCAAGTAACAGTGAATTTACTAATTAATCACAATATGGTAAGACGGCTGCAAGATTTCGCTGACTCCAACACATCATACATTGCTGCTAGCCCGAACGGCCCAGGGAGCAACAACCTGCAAATGAACGAAGAGATGTCACAATAGTTGAGGTTTCATAACTGTTTAACTGATCACTCAACTTCAGCGTCCAGGTTCGGTGGGCAAAGAACTTTGTCCCTCTCACAGATAGGTCCTCACGATCCGACAGCGCGTGCACACCACCGGCGGTCCTGGCCTGGCCTCACGCTGTGGAGACTTCCTCGCTGCTCCGTCCCAACCGACTGACTACCACACACACACCTCCACCACCCGGTTATACTAGCGGTCACACCAAAGATAGTACAACAGTACTAGAATCGATAAGCGCTGCTGCTGCCACTCAAGGAGGCAAGCCAGCATCTTCGTTATGCCAGTAAGTAAGGAAGAAACAAAACACCACTCGATGTGACAAAATGCCAAAGAACAAACGGCATGAACGTGGCATAAGACTTTAATGTTCATGTCGCCCACTGCACTGTCCCACCCGCATCACCAATAATGCTAGAGGTCTCTTAGACACTAAGTATGGTTAATTTTTTTATAGATAGTAACGCATATTTGTTTAAACTTTGACTGGAATTGCTCCAAGCTTTCCAGAGTGACGGTAAACGTGTGACCACTTCCTACTACCACCCATAGCTCTATTGGTTAATTTTCGTAAGGATACCGAACAGATCTGCCAGCAATCCTGGAAAGCGTAGATTTGAAAGTAATACACTTCACTTGCAATAGTTTTTACTTGCCACCCCACCACTGACACCCTCACACCCCTGACGCTGTTAGGGATTTTTACCTCCATTGTTTCCTTTGTAGGTTTTCCAGAAGTCTCCATCCGGAACTATAAACAAATTATGATGCGGTGTTATATGAAGTCCTGAATACATTGGAGCGGGTAGGAAGGCATCAGACCAGAACGTTTCTCATCTTCTCTGATATGCCCAATGCACTACAAGTGGCGCTGCAAATGCATCCAGTAGAAAAAAGTGTTCAGACTATCGTCGATGCCTTAGAGCAGATCGAAAACAAAAGAAGTAGATGGGCTTTTGCTGAGTACCAGGGCAGGTCGGAATACGGGGGAACATCGCAGCTGGCAAAGCAGCGAAGGAATCACATAGGGACGGTACTGTAAATCGATGTGCCTTTCCCCAGCACACTGTCATTTTCTGACTGAAGAGTTCTGCGTCAGTAGGAAAACGAATGCTTGGAAGTGGTGGACAACAAACTACGATCAATCAAATGGGCCACACAGGCATGGGAGTCTCATGTAGGAGACAATCGTCACCAGGCTGAGAACAGGACACTATCCAATAACACACATTTTCCTCCTGTAGGATGTAAATTCACCATATGTGAAGTTACAGTAGACCTGTTTCGGAGCAGTATGTTTTATCTATATGTGTTTTAGGTGCTGACGTAAGGGCAACGTTCAGTCTGGTTCGCGATCTGTCCGCCATCCTCGCCGACAACAAAAACATTGTAACAGATATTCTTTGAATTGTCGGGTCTCATCGCTAAAGTGCTTGGGAGAGGTCAATGAGCTATGAGCGGATGGCTCGACCAACAGTTTAACCTTTTTATTCATCGATTTAAGTGTCGTACTTGAATGTGATGGTTTTGTGTTTACAAATGATAGTATGATTTAAATACATTATAAGCGACTTAGCTTGTGAGACAGACATCGGAACCACACCTCCCCTGCGTTCACCCCATTCTCACCACGAGATTCGAATGGTGATATCATGAAATGACAGTGGGCGCGCTGATGATGTTGCTGTTGAGCGTTCCAAATACATCGTCACTATATTTTCATTTTCCGTAGTAGTGTACTGTGGAAATGCAGCCGTGTAATGATTTGCAATTGTAAATAAATTTTCCTCTAGCTATAAGAATGATTTTTGAATTTCTATGTTGCGTACTCTATTTTGATACTATCAATCCAGTACTTACGTTATTGCAGCCCATGCACAACATGACAGCATAATGTAAACCGTACTATTTGTTAACGATATTATGAAAAGGATAGTTGCTACTCACCATATAGCGGAGATGCTGGATCGCAGATAAGCACAACAAAAATACTGTCGCAAGATAAGATTTCGGCCAGCAAGGCTTTTGTCAAAAACAGACGACACACACACACACACACACACACACACACACACACACACACACACACACGCAAACGCAACTCACACACAAATGACTGCAGTCTCTGGGAGCTGAAGCCACACTATTTGTTAAAATATTCTCTATCTGAAATGTATGAAATGTCACCATATAATATTCTCAGTCAACTTACTTCTGAATTATGATCATTTACAGTGAGAGTGTGTATATCATTTTCTAAAAGCATCAATAAGGCGTTAAAAACAAGCTTTTATGATAAAAGCGAGTAAATACTATTCTGAAAGGGCGCCGAGTCATAATAAAATACTGTCCTATGCCCCGTGGACTACATACTCATGGGGTAAAAGTAAGTCAGAGCTCACCTGAATGAACTTAATAAGATAAACTAACAGTTATTAGAATCAAGAGCAATTATTTTGTTTAATACATGGTGATTACTCGTAGTCATAGACTGATCACTAATGCAATAATATTTTGAACATTAAACGTGTTAAATGCCATCATATACTGTCGACAAACAATTTGCGTTTCAAATTAAGGGTAATTTGCGTTGGAAGTGTGTATATAGCTCTCCATAAACACAGACCATTTGTGGCTTTAAAACGATAAAACTGAGTGAATGTTATTGTGAAAGGAGAACAGGGACATAACGAAATAATATTCTGTGCCTCATGGGCTGCAGGGCTGCATAGTCATGTATTAAAATTAGGGAATGGTTCGGCTGTGAGGATGTAACAGGATGTAATAATTACTCGAGTCAATGGCAGCTGGTTCAGTGCACGGTATAATTGTCTTATTTTGCCGTGTATTAATTCTAGTTTATTGCAGGTGGCTTTGCACTTTTAGTCGTGAGGCACAAAGTCACCGTGACATAATTCTACTGACGTATCACCGTGGGGGCACTCTGAGCGTGTGGGCTAACCGTTGATGTTGCCAAAAATACGGAGATCAGAGTTTGGTTCCCATTTTTGTAAATATCTAATTTACAGGGTGATTCAAAAAGAATACCACAACTTTAGGAATTTAAAACTCTGCAACGACAAAAGGCAGAGCTAAGCACTATCTGTCGGCGAATTAAGGGAGCTATAAAGTTTCATTTAGTTGTACATTTGTTCGCTTGAGGCGCTGTTAACTAGGCGTCAGCGTCAGTTGATGCTAAGATGGCGACCGCTCAACAGAAAGCTTTTTGTGCTATTGAGTACGGCAGAAGTGAATCGACGACAGTTGTTCAGCGTGCATTTCGAACGCAGTATGGTGTTAAACCTCCTGATAGGTGGTGTATTAAACGTTGGTATAAACAGTTTACAGAGAATGGGTGTTTGTGCAAAGGGAAAAGTTCTAGACGGCCGAGAACGAGTGATGAAAATGTAGCACGCATCCAGCAAGCATTTGTTCGCAGCCCAAGAAAATCGACTCGCAGAGCTAGCAGAGAGCAGCAAATTCTACAATCAACTGTATGGGGAGTAACTAGCTGAACGTCAACTACCCGAGGCGATGGATCGGCCGCCAGGCAGCCCGTGACAGAGCACTTCATCACTGGCCTCCAAGAAGCCCTGATCTTACCCCCAGCGATTTTTTCTTGTGGGGGTATGTCAAGGAAATGGTGTTTCGGCCACCTCTCCCAGCCATCATTGATGATTTGAAACGAGAAATAACTGCAGCTATCCAAACTGTTACGCCTGATATGCTACAGAGAGTGTGGAACGAGTTGGAGTATCGGGTTGATATTGCTCAAGTGTCTGGAGGGGGCCATATTGAACATCTCTGAACTTGTTTTTGAGTGAAAAAAAACCTTTTTAAATACTCTTTTGTAATGATGTATAACAGAAGGTTATATTATGTTTCTTTCATTAAATACACATTTTTAAAGTTGTGGTATTCTATTTGAATCACCCTGTATTACACCTCGCTTCCGCCGAAGCTGTCCGACGAACCCGCTGATCCCTGAGACAAATGAACTTTTCAACATAACAGTGATGTAAATTTGCATGATTATACCATGAAAGGGTGTTAAGAACCATTTTCTTACCGATATACGTACCAATTATTCACCCGAGAGCGGTACTGATACATCGTCGATACACGACATACATTTTGGAGAAAGGGCGTAAAAGCTGTAAGTAATTGTTAATTTAATTTGTAATCTGACTAAACTATAAGGACTTTAATCCGATTTCATGATCGCTGGAGGTCTGACAACATGTAACATACAGTAGACGAGTAAAGATGTTATGTCGTATTTGCACTGCCGTAATGTAATTTTTGGAATTTTTTTTATTTGAAGAGATATTGTTAAGCTGGGACTGATACTTACACAATCGAAATTAAAAAGCCATCCTTGCAGGCAGAAGCCAATTTATGTGTAACTGTAAAGCAACACCATCTTCTTTTACTACCAACGCAATGGTATCTCTTGGTACAAATATGTAGCAATTTGGCGTATGCGTTCCAGAGGTACGCTGCACACACACACACACACACACACACACACAGACGTAGTTCTGAATTTAAATGTTGCAAAATTATACACAAACGTGAGAGATGTTTCCTGTCTCCGCAGTTGCTACGGGAAGTGTGAATGGCTGGACTGGTCTCATGCGTGCGCAGCGAGTGGATCCGCCCACGTTAACCTCGCCTGCGATTTGCGTCGTTCACGCACTTCTGATTCTGCATGTGACGGGCTGTAACACTCCCTCGTGTAGCGCTTAACGAGGCTTGATTGTGGCAGCCATCTTCTAATCCAAGAGATGAGAACTTTTTTTCTTTTTTTAAAGTCCACAAACAGCAACACACATTGGAACAAAGTCGTAAACGTTAACTTATTCGCATTTACGGCTTTTTACTGCCGGAATACAGAGAGGCTGATGAAAGCAAATGGCGCATTCCGCTTTTACGGCGGATAGCGTACGCTAGAGCTCGTCTTATTTTTCCACAATGTTCTGTTTGCGTTAATGGTCAAAGAAAGAAACGAGGTGCCAAGGCTGTAGATCGCAATTCGTTCGCAGTGGCTGGTGAAACATAACGAGTAATAGTCTTCACATTTCTGTAAGCCGTACAATGTGTGGACATCATTTGTGAAGTCACTGATTCGGAAGTCTCTACGAGAAAGATACCAGGCAACGAAATAATTTGTCTGAGAGCAGCGGTGCGAAGAGCTAGGCATTGTTTAGGTATGCATTATTAACTGAAATAATTTAAGATTCAGAGCAGTCATTTGGTATAGATTACAGTGCAACGACAGTCATGGAGAAATAGTGCCTAATGATGTTTCCTTCATGGGGGACAGTCATATAGAACTGTTTGAAAAGAATTTCCGCCATTTGACTGTTAATTGTTCACTTGTTTCACAGTCATGATTACGGCTTTACAGCCGTTCTCAAGAGCATGTTGAAATGTTAGAATATGTCTGACCTATCGGCGACACGTCATCATCGAAATATGTTTCTTCAACTATGAAATGTCACAGATTGGTCTGACATATTCTAACATTTCAACATGCTCTTGAGAACGGCTATAAAGCCGAAATCATGACTGTGTGAAATAAATGAACAATTAGCAGTCAAGTGGCGGAAATTTCTTAAGGAACAGTGGCGTTTTCTAATTAACTAATGACCAACTACTTGACGCTTCTCTTCGTCTCTTTTCAGGGAGTGTTGCGAATGAATACTTGAGGCACAGATATCCGTAATGTTTCATTATCGCTCTGTGTTAACGAAAGAAACTTTTGCCATATGACTGGTGCGCAACAGGGCGAAAAGCTTTCCACACCAGTACGTCCCACAGCTTGCATCTCTTATTGACAGAAACATGGTGTTTGCGCACACATAAGCGACTCAGTACGGGCCGGCCGAAGTGGCCGTGCGGTTAAAGGCGCTGCAGTCTGGAACCGCAAGACCGCTACGGTCGCAGGTTCGAATCCTGCCTCGGGCATGGATGTTTGTGATGTCTTTAGCTTAGTTAGGTTTAACTAGTTCTAAGTTCTAGGGGACTAATGACCTCAGCAGTTGAGTCCCATAGTGCTCAGAGCCATTTGACTCAGTACGATAGCGCTTTTGCCTCGGTTAGAGAGCGCCATCGTCCTTATGGACGTATTGCTGCCTGTCATGTGACTGAAATTTCGTAGTGCCTTGTCCGGTCCGTCGGTGGCAATCGAGTATACAGTGACGAGAAGTAACGGTTTATTCCACATCGTTGCCTGACTTCCAAAAAGTTATAATACACACCCAACACGCAACTGATGCACAAAATACCAATATTATTTTATTCAAGTAGTGTAGGTTATACACTCTCTTTTCCGTCTGTAATAAACGTCTTATTTAACCGTTCGTGTATCGCTTTAGTTCAAAGCATCTTCAGCGGTCAGTTTTTTTTTTTCGCATCCTACTTCGTTCCTAACGTTCTCCTAAACATGGATCTCCGATTTTTGTGCATTGCACTCCTCTGAGAAAGAATGTATTTTCGTTTTCATGTAATGTCGACTATACAACATGAAAACGAAAATATACTCCGTGTCAGTGAAGTGCAATACACAAAAATCGAACGCCCATGTGCAGGAGAACATAAGCAATGAAGTAGGTTACAAAAAACTAACCAGTGATGATACCTTAACACAAAGCGAAACGCGTATGGTCTGTCGCAATAAATCAAATGTTCAAATGTGTGTGAAATCTTATGGGACTTAACTGCTAAGGTCATCAGTCCCTAATCTTACACACTAATTAAACTAAATTATCCTAAGGCCAAACACACACACCCATGCGCGAGGGAGGACTCGAACCTCCACCGGGACCAGCGGCACAGTCCAAGACTGCAGCGCCCTTAGACCGCTCGGTTAATCAAATGGTTCAAATGGCTCTGAGCACTATGGGACTCAACATCTGAGGCCATTAGTCCCCTAGATCTTAGAACTACTTAAACCTAACTAACCTAAGGACGTCACACACATTCATGCCCGAGGCAGGATTCGAACCTGCGACCGTAGCAGTCGCGCGGTTCCGGACTGAAGCCCCTAGAACCGCACGGCCACCGCGGCCGGCTCTGTCGCAATAGATAGCGACTGCGAAAGAGAAGCCTAAAACCAAACAGACATTTCATTGTGTACTATAACTCATTAAGTTCTTTACACAGCTTCACAAATGCTCATTATGTGCTCCCTCTGTAATTCTACGCAGTACACTGTCTCTTTCCGCACGCGCACCACGATGTGAGCGGAGATTTTAATGGCAGCTGGTTGGCTGTGCTCTACAGTTCTACATTATTATTATTATTATTATTTGCGTCGAGACCCTGTAGGATCATGCAAACCATTCTGCCTGATTTGAGCGTTCTTCCTGACCTTCCACGATTCTCTCTTTTTTCTCCATGGAGCCTCTTTCTATCTTCAGTCCACTTTGTCCCTGGTTTCTTTGGGACTTCATTCTCTGACTTCACATTCCACTTGTGTATCTTGTCCCTGTATACATTTCTGCCTTCAGTTTCAATTGGATCGAGTTTTGCTGTTTCTAGGTCCAGTTTGACTTGTGTATTTTTGATTTGACCCCTAATATGTATGTTAGAATTCTCTTGGTGAGTCGTTTTGGTGACGGCCTATTGATGTGCCCATAGAACTTCATCCTTTTTTTTCTGACATCTGCTGCTATGTTTGACATCTTCTCTGTAGTTTTCCTACAGTGTAATTTGTATCCCCCTTCTGTCAGCTTCGAGCCGAGAATTTTCCTCATGATTTTCCTTTCTTCCTTCAGTGTGCTTCCTATGTCACTTTTCGTATGGAGTTTTAGCGCCTCACTTGCATACAGTATTTCAGGCTTGATTTTTGTGTGAATGGACATGCATTTTTTATTATATACGTGCCGTGTCTTGCCGAACGCTCTCTTCATTTTTTGTAGTCGAGTGCTCTGTACGATCTTTTACCTTCCTGTAGGTTCAGGGATTTCACCTTGATGCTTGAAGTGTGCAGCTCTGTTTATTTTGCCATATTTTGTTTCTAATTTTGTTATGTTTAATTTTGAGCAGAAAAATTCAGCCCTCTCGAAAGAGATTTGCAGCCCTACTTTCTCCGCTCTTTCTTTTAATACCTCCGTTTGTTTGGTTGCTGTTGTTTCATTGTCTGATAATATGGCCAGGTCGTCTGCGAAAGCTAGGTTTGACATTTCTATTTTGTCCTGGCATCTTCCTAGTTGTGTTGATTTCCAGTGTCGTTGAGTTTTCAGTTCTTTTACGCATTCCCTCATTACTTTGTCCAGAAATAGGTTGAATAATAGTGGGGATAATCCGTCGCCTTGGCACACTTCAGTTTTGATCATGAAGGCAACAGAGATTACACCCATGAATTTAACTTTCGATGTTGTGTCAGCTAATGTCTGTGTGATTAATCGTAGTTTTTTTGGATCGAGTCCCTGTTCTTCTCAGACGTAGAACAAGAATTGTCGGCCAACAGAATCATACGCATTCTTGAAATCTATGAAGGTGCAAAAGATTGGCGCATTCCTGGTGGCCTTGTATTTTAGAATTATTTTCAGATTGAGGATTTGTTCTGCGCATGAACGACCGGGGCGAAAGCCTGCCTGATATTCACCAATTTTGTGTTGTAACTGTTCTTGTGTTCTCTGGAGTAAGCATTCTGAGAAAATTTTGTAGGTGACTTGTAGCAGGGAAATTCCTCTGTAGTCGCTCACATTCGTCCTATCTGCTGTCTTGAGCAGTGGATGGATAAGCGCACATTTCTAACCGTCAGGAAGTTTTTCGGTTTGCCAGATGGTAGAGATAACTTTGGTCCATCTTCATCAGATGCCCTGTTGTCTTTTTTTAGTTTAAGTGTGTGTTTATTGATCTCTTCACATGTTGGTGGAAGTGATTCTGTTTGGGTGGAGATACAGTTCTGTATTGAAAATCTTGTTACAGATTCAGGGCAGTTAAGGAGATCGGGGAAATAACGTGCCAGTTCTTGACAATTCGCTTGGTTAGTCAGTGCTAGTTTTCCACCTGTTTGCCTGAAGCACAGATTTATAGGTGTGTACCCGCAGATCTTCCATCAGAAGGTCCTGTAGAATTCCCTCGTGTTGTGGTTGCGGAAGTTTACCTCTATAACATCCAGTTGCTTCTTCATATACTTTCGCTTCGTTTGCCTAGTAAGTTTTGCAGCCTGTTTTCTTGATTCTTGGAAACAACATAGGCTTTTTGGGGATTTTTTAGTACTATAGTCCTGAAAAGCTTGTTTACGTATTTCTAGTGCCTTTTCACACACTGAATACCATCAAGGGTGTTTAGTGTCCTTTTTCCGAGGTATTAGTTCTTTAGCTTTTTGTATGATCTTTCTGTGGAATTCTTCCCATGTGTTCGTTGGTCGTTTTTCCTATTCCTGTTTTACATTGGATTCCACGATCATATTGGTGTCAAACTTTTCTATGTGCGTTGTTTTCTGATGGATTTTCTTCGGTGTTAGTTCTGACTCGAGTTAGATAGTGGTCTGAATCAATTCTCCCATCTCCTCTATAGGTGACCACCATGTTTCCTGTTTTCGTGGAGATTTCCTGAGGGTCACTGACATAACTTTTAGGTTATTCTGCTGGCATAGGCCGGCCGGTGTGGCCAACCGGTTCTAGGCGCTTCAGTCTGGAACTGCGCGACCGCTACGGTCGCAGGTTCGATTCCTGCCTCGGGCATGGAGGTGTGTGATGTCCCTAGGTTAGTTAGGTTTAGGTAGTTCTAAGCTCTCTGGGACTGATGACCTCAGAAATTAAGTCCCATAGTGCTCAGAGCCATTTGAACCATTTTTTTGCTGGCATAGTTCGATGAGTCTCAGGCCGTTTCTGTTTGTGTATTTGTGCTCCGGAAACTTTCCCACAGTTATTTGATGACGTTTTACTCTGCCAATTTGCGCGTTGAAATCACCTAACAAATTTTTTTATCGTCTCTGGGGAAAAATAAAATGGGCGTATGGCATCAATGGCCGGGAGGCCCCTATTCGGGGAAACTCGGCCGCAAGTGTAGTTCTTATTTCTTTCAACGGCATACTGGACAACGTGCGCGCCAATGATTATGAGGGCAACACAGCACCCAGTCTCCAACCGGGCCGGGAATCGAACCTGGGCCGGCTTGCCTGAGAGGCGAGCACTTTACCCCTCAGTTAAGCAGGCGAACGTCTTTGAGGATCTTGGCCATCACTGCCTCTAGTGTTGCCCGGAATTTCTCTGTTGATATGGGGTCTTTCCTGTTATCCCCGTTTGTGCGGAGGTATGTACATTTGTCATGGTGTATTTCTTGTTTGCACACTGTAAGCGCATTGTCATTAACCTGTTGTTTATTGGATTCACTTCTCTAATTGAATTGATTATCTTCTGACGTACCATTAAAACCATGCTAAGAGGCGGAGCACTGTTGGCGACTCGTTTGTCTTGCACTTGAAGATACGGTAGTCTCCATAATCCATTGTGTCATCGTCTGTCCTGCGGATTTCCTGCAGGACAAGTGTGATTGTATCATTATCTTCTGTTTGCTGAGCACTAATGTTAGGTTGTGCACATTTCATGGTTGGATCAGTGTGTTTATGTTAAAGAACCAAAGAAGTGTAAATGTTTTGTGTGGAAGTTTGTCAGAGAACTCTGACTTTCACTGTGATCGTGTAAATCCAGGTTCCCCAGAATCCGAGTTCCTGGTTGCCGTCTGTTGACGGGGGGATTTGTTACCACCTGAGGTATTTTTGTTATTCCTCGCCCGAGTCATGGTTGCTGTAATATTGTTGGTTCAATGTATCCACCGGGAGGTTAGAAAAAGGGATTGTTAGTTCCTGGAGCATTCATTTGCAGCCGCATCCTCTGGGTGGACAGAGGCTTACCAGGAAATTGCCCGCTCTGGATGCCGTCGCACCTGCATTTGCTGTGTTATTTTTGGCCCTCCCCGAGTATTTTATTTCTTTGGCACCCTTCATATCTGTTGGGCGTTCCCCTTTCCGCCACCGGGCGAGGCTCCCAGTACGGGAACAGCAACCCACCCGGGTATATATATATACACGTTACGTTAGTAAACCTCAGCGTGTGCTTCCTTGGTAGCTCGGAGTATGACGAGACGGTATTCCAGTTCCCACCAGGTGTTTCGTAACATGTGTTCTGTCGCAGTACCCACAGCAGCTTGTATCCTAGCCTTCAATTCGTCGACGTCAGCAACTGGTGTGACGAAGACTCTGTCCTTCATATAGCCCAGAAAAAAAAGTCAAGGGGGTGGCCAGGGTTTTGGACCGAACCTTCCAATCTACCGCTCCGGAAATGTTTCATCCAGGAAATCACCCACATCGAAATCCAGTGGGCGGGGGGAGGGGGGAGGGGGAAGGGGGGGGAGGTGGGGGGAGGGGGGCGCTCCATCTTGCTGGAAAAGTATCCATGGTTGATATTCTTCTGTGGGGCAATGAAATGTTGCCAAACGTCTAAGAAAATGTTAGAGGTAATTGATTTTTCCGCGAAGAAAAACGGTCGAAAAACCTTGTTATGCATGAGGCCGCACCAAACATTCACTTTTTCGCTGTCTCGCTGTAACTGTACAGTAGCATGTGGAGACTCTGAACCCCATATACGGACATTATACCTATTTACCATTCCACTGATATGAAAGGTAGATTCATCGGTAAAGCATATGCGATTTAAGTAACCGTTAACACCATCAATCCTGTTGAGAATCTCAGTTGCAAATTCAACAAGTGTCAGCAAATCATCCGGTTGCAAGACCTGCACTATTTGCATTTTGTAAGCATGCAACCTAAGCCTTTCATGAAGAATCGTCACCACACTTGCTTGCGGTTTTTGAAGTTCGCGTGATGCTTGACGAGTTGATTTAGACGGACTCCATTGAAACGCTTGCCGAGCACGATCAACAGTTGCATCACTCACACGAGGCCTGCCACTTGGAGGACGATCTTCAATGCTGCCTGTTTCGTTCAACTTTGCTTACCTTCGCTTTATTGTCGTCAGGAGGGCTGCGTCCACAAGAAGGCCTAAATTTAAGCTGAACACTGATGGATGATTTCGTTTCGGAAACCAAAGTACACATTGCGCTTTCTCCTGCTTCGACGCCAATTCCCGAGCAACTAACGTGACCTAAGAGATTGCGTCGGTGTTGTAGAGCACTAGCGCCATCTATTGGTCACAACTAGTAACACTAACGTATGTACTAAAAGTAACTTATTATGTCAAACGGTTATTCTGTTATAAATTTTTATAATCAGGGTTCAAAATGGCTCTGAGCACTATGGGACTCAACTGCTGAGGTCATTAGTCCCCTAGAACTTAGAACTAGTTAAACCTAACTAACCTAAGAACATCACAAACATCCATGCCCAAGGCAGGATTCGAACCTGCGACCGTAGCGGTCTTGCGGTTCCAGACTGCAGCGCCTTTAACCGCACGGCCACTTCGGCCGGCTATAATCAGGGCAAGACTTTGTGCTCACCATATATATATATATATATATATATATATATATATATATATATATATATATATATATATATACACAATAGAGAGAAACATTCCACGTAGGAAAAATGTATCTAAAAACAAAGATGATGTGACTTACCAAATGAAAGTGCTGGCAGGTCGACAGACACACAAACGAACACAAACATACACACAGAATTCAAGCTTTCGCAACAAACTGTTGCCTCATCAGGAAAGAGGGATGGTGAGGGAAAGACGAAAGGATGTGGGTTTTAAGGGAGAGGGTAAGGAGTCATTCCAATCCCGGGAGAGGAAAGACTTACCTTAGGGGGAAAAAAGGACGGGTATACACTCGCACACACACGCACATATCCATCCACACATATACAGACACAAGCAGACATATGTAGGCCGACCCGTTGATTTCCCCTTACAGTGGCATCCAGAAGCTTTAAACTGCGCATACCATCGCCGAATGGAGTTAGCAGTTGGTGGATCTTTGTTGAACTTCGTCCTGAAGTGTCGTTACACTGTTATGACTGACTGATGTGAGTGCATTTCAAGCACGACATACGCTTTCTTGGCTCCTGTCGCCATTTTGTCTCACTGCGCTCTCGAGCGCTCTGGCGGCAGAAACCTGAAGTGCGGCTTCAGCCGAACTAAACTTCATGAGTTTTTCTACGTATCTGTAGTGTGTCGTGACCATATGTCAATGAATAGAGCTACAGTGAATTTATGAAATCGCTTCAGTCATTTGTAATAGCCCTGTATATATATATATATATATATATATATATATATATATATATATATATATATATATATATCCGTGTGTGTGTGTGTGTGTGCAAACTATGCATTTCCGAATATAAGTTCATTAGATTAGTGATTTTTTTTCTACCGTGCGCAGACTCTAGGCATATGGAATGAAAAAGGTCCAATGAACGTATCCGGGAATGTATGGTTTCCATGCTAGAGACCATTCATTCGTGCTTCCTTATAGAGACTGCGGTCTAATACGCGGTGTACCATACAGTCACAGTTACAGTGTACATGGTTTCCTCCTAGAGGGTGGCGCTGTTCATAATACGTCATTCCCTAGCGCCCTCTCCTGCCGCAGTCATTGGTAATGTCGAGTCTTTCCTGGTCGATGGATCGGACGGAGGATCACAGTTGCATGGCCTGTTCGTTCACCGGATCTCAACCCGTGCGATTTCTGGTTATGGGACCATCTCAGAAGTATCATGTAAGCAGAGGCCATTCCAGATGTAGAGAGACTGCTGCCTTTGATACTGTCCAGATGCAGCCTGGCCGATGTAAAGGAGTGAGACAGAACATGCTGCGGTACGAACGCGCATGCGTGGAGGCACATGGAAACCATATGGCTGCATGGTACAGCGTGTGTTAGACTGCAAACTCTGTAACAATTGAGAGTTGGCAATACTCTCTTAGGATGTAAAGGTTGGCTACAGCGTGCATACACAAGCTCTGGAATCTAAGATATTGTTGTTGCGCCTCGCAGCGCACGGATTAACTAGTAGCAATTTGGAGGCCAGTGTAGGAGCCCGCCTGCTGTGGTGCGCACGTGTGGTGGGCGAGGGGTCGTCGCCGAGCTGCCGTGCTGCCGTGTCCGCCAGCAGCGACACAGGGTTTGGTATTGAGTTGATATTTTTTATAATTTGCAGCGTGCTTTTTAAAGAAAAGGGTTTGTGTATGTGCGTAGCAGCAGACGGTAATTTTGATAATGATAGGAGTTGAATTCTTAAGGGCAACCATTGTTAGATTAAGTATTGATTTTTGTCATTGATTTCTTTTGTAATTGTCAGGAAATTGTTTCACTATGTCTTCAATTGAGAAGTATTTCAGTCTGTCTCAAGAGTTTGATTAATTTGTAATATTGCTTTAATGCCACTGGAGGCAGATTTACAAACGAAGCGATTGTTCAAATAGCTTCTAGCGTTTTGTTAATTGAATGAGAAAGAATCGCTTTCAGAATATAGTTTTTTGTTTGGATTATCATTTATCGAGTTTAGATTTGACCAAACCCTTTCTCTTGAATTATATGTAGTTGTAGTAAGCAGCAGCAGCCGCAGCAACAGCAAGAGCCGCCATACAGAACATGCATTGCACTCAGCATGAATAATATGTTTTTTTTATGTTTTTGTTAAATAATGGAATGCAGCAGATCAAGCAGTGACAGCAGAAAGACCAAGTAAGTTATTTGTTGCGCACAGGACCAATAAAAATAAAATAAGAGTTTAGGCGATCTCTGTAATAGTAAAGTTAACAAGAGTACAAGCATGATATTTTCAGTAGAAAACTCGAGATAAGAATATATACAGCTCGCGACTTTCACAATGTATGATTGAGTAAAGGTCTGTAGCATGGAAACCATCCATTTCCTAACATAAGCTCATTAGACTTTTTTGTTTCGTATCCTCTCACCAATCAATCCCTAGAGGTGTGGAAAAAATCACCCTATATATTATTTTACTCCTATAGATAGTGTATATTAATTTAGTTACATGACAATAAATCCCAGAAAAAAGTCAGAAGATGTGAATAATAGTAGGATACAAGCTCACTCATTTATGGTAAATCTCTGTTGATGATGGAACACAGGACTTTTCCAAATCCCAGACATGGCTATCGTCGCTGTTGTACAACCGAAGACAGACTTGTCAATAAACAAAACACAGTTCTGGAAGTCACGGATGTTTAAAATTTGGTGTAGATACCACTGGCAGAATCCCTTGGGCTGGGGAAAGTCATCAGCAGATAGATGTTGTACCAGCTGCATTGCTCAATGCATCCATGCCCGTCTCGTGCAGGACGCTCTATACACTGATGTTGGAGACGTTTAGTTCCCTGGCTATGGATCGTGTGCTAGTACCGAGGCTGCCCTCATTTCGCTGTAACACAGCTTCCTCAAACTGCGCAATTCGCACATTGCGAGGTCTACCGTACACTCAGTGTGGTCTAGGAGATCCTGTTCCCACCCAAGATGCCCATCATGTCTTTGAAATGTCACATGATTTGGTAACCTCCTCCCTGGAAATCGTTCCGCTTACGGTCCCCTTACTGCTCGACTCTTGCATCGTGCCTCCCCCATAAATGTCAGCTAACTCAGAATGTACTCACCCAATAAGAATTGTAAACATCAGTAGCAAAATGGCTGGCTCTGAGCACTATGGGACTTAACATCTGAGGTCATCAGTCCCCTAGACTTAGAACTACTTGAACCTAACTAACCTAAGGACATCACACACATCCATGCCCGAGGCAGGATTCGAATCTGCGACTGTAGCAGCAGCGCGGTTCCAGACTTAAGCGCCTAGAACCGGTCGGCCACAACGGCCGGCAAACATCAGTAGGAACTTTCATATAAACACAACACATGTTCTGTTACTAAAATTATATACCATCACTTCCGTCTTTGAACAAGATAATCTCCAAAACTACTATACTGGTTTCACTTGTAACTTCAGTGTAGCCTGGAGCAACATGTATACTTTGTCTTACTAAAAACGGATCACGAAAAAAAAGATATCGTAATTTAAAGTTTTATTAAAATTTTCTTGTCTGTTTGAACATGCCGATCTACAAAACAACTAGACGATTTTTTCATGGCGTTTTCATAGGTGAGTTTAGTTGGCCATATCGCACCCGGATTTATCCTAATTGCTACAGATGCGGAAACCGGCATTCGGATTCGCTTAATTTGGGCGGACATTCGCGTGCAGTAGGCGCTCAGCGAATCCATTGCTTATCGCTCTCTGGTATACAGAGCATGCACACATCCACGTGAAAGGAATTTTGAATAAATAAAATAGTTACTGTTGTGTAAAGAGGCGGAACACTGTATCCGCTCGGCACTTTGAGGTGACCGTTACGTAACTTTACGGAGTAACAAGGACAACACATAGACATGATTGCCTAGCAGAAATATTAGCCATTATACCCCAACAAAATATCTCATTCAGGAATATACTATAGTAACAAAACCTGCTAAACATTGCTGCTGTGGTGGTTGCTTTTTAAATGTGTATCTATAAACACTAAATCTGCATTACTTGATTGATTGATTTTAACAGGGAAGCTAAAACAGCTTAAGTCTGACCCGCCACAGCCCGCACCGAAACTAGGTTTATTGTGCGGTATCGCTCCCTGTATATCTAGTAAAGCCAACCAGTGCCCTTAAATAGTGCAAGTAGTCCCTCTACCAGTTTTTCGTTAGACATAGTTTCTTCAGGTCTAGTTGTCCCGAAGATTCTGTAAGTTTTAGTCTCCAATGCCATGCATTCGAAGATTAGGCGTGATGCAGTTTTTCCACCCTCATCACAGATCCTACATTTACGGTCCTCTTCCGTTATACCCATAGTGTGTAGTGAAATTCCCATGGCCGGCCATCAGTCCAGTCATGAGTTTGATCTATTTCCTGTTCAATCCCAGGATTACAGAGCTTCTTTTAAAACATGGCTTGGGCATCATTATCTTACCACGTGTTTGTTTATGGACCTTGGTCCAATATCCTACGTACTGTTTCCTAAGCCAGTTCCATTGTTCTAATTTGATCATAGCCTTGGTGATTGTCAGGACAGATTCCGGTCCAATAAATTCAGTTGTTGTCCCTATTCTAGCCAATCTATCGGCTTGTTCATTGCCACAGATCCCTGAGTGGCCAGGAACCCACACTATGTTTACCCTATTGCTTCCCCCTAACTCCACCAGAGCCCTGTGGCAATCTGCAACAATCTTAGATCTTGTTGCAGGAGCTGCCAATGATTTCAGGGCTGCCTGGCTGTCTGAATAGATGTAGATGCTACGGTCATTGTAGCACCTACGCTAATTCTCCTCCTCACATGCCGTGATTGCAGTAATTTCAGCTTGGAATACCGAGGCCAGTTTCCCTAGAGAGATGATTCTCTCCAGTCTTGGCTGAACCCCGTATGCCCTCGCCCCAACGCCATAGTCTGTTTTCTACCCATCGGTGAACCAAACGATGTCCCCCGTACGGTGTCGAACTGTTTTTTCCCACTGCTCCCTACTTCCAATTATTATTATATCGTAAGGCTTGTCGAATCAGTTAGGAGTTGTTATATAGGCGACAGGCATTTCCCCAGCCATTCCTATATTTACCTCACTCACTATGTTAGTGTGTGATTCTGGATATCCGAATGAGACCCGGTTTTAGCCAGTTTTAAGTCTGTGTGCCCAAGCTGCTGCCTCCATCTTAACCCAAAGGTGAAGTGGAGGCATATCCAGCATGGCTTTCATTCCAGCGGCTGGTGTGCTGCTAATTCCTCCCGTTATGGCTAATCAGGCCAATCCCTGCACCTTAGCAAGCTCCTTAGCAGCAACCCGCTGTTCTACCTTCTTCCACCACACTACGGCTCCATAGGAAATCCTAGGTCTAACCACTGTGGTGTATATCCAGTGCGTACCCCTGGGGCTTAGGCCCCAGTTTTTGCCACAAGCCCTTCTAGTACTCACTAGAGTACTTTTTGCCCTGGAGCAGATGCTCTTAATGTGAGGGGCCCAAGTTAGCTTCCCATCCAAAGTTACCCCTAGATATTTCACTATCCCCTTCACGGGCAGAGTTTCATCCAAGAGCTTTAGATTCCAACTTGCGTGCTGAATATGTCTCTTCGTAAATGGCACCACAACAGTCTTCTTAGGATTAACTCTCAGATCCTGTTTAATGCACCATTTTTGCACAATGTCCAATCCTCCTTGTGCCATATTCCTGACTGTGTCATTGAATTTGCCAAGTATTACTATGACAATGTCATCTGCGTATCCTTGGCAGTTGCATTACACTCAAGTAAAAGACTGGTTGCATTTACAGCATTTCTCAATATTAAAACGGATGTTGCACTTTCTAAAAGACGTACCACTTTCTCAAAAAGTACATTTTCAAGGCAAAATAACACTTTATCTTCTACTTTAAGTGAACAGAAAATTACTGTTGTCACAAGCAATATGAATCATGAAACTGTGTAGACTGAAATCCACCAAATATTGGCTGTTGAGAATAACAGAAAGTCATAATACCTTTCGTCGTCTTCTCCCGGTGACCAGCATGTGGTACACATTACTGTTCTTTTTAAAAGATTTAG
The DNA here is from genome assembly GCF_021461395.2 of Schistocerca americana. Taxonomy (NCBI): domain Eukaryota; kingdom Metazoa; phylum Arthropoda; class Insecta; order Orthoptera; family Acrididae; genus Schistocerca; species Schistocerca americana. Next base: position 215,713,679 of record NC_060120.1, read on the forward strand.
CTGACAAATATTTATGGTTGGTTGTACAAGGTTGCCTTCATATTCTTTATTAGCAATGATTTATATTACGAAATAGTATACCAGCTTTATTCACCCAAAACTTGTAAGTTTTATGATAGAGGTTTGTCAGGAAAGACAATTCTACTAAATATGTAAACAGACACACATGACTGAAAGCTTTTGCTTGAAACTATAATCACATGAATATTATCTAACCTGTGCACAGCACTTAGGTCATGGTTTTACAGAACAACACACTGATGAGCCAAAACATTATGGCCATCTACTTAATAGCTTGTTTGTTTGTCTTTGGAACGAAATACATAACTGATTCTGCATATCAGGGATGGGACAGTTTGTTGGTAGGTTTGTGGAGGTATGTGTTGTTAGAAGTCTACACACAAGTCATGTAATTCTCGTAAACAGCGGGCCACTGATTTGCGTATGCGGTGATGGCGCCCGATAGCTCAGATAAGTTCCGTGGGATTTACATCAGGCGAATTTGGTCGCCGTGACATCAACGTGAGTTCACTATAATGCTCCTCAGACCGCTGTAGCACAGTTCTGGCCCCGAGACACGGACACTTATACTGCAGAGAGATGACATCGCCGACGTGGAAGACATCAAGCGTGAAGAGATGTAGGTGGTTCGCAGCTGTCAGCGTGTCTGCGGTTACTACCACAGGTCCCGTACAAGCGCAGGAGAATGTCTCCCACAGCACAATACTGCTCTCGCCAGCCTGCATCCATGGTGGTTGTGGCGGCGACCAAAAATGTGATTTACCCGAAGAGACGACACGTTTCCATTGATTGACGGTCGAATCCCAATGGTCCCGTTCCCACTGCAATCGTAATTGACGATGTCGCTGAGTCAACACGTGAACACGTAATGGTGGTCTGCTGCGGAGCTCCATGTTCAACAATGTGCGATGAAAGATATGCTCCGAAACACTTCCGCGCGCAACAGTATTGTGTTCTTTCAGCAGAAATGCCACAGATCATCAACTACCCTACTTTACACAGACCCACGTCCTCTGAAGAGTTGTGAACATCCAACCAATTAGCGTCCAGTCGTAGTTTCACTGTACTTCTGTCTAATTTCCTTAGACGCTCACGACAGTAGCACGTGAGCATTCGACCAGCTTCGCCGTTTTCGAGATACTCGTTCACAGGTTCTGCGTTATAATGGTCTGCCCTTTGTCAAATTCGCTTATCTCAATGGATTTCCCCATTTTCAGCCCATATATTTTCGCTAGGGTGATCCCCCCTCCATAACTGCTCCGCGTAATTACTTTTATTACTGCGTCACGTGCCCGCAACGCCAGCAGGCGGCATCCGACGCAGTGGTATGCAGTGGTCATAACGTTTTGGCAGATCAGTGTCTTACTGCTTCGAAGTCTACATTGCACTGATTGCACAAACAGAAAATATACTTTCGTCTTTTGCAATGGTGGTGAGCTATCTTCAAGCCTGTACTGAGGAATGTCACAAGACGAAGAATTAGCAGCTTATATCTGAGGCAACGTCGTTACTTCAGTGGTATTTCGTAGCCAGTGTAACGTATCTTGATGTAAGGTTGCCCAGCATACACTAGCTTAGTACTGGCAATTAGTTATAGCCACCTCTTCTTCCGTGTGTTATCGCTGCTTAAATAAACTGTGGAAATACAGTATCATTTATATCTCGTCCACCTGAAGATATTCTTGCTAATAAGCTCAGAATCGCATCAAGTACTACTAGACGTGTTCCTTACTAAAAAAAACTGCAGAGGACTCTGTACAGAGACTTCTTCCAGAACGGGCTCATGGCATGAAAAACGGCGACAGTGTCGCCTCAACACATCCGCGGGGATGCACCTAAAGATTTTGACTTAATACTAAAGCCATAACCTTGTACATAAATATTTACATAGCTTTTTAATATCTCAAGTAACACAATCTCTCTAAAGAAATATGTAAAACAATACTCAAACGCCGGCCGGTGTGGCCGTGCGGTTCCAGGCGCTTCAGTCTGGGACCGAGTGACTGCTACGGTCGCAGGTTCGAATCCTGCCTCGGGCATGGATGTGTGTGAGGTCCTTAGGTTAGTGAGGTTTAAGTAGTTCTAAGTTCTAGGGGACTGATGACCACAGATGTTAAGTCCCATAGTGCTCAGAGCCATTTGAACCAACCAATACTCAAACAATTATTTAAACAGCGTGATTCAAATGGCTCAAATGGCTCTAAGTACAATGTGATTTAACATATGAGGTTATCAGTCCCCTAGACTTAGAACTAATTAAACCTAACTAACCTAAGGACATCACAGACATCCATGCCCGAGGCAGGATTCGAACCTGCGACCGTAGCAGTCACTCGGTTCCGGACTGAAGCACCTAGAACAGCTCGGCCACCGCAGCCGGGTGCGTGATTCACAAACGTGAAACACCGCACAGTTATTCACTTGGTAGCAGCACTCTTCAGTGGCAGCTTAAGGCGCTGCTAGCTGTACTATGCTGGTTTTTTACAACTGCCGCTGGATGGCATGGCTTACTCTAAGTCACGCTCTGCTGCCTCCAACACTTGTCAGCAGACAGATGCTTATGCGTTGCCAACAGTTGTATTGAAACTATTGCAATAAAATTTGTGTGACTGAAATATTATGGTATACAGAGTCGTAAAGATAATTGTGTCATTACAAGCTCTGGGCACCTATATGATTTATTTCATCAAAATTGGACCACAAAAAAGATGTTCATACATACTATAAACCATCCGAAACCATTGGACACATTAGAACCATGTCACTTGTTGTTGTTGTGGTCTTCAGTCCAGAGACTGGTTGGATGCAGCTCTCCATGCTACTCTATCCTGTGCAAGCCTCTTGATCTCTGAATAACTACTGCAACCTACATCCTTCTGAATCTGCTTAGTGTATTCCTCTACGATTTTTACCCTCCACGCTTCCCTCCAATACTAAATTGGTGCTCCCTTGATGCCTCAGAACTTGTCCTACGAACCGATCTTTTCTTCTAGTCAAATTCTGCCACAAATTCCTCCTCCCCCCAATACCTCCTCATTAGTTACGTGATCTATCCATCTAACCTTCAGCGTTCTTCTGTAGCACCACATTTTGAAAGCTTTTATTCTCTTGTTTCTGGTCGCATGTAAAGTACACAAGCAGCAAGACACAGTCAATACCTTCGCTGCGCAGTGCTGATGGTACTGTTACCGACGACTGTGCCGCTAAAGCGGAGTTACTGAACGCAGTTTTCCGAAATACCTTCACCAGGGAAGATGAATGGAATATTCCAGAATTTGAAACACGAACAGCTGCTAGCATGAGTTTCTTCGAAGTAGATACCTTAGGGGTTTCGAAGCAACTCAAATCGCTTGATACGGGCAAGTCTTCAGGTCCAGATTGTATACCGATTAGGTTCCTTTCAGATTACGCTGATACAATAGCTCCCTACTTAGCACTCATATACAACCGCTCGCTCACCGATAGATCTGTACCTACAGATTGGAAAATTGCGCAGGTCGCACCAGTGTTTAAGAAGGGTAGTAGGAGTAATCCATCTAACTACAGACCTATATCATTGACGTCGGTTTGCAGTAGGGTTTTGAACCATATACTGTATTCAAACAATATGAATCATCTCGAAGGGAACGATCTATTGATACGTAATCAGCATGGTTTCAGAAAACATCGTTTTTGTGCAACGCAGCTAGCTCTTTATTCGCACGAAGTAATGGCCGTTATCGACAGAGGATCTCAAGTTGATTCCGTATTTCTAGATTTCCGGAAAGCTTTTGACACCGTTCCTCACAAGCGACTTCTAATCAAGCTGCGGGCCTATGGGGTATCGTCTCAGTTGTGCGACTGGATTCGTGATTTCCTGTCAGGAAGGTCGCAGCTCGTAGTAATAGACGCCAAAACATCGAGTAAAACTGAAGTGATATCAGGTGTCCCCCAGGGAAGCGTCCCGGGACCTCTGCTCTTCCTGATCTACACTCCTGGAAGTGGAAAAAAGAACACATTGACACCGGTGTGTCAGACCCATCATACTTGCTCCGGACACTGCGAGAGGGCTGTACAAGCAATGATCACACGCACGGCACAGCGGACACACCAGGAACCGCGGTGTTGGCCGTCGAATGGCGCTAGCTGCGCAGCATTTGTGCACCGCCACCGTCAGTGTCTGCCAGTTTGCCGTGGCATACGGAGCTCCATCGCAGTCTTTAACACTGGTAGCATGCCGCGACAGCGTGGACGTGAACCGTATGTGCAGTTGACGGACTTTGAGCGAGGGCGTATAGTGAGCATGTGGGAGGCCGGGTGGACGTACCGCCGCATTGCTCAACACGTAGGGCGTGAGGTCTCCACAGTACATCGATGTTGTCGCCAGTGGTCGGCGGAAGGTGCACGTGCCCGTCGACCTGGGACCGGACCGCAGCGACGCACGGATGCACGCCAAGACCGTAGGATCCTACGCAGTGCCGTAGGGGACCGCACCGCCACTTCCCAGCAAATTAGGGACACTGTTACTCCTGGGTATCGGCGAGGACCATTCGCAACCGTCTCCATGAAGCTGGGCTGCGGTCCCGCACACTGTTAGGCCGTCTTCCGCTCACGCCCCAACATCGTGCAGCCCGCCTCCAGTGGTGTCGCGACAGGCGTGAATGGAGGGACGAATGGAGACGTGTCGTCTTCAGCGATGAGAGTCGCTTCTGCCTTGGTGCCAATGATGGTCGTATGCGTGTTTGGCGCCGTGCAGGTGAGCGCCACAATCAGGACTGCATACGACCGAGGCACACAGGGCCAACACCCGGCATCATGGTGTGGGGAGCGATCTCCTACACTGGCCGTACACCACTGGTGATCGTCGAGGGGACACTGAATAGTGCACGGTACATCCAAACCGTCATCGAACCCATCGTTCTACCATTCCTAGACCGGCAAGGGAACTTGCTGTTCCAACAGGACAATGCACGTCCGCATGTATCCCGTGCCACCCAACGTGCTCTAGAAGGTGTAAGTCAACTACCTTGGCCAGCAAGATCTCCGGATCTGTCCCCCATTGAGCATGTTTGGGACTGGATGAAGCGTCGTCTCACGCGGTCTGCACGTCCAGCACGAACGCTGGTCCAACTGAGGCGCCAGGTGGAAAGGGCATGGCAAGCCGTTCCACAGGACTACATCCAGCATCTCTACGATCGTCTCCATGGGAGAATAGCAGCCTGCATTGCTGCGAAAGGTGGATATACACTGTACTAGTGCCGACATTGTGCATGCTCTGTTGCCTGTGTACATGTGCCTGTGGTTCTGTCAGTGTGATCATGTGATGTATCTGACCCCAGGAATGTGTCAATAAAGTTTCCCCTTCCTGGGACAATGAATTCACGGTGTTCTTATTTCAATTTCCAGGAGTGTATATAAGTGACCTGGGTGACAATCTGAGCAGTTCTCTTAGGTCGTTCGCAGATGATGCTGTAATTTACCGTCTAGTAAGGTCATCCGAAGACCAGTATCAGTTGCAAAGCGATTTAGAAAAGATTGCTGTATGGTGTGGCAGGTGGCAGTTGACGCTAAATAACGAAAAGTGTGAGGTGATTCACAAGAGTTCCACAAGAAATCCGTTGGAATTCGATTACTCGATAAATAGTACAAATCTCAAGGCTGTCAGTTCAACTAAGTACCTGGGTGTTAAAATTACGAACAACTTCACATGGAAAGACCACATAGATAATAATGTGGGGAAGGCGAGCCAAAGGTTGCGTTTCATTGGCAGGACACTTAGAAGATGCAACAAGTCCACTAAAGAGACAGCTTACACTACACTCGTTCGTCCTCTGTTAGAATATTGCTCCGCGGTGTGGGATCCTTACCAGGTGGGATTGACGGAGGACATCGAAAGGGTGCAAAAAAGGGCAGCTCGTTTGGTATTATCACGTAGTAGGGGAGAGAGTGTGGCAGATATGATACGCGAATTGGGATGAAAGTCATTAAAGCAAAGAAGTTTCTCGTGGCAGCGAGATGTACTTACGAAATTTCAGTCACCAACTTTCTCTTCCGAATGCGAGAATATTTTGTTGAGCCCAACCTACATAGGTAAGAATGATCATCAAAATAAAATAAGAGAAATCAGACCTCGAACAGAAATGTTTAGGTGTTCGTTTTTCCCGCGCGCTGTTCGGGAGTGGAATGGTAGAGAGATAGTATGATTGTGATTCGACGAACCCTCTGCCAAGCACTTAAATGTGAATTGCAGATTAGTCGTGTACACTACACTAAATAGAAATACTCTCAGAAAATACTTCCTGTCACTTAAATCTACGAGTTCGATTTTAACAAATTTCTCTTCTTTTCTCTTCTTTTCTTGCGATTGCTAATTTACATTTTATACCCTTTCTACTTCGACCATCATCAGTTATTTTGCTCCCCAAATAGCAAAACTCATCTACTACTTTAAGTTAGTATATAAGAAACTAGCAGCCTTGAGTGCGGTAATGGAAGGTTTGTTTCATTGCCGCAATCGAGGCTGACAGTTTCTTATATATTAGATTATTACGATTGCTGACTGTGCTGCAATGTTGAACGTATCTCATTTCCTAATCTGATTCCCTCAGCATGACCTGATTTAATTCAACTACTATCCATTATGTCACTTACTGCCTGGAAAGAATCGCTGTGGTTGTAAGAACCACTCACCTCTCAAGGAGGTTGGGGTGAGGGTGAAAAAGAAGTATAGGCCACGACGATCGAATACTCAGATTTTATTCATCCAGCATTTGACAATGAGAGCCCTTAGAGACTTGCAACACTCTTTACACATAATTTAAAAACCTTACGAAACCTTTTCTCTTTGACACCTCCCGCAAAATGATAATAGGAAAAATGTTTGCCGCTTACTACGTTTCTCTCTGTTCATTTTCGCATCAGGCATTATTTCTTTATTACTAACTGTATTTTTCAACACATTTGGGAGACAGCTGAAAGGTATCTTTACAATTAATCTGAATATGAGGGGTAAAGTATGGCCTCAAAACAACTGTCGCCCAAACGGAATGCAGTAGGATGTGCCGTATGTCAGAGCTGGATCAAACATGGAGTGGAATTTTGGCAGTGAGAATGAAACAAAAATTCTTGCAAAAGAACATTTATTAGATCGGTAAATTTAATTGCACACATGAATATGTACAGTGAGTAGTGTGATGGTTGCTTTGCCTACAGTCTATTTCATAGCATATTAATTAAACCTGTAACTTTACTTCAAAGTCCCCTGCAAGGTCTATGATCTATGGAAGAGGAATGATCAAGGCATGGTTTAATCACGAACACTTACATTCACACGGACTTCAGAGGCTAACAGGAAGGAAAAGAACTAAAAATCTTCACCATAGCGCACGTGGGTAGCAAGAGGGACTGTTCCCTTGATTTTAACATGCGGGATAAGTGAATAAAATTTCTATTAAAGTGAATTGCTATAAAAATGAAGCATAAATAAGAATCACAATTAATTCGGATATTCTACTGCGGAATATCACTGTGGCCTTGGCACTGTAGACTTTCTCATTAGATCACGACCACGAGGTCCTCACAAACAAAAGTGTGCACAAAGAAAGTTACCAAGTGAGGCGAATTGCACAAAATTCAGTCATAGAGTGAAGGAAATCATACGCAATATACATGTTCTCGCGAAAGCGATAGTAAACAAAATGAACTGAATCACAATAAACTCAACACGCCTCCATGTGTTCAACTGAACAGTAGCGTCCACCGTCCCTGGATTTTAACGTATTTAACAATAGCGAATTAGCAAGTAAAATTTGTCACACACGATAATAAACTATGAACAGTGACAGGAATTACTTACTTTGACTAGCTTTGTGGTGGTGGTGGTTAGTGTTTAACGTCCCGTCGACAACGAGGTCATTAGAGACGGAGCGCAAGCTCGGGTTATGGAAGGATTGGGAAGGAAATCGGCCGTGCCCTTTCAAAGGAACCATCCCGGCATTTGCCTGAAACGATTTAGGGAAATCACGGAAAACCTAAATCAGGATGGCCGGAGACGGGATTGAACCGTCGTCCTCCCGAATGCGAGTCCAGTGTGCTAACCACTGCGCCACCTGACTAGCTTTGTAAAATGTACGTTAAACACAACATTAACTTCTCATCGAAAAGTCACACTTACTGCCAGTAGATCTCACCCGTCTAACGTCCCACGGAACACTACACGAGCATTCGCTCTCCAACCAAAACCGCTCCCCTTATCTACGGAAGTGGCGAGAGGAACTCCTACTGTGGTGCCAACTTATACAAAAGGCTCGTCCAAGGCAAACAGAAACCTCTTTGCTACCTGGTACGTGTTTCCTACAGATGGCTGTTCTGACACAGTGGCAGACTAGTACACTCCCACGGATCTACACAAAGAAATCCTTGCAAACTCTCATTCATAAATTCAAGTAATCGGACAAGAAGAAGAAAGAATAGATACATTGAAATATGGCACTCAAATGTATCAAACATGCGTGTGGGGCTCCGACAAGTATCAATAACCTAATGAAATGTTAGAACGAAATATGGATAATATACTGTGGCCACCACAAACACTCTCAGCTGCTCAGTCTTTTCCCTTTCCTTCTTTACATCTAGGGTAATAGACCGTTTGCACCAACAACTGAGGTGCCAGAGGCAAACAAATGAAACTGTGTGGTATGCCAAGATCATGAAGAGGTGCATGCAGAAACCCTTCACAGTGTTTACATGTATCAATGAACGTACCTGCAATATTATATTATCGTACGGCACATAGTTCAGGATACATGGCGTCATAAACCATGACATGAGTTGCTTGGCATATTGCTGCATCATGCATGACATTTAAATTTGTTACTACTAATCCTCTGACACGATTTCGACGAAATTTGGTGACGAGATTACATGGACCCTGAGGAAGAACATAGGCTACTTTAGAAAGTGTGTAGTACAAGGTACGTACTGAAATGGACAATATTGGGCGAAGTAGGGAAAAATACCCATTCTTCGAAAAGGCTACTTACTCTCTGACTTTTGATCTTAATCATCTCTGTGAAAATGATTTTATTGGTCGACACATGCTATGTGTATACGTTGCGTAATCTATAGCTACTATGCGTGCTATCCAGTATTTGAGAACGAGAGCACTTAGTGACTTGTAATAAACTTTGCACATAATTACAAACTTAAACGAAACTTTTTTTCGCCTACAACCTGCACAAAAGGTGAAAGGAAAAAGTTTATCACTTGCTACATTTTCGCTGTACATATAGTTAAACTTGCGAGGTGCCGGGGCTAGCAGTGTATTTAACACTAAATTCTAGAATCTACATACGTAAATGAAGCTCTAAACCCCCCCCCCCCCCCCCCCCTATTCTAACTCCGACTTTTGCTGTTGCACAAGGATTAAAAAATATACACGAACTGACTGTAATCAACCCTGCAAGTGGAGTAGAAAAGAGTTTGGCACCTGCAATAATTTAATTTGATAAATAAGTTAAATAAACGAAGGTTTCATTAACATAGTGAGGAATGATAGGTTTGCTCTACCGATTAACAAATGAAAGTTCTGTCCAAAATAACAATACGATTTATTAAGACTAAACACAAAACACTAAACCAAAACACATGAAACATTTACAATACATCAAATTGGCTCAAATTGGATACTCATACAAACACTGTAAAGGTGAAGTTGTCCCTAAACTAGATTGTGAGGTTTAAGACGAAGTGGTATGTGGAGCCAATTCCTTGCTACTCAGATCATAAAAGAGACACACAACTAACCCAACATTAATTGCTGGTACTCAAGACAGAACAAAGTTAGAAAAAGACGAACAGGCGCGCTCTGCTGAGCTCTGATTATCACCTAGGAAAATCCCTATCTGCCGGTGCTGCGGACATACATTACCAAACTGTCTTCTTAACTGCCAGAACATGATCTGGCGTACCGTAGGCGATGGCTGGTTGCTTCGACGTCCTCAACCGAAAGGCGAGAGCCGACTACCCACAAGAGCGCCCGTACAGGCCGAACACCGAACATTCCCGTCCCCACGACAGTGGCCGTGGTTAAACGTTCCAATCAGCAACTCGAAAACCGGCGGAAAATTCCACCCCATTGCCGGAGCACTACCATTCCACCAATGGACATTCTTGGCGCCAATTTCTGCGCTGATTTTGCTACGTCAGGGAGCTATGCCCTGAGCAAGCCAATCACAGTTACTATTTTGCAGAAAGCGCGGGAATTTTCCCGCCACAACTGCCTGGGTACACAAGTCATTCCCACGCCTCGCTGGTAGCCCGCCAGAAAGTGTTCCGCTAAGTTTCTGCGAAGTAACGGAACCTCTAGCCCAGCCGCTACTTCAGGCCCCGGCGGGCGTGTCTCTTGACAATGTCGGCGTCTGGAAAGCATTCGCTCGACTGCCTCACACACGTCGGCTTAACCCTCTCGAGATCAGAGGTGCCCGCCTGTCACCGGACCACCTGGGTGACGAGAGACGCTGCGTGGGAAGTCCGCGTGTGAAGGAATAGCAACTTTCAACCGCATGCAATTAGAGAGGAGAATCGTAAGATAGAAATATGAGAGGGGGCTCATGCCACCTCTCAAACTGAAGTAAAACTGATGCATCAGGCATTACACCATGATGTTTAAATTTGACTTCTTTGCTACTAACTCTATTAGTAACACATTTTGCAGACAGTATCCACATATATCGCTGAATGTACGAGAGTGAGTCAAATGAAAACCTTAAATTTGTAATAACAAATCGAAATTTCGCACAATTATCCTTTAAGTTGGTAAGCGTGATACAAACAGCGTGCAGAATGGCCTGTAGGTGGCAGCATAGTGCAGATGCACACATACCGTCGCAGTATCAGTATAAAGATGGCCGCCCCACTAGCGACTTGCACCAGGGAAGAACAGCGTTCTGTTATTCGGTTTTTGCGTGGTGAAGGTGTGAAACCTATTGAAATTCATCGACGAATGAAGGTTCAGCACGGTGATGCATGTTTGTCACAGCAGCAAGTGTACGAATGGAGTAGGAAGTTCGCAAATGGTGTGACTTCAGTGGAAGATGCTCCTCGTCCAGGTCAGACACAACGAGTTGTGATTCCACAGAACATTGCAGCAGTTGAAGCCATAGTGAAGAAAATCGCCGAGTGACACTAAATGACACTGCAGTATGTTTACAGATTAGTCATGGCTCAGCACACCACATTGCGCATCATGTGCTCCAGTTTGACAAAGTGTCTGCAAGATTGGTGCCATGACAGCTGACTCCTGAAATGAGAGAACGAGGTGTTGGTGCTCATGAACAACTTCTTCGGCGCTACGAACGAGAAGTTAATGGCTTCTTTGCAAGAATCGTTACTGGGGACGAAACTGGGTTCACTTCCACCAACCGGAAACGAAGAGAGCGAGCAAGGAATGGTGCCACTCCTCATTACCAAAACCAAAGAAGTTTCGAACAGAACAAGTGATTTACATATGTTTGGACCACTCAAAGACGCAATGGGAGGAAAGAAGTTCCGTTCTGATGGAGAGGTACGCCACATGAGGCATGAGTGGTTGCGCAGACTAACAAAAGAATTTTTTTCTAAAGGAATTTATGCATTTTGTAGGCGCTGGAGGACTTGTATTGAGCGTGGGGGAGATTATGTTGAAAAGTGGTACAAAGCTGTATCACTTCTGCACTATAAATAATATTTAAAAAATATTTAAGGTTTTCAATTGACTCGCCCTTGTATCTACAAAATTATATAACTGTATGACACACACACACACACACACACACACACACAGAGAGAGAGAGAGAGAGAGAGAGAGAGAGAGAGGGGGGGGGCAGGAGGAGATGAACACAGAGAGGTGTGGAAGGAGGAGATGGATGACTAGAACTGAAATAAATACGTAATCGGTCAAATCCAGGTACTCGGCTAGTACTAATAATAAATCTATGAAACTGTCACGTCTATCTGAAAACTCTCCTCCAACACTACTAGACTAATTTTCATGGGGCTTTCAAGGGTAACTTGAGCATAGTTTAAGCACCGTATAGGCCTTATTTCATCAAAATCTGTCACGGAAAAAACTATATACAGTAAATGAAAGTTTACTCCATACAAATATAATAAATGCTAACTCTGTCTGTTACGTTTTTCACGACTAACTCACTTGACTGATTTCGATGAAATTTGATAAGGGGATAGCTTGAATCCTGAGGAAGAACATAGGCTACTTTAGAAAGTGTGTTGTACAGGGTTCATAAGGTTTTGAACAATATTACGCGAATTGGGGAAAAAAGTTTTTTTTCAGAATGGGATCTCCACTCTGCAGCAGAGTGTGTGCTGATATGAAACTTCCTGGCAATTTAAAACTGTGTGCCGGAGCGAGACTCGAACTCGGGTCGCGAGTTTTAATCTACCAGAAAGTTTCAGAACATGTTTTTACTTGAAAAAGCTTTTTTACTCTTTGACTTTTGATTTTTATCATACTCCTGAAAATTCTTTTCTTCGATGCTATGTGCTACATGACATGAATCAAAGTAATAAGCATAATGCTTATACAGTCTTCATTATGTCTAACCAATACGTATACACTACTTGTTGCATAATGTACACATTGTATTTTGTTGTTTATCTCGCTGAGCAGATGTTTATATAACCAGCGTAAGATACACTCAAGATCTTTGGGGTCTCTGTCTGTGATGATTGGGGGACCTCTGGCCACACATATCCGAGGAAATGGCCAATCAGCGCTGAGGCGGTTGGAACACACTCTGCCACATTGCTTTCAGCAGCCTCATAATTACATTCAGATGGTGTTAAATACGATCACCGGGAGCTTGCAGTTTTCTTGGTGAGGTTATTCCATTTACTGCGTCATTCGAGCAGACAGTTCATATGCAAAGGCATAGTATTAAATTATTTGTGAGATGCTCGTATGCTATGTGTAGATTTTCAGTGGACCTACTAAAGTTGCTATCAACTGCGGAAGCAAGTGTGTATTCATACAGGCGTGGTCGCTATCATTTAGTGTCTTGGTGCGTCAGTAGATGCGATTCTTGTTACAAAATAGTACTTTTGTTGCTTAATCCTAAATATTATTCAAGCCTGTCAATTATTTTTTCTCTCAGTTTAGGTTATTTAATAATTTATTTCGAGTCATTTACGAAATCTATTTCATGTGTTGGTATTTTATTCGACTTGTCGAGTCAGTGGCTTTGAGACGTTAGGGACTCATAATTATGTTTCGACGTTCATATTATTTTGGGCCAGTTATACAGTTTACATTAGGTCACAACATTACATTTAGTTTCTACTTTCCCAAATCATTTACTGAATACTGAAATGTAAACTGGCACGATCTTTTGTCCACCGCCATTCCGTGATCGCGTGTTGTAAGACGCAATATTCTCCTCAGGTTAGTACTACAATTGATGATTATCTGTGAATATCTATTATTCAAATAAAATCTGCCATATTTAGTAATAAATATCCTGTTATAATTCACACAGTTCTGACGACGGATGCTATTTGGAGTGGCATTGTTCAAATGGCTCTAAGCACTATGGGACTTAACATCTACATCTACATCTACATCTATACTCCGCGAGCCACCTTACGGTGTGTGGCGGAGGGTACTTATTGTACCACTATCTGATCCCCCCTTCCCTGTTCCATTCACGAATTGTGCGTGGGAAGAACGACTGCTTGTAAGTCTCCGTATTTGCTCTAATTTCTCGGATCTTTTCGTTGTGATCATTACGCGAGATATATGTGGGCGGTAGTAATATGTTGCCCATCTCTTCCCGGAATGTGCTCTCTCGTAATTTCGATAATAAACCTCTCCGTATTGCGTAACGCCTTTCTTGAAGTGTCCGCCACTGGAGCTTGTTCAGCATCTCCGTAACGCTCTCGCGCTGACTAAATGTCCCCATGACGAATCGCGCTGCTTTTCGCTGGATCATGTCTATCTCTTCTATTAATCCAACCTGGTAAGGGTCCCATACTGATGAGCAATACTCAAGAATCGGACGAACAAGCGTTTTGTAAGCTACTTCTTTCGTCGATGAGTCACATTTTCTTAGAATTCTTCCTATGAATCTCAACCTGGCGCCTGCTTTTCCCACTATTTGTTTTATGTGATCATTCCACTTCAGATCGCTCCGGATAGTAACTCCTAAGTATTTTACGGTCGTTACCGCTTCCAATGATTTACCACCTATGGCATAATCGTACTGGAATGGATTTCTGCCCCTATGTATGCGCATTATATTACATTTATCTACGTTTAGGGAAAGCTGCCAGCTGTCGCACCATGCATTAATCCTCTGCAGGTCCTCCTGGAGTACGTACGAGTCTTCTGATGTTGCTACTTTCTTGTAGACAACCGTGTCATCTGCAAATAGCCTCACGGAGCTACCGATGTTGTCAACTAAGTCATTTATGTATATTGTAAACAATAAAGGTCCTATCACGCTTCCCTGCGGTACTCCCGAAATTACCTCTACATCTGCAGATTTTGAACCGTTAAGAATGACATGTTGTGTTCTTTCTTCTAGGAAATCCTGAATCCAATCACAAACCTGGTCCGATATTCCGTAAGCTCGTATTTTTTTCACTAAACGTACGTGCGGAACCGTATCAAATGCCTTCCTGAAGTCCAGGAATACGGCATCAATCTGCTCGCCAGTGTCTACGGCACTGTGAATTTCTTGGGCAAATAGGGCGAGCTGAGTTTCACATGATCTCTGTTTGCAGAATCCATGTTGGTTATGATGAAGGAGATTTGTATTATCTAAGAACGCCATAATACGAGAACACAAAACATGTTCCATTATTCTACAACAGATTGACGTAAGCGAAATAGGCCTATAATTATTCGCATCTGATTTATGACCCTTCTTGAAAATGGGAACGACCTGCGCTTTCTTCCAGTCGCTAGGTACTTTACGTTCTTCCAGCGATCTACGATAAATTGCTGATAGAAAGGGGGCAAGTTCTTTAGCATAATCACTGTAGAATCTTAAGGGTATCTCGTCTGGTCCGGATGCTTTTCCGCTACTAAGTGATAGCAGTTGTTTTTCAATTCCGATATCGTTTATTTCAATATTTTCCATTTTGGCGTCCGTGCGACGGCTGAAGTCAGGGACCGTGTTACGATTTTCCGCAGTGAAACAGTTTCGGAACACTGAATTCAGTATTTCTGCCTTTCTTCGGTCGTCCTCTGTTTCGGTGCCATCGTGTTCAACGAGTGACTGAATAGGGGATTTAGATCCGCTTACATCTGAGGTCATCAGTCCCCTAGACTTAGAATTAATTAAACCTAACTAACCTAAGGACATCACACACATCCATGCCCGAGGCAGGATTCGAACCTGCGACCGTAGCAGCAGCGCGGTTCCGGACTGAAGCGCCTACAATCGCTCGGCCACAGCGGCCGGCGGTGGCGTTGTATTCGATTCTACTAAAGTGTATTTACTCATCTCTGACAATGTATTTCAAACAGACTATTATCACCAGATGCTTAGTACGAACTGACTAACCATGCATATTCAAATCTTTTGAAATGTATAGTTGTTCAGTCACCGTTAACAGTCATTACGTGTTCGTGTTTGGGGATTAGGAATACTGTTTTGTGAGTCCACACAGTGAATAACTGTAAGATGTTCACTAAAGTACTTTATTATTAGGATCTCGTGATTTCTTTTTCGCCGGCCGGAGTGGCCGAGCGGTTCTAGGCGCTACAGTCTGGAACCGCGCGACCGGTACGGTCGCAGGTTCGAATCCTGCCTCGTGCGTGGATGGGTGTGATGTCCTTAGGTTAGTTAGGTTTAAGTAGTTCTAAGTTCTAGGACCTCAGAAGTTAAGTCCCATAGTGCTCAGAGCCATTTGAACCATTTGATTTCGTTTTCATGTTCACATTCTTATAGTATGTCCGATATCTTTCCTTTACGAATTTTATACGGCTCTGTGAAGCTCGTGTAATTCTTTTCTCTTATCGACGAGAGAATGCGATAATAGATGTGCTATTTGGGTCACTCTTGGGTTGCTATAAGGTGATTTGTCTATACCAGGGGATTACAGGTTTACGGGGAATAAGTTAAGCCATTTGCTTAAGAGATGGCATCACTTAGAAAATGAAATTACAGCTATGTAGGGAACCACATACTAAAGTAGCAGCTGCGCCACGGCTGTTGAGAGTGAGTCTGAACGGCTCGTGATACAAGTGTAAGCTGGTTCGCCGAGGCGAATCGCGTGCGTCTTATACAGCTCTTAGGCCCAAGGACTCGCCCTACCACCTGTTCCCTGAGCTGCTCTCCCAGCCTGGGCAGATGGAGGCGGCAACATCGCTGGTGGATGATCTGCCAACACGTCTTCCATCCAACGGTCGGTGCTGGCTGTTGACAAACCATCAAGCGCGGGACATGTTTCTCCACCACTTGTTCTCTCACTGTAGCTTAGAGTGTTCGACAACATTCTTCACGCCACCGTTCGGTGTGCATATTAGGATTTTAAACACACCGGAATAAAAAATTATTTTATTCTGTTTTCCGCCTCGGGCCGTACCAATTGTATAATGATTGGTTTCGACTTCTTCACAAGTTATTAACGGATGATTGTTTAAAAAGAAAGAAAAACAGTGGGACAGTGAAATACCTGTGTTGTATTCACCAAATGTATTTGGTGTCAATATGTGGCAGGAAGAGAATCCCCTACCACCTGTTGTGAGGTGGCTTGCCTTGCACGCAACAACTGAACAGCCTCGTCACGAGGCCAAACAGTGTTAGGCAATATCTAGTGCGAAATGATGGGAACACAGATTAGCAACAGTTAACAATACTTTATTAATAGACTCATAACATTACTTAACTTTAATATGACGTTAGTGTGTGGTAGTAGCTCTGGGTTCACTTTAACTCTGGCCAAGCCCTGTATCCGGTGAACATTAACTACGGACACTTGTAGCGAGCTGAAAGGTTGTTACAGTATGAGAAGTGGCAGATATGTACGTGATACTGGCAACGGTAACTCCTTTCTGAGTGGTAGTTTAAAGCAGATTTTGTGGATGCCAAAGTTTATGTTAATGTGTGCTAAAGGCTGAAAGCTGAGGTTGAGGAACTCGTTTTTCGGGTTATTTTTGTCCGTTTTCTGGGGCTACAAGCAGATAAAGACATTTATGTAGACACGGCCAGCAGATCAGCTTTTATCACAAACCACTAATGAATTGCAAAGTTTTAAGTTTTCTCTTCATATGATGTCATAAGTTCGCTGTGATCCGTTCGGTTTTTTAATACTATAAAGCAAATGGAGCATTGTGCTTCATTGATTCCGTTCCTCGTAAAATAGTTCCACATGAGAGATGGTGCCGTCGAGTAATATAAATGACGTTCTACGACGACTCCTAGAAACAACTATTCAGACCAGACGGGGGCAGGTTTTGCTCTCTGCATGTCCACGTGTACCCTCTAACAAAAAGGGTTCAGATGGCTATAAGCACTATGAGACTTAACATCTGAGGTCATCAGTCGCCTAGACTTAGAATTACTTAAACCTAACTAACATAAGGACATGACACACAACCATGCCCGAGGCACGATTCGAACCTGCGACCGTAGCAGCGCTGTTCCGATCTGAAGCGCATATAACCGCTCTGCCACAGCGGCCGGCCTACCCTTTAACAGGCCACGGCACATGGTAATAGGTAAGTTACTGCCCCAGCAATGCTGTACCAATTCTTATGCCGTGTGTTTGTTGCTCGTTTCTGTCGGTACTGTAATTAAAATATAAGGCTACATTTCAAATGAATGGGAATTTTACTAGTAAAAATAACTCGGTTTTTCTTAAAAAAAAGGTCTACTTAAAAACCAAATTTTAGAACTGCTGCATGGCTAACTGATATTTCTTATTTTTTACACAGTTATTAGTTAAAATATAAGAGCACCTGTTATACCCGAGGCCAACCAAATTCCAAAAATTACCGATTATTCAAAACTAAAATACCGGTGTCGGCTTTAACCGGTCGGCTTGACCCATCCCTTGTTCTGAATGTAAATAAGTGTAACGTACTGCAGATAAACAGCCGAAGAGGCCCAATAGTGTGTGGTCACACTGCTGATAGCGAATGAGTACACACCGTGGCCTCAGTAAAATACGTAAGAGTAACCATCTGGAGTGACCACATAAAACAAATCTTAAGAAAAGCAAATACCAGACAGATTTGTTGGAAAACACTTAAGGATATGTAAATCACGGGGAAAAAAAATGAGAAGGACCGGACGCTAGTTTGAACTTTCGTCCTCCCGAATGCGAGTGCAGTGTGTTACCCACTGCGCCACCTCGACAGGAGAGTGTTACATATACACTCGACAACACTAGTAGTGGCACACGCTGCAGGAGAGGCATTGTGCCCAGAGAGGGCTATATTATTGAAATTTCGAGATCTTACGTTTGAAGAAGAGTCAGGAAACATACGGGGACTTCAATAAATAATGCAGTATATTTTCGGCCAGATTCGGTTGAAAAATGCGGAATTTGTTGTGGGTCATCGTGGAATATTTCCGCTTCACCTCCTGTAGTGTCACAAAGTTCCTAAGGGTGGCGGCTATATATGTAGCTTTTAAAATGCCGTCTGTGGCGGAGGTGGGTTCCAGAGACAGCTGTCATTGAGTTTCTTTTGGCGGAAAACCAGAACATCACATATGTTCATAGGCGATTGCAGACTGTCTACGGAGATCTGGCAGTGAACACAAACGCGGTGAGTCCTTGGGGAGGAGCCCGTCATCATCGCAACGAGGTCACCGCACAGTGGTTGGGCACACGCAGCTGTGACTTCTGCTATGTTGGAACGTGCAGACACTCTCATTCGAGGTGATCGACGGATCACAACGAAACACCCCGCTACTCAACTGGACGTCTCTGTTTGCAGTGCTGACGCACTCGTCCTCCACTTGCAGTGCTCAAAGGTGTGTGCCCACTGGTTTCGTCGCCTTCTAACATACACTACTGGTCATTAAAATTGCTACACCATGAAGATAACGTGCTACAGACGCGAAATTTAACCGACAGGAAGAAGATGCTGTGATATGCAAATGATTAGCTTTTCAGAGCATTCACACAAGGTTGGCGCCGGTGGCGACACCTACAACGTGTTGACGTGAGGAAAGTTTCTCATACAAAAACTACAGTTGACCGGAGTTGCCTGGTGAAACGTTGTTGTGATGCCTCGTGTAAGGAGGAGAAATGCGTACCATAACGTTTCCGACTTTGATAAAGGTCTGAATGAAGGCTATCGCGATTGCGGTTTATCGTATCGCGACATTGCTGCTCGCGTTGTTCGAGATCCAGTGACTGTTAGCAGAATATGGAATCAGTGGGTTCAGTAGGGTAATACGGAACGCCGTGCTGGATCCCAACGGCCTCGTATCACTAGCAGTCGACATGACAGGCATCTTATCCGCATGGCTGTAACGGATCGTAGAGCGACGTCTCGATCCCTGAGTCAACTGTGGGGACGTTTGCAAGACAACAACCATCTGCACGAACAATTCGACGACGTTTGCAGCAGCATGGACTGTCAGCTCGGAGACCATGGCTGTGGTTACACTTGACGCTGCATCACAGAGAGGAGCGCCTGCCCCAATGACGAACCTGGGTGCACGAATGGCAAAACGTCAATTTTTCGGATGAATCCAGGTTATGTTTACAGCATCATGATGGTCGCATCCGTGTTTGACGACATCGCGGTGAAAGCACATTGGAAGCGTGTATTCGTCTTCACCATACTGGCGTATCACCTGGCGTGGTGGTATGGGGTGCCATTGGTTACACGTCTCGGTCACCTCTTGTTCGCATTAACGGCACTTTGAACAGTGTACGTTATATTTCAGATGTGTTACGACCCGTGGCTCTACCCTTCATTCGATCCCTGCGAAACCCTATATTTCAGCAGGATAATGCAGGATCGCATGTTGCAGGTCCTGTAATGGTCTTTCTCGACACAGAAATTGTTCGACTGCCGCCTTGCCCAGCACATTCTCCAGGTCTCTCACCAATTGAAAACGTCTGGTCAATGGTGGCCGAGTAACTGGCTCGTCACAATACGTCAGTCACTACTCTTGATGAACTGTGGTATCGTGTTGAAGCTGCATGGGTAGCTGTACCTGCACACGCCATCCAAGCTCTGTTTGAATCACTGCCCAGGCGTATCAGGGCCGTTATTACGGGCAGAGTTGGTTGTTCTGGGTACAGATTTCTCAGGTTCTATGCACCCAAATTGCGTGAAAATGTAATCACATGTCAGTTCTAGTATAATATATTTGTCCAATGAATACCCGTTTATCATCTGCGTTTCCTCTTAGTGTAGCAATTTTAATGGCCAGTAGTGTACGAACGTAAACAACAACGAAGGACCGTCTTAGCGGAATGGCTTGCGCATTACGAAGCTGACAGTTTCTTTTTATGAAATATCGTCACAGGGGATGAAACATGTGTTCGAACGGGAAATAAAACGGCTATCCGTGGAGCAGTGCCACACAACCTCTTGTCCGAAGAAGAAGTTCAAAGCCGTTTCCTCAGCTGGTAAAGTCATGGCGACGATCTTCTGGGACTCTGAAGGGATTATTCAGCTTGATGTCCTCCCTCACAATGCCACCGAAGAGAAGACTTCAGCGTGTTCGCGGCCACAAAACATGTCCTTTTCCATGACAACGCAAGCCCACAAAGCCTGCGCACCGAGGGGATCTCACCAAACTTCATTAGACTGTTCTCTCTCATCCACTCCTCAGCCCGGTTCTCGCTACTTCTGTTCCATCTGTTTGGGCGAATGAAGGATTCACCCCGAGGGAAGCAGTTGTTGGATGAGGAGGAGGTTATTTATAGGGCAAGACGTTGGCGCCGACGTCGACCAATAGAGCGGTACCATTCGGGCATACAGTCTCTCCGAATAAAGTGGTGTAAGGCCGTCTCATTGAACAGAGATTATGTTGAAAAACAGAGTTATGTAGCAAAAAAGAAAGGGGAGTAGAACGGTGTATTGGAAGCCCGAGCCGGCCGGGGTGGCCGAGCGGTTCTAGGCGCTACAGTCTGGAACCGCGCGGCCGGTACGGTCGCAGGTTTGTATCCTGCCTAGGGTATGGATGTGTGTGACGTCCTTAGGTTAGTTAGGCTTAAGTAGTTCTAAGTTCTAGGGGACTGATGACCTCAGCAGTTAAGTCCCATAGTGCTCAGAGCCATTTGAACCATTTTTTGGAATCCTGAGTAAAATCTACCTGCTTCCAGAAAACAAATGTGTTGCATTACTTATTGAACGCCCTTCGTATTATTTCTCCCCGCGTACGTCTCGCGAAATAAGACAAGGTTAATCCCAAAAGAAAGGTCTTCTATTTTTTTTTATAACTACAGAACTCTCTTTGTGTGGCAGTTGGTCGCATTGTTATGAAGAGTGCTTCACGCGCTGTGTGTAAATATGCGCACGCCGCGCTGAGGCGCTCAGTCTTGGCTTGGCAGCCGTTGAGAATGGTGGTCCCGTTGGATGTTACCGCCAAGTGCGAATTACGCGCAGTTATTCGATTTTTGAACGCAGAGGGCACTGCACCTATTATTGAAATCCATCGCCAATTGACGGAAGTGTATGTTGAGGCGTGCATGGACGTCAAAAATGTTCGTAAGTGGTGTAGAAAGTTTTCAGCTGGTCGGACCGAAATTCACGACAAACAAAGGAGCGGGAGACCGTCAATTTCTGAGGAGACAGTGTTGAAGGTTGAGCAAAGCATGCGTGAAGATCGGCGGATCACCCTGGATCTTCTCTGCACGTTTGTTCCTGAGGTTTTCCGAAGCACCGCTCGCAAAATGGGTGCCACGCATGCTGACTGAAGACCACATGCGGCAAGGAGTTGATGCTTCCCGCGCATTTCTTCTCCGCCTTGCAGCTGAACAAGTCAACTTTCTGGACTCAATTGTCACGGGTGAGGAGAACATTTGGCCGGAAAGCGTTTCAGTTCCGACGACGAGATGAAAGAAGAGGTTCATAACTTTCTGAACAGCACGGAGGCGAGCTAGTATGACATGGGCATACAAAACTGCCACAGCGTCTACAAAAATACATCCACAGAAATGGTGATTATGTCGCAAAATAGCTACATGTTCAAGCTGCAAACTTGCGAGGTGCCAACAGTTGCGCCCTGCTACGAGTGAACATTCATTCACCGAACATCAACAACAAGAAAAATATAAAAGCGAAAATCCCATATAACACTTGACACAAAAATTGCACTAATCGACTCCTGCTACCAAAAAAACAAAGAAAAAGAATTTAACCCACAAGCACAAATGTCGATAAAACAACCCCTCCAAAATAATTTCAACGCTGATAAAACGCTGACAGTTTCAACGGAATGTGAAGTGGTACAGAACCCACACACATCAACCGACACACACAAAATAAAACAACTAAATAAATTAACAAAATCAATGGCTATTACATATGCGCCGCAAAATATTTCTATCGCTAAATCTAATTACAGCAAAGACAATTAATTATGATGGTTTTCTTTAATCATAAAAGTTATCGATCAAGTCCTGGCAGCGTATCAGCAGTCACAGGAAGGAACCGAGGCAAGGGTCGCCATATTATGCGAGGTGCCAGGGTGGGGAAGAGTTTGTACCTCTTTAATTCAGACGAATTTTACATGAGAACTGGACATGCACTCCACCCCCTCCTTACATACCACCTAATTCATTATGTGCGCAATGGTAACGGAAGAAAATAATGGTGGACCCTGCTAGTTGGTAAAATAAGGAGTGCACACTCACAATAATTTAATAAAAATCGTAATCTACTCAGAAAAAAAGAGAACTTGAAACACGTATGTATTCAGTAGCAGCGATGGCGAGGCATGACAGAATCTCTGACCAGAGAGTTGTTTATCGTTGCTAGTCTGCGCTTGACCGCGCGAGTGTTCAGTTGCGAGTTAGCAGTTGCGAGAAAGTAGTTGTACGTAGGGAGTCGCGAGAGCATGTAGTTAGCAGTTACGAGTCGGAGTTGTGTGTGAGGAGTCGGCGGGCGTCGACATGGGTCTCTGGTCAAGGTTCGGGAAGAGGTATATTGTTAAATAAGGTAATGAAGCAGCATTGCGCACATCTGATAATATAATGTATCTTAATTGTAATTAATTTGTTCAAGAAATTCCCCAATAATAATTTTGTTTTCAAAGCAATCGTTTTTAAAAAAAGAATTATTCCAATTGAAACAATATTTCCTATGCTTTTCCTCCCAGAATCAATTTACCAGATTAATTATTGCACAGGGCCTAAGGTCAGCGCAGCTGCCCTTATAAAATTTATCAGGTTGATCTTAACGTTAATTTTGTGGGGACTTAACATTTTTGCACATTTTTATTATCATTGACTTTTATTACTGTGGGAAGCTAACATTTGGCACTATTTGCAATTCTTTACATTTAAAAATAATTACGGGGAGGTTACACTTAGCACGATGTCCATTTACATTTAATTAAATATTTTCTTTCATTTCTGTGGGGAGGTTACAGACTTTATCATAATAAACAATAGGAAATGGGATTCTGCATATATCTACGAAATGATAGGCGGATTAAATATAACAATGAGATTTATTATACATCAGAACATAAATGTTCATGATTATCGACACAAACAGTGAGTTATAGGACAGGGTATAGTGAAATATTATGAGAATAAGAGTTGGCTCAAGAACAAGGGGCTCCTACTCTCTGTGATGCAAACGATTGACGATGGTAACTGGAGGTCCTAATGACTCAAATATTAATCTCCTGACTATACAGCAGTATCATAGTTAGTAATGAGAGCTCAAATGGGATCACATGGAGAAACAAGCAAGGTGGACTTGTAGCAAAGCGAATGTGCGTGCTGCTGAGGGATTCAGTATAAAATTGATAAGGTCCTACAATGCTGGAGTCTCAAAATACTGTACCAGTACTGAAATCTGCAGCACGTCGTCGGTAGGCAGCGTCCTGGCGATGTAGGCACCAACTTCTGCCGTGCAGCAACTCTGTGTCAACCCCTGGCCGCAAAGGCTGTCCGAGAATTCTGAGTTCTTCCGAAAACGAGCGACCAAGTCGCAAGACCGTCCGACTCCGAGGAAGATCAGATCCCGAATCCACAACCCGCGCAACGCAAGAGCGAAGCCAACATTGCTCTACTCCCTACTCTCCTCGAAAAACTGCGAATCAGCATTCAGTTCTGTTTCCAAAATTCCCCCACAATGTCTCAGAACATCATTCGCGCCGATAGCGACCGTTCCCTCCAATTTCGAGCAGGGCTTTATGACGTCAACTAGCCTCAGTTTAAGTTCACCAATCATGCCTCTGCTATTCAGCTGAGGGCACTTAACTTGCCGTTTGACAGGCTACGAAAACAACCTGGCTAGGCCACCGGCCATCCGGTGCCAGACAGTCGCACTCAGCGGGGCAAGTCCACAAGTTTTCTCCGAATCAAGAGGACAATGCAGTCAGTTGGTGCCAGGAACCTTCGTTCCAGACGCGCCGGAACGGTAAACACATAAACTGCGGCGACACTCAGACGTATCGCACGTCTTTTCGACCTGCATACAATAGCCGAAACTCGACCGCCGTCAGTCGTTCCGCCAGGCGTTTAAGCCTATTGTACGAACCCCTCAGAATTCAGGGAAGTGCAGCCCCCAACCGGAAACGCAGAGTGCAGCGTCCTCCGATGCTCGCCTCGCACAAGCCATCCAAGGGAGTAAAACAACGTGTTTAGGAATCGAGTGAAAAGTATTTTTTGAACTTTCAGTACAAATACTCTCATTACAATAACCTTATTCGGTCTGTTACTACCGTGCAATGACATAGAACATTAATAAAATTGCCGGCCGAAGTGGCCGCGCGGTTCTGGCGCTGCAGTCTGGAACCGCGAGACCGCTACGGTCGCAGGTTCGAATCCTGCCTCGGGCATGGATGTGTGTGATGTCCTTAGGTTAGTTAGGTTTAACTAGTTCTAAGTTCTAGGGGACTAATGACCTCAGCAGTTGAGTCCCATAGTGCTCAGAGCCATTTGAACCATTAATAAAATTGATGAAAATCAGAGGCGACATGCAAAAGTGGGCATAGAACCTCTCAAACTGATGTAAACCATTATAGAAATGAACATGTCTATGTACTTATTAAAAAAATGGGAGACCTTACTTTTGGGATTACCCTCGTATGTCATACAGAGCTTTACCGACAACCATTCTTCGCTTGCTTTGTTCGTGTGTGAGAAGAGGTACTGGAACCAGAAGTACTCTCCAACAGACTCCAAAAGGTGCCTTGCGCGGTGTAGACGTAGATGCGGGTGTGAGCATGTAACTGATGCTGATGTTCAGTGCTGAGGAAAAAATTGCCTCGCGGGATATGAACCGCGATCTTCCAGTTATTTCCGGGACGTGTTCACCTTCCAAGATACCAGTACACCGTGGGACCCTCCGCACGGCGGCCGCACATTGCCGAGCGCGCCGATATCATCCGAGTTAAACGATTACCTGCGTGCCGCGACTGTTAACGCGCGCGGCGCGGCGACCGGTTCTGGCCGTGCAGCGCCCCTATTGATTGGCCGTCACCTTGTCCGCACCTCGCGGCCCCTCCCACCACTCCACTGCTCTCCGGCGCGGCCGCACGGGAACACTTTATCACGAGCGGCCCGCCGGACGGCGTATAAGACTCGTTATCTTTCTATAACGCCGACTTCCCGTCATTATTCATTAGCCCCAGAAAAAGTGACAGAGCGCTGCTCGGTGCGGCCGGGGAAGCAATTCAAACAAGGCCGATGCTATCGGCACTGTCTGTGAGAGAACTGCTCGCTAGCAGCGCTCCCCGCGGCTGTAAAGACTCGACGCGGCGGAACCATCAATCCGGGCCCAATTGCTGGACGCCCCCCGGGCGCACTGCTCGATTCCCGGCCCCGGCGTTAATACCACGGTGCGGACTCCTTCCGCAGTCACACCTAAGGTGTTAACTCTGCTCCCATTATAGTGGGGTGCGATCCACCCAAATAATGATACGAAGGCAGCCGTCGGCGGCTCGCAGCGTTTGTACAGTCCGACTGCCTGCTCTGACGAATGGGCGTCGTGATTTATGTGGACTGGGGAGCGATTCTACCGCCTGGAGGGTGCCCGAAAATTTCCGGTAAATTTCCAAGCTTCAGTCTGGGCTGTACGGTGTAACGGTAACGAGATATCCGATAAGGACAGGAGCAAAAACAAGCCGGTTTCTATGTGCTGGGAAACAGAAGATGAGAGAGCCAGTGCTGGACCAGTGCACCGAACATGACCGTGGCGAATTTAACACGATCTCCTTTTTCTGTCTTGCGTTAGGCCTCGATCGGCCAGTTGTAGCACCATTGGTCCTTACTTTATTTTGCTGCTCTTGCATTGATTCTTTAACCTTGCGGCTTGTATTGCCGAAAACAGTGGTAATCTTGACTCCTCCATTCAAAACAGGCGAGAAATCCATTTATCCCTTTGTTTTCCAAATATTTAGTTTACAGCAAACATTTTCAATTTCTTACCAGTATCTCCATTTCTTTTGTGATCTAATTTTGTGTATCCTGTTCCTGAGAAATTTTGTGTCGTTGGCCTGTACTTTTGTATTGTTAGTAGGCTGTTTAGGTTTTTATGTTGGTAATGTCACGTAGCGCTCTCTATTAAAATCGATGACTGCACTGTGTGCAATCTGTGGCTGGTTGGACCCATTGTTGGAACTTTTTCGCTAGTGTAGTATTGAGAAGTTGGATTTGAACAGCCCGCAACGTTGGGCAGTTGGAGGTGAGCCGCCAGCGGAGGTGGATGTGGGGATAGAGATGCCAGAGTTCTGAGATTTTAATATGAGCGGACGATCTGGACGTGTATCCGTCAGAAAAAGGAAATTTGTTAAACTGGATGTATATACTACCGGCCATTAAAATTGCTACACCAAGATGACAAATGAGTATTCATTGAACAAATATATTATACTAGAACTGACATGTGATCACATTTTCACGCAATCAGTACCCAGAACAAAACAACCACCTCTGGCCGTAATAACGGCCTTGATACGCCTGGGCATTGAGCCAAACAGAGCTTGGATGACGTGTACAGGTACTGCTGCCCATGCAGCTTCAACACGATACCACAGTTCATCAAGAATAGTGACTGGCGTATTGTGACGAGCCAGTTGCTTGGCCACCATTGACCAGACGTTTTACGTTGGTGAGAGATCTGGAGAATGTGCTGGCCAGGACAGCAGTCGTGCATTTTCTGTATCCAGAAAGGCCCGTAGAGGATCTGCAACATGCGGTCGTGGGACCTGCAACATGCGGTCGTGCATTAACCTGCTGAAATGTAGGGTTTCGCAGGGATCGAATGAAGGGTAGAGCCACAGATCGTAACACATCTGAAATGTCACGTCCACTGTTCAAAGTGCCGTCAATGCGAACAAGAGGTGACCGAGACGTGTAACCAATGGCACTCCATACCATCACGCCGGGTGATACGCCAGTATGGCGATGACGAATACACGCTTCCAATGTACGTTCAGCGCGATGTCGTCAAACACGGATGCGACCATCATCATGCTGTAAACAGAACCTGGATTCATCCGAAAAAATTACGTTTTGCCATTCGTGTACCCAGGTTAGTCGTTGAGTACACCATCGCAGGCGCTCCTATCTGTGATGCAGCGTCATGGGTAACCGCAGCCACGGTCTTCGAGCTGATAGTCCATGCTGCTGCAAACGTCATCGAACTGTTGGTGCAGATGGTTGTTGTCTTGCAAATGTCCCCATCTGTTGACTCAGGGATCGAGACGTGGCTTCACGATCCGTTACAGTCATGCGGATAAAATGCTGTCATCTCGACTGCTACTGATACGAGGCCGTTGAGATCCAGCACGGCGTTCCAAGTTACCCTCCTGAACCCACGGATTCCATATTCTGCTAACAGTCACTGGATCTCGAACAACGCGAGCAGCAATGTCGCGATACGATGAACCCCAATCGCGATAGCCTTCATTCAGACCTTTATCAAAGTCGGAAACGTTATGGTACGCATTTCTCCTCCTTACACGAGGCATCACAACAACGTTTCACCAGCAACGCCGGTCAACTGCTGTTTGTGTATGAGAAATCGGTTGGAAACTTTCCTCATATCAGAACGTTGTAGATGTCGCCATCGGCGCAAACCTTGTATGAATGCTCTGAAAAGCTAATCATTTGCATATCGCAGAATCTTCTTCCTGTAGGTTAAATTTCGCCTCCGTAGCACGTCATCATCGTGGTGTAGCAATTTTAATGGCCAGTAGTGTATATTATGACCTTTGAACATTATTAAGGTAATTACATTGTTTGTTCTCTACATAAATCTTTCATTTGCTAGCTATATACCTATCAGTTGTTAGTGCTTTCAGTAGTTACAATCTTTTACTTAGCTGGCAGTATTGGCGCTCGCTGTGTTGCAGTAGTTCAAGTAATGAAGATTTTTGTGATGTAAGTGAATCATGAATGGTATAGGTTATTGTCAGTCAGGGCTATTCTTTTGTAGGGATTATTGAAAGTCAGATTGCGTTGCGCTAAAATATTGTGTGTCAGTTTAGAAATGACCAGAATAAGTAAAGAGAAAACCGTCTCAGTACGTTCAGTTTCACTCAGGAGTTTGAAAATCAAGTAACATAGAAGTTTTACCAGAACAGTCATTCTTTTCATTCAAAGGGGAAGTTCCAGCATTATCCATTTATGCTTCCGTACGTTACTCGGTTAAAAGGGAACCATTATATCATCACTTTGTTGTCCGTCTGTATATCTGCCTATCTCACAGTCCGACTGTTAAAAAACCCATTGAGGATCGGGTAAACGTACCAAGTTGAAATTAATGTGTCATACTGAGATCTATCAGTTTAATAAGTCACAGCTGCAAAATACTAACACGAATTATTTACAGGCGAATGGAAAAACTGATAGAAGCCGACCTCGGAGAAGATCAGTTTGGATTCCATAGAATAGTTGGAACACGTGAGGCAATACTGACCTTAAGACTTATCTTAGAAGAAAGATTAAGGAAAGGCAAAACTACGTTTCTAGCATTTGTAGACTTAGAGAAAGCTTTTGACAATGCTGACTGGAATACTCTCTTTCAAATTCTAAGGGTGGCAGGGGTAAAATACAGGGAGCGAAAGGCTATTTACAATTTGTACAGAAAGCAGATGGCAGTTATAAGAGTTGAGGGGCATGAAAGGGAAGCAATGGTTGGGAAGGGAGTGAGACAGGGTTGTAGCCTCTCCCCGATGTTATTCAATCTGTATATTGAGCAAGCAGTAAAGGAAACAAAAGAAAAATTCGGAGTAGGTATTAAAACCCAGGGAGAAGAAATAAAAACTTTGAGGTTCGCCGATGACATTGTAATTCTGTCGGAGACAGGAAAGGACTTGGAAGAACAGTTGAATGGAATGGACAGTGTCTTGAAAGGAGGATATAAGATGAACATCAACAAAAGCAAAACAAGGATAATGGAATGTAGTCGAATTAAGTCGGGTGACGCTGAGGGAATTAGATTACGAAATGAGACATTTAAAGTAGTGAAGGAGTTTTGCTATTTGGGGAGCAAAATAACTGATGATGGTCGAAGTAAAGAGGATATAAAATGTAGACTGGCAATGGCAAGGAAAGCGTTTCTGAAGAAGAGAAATTTGTTAACATCGAGTATAGATTTAAGTGTCAGGAAGTCTTTCAGAAAGAATTTGTATGGAGTGTAGCCATGTATGGAAGTGAAACATGGACAATGAATAGTTTGGACAAGAAGAGAATAGAAGCTTTCGAAATGTGGTGCTACAGAAGAATATTGAAGATTAGGTAGGTAGATCACGTAACTAATGAGGAGGTACTGAATAGGATCGGGGAGAAGAGAAGTTTGTGGCACAACTTGACTAGAAGAAGGGATCGGCTGGTAGGACATGTCCTGAGGCACCAAGGGATAACAAATTTAGCATTGGAGGGAAGCGTGGAGGGTAAGAATCGTAGAGGGAGACCAAGAGATGAATACACTATGCAGATTCAGAAGAATGTAGGCTGCAGTAGGTACTGGAAGATGAAGGAGCTTGCACAGGATAGAGTACCATGGAGAGCTGCATCAAACCAGTCACACGGAAACATATATTTTGTCGTTCTTATCCGACTTCAAGCTCAAAATTAAATCATTCTTTAATGGTTAGGATTTCCCGGGATCGACAGCTTGCCGAAATCATTGTCGATGTTGTTGTTGTGGTCTTCAGTCCTGAGACTGGTTTGATGCAGCTCTCCATGCTACTCTATCCTGTGCAAGCTTCTTCATCTCCCAGTACTTACTGCAACCTAAATCCTTCCGAATCTGCTTAGTGTATTCATCTATTGGTCTCCCTCTACGATTTTTACCCTCCATGCTGCCCTCCAATGCTAAATTTGTGATCCCCTGATGCCTCAGAACATGTCCTACCAACCGGTCCCTTCTTCTTGTCAACTTGTGCCACAAATTTCTCTCCTCCCCAATTCTATTCAATACCTCCTCATTAGTTATGTGATCTACCCATCTAATATTCAGCATTCTTCTGTAGCACCACATTTCGAAAGCTTCTGTTCTCTTCTTGTCCAAACTATTTATCGTCCATGTTTCACTTCCATACATGGCTACACTCCATACAAATACTTTCAGAAACGACTTCCTGACACTTAAACCTATACTCGATGTTAACGTCATTGTCGATAGCAGGCAAAAATTATTGAGATTCCCGATTTCCGATTTGGACGATCAATCTATACATAGTTAAGTTTTTATGGAACCCTCAGAGCCATTTTTACCATTACCGCAGGTTCACTTCCTCGTGACAGTATTCGTACCGACAAAACTTTATAATATTTAAGGCAAGTTTCTGTTCTTACTTTATTTGGGACAGATCTTCCAATAGTACCGTTTACGTAACTGAACTTGTCAATTCGTTTCAATCTAGATCAATTCTCACCGTACCATCGCCTCTAAAAATTTAAATTTGTGTACTTGCTCTATGTTCTTGTTTTTTACCACTGTTTGCCGGCCGGAGTGGTCGAGCGGTTAAAGGCGCTGCAGTCTGGAACCGCACGACCGCTACGGTCGCAGGTTCGAATCCTGCCTCGGGCATGGATGTGTGTGATGTCCTTAGGTTAGTTAAGTTTAAGTAGTTCTAAGTTCTAGGGGACTTATAACCACAGCAGTTGAGTCCCATAGTGCTCAGAGCCATTTTACCACTGTTTGCGTTCTTACGGCGTTTTTCCCACAAAAAGTAATGGCTTCCATTTGTTACAGTGAACCACCTTGAACTTGCACCGCAGATATTGCGGAAATGGAAATTGATGCACGGTTTTCACAGAATGGACTGGTAGTCAGTGGCTCGTGCTGTTAGCCAATCGGAAGATTGCAACCGTACTTACAAAGTGTATTTTTTGTGCGAACTTCTACTTTTTGAAAGAGAGAACGTCTGTTGACCTTAACAAACTAAAAATATGGTAAATTCGAATGTCAGTGGTGTTACAGGATTACAGAGCGAGTCGTATACGGTGTATCGTATTCTGGAAAGTTCTCACACCGACACTTGTACCAACCTGTCGTAGGGCATACTGAGGAACAAGACAAGTGCATACACTAGTTATGTATATTTGAGCAATAATGTGACAACTGCCTGAAAGACTAAAACTGTGTGCCGGACCGAGACTCGAACTCGGGACCTTTGCCTTTCGCGGGCAAGTGCTCTACCAACTGAGCTACCCAAGCACGACCCACGCTCCGTGCTCACAGCCTTAAATCCGCCAGTACCTCGTCTCCTACCTCCCGAACTTCACAGAAGCTCTCCTGTGAACCATGCAGAACTAGCACTCCTGGAAGAAAGGATATTGCGCAGACATGGCTTAGCCACAGTCTGGGGGTTGTTTCTAGAATGAAATTTTCACTTTACAGCGGAGTGTACGCTGATATGAAACTTCCTGGCAGATTAAAACTGTGTGCCGGACCAAGACTCGAACTCCGGACTGGCGGATTTAAGGCTGTGAGGAGGAGGCGTGGGTCGTGCTTGGGTAGCTCAGTTGGTAGAGCACTTGCCCGCGAAAGTCAATGGTCCCGAGTTCGAGTCTCGGTCCAGCAAACAGTTTTAATGTGCCAGGAAGTTTCATATCAGCGCACACTCCGCTGTAGAGTGAAAATTTTATTCTAATAATGTGACAGTTAATCATCGCTTGTTGTGTTCAAAATGACCATCGGCAGCGAGAATACACGCTTTCAACCTGGTATGGAACGACTACTGCACACGTGCTAGTATTTCTGCGCAGATGGCCGGACAGGCTGCAATAATACGTCATTGATATCATCCGGGGTATTTGGTACTGTAGACAGCATGTTTCAGTTTACCCCGCAGAAAAAAGGCTACAAGCATCAAATCCGGGGAAATGGCCAGCTAAGGTACAGGTCCTCTGATCAAATGATTTGGAAACAATAGCTGAAGATATGCTGTAGTAGTTTGTGTACTTTGGGCTGAACAGTCATCGTGGTGGTAGCGCAGGTTCCTCCTAGTCTACAGAGGAATGTGTTCTAGCATCCGTGCAAGATGGTCTGTTAGGAGGCTGGGGTATCAGTGCGCGTTCAGTGTCCGTCTATGAAAAACGGGCGTA
This sequence comes from Schistocerca americana, assembly GCF_021461395.2. Lineage (NCBI taxonomy): Eukaryota > Metazoa > Arthropoda > Insecta > Orthoptera > Acrididae > Schistocerca > Schistocerca americana. The sequence continues at coordinate 215,746,391 of NC_060120.1, forward strand.
CTAGCTGATGGTTCACTATCTCATACCACACATTTACACTCCATAGGCGCTGATGTTTCACCTGACGAAGCCAAGGGGGTTTGTCAACAGACCAATGGTGCAAATTCCGACAGTTTACCTGGCCATTACTGGTAAATGTGGCTTCATCACTAAACAAGATACATGATACATCTGGAGTATCCTGCCTTAATGCCCATGTACAGTACTGAATACTATTATCATAACCGTTTCTATGCAACTCTTGATGGAGAGAGGTGTGGTAGGGATGGAACCTATGTCGATGGAGAATGCGTGGGACTCGTACCTGGCTCACGCTACTTCCTCGTGCGATTGCGCGGGAGTTGAAATGCGGATCAGCTGCAACAGCAGCAATAACATTCATTTCCCCTGCTTCTATCATTACTTGTTTGCTCCTGCTACCTTTTCTAGATGTTACGCTACCACTTTCACGTAAGTGGTTGAAGAGGTTTACAAATAAATTCCGAGATGGGTGACATCTATTGGGATATATTGCAACACACACCGTACAAAAACAAACTGCATTCATCCTACACGCTCTGCACACCACGACCATGTCGGCTTTTTCTGTTTTGGTAAATCCCATCGTCCACTCACGAACGGCTATTTGGAGTGTTACACATTGACTAGCGAGGAACACACAAGCACACTGTAACAAAACATAACAACATCGTGCCTAGCAACTACGCAGGTTGGCCGGCCGGGGTGGCCGAGCGGTTCTAGGCGCAACACTCTGGAACCGCATTACGCGACCGCTACGGTCGCAGGTTCGAATCCTGCCTCGGCCATGGATGTGTGTGACGTCCTTAGGTTAGTTAGGTTTAAGTAGTTCTAAGTCCTAGGGGACTGATGACCACAGCAGTTAAGTCCCATAGTGCTCAGAGCCATTTTTGAACCACGCAGGTTGAATGGCACAAACAAGTACTGATATGGAAACTTTTCAAAATACGATACCTCTTAAACGATTCACTCTATAATCCTGCGACAAATACCACTGACATTCCAATTTACCCTACTTTTAGTTTGTTAATGTCAGTAGGTATTGCACCATTTAAAAATTGTGTTTGCCCAGAAAATACACTTTCTAAGTATTATTACAGACTGTTGATTGGCTATAATTACAAGCCCCTGACTAACAGTCCATTCTGTGGAACCCGCACATCAATTGCAGTTTCCACTTCCGCGATATTTGCGGTATACGTTTTAGGTGATTCTCCCTGTATATCTAATATATTTTGTGTATTTCACAGGCAGTTCTTTGTAGTCAGTTTTCACTGTTCGAGATTACAAGCTGATCATATGGAAATAGCATCGTCACTGTACAAGGTGCCAAATTAAGGGATATGTCAGGAACGATCATTCAAAGAAAATAAAAACCAGTAAACATTGGTTCTATAATGTGTATCACAAGACCTATTAGCAGTATACTGTGACACAAATCTCTTCCGTTGCAATTTCTTTGCATTCAACATTTTGAGAGGTGGTAGTCTGGACCAGAACAAGAAAAAAATTCAGTAGATATTCCTCTGAAGTGTATAGCTTAAGAGCTATGAGCCCTTGCTCATCTTCGCTACTGTGAAACATGTCTCTAAGATTTAACAACTGCCCATAGCTCTTAACGCATTCGTTTTGTAGCCCATGTCTATTAGACCTTTTTTCTCGTTTTGGTCCACAAAATCGTTCTCCCAAAATGTGTAAAGCAAAGAGCTTGAATTAGAAGAGATTTGTTTCATAGTACCAAAGATAGGGAAGTGCTCATAGCTATTACGGTATGCCTTTTGGAGGCCCTGTTTACGAGATCTCTTTGCTTCAAATGATCGTTCCTGTCATATCCATAATATTGACCATTCCTCATGGGATGCCCTGTGTAATATTGTTGGTTAAAATCGCATGAATAATTCTGTAGCTTAATTTTCAATTGTATTACAGTCTAGTCACTGCATACAGGGTGAACAAGAACTCTACCGACAAACTTTCAGAGGTTGTTCCGTAACCCTTTATGAGTATTTTGGCATGAGGCACCCCTGTTCCCGGGGGCTCGATACAGAGTTGTTGCATTTAGTTTCGTTTCTTCCCCTATTAGCTTTGTATATGTATTATATTGGAAACAGTGCACATCAATACAAACATCGACGCTATGCGTGTCTGGCGAGAAGCGTTTAGGAAGTAATGCAATACTTCTACTGAGCAAGCAGGATGATTTTATTCAGGGTTCCCTAACACCATATTGTATCCCAATGTTTTGGCTACAAAACACTACTTTTCAACATAATCTCCGTTTAATGTGACGGCCTTACGTTATCTTACCTGGAGAGTGTACGCTCGCATAGTACCACTCTGCTGGTCGAAGTCGCAGCCAACGTCTTGCTGAATCAGTTATGTCCCCATCATCCACGTACTGTTTCTCACAGAGTGCTTCCTTCATTGGACCAGACAGATAAATGTCGGAAGGTGCGAGATCCGCTCTGTAGGTTGGATGACGAACAGTCCACTGTAGTTCTGCGAGCACCTCTCGGGTGCGAAAACTTGTGTGAGGTCTTGCATTCTAGCGGAGAACTTCGTTTGCCTTTTCGTGGCAACGAACACGCTGTAGTTTCTTCAGTTTCCTGAGGGTAGCACGATACACTTTGAAATTGATCGATGCACTTTGAGGGATGGCATCAGACGACGTAACCCATTCAGAGCCCCAGAAGAGCGTCGCCATGGCTTTACCGTCTGAGGGCGCGGGTGTGAACTTTTTCTACATCTACATCTACATCCATACTCCGCAAGCCACCTGACGGTGTGTGGCGGAGGGTACCTTGAGTACCTCTATCGGTTCTCCCTTCTGTTCCAGTCTCGTATTATTCGTGGAAAGAAGGATTGTCGGTATGCCTCTGTGTGGGCTCTAATCTCTCTGATTTTATCTTCATGGTCTCTTCGCGAGATATACGTAGGAGGGAGCAATATACTGCTTCACTCCTCGGTGAAGGTATGTTCTCGAAGCTTCAACAAAAGCCCGTGCCGAGCTACTGACCGTCTCTCCTGCAGAGTCTTCCACTGGAGTTTATCTATCGTTTCCGTAACGCTTTCGCGATTACTAAATGATCCTGTAACGAAGCGCGCTGCTCTCCGTTGGATCTTCTCTATCTCTTCGATCAACTCTATCTGGTACGGATCCCACACTGCTGAGCAGTATTCAAGCAGTGGGCGAACAAGCGTACTATAACCTACTTCCTTTGTTTTCGGATTGCATTTCCTTAGGATTCTTCCAATGAATCTCAGTCTGGCATCTGCTTTACCAACGATTAACTTTATATGATCATTCCATTTTAAATCACTCCTAACGCGTACTCCCAGATAATTTATGGAATTAACTGCTTCAAGTTGCTGACCTGCTATATTGTAGCTAAATCATAAGGGATCTTACTTTCAATGTATTCGCAGCACATTACACTTGTCTACATTGAGATTTAATTGCCATTCGCTGCACCATGCGTCAATTCGCTGCAGATTCTCATGCATTTCAGTACAATTTTCCATTGTTACAACCGCTCGATGTACTATAGCATCATCCGCAAAAAGCCTCAGTGAACTTCCGATGTCATCCACAAGGTCATTTATGTATATTGTGAATAGCAACGGTCCTACGACACTCCCCTGCGGCACACCTGACATCACTCTTTCTTCGGAAGACTTCTCTCCATTGAGAATGACATGCAGCGTTCTGTTGTGTAGGAACTCTTCAATCCAATCACACAATTGGTCTTATAGTCCATATGCTCTTACTTTGTTCATTAAGCGACTGTGGGGAACTATATCGAAAGCCTTGTGGAAGTCAAGAAACACGGCATCTACCTGGGAACCCGTGTCTATGGCCCTCTGAATCTCGTGGACGAGTAGCGCGAGCTGGGTTTCACACGATCGTCTTTTTAGAAACCCATGCTGATTCCTACAGAGTAGATTTCTAGTCTCCAGAAAAGTCATTATACTCGAACATAATACGTGTTCCAAAATTCTACAACTGATCGACGGTAGAGATATAGGTCTATAGTTCTGCACATCTGTTCGACGTCCCTTCTTGAAAACGGGGATGACCTGAGCCCTTTTCCAATCCTTTGGAACGCTACGCTCTTCTAGAGACCTACGGTACATCTCTGCAAGGAGGGGGGCAAGTTCCTTCACGTATTCTGTGTAAAATCGAACTGGTATCCCAACAGGTCCAGCGGCTTTTCCTCTTTTGAGCGATTTTAATTGTTTCTCTATCCCTCTGTCGTGTATTTCGATATCTACCATTTTGTCATCTGTGCGACAATCTAGAGAAGGAACTACAGTGCAGTCTTCCTCTGTGAAACTGCTTTCGAAAAAGTAATTTAGTATTTCGGCCTTAAGTCTGTCATCCTCTGTTTCAGTACCATTTTGGTCACAGAGTGTCTGGACATTTTGTTTTGATCCCCCTACCGCTTTGACATAAGACGAATATTTTTAGGATTTTCTGCTAGGTCAATACATAGAACTTTACTTTCGAATTCATTGAACGCCTCTCGCATAGCCCTCCTCACGCTACATTTCGTTTCGCGTAATTTTTGTTTGTCTGCAAGGCTTTGGCTATGTTTATGTTTGCTGCGAAGTTCCCTTTGCTTCCGCAGCAGTTTTCTAACTCGGTTATTGTACCACGGTGGCTCTTTTCCATCTCTTACGATCTTGCTTGGCCCATACTCATCTAACGCATATTGTATGATGGTTTTGAACTTTGTCCACTAATCCTCAACACTATCTGTACTTGAGACAAAACTTTTGTGTTGAGCCATCAAGTACTCTGAAATCTGCTTTTTGTCACTTTTGCTAAACAGAAAAATCTTCCTACCTTTTTTAATACACTCCTGGAAATTGAAATAAGAACACCGTGAATTCATTGTCCCAGGAAGGGGAAACTTTATTGACACATTCCTGGGGTCAGATACATCACATGATCACACTGACAGAACCACAGGCACATAGACACAGGCAACAGAGCATGCACAATGTCGGCACTAGTGCAGTGTATATCCACCTTTCGCAGCAATGCAGGCTGCTATTCTCCCATGGAGACGATCGTAGAGATGCTGGACGTAGTCCTGTGGAACGGCTTGCCATGCCATTTCCACCTGGCGCCTCAGTTGGACCAGCGTTCGTGCTGGACGTGCAGACCGCGTGAGACGACGCTTCATCCAGTCCCAAACATGCTCAATGGGGGACAGATCCGGAGATCTTGCTGGCCAGGGTAGTTGACTTACACCTTCTAGAGCACGTTGGGTGGCACGGGATACATGCGGACGTGCATTGTCCTGTTGGAACAGCAAGTTCCCTTGCCGGTCTAGGAACGGTAGAACGATGGGTTCGATGACGGTTTGGATGTACCGTGCACTATTCAGTGTCCCCTCGACGATCGCCAGTGGTGTACGGCCAGTGTAGGAGATCGCTCCCCACACCATGACGCCGGGTGTTGGCTCTGTGTGCCTCGGTCGTATGCAGTCCTGATTGTGGCGCTCACCTGCACGGCGCCAAACACGCATACGACCATCATTGGCACCAAGGCAGAAGCGACTCTCATCGCTGAAGACGACACGTCTCCATTCGTCCCTCCATTCACGCCTGTCGCGACACCACTGGAGGCGGGCTGCACGATGTTGGGGCGTGAGCGGAAGACGGCCTAACGGTGTGCGGGACCGTAGCCCAGCTTCATGGAGACGGTTGCGAATGGTCCTCGCCGATACCCCAGGAACAACAGTGTCCCTAATTTGCTGGGAAGTGGCGGTGCGGTCCCCTACGGCACTGCGTAGGATCCTACGGTCTTGGCGTGCATCCGTGCGTCGCTGCGGTCCGGTCCCAGGTCGACGGGCACGTGCACCTTCCGCCGACCACTGGCGACAACATCGATGTACTGTGGAGACCTCACGCCCCACGTGTTGAGCAATTCGGCGGTACGTCCACCCGGCCTCCCGCATGCCCACTATACGCCCTCGCTCAACGTCCGTCAACTGCACATACGGTTCACGTCCACGCTGTCGCGGCATGCTACCAGTGTTAAAGACTGCGATGGAGCTCCGTATGCCACGGCAAACTGGCTGACACTGACGGCGGCGGTGCACAAATGCTGCGCAGCTAGCGCCATTCGACGGCCAACACCGCGGTTCCTGGTGTGTCCGCTGTGCCGTGCGTGTGATCATTGCTTGTACAGCCCTCTCGCAGTGTCCGGAGCAAGTATGGTGGGTCTGACACACCGGTGTCAATGTGTTCTTTTTTCCATTTCCAGGAGTGTATTTCTATTTACGTTTGAAATCATCGATGGAGTAACTGCTTTATGATCGCTGATTCCCTGTTCTGCGTTAACTGTTTCAAATATTTCGGGTCTGTTTGTCACCAGAAGGTCTAATATGTTATCACAACGAGTCGGTTCTCTGTTTAACTGCTCAAGGTAGTTTTCAGATAAAGCACTTAAAAAAATTTCACTTGATTCTTTGTCCCTGCCACCCGTTATGAACGTTTGAGTCTCCTAGTCTATATCCGGCAAATTAAAATCTCCACCCCGAACTATAACATGGTGGGGAAATCTACTTCAAATATTTTCCAAATTATACTTCAGGTGCTCAGCCACAACAGCTGCTGAGCCAGGGGGCCTATAGAGACATCCAATTACCACGTCTGAGCCTGCTTTAACCGTGACCTTCACCCAAATTATTTTCTCTTCTCCGAGAAGAGGTAGTGTGGCGCCACTCCATGGATAGCTGTTTTGTTTCCAGTTAGAAGTTATGAACCCATACATAGTGGCACCACCGTTTAGGATGGGGAAATATAGTTTTGTGCGAAGTTCTGAGCACAAGCTACTGCCAGGTGTGGGCCGGATTGCAGTAAGTTAGGCTGACCAGCGGTTGCGAAATGGAATCGAGGCCAGAGTGCCATTGACCCATTGAAAAGAGTAAACGCAGCAGTTCGTATGTCGCAAGCTATAGGCAGAAGGGGCCCACTGACGCAACCTGGGTGTGGGGCGTATTTGACTCGGAGCGATGCGTTAGCGAAACAGAGGCGCGCAGCCGAGTATAAATAGGTCTTGTTTTCTAACGAGATTCATTCTAGTGTGGCAGCTCTCCTGGACGGCGGGGCATGTCACACTACCGACGACATACGGCAGCATATGGGGCGCCAGCGTCCCAGTCCACGGCGGGTCGTTGGTTCGACCCTCTGAGGCCGACGCGGGGTCTGCAGCCAGCCCACTACTGTGGGCAGTCGTCTCGTCTCCCAACACAGGGAGACTTACAAGGCGAGGGCCGCAGGTTCGGACGCCGGAATGGCGGCGGTCGTTGCCGCCACGTTCCCAGCTACGCCAGCCCAGCCGAGGACGAAGCAGCAGCAGGGCCATCCTACGGCTCCCGACAGAGCAGCACGCAGTCAACGGGGACGGTGGCCGCTGACTCTAAAGCTGGCGGACTAAGCCGGCACGACACAGCGTTGCATTACACAGGTCGCTGGGGCAGTGGCCTCAGCAGTGCGGGGCCTGTGACGCGGGCCAAGGTGAACGAAGCTCTGTACTGGAAACGAATAAATCATTTGAAGAGCTCGGACGAGTTTTAATACGCCACATTCTGACGCCATACACTACACATGTTCATCGCCTGTGACGATGCTCGACAAGAAAAAGTCAATGTCAGCTTCGTTATGTGCAAACAAAACCACACAGAAGGCCCTTCGTTGCTCGTTACGGTCTTCTCCTATTAGGCGGCGAGGAACCCACCAGGCACACACCTTTGAGCATCCCAGCTGACGGAAGAGTGTTTCAGCACCACCAACAGAGATGTTCAGTTGTGCACCAATGTGTTTCATTGTGATCCATCAGTCATCTCGAATGTGAGCGCCCGCTTGTTCCAACACGCTAGGAGTCAGAACTGTGTGTGGCCGGCCGGCACGCGGAAGTTCAGAGAGGTCTGTGCGACTTCATTGTTATGATGACAGGTGCGTCACCCAACGGTTCACCGTGCTTTTGTTCACTGCCCGGTCTCGTAGACTTCTGCAAGTGTCCACGGGTATCTGCGATGCTCTGGCTTTCCGCCGTAGGGAACTCATTGAAAGCTCTCTTCTTGGAACGCACCTCCTTTACAGACGCCATTTTGAAGGCTACGTATACCGTCGCAACCTATCGGAACTTCATGAAGCTAGAGGGGCTGAAGTGAGAATATTCCACGATACCCTTCAACAAATTCCGCATTTTATAAACCGAACTTGGCCAAGTAAAAGAAGTGTTGCACTACCTAGTAACGCATCTCGTATTTCCTTTCGCTCACAGCGAGCTATTCTCATGTCTGCGTCTTTCTACAGCTCCTCTGAACAAGCAGGTGTGATAGCTCTTCTCTGGAAGCAGAACTTCAATGTCAGCGAATTTTACTCTATGGTCGGCCTCAAACAGCACGTGCTCTGCCACGGCCGGTTTCGGGACTTGCCCTAACCTGCCATTCCGCTTGTGTTCTGTGATCGTGGCGTTGATTGATCGTCCAGTCATTCCAACATAAAATTTTCCGCATTTGCATGATATGCTGTATATTCCCGAAAAGGGAAGGAGAAAAGGGCCCACTTGCAATGATGGGAATGAACTGCATACCATGCACATGCGTAAAAGTTTATGTTGGAATGACTGGGCGATCAATCAACACCAGGATCACAGAAATAAGCGGCACGCAGATCCTGAAAAACATTGACAAGAAAAAGGGGCAAGATGGTAGGACATCTATTAGGACATCGTGGGTAATTTCAATGGTAATAGAGGGAGCTGTAGAGGGTAAAAATTGTAGGGGAAGACAGAGGCTGGAATACATCCAGCAAGTAATTGAAGACGTAGGTTGCAAGTGCTACTCTCGGATGAAGAGATTGGCACAGGAGAGGAGTTCGTGGTGGACTGCATTAAACTAGCCAGAAGACTGATGACTTTTAAAAAAATTATCAAAGGATTACTATAAAGATGATTCTGTATCCAGTGTCGAACAAATTCTTGTTATCTTTGGAGGTCAATCTCTGTAGCCTTACGGGAAGCACACTTTGCACTGTCTGATGAATTAATTAATGCAAGTTTTGCCCACTAGTTAGATACACTAGGGCTTGCTTTTGAATACTTGCTGTTGTATGTTCTCTGGCGAAGACGTGACATGGTGGCACACGGTTCTTCAAATGTCCATTTACTTCGCACAAAAGAGCTTCGGAACCATAGCTACAAAAAAAAAAAAAAAAAAAAAAAAGCCGTGTAGTGGCAAAAATTCATTAGAACTTCCGCAGCACCCCAGTAGTGAAGTGTAATCAAACAAAATTGCATTGAAACATACTTCGCAACACGCACACGATAAATGAAGGTTGTTGTACAACTACAAACAACGCTCAATAGATAACAGCACTTACTATACGCACTAGATTCGTTCTTGTAGAATCTGCTTCAACCGGCACTACTGCTCGAAAACATTTATTCTTCCACATACAAGCACCACAGTGGTGCGATGCGAATTTCCGACAATGGTCATTAAAGGGTTAATGTTATCACCCTCGTTTTTAATTTCACCGAAGATTGTTTTGACTTTTCTGTATGCTGTGTCAGGCCTTCCGACAGTAGTTTCTTTTTCGATTCCTTCACATCTTCCATGCAGCCATTTCGTCTTAGCTTTCCTGCACTTCCTATTTATTTCATTCGTAACTTAGTTCTCTTTCTGTATCCCTGAATTTCATTGTACATTTTTGTACTTTCTTCTTTGACCGATCAATTGAAGTATTTCTTCTGTTGCCTATGGTTTCTTCGCCGTTACGTTCTTTGTACATATATTTTTCTTTCCCATTACTCTGACTGCTCTTTATTACAGATGTCCATTCCTCTTCAACTGAATTGCGTACTGAGCTATTCCTTATCGCAGTATCTGTAGCTTCAGAGAACTTCAAGCATATCTCTTCATTCCTTAGTACTCACGCATCCTACTTCCTTGCATATTGATTCTTCCTGACTGATGTCTTAAACTTCACCTAGTCTTCATCACAACTAAATTGCAATCTGAGTTTATATCTGCTCATGGATACCCCTTACAATCCAGTATTTGATTTCGGAATCTCTGCCTGACCATGATGTAATCTAACTGAAATCTTCCGTACCTCCTGGCCTCTTCCAAGTATAGCTCCTCCTCGTGATTCATAAACAGATTATTCGCAATTACTAGCTGAAATTTTTACTGCAGAATTGAATTAGTCTAGTACCAAATATTCTCCCGTAACCCTTTGTTCTACTCCTTCCCCAACATCCACATTCCAATCCACCATGACTATTAGATTTTCATCTCCCTTTAAGTACTGAATTATCCAATTTCCTCATATATTTTCTCTGTCTCTTCATCTTCTGTCTGCGGCGTCGGCAGTTACACCTGAACTAGTGTTGTCAGTGTTGGTTTTCTATCGATTCTAATGAGTACAACCCTATCACTGAAGCGTTCACACTAATCCATTCTCTGCCATCCCTTCCTATTCATTACTAGTCCTACTTCCGCCGCTGTTGATATTACCCCATACTCGTCTGACCAGAAATCCTTGTCTTCTTTCCATTTCACTTCACAGACTACTCCTATAGAGCCCGCATCTCGTGGTCGTGCGGTAGCGTTCTCGCTTCCCACGCCCGGGTTCCCGGGTTCGATTCCCGGCGGGGTCAGGGATTTTCTCTGCCTCGTGATGGCTGGGTGTTGTGTGATGTCCTTAGGTTAGTTAGGTTTAAGTAGTTCTAAGTTCTAGGGGACTGATGACCTAAGATGTTGAGTCCCATAGTGCTCAGAGCCATTTGAACCATTTTGAACTCCTATAGATTGCATTTCCATTTTCAGATTATTTAGCTTCCCTACCACTTTCAAACTCCTGACATTCCACGTCCTGACTCGTAGAACATTATCCTTTCGTTCGTCATTCAATCTTTTTCTCATGCTCGCCTTCCGCTGAGCAGACCCCTCCGGGAGATCCGAATAGGGAACTATTCCGGAATCTTTTGCCAATGGAGAGATCATCATGCCACTTTTTCACTTACAGATCACATGTTTTATGGATACACATTGTGTGTCTAATGCTCTGGTTTCCATTGCCTTCTGCACCTCAAGCCGTTGATCACTGCTGATTATTCCGCCTTTAGGGGCAGTTTCCCTCCGCAAGGGCAAGAGGGTGCCCTGAACATCTGTCCATTCCTCCACCCTCTTTCACAAGACCGTTGCCAGAATGAGGGTGACTTCTTATGCAGGAAGTCTTCTGTCGCCATTGCTTATGATTCTTATTCAGAATTTAAGAAGTGGTGTTGCTCGAACGTGGGACCGACACCGTTTCGATTATTAATCAAAGGCACCACCTGTAGACTACTAGTACGTGGAGTAATTGAAATATGGGGAGAGTAATAGCGGTGGTAAGTTCCTGTGGAACCAAAATGCTGAGGTCATCGGTCCCTAGGGTTACACACGACTTAATCTAACTTAAACCAACTTACGCTAAAGACAACAAACACACCCATGCCCGAGGGAGGACTCGAACCTCCGACGGGGGGAGCAAGACGTCTAAGAGCGAGCGGCTACCCACACGACGAGTAATAGTGAATGTTGAAAGGTGCAGTTTAACAGACAAGTTTCACGAGTCTCAAATTGACAAAAGACAGAAAGGAGCTACTTGCTGTCTCAGGAGTGTACGGCATACCGTAGACGTGTGGTAGACTCTATGTAGGAATGACCTTATGGCTCACTAATGCTAAGATGATCTACCGTGAACGATATTGCAAGGGGGGCTCAAATGGTGATACAGGCCGTGGAGGAGCACGCGCTGTGTGGGGCCGACGGCATAACAAAGTTCGGCAATGAGTAGGTTCTCGCTGGGGAGAAGAGCTACCTCGCAAGACTGTTCAGTAAAGCAACTGAAATTCGGAAATATGACTATATTTTTAAATGGTTCAAATGGCTTTGAGCACTATGCGACTTGACTTCTGTCATCAGTCGCCTAGAACTTTGAACTAATTAAACCAAACTAACCTAAGGATATCACACACATCCATGCCCGAGGCAGGATTCGAACCTGCGACCGTAGCGGTCGCTCGGCTCCAGACTATAGCGCCCAGAACAGCACGGCCACTCCGGCCGGCTTTTTTTGTTTGACGTGAATGTTGATTTATTCTCAGTATTCATCCGTCTGCACTGACTTTCTGTCAGCAGAACTGTCCTAAGTCAATAATTCCATCATCTGCAAAGTAATTATCGCTTGATCATTACCGAGCGAGATGGCGCAGTTGTTAGCACGCTGGACTCTCATTCGGGAGGACGACGGTTCAAACCCGCGGCCGGCCATCCTGTTTAATGTTTTCCGTGATTTCCCTAAATCGCTTCAGGCAAATGCCGGGATGGTTCCTTTGAAAGGGCACGGCCGACTTCCATTCCCATCCTTTCCTTATCCGATGACCTCACTGTTTGGCCGTCCCCCCCCCCCCCCCCACCCCCGCCCCCCAACCAACCAAGCAACCAACCATCCTGATTATTACCAGGATCCGAGCCATTTTACGTTAATAGAATATACATAGGTATTACTCTGCGCCAGGTTCGCAAGAGACAATCTGAGGCCTCCATTGGCCTTGACCGCCGTTTCACGGCGTCAATAACGTATTGAGCGAAAGTGATCGCACCCTGGAAGTGAAAATGCGCCGTATCACGTTTCGTAATTCGGCCCCTTATTACTGTCGCATCAAGGCCCTGCCGGCTGCGCCCACGAACAAGCGCGCGCCCACGAGGACAGTGGCTTTGACCCGCGGCGCAGCTCCGCTGATGACCCGTCGTAATGGCAGGCGGCGCAGTTTGCTGTCAGCGGCGCGGCGCGGTGACGCGTGCTTTGAATGGCGGGTGATTGAACGTGAAGGCGTCACCGGCGATACTTCGAGGAACCTGTGCCGCGTCCGATGCGCTCGAGCAGCTCCATCTCTGTCGCGGTCGCCAGTTCTGGGAACGCGTTCTCTGTGACAAAGGACAGGCGGATGCAGGCCCGGTGACAGCGCCAGGTACCACTCGTCACTAATTGTAATTAATACCGAGGACGCAATCAACGCTCGAGAGCCGTACGCACCAGTGATCGAAAATACGCGGCGTCGGCTTTGTATCGGAAGCCCTGTAATCCCCTTCCTCTGCAGCCGTAGTCGTCAACGTTTGCTAGCAGTGTTCTTGACGTAGCCGGTTCGAGTGCTGGTGATGCCAGGTTTAAAATACCGAGTCCAAGAATTATTTATTTATTTAATCGTATGGTGATTTTATACAATATACAGTTGATACAAGGCAAGTGATTTTATTCAATATACATATGGTATAAGACAAGATTAAACCTTTAAGTCCGTGTTTTTCAACCAATTAATTAAGCTGGGTGTGAGAGTGAACAAGTCGTCGGGAATTCCAGGGTATGAATGAAGTGGACAGCGTTGGACTAAATGTTCAATTGTCTGCTCTTCTTGATTACATTCACATAGTGGTGTACTGATCCAGCCCCATTTGTACCTGAAGTAGCTACAACAACCATGTCCAGTCCTCAACCTGTTGAGGCGGCACCAGAGGTTCCTCGGTAGGCCAAAACCTTTTGGCTTCTTTGTGAGATCAAGGTAATGGGCTCTTGTTCCCAATGTTTTCGTTGTCAATTCATGTTTCCAGCTTTCATTTAGATCAAAACCATCCGCGATGAGTTGTCCTGCAGTAACACTTGCTGGTCTTCTTGATCGCAATCGTTACTGTGGCGGATGACAGAATTCCTGGTGCAGCGGTAGAGAGGGTGATGCAGACATTTATATAGGCAACATACAACATGTCCAGAGTCCAAGAAAGGCAACGGTTTACATATGCTCAAAACTTGGCGTGGGCTTCAGTGACAAACGCTATTAATAGTATCCACAATGGAACCCTGTCTCGAAATCTGGAAGAAAATCTGGATACTTTGGTCGTATGTATACTTGCCGACGTCACTAACAGATGAAGAGACAGAGAAAATATATGAGGATATTGAATGGGTGATTCAGTACATAAATCGAGTTGAAAATCTAGTAGCTGTAGGGGGCTTGAATGCAGTTGTCGGGGAAGGAGTAGAAGAAAGTGGTACGGGAGAATATGGGCTTGGCATTAGAAATCACAGAGGAGAAAGACTAATTGAGTTCTGCAATAAATTTCAGCTAGTACGAGTAATACCGAATGCTCTGTTCAGGAACCGCAACAGGGGGAGGTATACTTGGAAAAGACTGGGAGATACGGGAAGCTTTCATTAAGATTACATCATGCTGAGAAAGAGACTCCGAAATCAGATATTGGATTGTGATACGTACCCAGGACAAAATATAGACTCAGATCAAAATGTAGTAGTGATCAAGAGTAGGCTGAAGTTTAAAATATTAGTCAGGAAGTATCAATACACAAAGAAGTGGGATACGGAAGTACTAGGGAATGACGAGATACGCCTGAAGTTCTCTAAGGCTATACGTACAGCAATAAGGAAGAGTGCAGTAGACAGTATGGTTGAAGAGGAATGGACATCTCTGAAAAGGGCAATCACAGAAGTTGGAAAGAAAAACGTGGGTACAAAGAAGGTAACTGTGAACAGGCCATGGGTGATAGAAGAAATACTTTAGTTATCGACGAAAGAAGAAACGTCAAAAATGTCCTGGGAAATTCAACATTACGGTAACACAAGTCACTTGGGAAGTAAATAAATTGGACGTACAAAGAAGCTAAGGCGAAATGACCACAAGAAAACTGAAGAAATTGAAAAAGAAATGGTTTTCGCAGAGATTGATTCAGCATACAGAAAAATCAAAACAACCTTCAGTGAAATTGAATGCAAGGATGATAACATTAAGATCGCAATGGGAATTCCACTGTTAAATGCAGAGGAGAGATCCGACACATGAAAAGAGTACATTAAAGGCCTCTATGAAGAGGAAACTTGTCTGATGACGTAATAGAAGAAGGAACACGTGGTACTATAGAAGAGACAAGGATCCAGTATCAGAATTTACAAGAGCTGTGGAAGACTTACGATCGAATAAGGCAAAAGGGACGGATAACTTGCCATTATAATTTCTAAAATCATTGGGGGAAATGGCAACCATACGACTTGTGGAATATACGAGTCTGCCGATATATCATCTGAGTTTCTGGGAAACGTCATTCACACATTTCAGTGGACCACAAGTCCCGACAAATGCGAGAATTTTTCTGCACAGTGAGCTTAACAGCCCATGCATCTAATTTCCTGACAAGAATAAAATACAGAAGAATGGAAGGAAAATTGAGTATGTGTTAGATGACGATCAGTTTGGCTTTAGGGAAGGTAAAGCCGTCAGAGAGGCATTTCTGACCTTTGCGGTTAATGATAATGAAAGCAGGACAGAAGAAAAATCAAGACATAGTCATAGGATTTGTCGGCTTGGAAAAAGCGTTTGACTGTGTCAAGTGGTACAAGGTATTCGAGATTCTGAGAAAAATATCTGTAAGCTTTAGGTAAAGTTGGGTAATATTCAACATATACAAGAAGCAAGAGGAAACAATAAGAGTGGAAGACCAAGAACAAAATGCTTGCATGAAAAAGTGTGTAAGACAGAGATTTAGTCTTTCGCCGCTGCTATTAAATCTATACATCGAAGAAGCAGTGAATGAAATAAAAGAAAGATTCAAGAGTGGAATTAAAATTCAGAATGAATGACAAGTTTTGCTGATAACATTGTTCTCGTCTGTGAAAGTTGAAGAAGAATTACAAGATCTGTTAATGGAATTAACGGTCTAATGAGTACAGAATATGGATTAAGAGTAAATCGAAGAAAGACAAAGATAATGACAAGCAGCAGAAATAAGAACAGCGAGAAACTTAACATTAAACCTGGCTGTCACGAAGTAGATTATGTTAAGTAATTCTGTCACCTAGGCAGCGAAATAACCTATGACGGACGGGGCAAGGAGGACATAAAAAGCAGAGTAATACTGGCAAAGAGGACATTCCCGGGGAAAACAAGTCTACTAGCATCAAACATAGACCTTAATTTGAGGAAGAAATTTCTGTGAATGTACGTTTGGAGAAAAGCATTGTATCATAGACAAAATTCTTACAGAACAGAAGAGAATTTAAGAATTTGATATGTGGTGCTACAGAGGTAGATAAAGTTAAGGAATTCTACTACCTAGGCAACAAAATAACCTATGACAGACGGAGCAAGAAGGACGTCAAAAGTAGACTAGCACTGGCAAAAAAGGCATTCCTGGTCAAGTAATGTCTGCTAGTATCAAACATAGGCCTTAATTTGAGGAAGATATTTCTGAGAACTAAGAATGCGCGTTTGGAGCACAGCATCGTATGATAGTGAAACGTCGACTGTGGCAAAACCTGGAAAGAATGGAATCGAAGCACTTGAGACGAATGTTGAAAATGAGGTGGACTGTAAGGAATGAGGAGGTTCCCCGGAGAATCGCCGAGGAAAGGAATGCATAACAAACATTGACAAGAAGAAGGGACAGTATGGTAAGACATTTGTTAAGACATCAGGGAATAACTTCAATGGTACTGGAGGGATACATCCAGCAAGTAGTTGACGTATGTTGCAAGTGCTACTTTTAGATGAAAAGTTCGGCAAGGGTGAGGAATTTGTGGCGGACCGCATCATAGCAGTCAGGCGACTGGCAATTCATAATGTAAACTATTCGAACGACGAGACACATCACCCTTGTTTCGTGGTGGGAAAAGTAGTGCTACCAACAACAGCGCCCTTAAAGCGAGTTTTCTAAAATTACGTCACCAAAGAAGGTAGCCGAGGTAGCTAACACACTCTTGTGCAGTTACTCTCAACTCGGAGATATGCTAGTTCGATTCTTGGTTAAAAAAAAATGGCTCTGAGCACTATGGGACTTAACATCTGTGGTCGTCAGTAGCGGTCACGCGGTTCCAGACTGAAGCGCCTAGAACCGCACGGCCACACCAGCCGGCTCGATTCTTGGTGATTGAAAATTTTCACTCTCAGTATTTGGACGAGAAATCAAGATGTGGTGGCATAATGTTCCTGACCATCAGCGTTTGCACCGATGTTCAGGATTAAAATTCCAAACTTCTTCGCAGTCTCTCGCGAAGTGAGAGCATTTGATGGTGATCCGTCTATCGGATGCGTACGTTAAGCACGGGGCCCCCATGATGCTAGTCAAGAGGAGTAGGCTATGACCTAGTACTGGGTTTCACCCTCTGCCAGCCCTTCATCACTAATAACAAGCCCAATGCTTCCCCAATCCTAGTCATCCACACGACACAGGTACAACCCAGAGGAAACCAACGGCCAACCTCCTCCACTAGAACTGCGATGCAAGATTCGTGTACATACTTCTCTACGCTCAGTCCCAGAGTGTTGGGCTAATTGACTTAAGAAGATGCAGTAAATATCCAGATTTCGAATCAAGAACGGCTGCCAAAATGACTGAGGTGAAATGCTCGATTTTCCGTCAACATAATTGTTCTGTGTCAATAATTGTGCCAACTCCAAGGTAATTATCGCCTGAGCATTATCAGCCTCCTATATTTTTGATATTACTTCTTTAATCAGATTGTGTGCCTATGGAGCATCGTCTCAGTTCCCAGAATGAGATATTCACTCTGCAGTGGAGTGTGCGCTGATATGAAACTTCCTAGTAGATTAAAACTGTGTGCCGGACTGAGACACAGTTTTAATCTTACAGGAATTTTCATCGTCTCAGTTGTGCGACTGGACTCAATTTCCTGTGACAAAGGTCACGGGGCGTAATAATTAACGGGAAGTCATCTGGTGGAACCGCTGTGATGTCTGCGGTCCCCGAAGGAAGTCTTACAAGCTCTCTGCTGTTTTCAATGTATATAAACGATTTAGGAGAAAATCTGAGCAGCCCTCTTATATTGCAAATACTGCTACCGTTTACCGGTCAGTAAAATCGCCAGAAGATCAAAACGAATTTCAGAATGGTTTAGACGTTTGTACATGGCGATTGACCACGAGAAATGTAAAGTGTGAGGTATTCCGTATAAGTACACAAAAAAAACCCGTTAAATTTCGGTTACACGATAAATCAATTCAACTAAATATCTACGCTTACATCTACGAAAAACTTCATTTGAGACTATCATATAGAAAATTTTGTGGGGAGGCGAATCAAGGACTGCGTTCCTTTGGCAGAACATTTAGAAGACGCAACAGGTGTACTAAAGAGACCGCATCCTCTACTCTTGACCGTCCTCTGCGTGGTGTGGGATCATTGCAAGATGGGATGCATAGAAGACGTTAAAAACCTTCGAAGAAGAGTGGATCGTTTTGAATTATCGCGAAATAGCTAAGAGAGTGTGACGGATATCGTAAGCGATTTGGGATACCAATTACTAAAACAAAGGCGTTTTTCGTAGTGGCGAGACCTTTTCACGGAATTTCAGTCACCTCCTCTCTCCTTTGAATGAAAAGATTATTGAATCCCATCTACGTAGAAATAAATGGTCATCGCAACAAAATAACAGAAATTAGATTTCGCGCGGCAAGTTTTCATTTTCTCCCCGAGTGCTACTTGATGGTGAAACGATAGAGAAATTGTATGAAAGTGGTTCTACGAAGCCTCTTCCAGAAATTTAAGTGCGGATTACGGAGTAATTATGTAGATGCAGCTGTTGTAACCGGAAGAAGTTTGCACCGCCAAGTTTTGATCGGCGTGGGGAAGAGGGATGATGTTTGCGTGTCAGTTACCAAATTAGGCCCCACAGCAGTTTCTGATGGAGCAACTGATGGTGACCGGTTCGTAGGAAACAAGCGATAACTGACTAGCCTCCTGTATGGCATTCGCCGGCCGCGGAGGCCGTGCGGTTCTGGCGCTGCAGTCCGGAACCGCGGGACTGCTACGGTCGCAGGTTCGAATCCTGCCTCGGGCACGGATGTGTGTGATGTCCTTAGGTTAGTTAGGTTTAAGTAGTTCTAAGTTCTAGGGGACTGATGACCTAAGTTGTTAAGTCCCATAGTGCTAAGAGCCATTTGAACCATTTGATTTTGTATGGCATTCTAAACGAGTACGCTATTTGGTGGCGATAAGTTTTCACATTTTCCTTTCCTTAAATTCCATCATCATCATCATCAGCAGCAGCAGCAGCAACAGCAACAACCCCATCATCAGCCATTTGCCACACAGTGCTAAAATAAAGCACCACTAGACTCTCTTATATATTACGGTCTTCAGTGGTATCCATCCTACGTGTTTACTGATATCATCAACTCACTCAGTCAACAACTTAATCTGTCTGTTCGCCTTGATACACGTCCTGCCCCCTTCGATTTCTTTCTTACAACAGTGTTAATTATGTCATCTATTTTAGTTTGTACCCTGATGCATTTCTTTTATCTCTCTCGGGAATTTCTAACATGCTTTGTTCATTGCTCGCTAATCGGTCCTCAGAGGTTGAAGGGTTTTCCCCTAATATTCCATGTCTCAATGCAGGAAATTATAATTGCTAACTGATTGTAACGTTTTCGTTTCAGATACATTGAAATCATCGGTTAGTATACCGAAACTGAGATTGTTGTTTTCTGTCCATTTTTCTCTCAGCTCATTCAGTCGATGTCTCAACTACCCTCAATAGAAAAACTCATCGACTAGCTGTGTATCTCAGTTGATGATTTTACAGTTTTCTTTTTCATGTGATGATAGTACGTTATGGGTGTGGCTCTAAGTTATTTTAAGGGCTGCTTGAAAATTTATTCTGTTATGTTTTTGCATTAACTGATGAGGTAATTTATGCTAGAGGAAAATGATACTATTTCATTATAAATAGATAAGATATTCAGATATGTTCCATTTGCATGTATTGTTTGTTTTGCTTCCTGGATTAGAGAACTGTAAAGTTTGTGCATGGTTGCTGTGATTATACCCCTGTAAATGGAATGGCAACGATTGTGGCATCCTGAATAAGCAGCAATAAATTGTCGACTTTCGCATCTGAGTTGATTTACTCTTCGTACTACATGGTTCTTAAGGTATCTTCTAAAATTTTTAGTCTATATATTTCACCTAAGCATACCAGAAGATGGAAGAAATTGTAAGTAGGCTGTGTAGGTTTTTTTTATTGGTAACACCACGTAGCGCTCTATATGAAAATCACTGACTGTGTTGTGTGCAGTCTGAGGCTGGTCGGCATTGTTGGAATTTGCCATTGTAGTGTTGGGCAGTTGGCTGTTAACAGTGCGTAGCGTTGTGCAGTTGGAGGTGAGCTGCCAGCAGTGGTGGATGTGGGGAAGTGAGATGGCGGATTTTTGAGAGCGGATGATCTGGACGTGTGTCCATCAGAAACAGTACATTTGTAAGAATGGATGTCATGAACTGCTAAATATATTATGACTTTTGAACACTATTAAGGTAAATACATTGTTTGTTCTCTATCAAAATCTTTCATTTGCTAAGTATCCCTATCAGTAGTTAGTGCCTTCAGTAGTTTGAATCTTTTATTTAGCTGGCAGTAGTGGCGCTCGCTGTATTGCAGTAGTTAGAGTAACGAAGATTTTTGTGGGGTAAGTGATTTGTGAAACGTATAGGTTAATGTTAGTCAGGGCCATTCTTTTGTAGGGATTTTTGAAAGTCAGATTGCGTTGTCCTAAAAATATTGTATATCAGTTTAGTGTTGATCAGAATAAGTAAAGAGAGTAATGCCTGAGTACGTTTAGTTTTGCTCAGCTGTTTGAAAATCAAATAATGTAAGAGGTTTATCAGTACAGTAATTCATTAATTTTTCTAAGGGGACGTTACAAAATCTTCCGAGACATGTGGTGTGAAAAATAAATCAAACCTGAGGCAAAGTTCGAACTGTTTACTGCTGAGATGAGTTTTTATGACGTGGAATGTCCTTGCATGGTTCTGCTTCCATACTTAGTCGTAACAACACACGCTTAATGCAATATTACGCTTCACAAGTACTTAATGCAGTCTTTCACACAATTCTACTGAAATATGACTGACTGAGGAAATAAAATCCACTTGAGACCTGCGTTGTATAGGGCGCAGCGAATGTTTTTACGCGTGGAGTATGGTGGAGGAAGAGGATCTTCACAAGGTGGAAGGTGTGGGTTTGGCTTTTATAACTTCCTCTGTATAGTGGCTTCTGATCTCATGACTGTTGCTGGAGTTACAGCAAGTAAGCAGAATCACGTGCAGTGTGCCACAGGAAGAGTTATGTGCAATGTATAAGTGTGACAAATCATCACTTGAAAATCTGTACCGTGTAGATGTAGTGACTACAGAAGAACCGATGGATACACGAAAAGAATAGAAAAACAATAATCACTGATGGACCCTAGCGAATACGTTTGCTGGAAATTCACTTGCAAAAGAAAAATTTACTCCTATCTGTGTGACAGACATAGTTAAAAAGTAAAAATTGAGTAAGACGATGGCGAACAAATTACGGCAGAAGGGACAAAATACTGAGCGGAGTGAGATTCAGGTACCTTCTCAAAAGCAGAATAAGTAAAATGCTCAGAATCAATATCCCATTTACCATACGGATAGTTGCATTATTAGACAGCAGTTGCTGCAGTGTATGAACTATACAGAGAAATACGAACTTTGCTAAAATTTCACAGTTTTTGACGCACAGAACTAGACGTCTGGGTTAGCAAGGAAAACTTGAGGAATATTATTCTGTTTGCGGTATTTAATTATAAAACGTATCACAATAACGGTTCCTGATGTGCTGAGTCACAAGAAAAGGTCCACAATATTACATTCTGGCGAATACTCGGCAATAAACGAGCGAACCGTATATCAAGATGAAACGTAGACTCTTACGTCTTACACCGTGTTAAGTACTGTCGCTGTGATGGCGTTCAGTCACACAAAACAAACGTTCAATGTTTAGGTGAATTTTGTCCATAGTGGATGCTGTTGAACTCCGTGCCTGTTCCTTTATAGGGTTTAGAAAAATTTCCGCTACCAGTCACAATAAAAGATTATTTATTCGTCACACCACCAGTTTCGGGCTTGTGCCCATCCTCGGGTGTTTATACATTCATGCACATGTTTATATTGTTGGAGATCACTGTATAAATACAAAGAAAATTATTTGCTGGTGACTAAACAGATACAAGTGGAACAATTGTAAGTGCCAAGGCAGCATTTGTCGAAAATGTATCTGTAGCTACATAAAGATGTAGCATCATTATTATAATTATCTTGTGGTGACAGTTTTTCAGTTTAACTGCAGATTTATTACCATTTTCAGTTTTTACCATTTTTCAGTTTTATAAAATTTAGCTGCATAATGTTTAATCAGTGTGCTGTGCAGAGCATTGGAGCGTATGTACGTATAGTGTGTGACAGTGCTCCAGTTGTAAGACTACTGGCGTGTACGCTGGAACTGCCTACAGTCTCTGTTTCCAAGACGTAAACACCTGAGGTAGATCTTCGTTTTCCTTTTGCCAGCTAATACGTCGCCGAATTTTTCTCATACTCGTCCGATATTGTGGCACAAAAACTGGAATGTATTAAGAGAAGTTTACCTCGCTGATCAATAAAGTTGCAAAACAATGTTGGTTTCTGTTTCGTTTACTGTCTCAATTAAGCAACATTTAAAATACGACATTTTAAGAGAAAGGAAATTGTGTCTCTGGTGTTGCAGTCTATGTCAGCACGGCTAATTCAAATTTTATGCATTTGCTCGCTGACTTCGATCTCATAGCGGAAGATAAAAATCAACATCACAGTATCTTGAGAGGTTAGGCTAGCAAGACGCTGATATTTGTTAAGAGCGCTGAAGTCGCCATTTTGTGTACGGAGATCAGTAAGAAATATTCTGGTGAGCGTTACTAATAGCACTGATATTATTTTATTATCCTTGACCTTTACGGCGAATGAAGATTTATGTTATACTGTAGTATTTTTTACAGTGAAGCCGTTAAAAGAGTGGATGCCTAAAGAAAGAACCTCATTCTAACATGCTATCCCTTTTTGTGCTGCGATCACTACTAACTTGCCTGTACGGTGTAACGCTCTGCGCGCAAGCTTGTAGGACGGGCAGGTAAGCCAGTCCCGGATCGACGCCTCTGGACAGATTAGCAACCGCGACTGTTGATACACCGGGGTACTGCATCTCGAGGACCCCAAGGAATTGGGTTTGCTGTTTGGCTAACGTTCAAGACGTCGTACTGCATTTCAAGCGGCCACGAAACTACAGCGGTCGGCTGTCGTATTGTTTTCGTCGTGTTTAACTGTGTTCATGTTATAAGTTGTGTGTTATAACAGTACTCGTATGCTGTTTCAAGGTAATGTCGCGCTGAAGATTTATCACAAACACGTCACTCGTGGTACGATGTCTAATGATTAATTATCACTCAGTGACATACTGGTAACAAAAGTGGTCAGGACATCGTAAGATGAAAACAACTTCAGAGTCAGCATGTGTTCGCGGTAGCATAATGACGTAAGGCAGCGATTTATGAAGTTCTAAAGTAGATGGAAGTAGGTTCTGATCCTAATCTATGCTTTTTATTAATTTTTTGTCTTCGCAGTTGCAACAGATTCTGCCCCATTCCCATTAATGTAATACATGTATGTTCTGTAATATTCGATGTCATTTAAAGATGAGAGCACGCCTCTTAGGGATGAGTTTCGTTGATTTCGTAACTTCTGATTAAAAAACGAAAAATAATATAGATGCGAGTGAAACGACTAGCAATGGCTTTTGTATTCTGGCTTGTCACAAATATTTGGCTGTTTTTCCTAATATGTTGCGACCTTCGACGGTGTGGTTAGCCAGGAAGCTAGGATTTATTTTGAGTGAAATGAGCAGCAATAAGATTCATATTCTCACTTGCCTCGAGTATTTGGCTGTTTATTTCTGAATAAGTTGTGTTATCCGAGAGTGTGGTAAGACATGAATCTAAGAGGATATCTTAAATGTCAGTAGAGCTCTTTGCAGACCAAGTCATCAGATGGCGCTGTTGTAGACTTCCTGCGTTCAGGGCTAACGAGATGCACGGGTTCTGCAACGAAATTGTGATATGACACTAGTCGGCTTGTGCGCCACACTTCGTGAACACTCGGATTCCTGCACAGCCCACGGGAAATCAATATTTAAATGAAAAAATGCCCAATGAAGGTCTTAATTTTGTCGTGAGCTGTCGAGAACTCCCAAGCATTTAAGCCGCAGTTCAGAATTATTAAATTCGTCTGAAACAGCTACTCGCTTTCCGTCGGAGACGGCTCCCGGCACTCGCAAGACCTGTTGTGTCACGTGCTGTGACGTACACGCCACGGTCTGTCTTTCTCATGGGTCTCGCTGCTGTTCTTATGATCATGAAGGTTAGCAATCAGCAACCAATTCTCTGGAAGCCGCAAGAGGCAGGCACAGCGGCCATAGTTTTTAGGCTGTTTTCCACGCTCGTTTAGGCAAATGCTGGACTAATCCCCACTTTCCGCTTCAGATAATGGGTTAGAAAATCTGTTAAAATACGATTACAAACAGAAAAAGTTTACACAACTCATCGACGAGGGGCGCACACAACACTGATGTTTGCGGAGAAGCATGCGGGTGCAAAGTTAAATAAAACTGCCAAAACTTGAGTTCACCAAAGCCTGTCCTGCTAAGAAAAGTTTGAAGCAGATTTTCAATAACTTTCATTTGTTTAAGTCTTATGATTTACTTGACCTTTAACTTAGTTAACGATAAATATTCCAGTTCATAATGTTTTCAGGAAATAGTTGAATGTAGAACGAGTTACCAGTATGAGAAACGGAGTTAAAATGAAACCTACAGTATTCTTTTATTTGTCAGTAAATAAGGTGAATATAATATTTGTGAAAATTTATGATTTTTTCGTTGTTACTTATGTACACTATTGGCCATTAAAATTGCTACACCAAGAAGAAATGCAGATGATAAACGGGTATTCATTGAACAAATATATTATACTAGAAGTGACATGCCATTACATTTTAACGCAATTTGGGTGCATAGATCCTGAGAAATCAGTACCCAGAACAACCGCCTCTGGCCGTAATAACGCCCTTGATACGCCTGGGCATTGAGTCAAACAGAGCTTGGATGGCGTGTACAGGTACAGCTGCCCATGCAGCTTCAACACGATACCACATTTCATCAAGAGTAGTGACTGGTGTACTGTGACGAGCCAGTTGCTCGGCCACCATTGACCAGACGTTTTCAATTGGTGAGAGATCTGGAGAATGTGCTGGCTAGAGCAGCAGTCGAATATTTTCTGTATCCAGGAAACATGCGGTCATGCATTATCCTGCTGAAAAGCAGGGTTTCGCAGGGATCGAATGAATGGTAGAGCCACGGGTTGTTAACACATCTGAAATGTAACGTCCACTGTTCAAAGCGCCGTCAATGCGAACAAGAGGTGACCGACATGAGTAACCAATGGCACCCCATACCATCACGCCGGGTGATACGCCAGTATGGCGATGACGAATACACGCTTCCAATGTGCGTTCACCGCGATGTCGCTAAACACGGATGCGACCATCATGATGCTGTAAACAGAACCTGGATTCATCCGAAAAAATGACGTTTCCATATTCGTGCACCCAAGTTCGTCGCTGAGTACACCATCGCAGGCGCTCCTGTCTGTGATGCAGCGTCAAGGGTAACCGCAGCCACGGTCTCCGAGCTGATAGTCTAAGGTGCTGCAAACGTCGTCGAACTGTTCAAGCAGATGGTTGTTGTTTTGCAAACGTCCCCATCTGTTGACTCAGGGATCGAGACGTGGGTGCACGATCGGTTACAGCCATACCGATAAGATGCCTGTCATCTCGACTGCTAGTGATACGAGGCCGTTGGGTTCCATCACGGCGTTCCGTATTACCCACCTGAACCCACGGATTCCATATTCTGCTAACAGTCGTTGGATCTCGTCCAACTCGAGCGGCAATGTCGCGATACGATAGACCGCAATCGCGATAGGCTACAGTCCGACCATTATCAAAGTCGGAAACGTGATGGTACGCATTTCTCCTGACAACAACGCCGGTATACCGCTGTTTGTGTATGAGAAATCGGTTGGAAACTTTCCTCACGCAGCACGATGTAGGTGTCACCACCGGTGCCAACGTTGTGTGAATGCTCTGAAAAGCTGATCATTTGCATATCACAGCATCTTCTTCCTGTCTGTTAAATTTCGAGTCTGTAGCACGTCATATACATGGTATAGCAATTTTAATGGCCAGTAGTATAGTATTTACAGCTACATGACCAAGAAAGGTGATACACTGAAGAAAAACTACAAAAACAATTTAGTGGCTGGAAGCAACAGGAAGCAAGGACAATTAATAAAATTTCTAAGAAAAGACGAGGGTCGGTGGTGCAAGCCAAACCAAGACTGAGATTAAAAAATGTGTTAAAAAGTCAGAGGTTATTTGAAGTGAAAAAGCCAGGTGCTTCGCCCTGTCTACGAACTGGATAAAAATACGAAAAGTTATTATAGAGACAGCTAGTAGTCATAAAATTGTGTTGTCTTACATAAATTATTTAATGAAGTATCATCTTTCGAGGTGCAGCATTATCTTCAGTTTTCAATGCCAATACAAAACCATACAACAAAAGTACACACAGATATTAAATTTGTTCTCTATACTCTTGGCATTTGCTGCGCCCATCTTTGTTCATGTGAAATGGCTATCTTCTTGCGCTATGTTCACTTACCTCCGTTGCTATGGCTCTTTTACTAACAATGATCAAAGATATCCAAAGAGTCACAGGTTTATGGACAGTGATTAACAAGAGCCAATGGAGGTACGTGACACAGCGCAAGAACACAGCATTTCATTTGAATGAGGGTGGCTACAAAACATTGGAAGACTGTAAAGAGCAGCTTTAATATCTATGTGTCCTTTTATTAATTCTTGTTTGTATTGCCACTGTAGCCTGAAGACAAGCTTTATACCTCGAAACATGTTGCTTCACTAAATTTTTTAAGCAATTAACAAAATTTTGTGATTGGTGGCAATCCAAGATTGGCGATCTTTTACAGAAGCTCGAAATTTAACACGGACTTCAATGCGAGATGCTAGTAATAGTCTCCAGAACGAAACTTTGTCTCGACACATGGCAGAAAATCCAAGGAAATTCTGGCCGTGTGTAGAGTACGCTAGCGGCAAGACATAATCAATGCCTGCTCTGCGCGATAGCAATGAAAATACTATCAACGACAGTGCTGCCAAAGCAGATTTACTAAACACAGCCTGCCGAAATTCCTTCACCGAAGAAGATGAAGTAAATATACCAGAATTCGAACCAAAAACAGCAGCCAACATGAGTAACTTAGAAGTAGATATCCTCGTAGCAGTGTAGCAACTTAAATCACTTAATAAAAGCAAGTATTCCGGTCCACACTGTATATCAATTAGGTTCCTTTCACACTATGCTGATGCAATAGCTCCATACTTAACAATCAGATACTACCGCTCGCTCTACGAAATATCCTTAACAAAAGACTGGTATTAAAGAAAGGAAGTAGGAGTAATCCACTAAATTACAGGGCCATATCATTAACGTCGATATACAACTGGATTTTTGAGCATATGTTATCTTCCAACATCATGAATGACCTCGAAGAGAACGGTCTATTGACACGCAGTCAACACGGATTTAGAAAACATCGTTCCTGTGAAACACAATTAGCTCTGTACACAAACTAAGTGTTGAGTGCTATTAGCGAGGGATTACAAATTGATTCCGTATTTCTGGATTTTTAGAAAGATTTTGCACTGTACAAAACAAAGTAGCTTATAGTGAAATTCCCTGCTTATGGAATATCATCTCAGTTATGTGACTGGATTCGTGAATTCTTAACTTCGTAGTAACTGACGGGAAGTCATCGAGTAAAACAGAAGTGATTTCTGGCGTTACCCAAGGTAGTGTTATATGCCCTTTGCTGTTCCTTGTGTATATAAACGATTTTGGAGACAATCAGTGCAGCCGTCTTAGGTTTTTTTTTGTAGATGACGCTGTCGTTCATCGTTTAGTAAAATCATCAAAAGATTAAAACAGATTGCAAAACGATTTAGCAAGGACGTCTGTATGGTGCGAAAATTGGCAACTGATCCTAAATAATGAAAAGTGTGAAGTCATCCACATGACTGGTAAAAGGAATTCGTTAAACTTCTGTTACACGATAAATCAACCAAATCTAAAGGCCGTATATTTATGTAAATACCCAGGAATTACAATATCGAACAACTCAAATCGGAAAGAACGCTTAGAAAATGTTTTGTGTTTTATTGTCAGAACACTTGGAAAATGTAACATTAGAAAATGTAACAGATGTACTAAAGAAACTGCCTAGTACACTTGTCCGTCTTCTTTTGGAGTATTGCTGTGCTGTGTGGGATCCTAATCAGATAGGATTAACGGAGAACATAGAGAAAGTTCAAAGAAGGGCAGCACGTTTTCTATTATCGCGAAATAGGCGACAGTGTCACTGAAACTATGCGGGACTTGGGGTGGACATATTCAAAGCAAAGACGTTTTTCGTTGTGGCGGAATCTTCTCACGAAATTTCAGTCACCAAATTTCTCCTCCGAATGTGAAAATATTTTGCTGTCGCCAACCTACGTAGGGAGAAACGGTCATCGTAATAAAATAAGGGAAATCAGAGTTCGTACGGAAAGGTATAAGTGCTCGGTTTTTCCCGCGCGCTGTTCGAGATTGAAATAATAGAGGACTATTGTGAAGGTGACTCGATGAACCCTCTGTCAGGCACTTACGAGTGATTTGCGGAGTATCTGTGTAGATGTTGATGTAGAACCTCTGAAAAAATTTCATATTTTTGGAACAGTCCCTGTCGATTAATAGTCAATATGGTTTTAAACTGGGCAGAAGTAGTTCCATGTTCGGTAACGTACACTGCAACAAGCCCTTCTCGCTCTGCAGAAATAAAGCACTAGAAATGTATTCGCCTGGCTGTAATCTGTTATTACCGGGACTAAAGTGCACACTACTGGACAGTAAACAGCGGTGATCAATACGAGCGCCTGAGATTGTGTTCCCGTCATCACTACGCGTCTCTCATCCGCAGCAGCCTTTTTATGGTAACATAAAACCCGAAGCTGTCGGCGCCTCGTTCATCAGATATCGCGTCCGTGGTATTAACGCGGACCTTTTATGCAGATCGGGCCGTGTAATCACGTATCTTCTTTGTGTGAGCGGGGGATAAGATAGGTAAACGGGCGCGGGATGTTTATCTGAGATCTGCGACTGGATGGGATGGGTCGGGCCGATATCGCGGGCCCGTTTGCCGTGATTTACATGCTGCTGGGGTTCCCGCGCTGTCGGCAGGTAGACCGTAGTCCTGCTGATAGCCTGTAGTCCTGCTGATAGCCTATACGTGCGGCGGGC
The DNA here is from genome assembly GCF_021461395.2 of Schistocerca americana. NCBI lineage: Eukaryota > Metazoa > Arthropoda > Insecta > Orthoptera > Acrididae > Schistocerca > Schistocerca americana. The sequence goes on from NC_060120.1 coordinate 215,775,803, forward strand.
GTGTGTCAACGTTACAGATTTTCTTAATTTTCAGCGTTCCTCGCGACACTCTGATTAGATAGTTACGATATTATCTCATGGTTTCAGTTTACTGTCTATAACATGATATTTTCTTAACGAGTCTTTTGAGTGAGGACAAACTGCTACCGGTGTTCCAGAAGGTTCATTACTGGAACCACTTCTGTTTTTACGGGATGTAAATAACCCATCATGTCATCCAGATAAAGTAGAATAGTGCTCTTTTCTGACGATGCAAACATCACAATCAAACCCAATAGAGGTGTAACAGCATAAGGAACAATAAATGAACTATTCAGAAAATTTGTTGAACAGTGCTCAGTAAACGCCCTATAACGTTGTCTTTGGAAAAAAAGAAGAAAACAGTTCTATTAATTGCGTGCAAAGCCAGATATACCATCATCAATAAAGATACAGCATGTGGTATCCGCAAGCCTTTGGAAAGAAAGGAAAAACAGATCGATTAACTGTGCACAAAGCAAGATACATCATCATGAATAAAGATACAGCATGTGGTATTCACAGTAATAGTGACTCTGCGGATAGAAACCAGCGCCGATACGAATATCCAAGAATGTGTCTGCGGAAACCTCGCAACGATGAAACATTCCCTTAGAAAAATTTATAAATGACAGTGCTGGAAAACCTCTACGTTATTTGATTTTCAAACAGCTGAGCAAAACTGACTGTATTCAGACATTTCTCTCTTTACTTATTCTCATCAACACTTAACTGACACACTATATTTTTAGCGCAACGCAGTCTGACTTTCAATAATCCCTAAAAAAGAATGGCCCTGACTAACAATAACCTATACCTTTCACGAATCCCTTACCTCACAAAAATCTTCGTTACTCGAACTACTGCAATACAGCGAGCGCCAATACTGCCAGCTGAATAAAAGATTCTAACTACTGAAGGCACTAACTACTAATCAGTTCATGACATCCAGTCTTACAAATTTCCTTTTTCTGATGGACACACGTCCAGATCGCCCGCTCTCAAAACTCTGCCATCTCTCTCCCCACATCCACTACTGCTGGCGGCTCACCTCCAACTGCCCAACGCTACGCGCTGTTCACATCCAAATGCCCAACACTACAATAGAGAATACTCCAACAATGCCAACCAGCCACAGACTGCACACAGCACAGCCAGGGATTTTCATACAGAGCGCTACGTGGCGTTACCAACATAAAAACCTGAACAGCCTACTTATAACGATAATAACTTTTTTTAAATTTCATATTTCATTGGACTGAAATAAGAATTGCAAGGGTTTTTAAATTCTCATGCTTGTTTATGGATCTGCAAAACGCGTCACTTTCTCCCCTTACGCTTTAAATAATAAGAATAATAATAAAAAACACGAATTACATCAAATAATGTTTTGTTTTTGTTGCGTTGTCAAATGAGGTCTCAACACAGTCTGTGTGTCAAGTTCTTTCTTTGCAAATTGAAACGATTTTCTCCAATGACTTATCCCATCGGGTGACCGTGTTATTGTCACTGCGTACTCTTCATCCTCATTTTTGTTTCTTAACCTTTATCGAGAGTCACACTATGGTAACTGTGTACTGATGTACCATATCTGGTGCCAAGATGAGATTTAGGGCCTCGGTGTTACAATGAAAAACAGTTGGTAAATGTCTGCATATCAGTACTCTTCAGCTTGGCGAGGAAGAATGTCACGTGACCAAGAAGCCAGGTACAGTTGGTAGACGTTTGTCTTATCTAAACCGAATCTAGTGATAATAGATAGCTTTTTTTCTTAACAAGTTCCAAACATTAATCGTTTTATTATGTAGATATATGTGCTCCATGTTCGCTTCAATATCGCACATTTCACATGAGCCTGAGGGGATTATTTTATCTGTCAAGAGCTGAGTAGGATTCACTGATGACACAGCAGCCACATACCTCTAATATTTTCGGGTAAAATATTTGCCTTAAGATGTTTCCAAACTTGTGACCAATTTGTGTGAGGATATTAGACTGCTGTAGGGCTCTTAGGAGCGCGTTTGATTAATTGTTGAGAGACTCTTGCTGAGGACTGCTTCGCTGCTTCCTCTTTTAAGCAGCCTTTTTCTGTGTAGTGGACATATTTTTTTTTATTTATTGAATCTCGATTCCCCCCCCCCCCCCCCCCCCGAAGGGGGCGGTCTTGCACCAGCTTAGTATGCAGCTCTACAGCCGACAGACTTTTTTAAAACGTAAGAAGAAAAGAAACAATAAAAGCAGGCGATAAAACGGTGACTTAAATTGTAAAACGGCGGAAAATTGTGGAAAGTTAAAACATAAAGCGAAGGGGTTGGCAATACTAATAAAATACATAGGAATCATAAAGGTAACATAGTAGACACACAATTAAAAAACATGGCAACAGTCTGGTTTCTGTTCGCAAGAGATAAAAAATCACACCCAGCGACAGTATGATCTCCGTTCGCAACACTTCCCAAAAGACACACAACACTGAACACTCATTGTAAAATGTCGGCACAAAGATGACACTCCCTAGTCAAGGGAAGATTGGGGGGGGGGGGGGGGGGGAATAGTGGACATAGAGTTTTTTTTTCTTTATTGTGATTTCATTCCCCTGCCTCATATGGGCAGGGGAGGGCTGTTAGCAGCGCAATCTGCCGCTCTTCAGCCGAGTGACACGACAACTAAAACAAGAATAAAATGATACATACATAAGGAGATAAAAAAGGGGAGCATAAAACAGAGTAAGGGGAGAAAATTGAGGTAAAAATACACTGACTTGGAGACATTCATGGGGGACAGTTAAAAAGTCACCAGAAAGTTAAAAAAAACCACAGTTCGCGATTCTTAAAACACAGAAAAGACACTGAATGCGCATGCACGGGTTATAAGTCGGCCACAGTCTTAAGAACACTCTGGAACAACACACTTAAAACCCTCTTGGAACATACATGATGAAGAATAAAACTGCCAGGCGGGACCTGCCGAGGGAAAGGGCAGAGAGGATGGAAAAGGAGGGGAGAGCAAGGTGCAGCAGGGGAAGCGGCGGGATGAAGAGAGTAGGGGCATCAGCGGGTACACTAAGAGGCAGGAGACATGTGGGGCTGGAGAGTAAGAGGGAAGCAGGGCAGGAGGGAGCACAGAGACACTGAAAGGAGGCACAAGTGGACATAGAGTTTTTTTTTTCCTTTATTGTCATTTTGAAACCTGTATTACAGGCAGGCCTGCAGCAGCACACTACGCCGCTCTTGGGCCGCAGAGAAACACAAATAGACAAATGAAGACATTTCGAGAATAAACATGGTGGACATATAAACGGAGACAAACACTTTTTAAAATACGAAGTGCCGTTCACGGACGTAGAGTCCAAGATAAAATTGTTCATACACTTGGACACAGACAGAGACGAAAAGTGTCACATGTGAACGTAGGTGCACAAAACGAATAACACTGAAGCACTTAAGCACAAAACGACGGCACACACAGAACACGAGGCGTTGATCTCCGGCGCGCTAATGTTCACTAACCGTGTACGAGTCCGGGGACCTGCCAAGAGAGGAGGAGGGGGGGTGGGAGAAGGAGAGGGGAGAGCAGATGCCACGGGCAGGGGAGATAGGGGGAATGGAGGAAGGTGGAGGGGAAGCCCGGGGGATGAGGGTAGGAGGGAGGGGATTGGGGAAAAGGAAAGAGAAGGGAGGGAGGTGCCTAAAGGAAAAGACACAGGAAGAGGGGGGGAGGATCAAAGTTGATAGGAGGGGTAGATGGAGGGGAGGAGGACATCATCAGGGAAGGGGAGCTGGCGGAAGCCACCTTGGGAGAGGGTGTGGAGGATGGAGAGATGGAGACCGGGTGGGACGTGGGAATACAGGCGCGGCAGCGGGTGGGGGTGGGAGAGGATGGGTGAGACAAGCGGATGAGGAAGATCGAGTTTGCGGGAGGTGTACAGGATCCGTATCCTTTCAAGGAAGAGGAGGAGGTGGGGTAGGGGATGAGATCATACAGGATCAGCGTGGAGGAGGGGAGACGGATGCGATAGGCGAGGCGGAGAGCATGGCGTTCAAGGATTTGGAGGGATTTGTAAAAGGTAGGGGGGGGGGGCGGAGATCCAGGCTGGATGGGCGTAACAAAGGATAGGGCGGATGAGGGATTTATAGGTGTGGAGGATGGTGGAGGGGTCCAGACCCCACGTACGGCCAGAAAGGAGTTTGAGGAGACAGAGTCGGGAGCGTGCCTTAGCTTGGATTGTCCGGAGATGGGGAGTCCAGGAGAGGCAACGGTCGAGGGTGACGCCAAGGTACTTAAGGGTGGGAGTGAGGGCGATAGGACGGCCATAGATGGTGAGATAGAAATCAAGGAGGCGGAAGGAAGGGGTGGTTTTGCCTACAATGATCGCCTGGGTTTTGGAGGGATTGACCTTGAGCAACCACTGGTTGCACCAAGCGGTGAACTGGTCAAGATGGGATTGGGGAAGGTGTTGGGAGCGCTGCAGGGTGGGGGCAAGGGCAAGGAAGGCGGTGTCATCGGCAAACTGGAGGAGGTGGACGGGGGGTGACGGCGACGGCATGTCCGCCGTATACAAAAGGCACAGAAGGGGGGAGAGGACGGAGCCTTGGGGCACACCGGCGGAGGGGAAAAAGGTGTAGGAGTCGGCGTTATGGAGGGTGACATAGGAAGGACGGTGGGAGAGAAAGGAGCCGATCAGACGGATGTAGTTAATGGGAAGGGCGAAGGTTTGGAGCTTGAAGAGGAGACCGGAATGCCATACGCGGTCATAAGCACGTTCAAGGTCCAGGGAGAGGAAGATTGCAGAGCGATGGGAATTAAGCTGGTCGGAAAGGAGATGAGTGAGGTGAAGGAGAAGATCGTCGGAAGAGAAGGACAGCCGAAAGCCACACTGGGTAACGGGGAGGAGGCGGTGCTGGCGAAGATGCTGGTGGATACGGCGGGTGAGGATAGATTCCAGGACCTTGCTGAAGACCGAGGTAAGGCTGATGGGACGGTAGGAGGAGACGGCGGACGGCGGTTTGCCAGGTTTAAGGAACATCAGGATACGGGAGGTTTTCCACAGGTCAGGGTAGTAACCGGTGGACAGGACTACATTGTAGAGCCTGGCCAGGATGGAGAGGAAAGAGACAGGAGCTTCACCAAGGTGACGGTAGCTGACACGATCGTGACCAGGAGCAGTGTTGCGTTTTGTGCGGAGTGTAGCAATGAGATCCTGTGTAGTGATAGGGGCATTGAGTTCTGTGTGTGCAATGTTGTCCAAGTACTGGAAACCAGGAGCGAGGGGAGGGACAGAGGTGTCAGTGCGATCGCGGATATCCGGGAAGAGGGAGTAATCGAACTGGGGATCATCGGGGATGGAAAACACATCGGACAGGTAGGAGGCAAAGTGATTGGCCTTACTAAAGGCATCAGGGAAGGGGTGATCATCATGGAGAAGAGGATAGTAGGGGAAGGGTTTAGTTCCGGTAAGGCGACGGAAGGCTGACCAGAACTTGGACGAGTTGATAGGTAGGGTAGCATTTAAATGGGTGCATGTCTGTCGCCAGTCCCGGCGTTTCTTAGCCGCGAGCAAATTACGAACGTGTTGCTGGAGTTGCCGGTGGCGTCGTAGTGTGTCCGGGTCACGCGTGCGGAGGAAGGCACGGTAGAGACGGCGGGATTGGTGGACATAGAGATATCTCTACATTTTAAGCAACCTGTTAAAGAGCAGCTTGTAAAGGGTACAACTATTGATAGTTGTATGACGCAGCCAGTCGTACCCCTTAATTTATTTACAAGTATTCTCGGGTAGTTAGCGTAATTATACATGGTGATCCATAGATAGTGACCGGGCCAAATATCTCACAAAATAAGCATCAAACGAAAAAAACTACAAAGAACGAAACTCGTCTAGCTTGAAGGGGGAAACCAGATGGCGCTATGGTTGGCCCGCTAGATGGCGCTGCCATAGGTCAAACGGATATCAACTGCGTTTTTTAAAATATGAACCCCCATTTTTTATTACATATTCGTGTAGTACGTAAAGAAATATGAATGTTTTAGTTGGACGACTTTTTTCGCTTTGTGATAGATGGCGCTGTAATATATCCTACGTGACCACTCCATTTCATTTCTGTATCTATATGACTACTCTGACGTTAACACTTCAGTGCCTGACATAGTTTTCATCGATCCACCTTCACATTAATTCTCTACCGTTCTATTATCGAAAAGCCCTCGGGGAAAACGAACTCATGAATATGTCCGCGCGAACTCTGATTTCTCTTCTTTTACTAGGATGATCATTTCTTGCTATGTGGGGAGGCGTCGACAGATATTCTCGCATTCGCAGGAGGGAACTGATGACTGTAATTTCGTGAAAAGATCTCGCCGCAAGTAAAAACGTCCTTGTTTTAATGACTGCCACCCAGATTCGCTTTTCGTACGCGTCATAATCTCTCCCATATTTCTTGACAAATCAAAATGAGCTTCCCTCCTTTAAACTTCCTTGATATTCTCAGTCAGTCCTATCTGGCAAGTATCCTATATCGTACAGCAGTACTCTAGCAGAGGACAGACAAGTGTAGTGTAGACAGTCTCTTTAGTGGATTTGTTGCATCTTCTAAGTGTTCTGCCAATAAAACGCAGTCTTTGGTTCGCCTTCCCCACGACATTATCGAGTGATCGTTCTAATTTAGGCTGTTCGTAATTGTAAGCGCTAGGTATTTAATGGAATTTACAGCATTTACATTAGAGGGATTTATCGAGAAATCGAAATTTAACGTATTCATTTTAGTACTGATGTGGATGACCTTATACTATTCATTGCCAATTTTAGTGCAGATAATGCAGTAAGTATGTTGTTAAGGATAATGATGCAAAAAAAAAATGGCCCTGAGCACTATGGGACTCAACATCTGAGGTCATCAGTCCCATAGAACTTAGAACTACTTAAACCTAACTAACCTAAGGACAACACACACATCCATGCCCGAGGCAGGATTCGAAGCTGCGATCGTAGCGGTCGCGCGGTCCCAGACTGAACCGCCTAGAACCGCTTGACCACTGCGGCCGGCCATAACGATGCAAAGTTCCATCTAACATGCATGTACGAGTACAGGTGTTGACGCAGGCACGGCGACATGTGGGAGTTTGGGTCTGGCCGTGACTCGTACACGGATAGCCAAAGCGATTAATGTAATAGCTCACGTAAAGCGGGAAATACGAGTTCGAGTCCAGCGGAATGATAACTGGAGCTAGACGCATGGGATATTTCATGTCGGTAATCGTTAGAGAATTCAATATTACGAGATCCACAGTGTCGAGAGCGTGTCGACACTACCAAATTTCAGGTTTGAAGGACATACTGGACAGTTCGAGCGGACGATTTGGCCACCCAGCTAGCGCGACATGGGACGTAATCGAGAGGTTAGTTCGTGCACAGTATCCTGCACCGACAACACTTCCGCAGTTACGGACCGCTTTTGTAGCAGCATGGCTCAATATTTCTGCAGAGGACTTCCAACGACTTGTGGAGTCCATGCCACGTGGAGCTGCTGCACTACGCCGGGCAAAATGAGGTCTGACACGATATTGGGAGGTATTCTAGGAGTTTCGTCATCTTAGTGTACAGCTGGTGGTTCTTTGTATTCGTAACTGCGAATTCATTTCAGTAGCCAGGTATCTTGTGATACCACCACGAATTGATACAACTAGGTAGTTGTATAAGTCCATTAATTCCAATAGCGACTCACTGGTAATGTAATCATACGAAGAAAAATAAGCACTCTGTCTTCAGGCCACGAGTGGCCTACCGGTACCTTACGACCGCCGTGTCATCCTCAGTGGAGGATGCCGATATGAGGGGCGTGGGGTCAGCACACCACTCTCCTGGTCGTTATGATGGTATTCTTGACCGAAGCCGCTACTATTCGGTCGAGTAGCTCCTCAATTCGTATGACGAGGCTGAGTGCACCCCGAAAAATCGCAACAGCGCATGGCGGCCGGGATGGTCACCCATCCAAGTGCCGACCACGCCCGACAGCGCCTAACTTCGGTGATCCCACGGGAACCAGTGTAACCACATACACTTCTGGACGTTTAAATTAAGCGGTCAGTACTTGTACCACATTGCATTCTTAGTGACTGCAGCTGTTTTCGATAGTACTAGTGTACAATCTACAAAAGTATGAGGTAACTATTAATATTGTCTGCTTGGCCATTACTATACAACATTAACAGTAACGATCCCAACACACTTCCCCGGGGAACCCCTGACGTTACTTCTACATATGCTGAAGCGGTGTACCGTAGGTGTCTAGAACAGCGTAGCGTTCCAAAAGATTGCAAAAGGGCACAGGTCATGCCCGTTTTCAAGAAGGGACGACGAACAGATGTGAAGAACTATAGACCTGTATCTCTAACGTCGATCTCTTGCAGAATTTTGAAACACGAATTATGTTCGAGTATAATGACTTATCTGGAGACTAGAAATCTACTCTGTAGGAATCAGCATGGGTTTCGAAACAGAAGTTCGTGTGATACCCAGCTCGCGCTATTCGTCCACGGGACTCAGAGGGCCATAGACACGGGTTCCCAGGTAGATGCCGTGTTTCTTGACTTCCACAAGGCGTTTGATACAGTTCCCCACAGTCGTTTAATGAACATAGTAAGAGCATGTGGACTATCAGACCAATTGTGTGATTGGATTGAAGAGTTCCTACACAACAGAACGCAGCATGTCATTCTCAATGGAGAGAAGTCTTCCGAAGAAAGAGTGATTTCAGGTGTGCCGCAGGGGAGTGTCGTAGGACCGTTGCTATTCACAATATACATAAATGACCTTGTGGATGACATCGGAAGTTCACTGAGGCTTTTTGCGCATGATGCCGTAGTATATCGAGAGGTTGTAACAATGGAAAATTGTACTGAAATGCAGGACGAGTGTAATGTGCTGTGAATACATAGAAAGAAAGATCCCATGTCATTTAGCTATAATATAGTAGGTCAGCAACTGAAAGCAGTTAATTCCATAAATTATCTGGGAGTAGACATTAGGAGTGGTTTAAAATGAAATGACCGTATAAAATTAATCGTCGGTAAAACAGGTCCCAGACTGAGATTCATTGGAAGCATCCTAAGGAAATGCAGTCCGAAAACAAATAAGTAGGTTACAGTACACTTGTTCGCCCACTGCTTGAATACTGCTCAGCAGTGTGGGATCCGTACCAGATAAGGTTGATAGAAGAGATAGAGAAGATCCAACGGAGAGCAGCGCGCTTCGTTACAGGATCATTTAGTAATCGCGAAAGCGTTACGGAGATGAAAGATAAACTCCAGTGGAAGACTCTGCAAGAGAGACGCTCAGTAGCTCGGTACGGGCTTTTGTTGAAGTTTCGAGAACATACCTTCACCGAGGAGTCAAGCAGTATATTGCTACCTCCTACGTATATCTCGCGAAGAGATCATGAGGACAAAATCAGAGAGATTGGAGGCCACACAGAGGCATTCCGACAATCTTTCTTTCCACGAACAATACGAGACTGGAATAGAAGGGAGAACAGATAGAGGTACTCCGCCACATACCGTCCGCTGTCTTGCGGAGTATGGATGTAGATGTAGATGTAGACTTTCCGACTGAGATACAGGCTGCGTCTTTCCTACCGTCAAAATATCAGCTCCGTCAGAGCATCTACACCTGCCACAATTCTAGAATATATTGAATATAAAAATACTCATCAGAGTAAAATCCATTCGTTCTCTTCATAACTCACACTCTTATAGTTCATACATCAAGATGGTGTCGTTGTTCCGCGGTTTCTGAAAAAATATTTCTTTTAATTTCTATTGGGCACCCAGTAAAGCAAATACTTCGGAAAGGGAGGGGTCTCTGTCCAGATTCGCGGGTTGCACATCGTACGGAGAATATTTAATACAGTGGAATTTCTGGCTGTACATACTAGTGCGTAGACCATAGGAAAGTATCTTTATACGTTTAATGTTGAACATAGCCTAATATCTTTAGAAAATTCGAATTATCTGATTCAAGATATTCTGTCTTCCGGTATTCATAGACATTTTAACCAGAAAATTCTGTAATTTGCATCACTAATGCAACACACATGTGTGGCTGCGCGACTGAATACATTGCTAATTACTTCTGCCAATGTGACTTAGTAAAGATGTTGCGCAGCTTTATGGCCAGTTCAATGTCGGCCATAAAAACAAAGCATTATAGCTCGTTTTATTGTCATAGCTGTTCATATTCTCCGCAATGACATTTAGGAGCCACTAATTACAGAGATGTGATTGTCGAACAGTAGTAATACTGAATACTGAATACATTGCTAATTACTTCTCATGCCAGTGTGATATTTAGTAAAGATGTTGCGCAGCTTAATGGTCAGTTCAATGAAGGCGATAAAAACAAAGCATTGTAGCTCATTTTATCGTTATAGCTGTTCGTATTCTCCGCAGTGACATTTAGGAGCCGCTGATTACACAGGTGTGATTGTCGAACAGTAGTAACCAGAAACATCCACCGCGATACTTCAAAGAAATCATGTGTAGGGTTCGTTGCAAGTTGTTAAGTGTTCTCATTCTCCGATGCTGGACGAATATAGTCTGGGTAATTTCCGGGCCATGAGAGACGCTGGCTGAAGGCGTACAAAATGTTTCTCATTTTAATACTTGACTTACTACGTTTATACCTCTTAACGAGTAGATTATGACAGGATTTTAAATTTTTGCAATCGGTTAGTAATTATATGAAACAATGAAAGTCAAATTTTTGTTGTTCCAGGAAGCTATTAGATAGGCAACCTGGAAGTCGAAAGTGGTGACCGGATGACCATGTTAACCGTTTGGTTGTGCCAAAGTTTCTTGTCCTCAGCTCAACATTTTTAGCGGATTCAATTTTAACTGATCTGACGTGTATGTGTACAGACGAAACTTCATGTAGTACACAGACACCTGTACGAGTAACTGATAGTTTTGAGGTGTGCAATGGAATGAGACAAGGGGACGCTGTTTCACTTATTTTATTTAGCGTCGTCTTAGAACGACAGAGAATTTTCTAAAACTAATCCACAACGGATTCAACAGCAGGGGACGAACGTTATTAGATTTGCCCCGCAGATGATGTAGCATTGCTAAGTACCGGTTGGTTATAATTAAACTGACGGTGTTCTAGTATTTCAGCGTGGGCTGCACGCATCGCAGGCCATTGAAACATCGTAGGTACTGTATGTTCACTGATCGGCGCGCTGGCAGAGCATGCAGGAGAAAGTAACAGTTCCACTATGCGCCACCAGGTGAAAATACGGCGCTCTCAGCAGTCTGAATGATTTGGTTGATAGGGTGGGCAGCAATTTGCGGTTGTTTACTGATGATGCTGGGGTGCACGGTAAGGCGTCGAAGTTCAGTGAAGATACAACACGAATTAGACAAAATTTCCAAGCTGTGTGATTTCCAGCGATGTGTTGTAAAATGTAAGTTAATGCGGATGGGTAGGAAGAACAAAATTCTGATGTTCGGGTACAAGATTACTAGTGTCCTGTGTGATCCCGTCAAATCGTTTAAATATCTGGGCGTAATGTTGCAAAGCAATATGAAACGAAACGAGCGTGTGAGAAATGTGGTAGGGATGACGAATGGTCGGCTATCGTTTTTTGGGCGAATTTGAGGAAAGAGTGATTCAACTGTGTAGGAGACCGCATATAGGACGCTGGTGCGACCTATTATTGAGTAATTGTCGAGTGTTTGGGATCAGAATCAGATCGAATTGAAGGAAGACATCGAAGCAATTCAGAGGCGGGCGGTTAGATTTGTTACTGGTAGGTTCGAAAAACATGTAAGTGTTACGCAGATGCTTCGGTAACTGAAATGGGCTCTGGCTCTGAGCACTATGGGACTTAACAACTTAGGTCATCAGTCCCCTAGAACTTAGAACTACTTAAACCTAACTAACCTAAGGACATCACACACATCCATGCCCGAGGCAGGATTCGAACCTGCGACCGTAGCAGTCCCGCGGTTCCAGACTGCAGTGCCTAGAACCGTATGGCCACCGCGGCCGGCACTGAAATGGGAATCCCTGGACGGAAGGCGACATTCTTTTCGAGAAATAATATTGAGAAAATTTAGAGAACCGGCATTTGAAGCTGATTGCCACACGATTCTACTGCCGCTAACGTACATTTCGTGTAAGGACCACAAAGATAAGTTTCGATACCTTAGGGCTCATACGGAGGCGTATAGACAGTCGTTTTTCCCTTTCTCTATTTGCGAGTGGAATAGGGAAGGTAATGACTAGTAAGTGGTACAGGGTATCCTCCGCCACGCAGCTTACGTTGGCTAGCGGAGTATCTATGTAGATGTAGACAGATGTGGTGATTGTGCAAGAAAATGTGAGGAACGACCAAACATATGATAATGGTGGTTCTGACACGTTATTAAGATATGTTCAGAAGTACAACAGGTGTTTGCCGGCCGAAGTGGCCCAGCGGTTCTAGGCGCTACAGTCTGGAACCGTGCGACCGCTACGGTCGCAGGTTCGAATCCTGCCTCGGGCATTGATGTGTGTGATGTCCTTAGGTTGGTTAGGTTTAAGCAGTTCTAAGTTCTAGGGGACTGATGACCTCAGAAGTTAAGTCTTACAGTGCTCAGAGCCATTTGAACCATTTGAACAACAGGTGTTCATTATGGCCTGCCGACTCATGCTGCAGCCGTAACACGGCATAGTTGACAATTCCTGTCAGCATATCCAGTGTAATCAAAGCGATTTGTCGTCATATGCTATCCTTCAGATCGAGAAGAGTCTGGATACACTCCTCATAGGTAACCCTACAACCAGAAGTCAGATGACTGTAGGTCGGGGGAATCGGAGGGACACACATCCTGAAATTGCCTAGAGATGATATGGTTGTTACCGAGGGTTTCTCGAAGCGACATGTCGTGTCGCCCCATCTTGTATGAAAATAGTGGTGTGGACACCGTTGCGATCTTGTAAAACTGGAATCACATGTTGCACAAGGAGGTCCTTGTAAAGCGCAGATGCCAGTGTGTACCTAACAGGCCTTCGAGGATCGAGAATGAAGGAGCTTGTGAAACCACAGCACACAAAACCACACCCCACGATCACATAAGCTGAGTGCGATGGATGTTACTGCACAACATTCGGCGGAGTAGAACACCACATGTGGCAGATCTGTACATTCACAGCACCGTGCAGAATAACATGCGCCTCGCGATCTCGGGCGCCTTGCCACTGTTCGCGCGGCTGCCCCCGTCGGAGGATCAAGTCCTCCCTCTGGCATGGGTGTGAGCGTGTGTGGTCCTTAGCATCAGTTAGTTTAAGTTAGATTAAGTAGTGTGTAAGCCTAGGGACCGATAACCTGAGCAGTTTGATCCCATAGGAACTTACCACTACCAGTAAAATGCGTCTCGTCCGCTCAGAGTATTCACTGGCCACATGTCTTCGTTTCCGTACGGCGTTGTAGCCTATCTTGGGGCTTCATTTGTAGCACATTCTGAATATTCACTGGCTGCAGAGTTTAAGACATGTGCTGCACGGTGAAGTATAGCTCCGGTAACACAATCAACAACTACCCTGAGAATGAGCCACCTCCATTTCCCTTCTGCATCACCTAATTCACCTGTTTCCTCAAATTTCTTGATCATATTCTGTAGCCCATTTATTGACATGGTGTCTCTTCGCTGCTGCTTCTGCCAGCGACGTTCCCGCAATGCAGGGCTGCTATTGCTGTCGCTTGATAAAACAACTTTACCAACAGTGCACAAAGTCTTCCTTTTCAACAGCCATTGCGTTTCGTACGGAAAACTCCAACCTCCTTAATCCTTTACATCAGCAACAACTTCACAAAAGAAGCGACAGACATCATACTGACGTTGAAACACGAAATATTAACTTTTTACAGCGTCACACCGTGGCAGAAAGCAGAACTATCATTTTTTTCCAGCGCACACCACGAGCGCACCGACTAATGTACATATCTAAGACGTTTCAGTGTCCTGTGACATATACAGCCAGCATTACACAACTAGGAACCAGCTGATAGTAGGTAAGAAAATCCGAAGTGATGCATCTTTGTCTGTAAATACTAGGGTTGGAACTTAAATAGTGGGAACTATTTATTCACAACCGATACAAAAGAGTTACATGTTTGCACCTGTTACTGTCCTTCAAGGCAGTCACCAGCTTTGTGTAGACCCAGTTGCCAGCGATGTGGAAGGCATAGGACACCATTAGCAGAGCCTGTTCTGTTGATGGTGCGAATAGAGCGGCCTACTGCCTGTCGAATCTCTGGAACAGTTCTGGAGCGAATGCCACGAAGTGGTTTCTTCATCTTCGGAATCAACAGTCAAAAGGACTTAAGTCCGGGGAGTATGGTGGATGGTACAGTACTTCCCAGTCCCATCGACCGAACAGAGCAGCCACAGCTTGCGCTGTATGCGCCCGAGCATTGTCGTGCAAAATGATGGGTGGGTTGCGCAGAAAGTGTCGCCGCTTCTTTCGGTAAGCTGGTCGCAGGTGATGCTCCAAAAATGAACAGCAATACTGTGCATTGACGGTCTGCTATGGAGGAACGTAATGCGCTAGGATAACACCATCACAGTCGTACACTAGAATCACCGCAACTTACACCATACTGGGGCCTCTGACGCACTTTCGACTTTCACGGCGACCCATAATTACGCCATTCGCTGGATTGGCGTTTCAGTTTTGGCTCGTATGATGTGGCCCATGCCTCATCCAGTGTTACGATACGGAGTAAGAGAGCCTCTCCTTCGCGCTCATAGCGCTCCGAGAGTGTGTCTGAACAGCGTCGTAACGCATCCATTTCCGCATTTCCGTCAAGTAATGCGGAACCCATCGTGATGCAATTTTTCGTATGCCCGGTCGTTCCTCCAGGATGCGAAGCACAGTCGTATGCGCTAATCCGGTTTTGTGGGCGAACTCACGAATCGTTGATCACTGTCCACTAACGCGGCAACAGAGAGCACGTCTTCTTCAGAGACGCTAGGACGACCTTCCCCTTTCTTTGTCTGCCACAGTTTGCCGACCTTCGTTGAAGGCTTTTACCCAACGTGGCACTGTTCTGTACGGTAATGCCGATTCCTCGCACGCCTCTTGAAGACCTAGATGACACTGTCGTGCCTTACGACCTCTGACACATTCAATCTTGATCCAACTCAGTTGTTTCTGTTTCGAAAACATAGTGACACCGTTACGTTAGACAGCTCGCTCATAAATGACTGTGTTTCCCTCGATTGTGCGCACGCCGGTGACGTGGAACGGGCGAGTCCATTTGCTCGGAGATAAGGTAGGTATGTCAACAACATGTGGTATCAACGACAGTAGTACATTCCATTGCATAGTGCCTCCACAGCTGTGTTGCCACTATTTAAGTTCCAACGTACGTAGATTCACCTTCACGACGGTTGGCCATTTCAGATACTTAAACAGAATCTGCGGTTAAAAGTAATAGGACGAATATATCTACATCGTCATAGATATTCTGCAAGCTACCATTTGGTGTGTGGCGGGGGGTACCCTGCACCACTACTAGTAATTTCCTTCCCTGTTCCACTTCCAAATAGAGCGAGGTGAAAACGGCTGCCTGCATGCCTCCGTATCAGCACTAATTTCTCCTACCTTGTCTTCGTGGTCTCAGGCGCAATGTTTGTGGACGACAGTAGAATCGTGTGGCAGTTGCTTCAATGCCAGCGCTCTAAATTTTCTCAACAGTTTTTCCTAAAATAACGTTTCCTTCCCTCCACGGATTACGAATTGAGTTCCTTAAGCATCTCCTTAACACCTACGTCCTGCTCAGATCTATCGGTAACAAATCTCACTTACAATTGCTTCGATGTATTCCTTCTGTCCGACCTCGTACGGATTCCAAACACTCGAGCAGTACTCGAGAATAGGTCACACACCTGCGTCCTATATGCGATCTCCTTTACGGGTGAACCACTCCTTCCTACAATTCTCCCAATAAACCGAAGTCGACCATTCGCCTTCCCTACCACAGTTTTCACATACTCTTCTCATTTCGTATCGCTTTGCAACATTACACCCAGATATTTAAACAAATTGACTGTGTCAAGCAGGACACTATTAATACTGTATCCGAACATTACAGGTTTGTTCTTCCTACTCATCCGCATTAACTTACATTTTTCTACATTCAGAGCTAGTTGCCATTCATCACACCAACTAGAAATTTTGTCTCATTCGTCTTGTATCTTCCTACAGTACCTGAGCTTCGATACCTTACTATACACCACATCATCGTCATCAGCAAACAGTCGCAGATTGCTCCCCTCCCTGTCTGCCAAATCACTTATGTATAGAGAGATCAAGAACGGTCCTATCACACTTCCGTGGGGCACTCCTGACTTTATCCTTATCTTTGATGTACACTCGCCGTCTAGGACAATCTCCTGGGTTCCCTATTACTTAAGAACTCTTCGAGACACTCACATGTCTGAAAACTTATTCCATATTCTCGTACCTTCAGTAACAACTTGTAATGGGGCACCGTGTCAAATGCTTTCCTGTAATCTAGAAATGAGGAATATGCCTGTTGCTCTTCATCCATAGGTTGGAGCACATCATGTGAGAAAGGGGGGAAGCTCAGTTTCGCACAAGCGATGGTTTCTGAAACCATGCTGATTCGTGGATATAAGCTTCCAGTCTCAAGAAAGTTTAATGTATTCGAACTGAGAATATTACCAAGGATTCTGCAGCAAACCGGAAGTTTGGGTATTAGTGTGTAATTTTGTGGGTCCGTTCTTTTACTCTTTATACGCTGGAATCACCTGCTCTTTTTTCCAGTCACTTGGAACTTTGTGCTGGGTGAGAGATTCACGATAAATGCAGGCTAGGTAAGGGGCCAGTGGCGTGATTTATTTGCTTTCAAATCTTTCACTTGTTTCTCTATGGCTGGGATGCTTATTACAATGTCATCCACACGGGAATCTGTCCCATGATTAAATGATGGTATGTTTGCACGATTCTCCTGTCTGAACGATGTCGTGAACTTCGGCTTTCGTTTTGCTATCTTCAACTACCACACCAAACTTGTCAACAGGGGACTGAATGGAAGGCTCAGACCCACTTAGCGCTTTTACATAGGACCAGCAACAGCAAATAAAACATATTTTGGTTTTGTGAGTATCTTAAGAAAAGACGACTTAGTGCTATCTTCAAAATACATTGGTATTAATCGACTATCATACGGGTAGCATTATAAGGATGCGAAGCATATACAGGGTGAGTCACCTAACGTTACCGCTGGATGTATTTCGTAAACCACATCAAATGCTGACGAACCGATTCCACAGACCGAACGTGAGGAGATGGGCTAGTATAACTGTTTAATACAAACCATACAAAAATGCACGGAAGTATGTTTTTTAACACAAACCTATGTTTTTTTAAATGGAACCACGTTAGTTTTGTTAGCACATCTGAAAATATAAACAAATACGTAATCAGAGCCGTTTGTTGCATTGTGAAATGTTAATTACATCCGGAGATATTGTAACCTAAAGTTGACGCTTGAAACCTCCGACGTTCAGTTGCGTGTTGTAACAAACACGGGCCACGGTCGGCGAGCCGCATCTGCAGGGACATGTTTACGATGACGACCGTGTTTACGAGTGTGGCTGTAGTGCACTGTTGTGGTTTGGTCTAGCTGTCGCTGTGTCCGCATGTAACGCTTGCTGCTATTGTTATTCTGTATTCGTCTCCGCACGCACACCAACTGTAGTACGCCGTGTTACCAGACGTCTGTGATAGTGTAGTGTTGTAGGAACTGTGACCACGGTGTATTCGAACTCTGAAAAGACGGAGACGATACTCATCTATGGCGAGTGTCGACGAAATGCAGCTGAAGCCTGCAGGGTGTATGCAGAACGGTACCCGGACAGAGAGCATCCAACGTGCCGCACATTGCAAAACATCTACCGCCAACTGTATGCAACAGGTATGGTCGTAGCACGCAAACGGGTCCGTAACAGGCCCGTCACAGGAGAAGCGGGTGCAGTTGGTGTGTTAGCAGCTGCTGCCATGAACCCACACATGAGTACACGGGACATTGCGAGAGCCGGTGGACTGAGTCAAAGTAGTGTCATGCGTATACTGCATCGTCACCGCTTTCACCTGTTTCATGTATCGCTACATCAGCAATTACATGGTGATGACTTTAATCATCGAGTGAAATTCTGTCAATGGGCAATAACGGAGAATGCGTTGCAGTTCTACCTGTTTACCGATGAAGCGGGTTTCACAAACCACGGGGCAGTGAATCTACGGAACATGCATTACTGGTCCGTGGACAATCCTCGCTGGCTCAGACAGGTAGAGCGACAGCGACCGTGGACTGTAAATGTATGGTGCGGAATCATTGGCGACCACCTCATTGGTCCTCACTTCATTGCAGGGGCCCAAACAGCTGCAACATACATCGCGTTTCTACAGAATGATATGCCAACGTTGCTCGAAAATGTCCGACTGGAAACGCGTCGACGTATGTGGTATCAGCATGATGGTGCACCTGCACATTCCGCAATTAACACCAGGCTGACCCTTGACAGGATGTTCGACGGGCGTTTCATAGCACGTGGAGGACGCATAAATTGGCCAGCCCGTTCTCCTGATCTTACACCTCTGGACTTCTTTCTGTGGAGTACGTTAAAGGAGAATGTGTACCGTGATGTGCCTACAACCCCAGAGGATATGAAACAACGTATTGTGGCAGCCTGCGGCGACATTACACCAGATGTACTGCGGCGTGTACGACATTCATTACGCCAGAGATTGCAATTGTGTGCAGCAAATGATGGCCACCACATTCAACATCTATTGGCCTGACATTTCGGGACACTCTCTATTCCGCTCCATTGAGCGTAGGTGGAAGAACATGGGGCCCAATCAAGACATCACCAACAATGCCTGCCCAAACGTTCACAGAAAATCTGTGTTGATGACGTGATTGCACAATTGCGTGCGTATTCTCGTCAGCCCACACATGTTGATTGTGAACATTTACAATTTGATCACGTTGGAATGAAGCCTCATCCGTAAAGAGAACATTTGCACTGAAATGAGGATTGACACATTGTTGGATGAACCATTCGCAGAAGTGTACCCGTCGAGGCCAATCAGCTGCTGATAGTGCCTGTACACGCTGTACATGGTACGGAAACAACTGGTTCTCCCGTAGCACTCTCCATACAGTGACGTGGTCAACGTTACCTTGTACAGCAGCAACTTCTCTGACGCTGACATTAGGGTTATCATCAACTGGACGAAGAATTGCCTCGTCCATTGCAGGTGTCCTCGTTCTAGGTCTTCCCCAGTCGCGAGTCATAAGCTGTAATGTTCCGTGCTCCCTAAGACGCCGATCAATTGCTTCGAACGTCTTCCTGTCGGGACACCTTCGTTCTGGAAATCTGTCTCGATACAAACGTACCGCGCCACAGCTATTGCCCCGTGCTAATCCATACATCAAATGGGCATCTGCCAACTCCGCATTTGTAAACATTGCACTGACTTCGAAACCACGTTCGTGATGAACACTAACGTGTTGATGCTACGTACTGATGTGCTTGATGCTAGTACTGTAGAGCAATGAGTCGCATGTCAACACAAGCATCGAGGTCAACATTACCTTCCTTCAATTGGACCAACTGGCGGTGAATCGAGGAAGTACAGTACATACTGACGAAACTAAAATGAACTCTAACATGGAAATTAAGCGTTTCCGGACACATGTCCAAATAACATCTTTTCTTTATTGTGTGTGAGGAATGTTTCCTGAAAGTTTGGCCGTACCTTTTTGTAACACCCTGTATATAATTCTAATTAATCAAGATGTGCATCAAAGTTGCAACCTCTCTGCAACGCTCTTAGACGTACACGTGCACAAGTAGTCAGAAAATGGAATGAATATGTTCATCCTGGAATAAAACTGAACAACACACATGAACACGATGTTGTTCGCAAGGTCATTGTATACTGGGTGAAGCAGGACTGCCCCGACAAACTTTCCGTGGAGGTAGTGTGGACCGAAACATAAAAAAATGTCTAGTTAACATGGGCTACAGATGCGTACCTTAAGTGCTGTGAACACTTGTACAGTGGAAGAGAAGTGTTTCACGGTAGCGGGGATGAACAAGTGGTCGTAGCTCTTACGGTATGCATTTTTGAGCCCATGTTTGCTGGACTTTTTTCTTGTTTCAGTCCATACTACCCCCTCAGAATCCTTACCGGTGGAGTTCTAGTTCTGTGTATTAAAATATTATTAGTAGAAATAACAATCTACAGATAACTAGGGAGAAAAACAAATATTACGATTAGCAAAGGAAATAACCGTTTAGAATTCAGATAATCAACTCAAAGAAAAATCTTGTATTTTTATTTACATATATTGTGAACTATCTCTTAATGACGACAACGAAATAAAAAAGAAACTTCATATACATCAACATAAGTACAGAACAATTCCACGGACACTGACAAAGTACTAAAGGAGATTCAGGTTAAGTTTCAGAAAACTATGGGTGTACCAACACAGATATGTGTGTGAATGAAATTAGTAAAAAATAAATAAAAAACAGGCATCTGAAATGAGATTTTTGACAGCAATGAAAGGGGCAGTAATGATTTAATTACACAAAAATTTAAAAAAATTTCTTTGAATGATAAAATATCTCAGAATAGAGTAAACATGGTGGGAAACAGTGGGTTCTCAAAACTTGACCTCGAGTATCATCCAACTTGAAATCTGTGGTCGGAGTGAAGAGTAAATAAAGTTTAGGGATTACACTATACACTATCCTGCTTTGTAACACTCAAGATTAAAATCGTCATCTTTGTTCGAATTTCCGCTCTGTCACTCATTTTTCTTTCCTTTCAGCTCGTGTCTAACAGTTTTCTGTATTTGCTGTCTTTTGTAGTATTTCGCCCTAGGGTCCTCAAACCCAACTACATCAAAATTTTGTATAACTAACATAATATCGTAATACTGGGGCAAAAATGTGCAGAAGAATATATGAACATATATTCGAGTTTTTGTATTAAAAATGACTAAGTCACAATTAAATTTCAAACAATGATTGCCTTTCAAGAGCGGCAATACTAAGAGAGCATCGGGAATTCCATGTTAGACATAGAGGAGACAGAACGCATAGGTAGAAAGAGTACATTAAAATGCCTCTGAGGGGGATGAGTTACCTCATGTGAGAGAAGAAGAAATGGCAGTTCATAAGCCCAGTATTATAATCTGTGTTTGACACATCTTTGAATGATTTGTCGTAATATAAGGAGGAAGGCCTAGATACGTTTCGAAACTTCTAAAGCCCTTTATGGACCAGCAACCATACGACTACTCTAGTTGGCGTGACGTGAGACTGGAGAAACACCATCAGACTCTCGGAAAAGCATCATCCACACAATCCTGAAGACGGCAAGCACAGATAACTGCAAACATTATCGCACAATCAGCTTTACAGCTCATTCATCTACGCTGCTGGCAAGAATAATACACGGAAGTATGGAAAATAAAATTGAGGTTATGGCGCGCGACGATCAGTTTGGCTTTAGGAAAGTAAAAGCACCAATGAGAGGCAGTTCTGATGTTGCATTTGATAATGGAAGCAATACTTTAGAATAATCAAGACACGTTCATAAAATTTATCGACCTGGAAAAAGCATTCGTCAAGATATTCGAAATTCTGAGAAAAATGAGGGTAAGCTGCCGGAGAACACAGAATATATGTAATATGTACAAGAACCAATAGGGAACAATAAGAGTGGAAGATCAATAATGAACCGCTAGAATCAAAAAGTTTGTCAGACAAGAATTTAGTCTTTCGCCTCAACTGTTCTATCTGTACATCCAAGAAGTAAAAGCAGAAATGAAAGAAAGGTTCAAAAGTGAAATTGAAATTCAGCTTAAAAGAATATCAATGATAAGCCAAGAAGAAATACAGGATCTGTTGAATGGAATGAACAGTCTAAGAAGAACAGATTATCGATTGAAAATAAATCGAAAAAAGACGAAATTAATGAGATGTAGCAGCAATGAGAAGTAGCAGCAACGAGAACAGCGACAAACTTAACATCAGGATTGGTGATCACAAAGTAGATGAAGTTGAGGAATTCTGTTACAGAGGCAGCAAAATAACCCATGACGGACGGAGCAAGGAGGACATCAATAGTGGACTAGCACTGGCAAAAAGGGCATTCCTGGCCAAGAATTTCTGAGAGCGTACGTTTTGAGCACTGCACTGTATGGCAGCGAGATATGGACTGCGGGAAAGAGTAGAAACATTTTAGGTGCGGTGCTATAGAAGAATGCAGAGTCGGCGAGGAATGGAATGCACGGAATACACTGACAAGAACAAGGAACAGGACGATACGAGACTATTAAGACACCAGGAAATAACTTCAATGGTACTAGAGCGAGCTGTAGAGGCTAAAATCTGAAAAAGAAGAAAGATTGGAATACATCCAGCAAACATTTGAGGACATAGGTTGCAAGTGTTTCTGTGAGATGAAAAGGTTGGCACGGCGGAGGAATTCGTGGTGGACCGCGTCAAACCAGTCAGAAGACTGACGACTCTAAAATAACTAAATAAAAAAAAATATTTCAAAGTGGTCTCTAACGTCTTAGTCGTCGACGGGACGTCGAAACCTGGTCTTGCTTTCCCATACGCTGAACGTACTTCCCATTAGGAGGCCCCTCATTGGTGACAGTGCTGACATCTTTCTCTGGACTGTACAGGAACATTTGAGAGTTACTGCGTCTCGACGAGGGGCAGGTCAGCGTTGTTTGTCTTTCTGCCGGCGTCTCCAGACGTGTTTCTGTGCGTTTGTCGCTTTGCTGTGCCACGGCTTCGTTGTCTATGGGAAAAGCGCCCTACGCGCAGAAACTACGGAATCAGTCCCGCTACTCAGCGATCGGTACGCTGTCACTGTAGCTTCGGCCACATGCAAGATTTATCGCGCGGTGCGACGTGCCCTGATTTTCGCAAGAACGTCGGCGCTCACCTCCTTCGCATTACTCGATTCAAGCTCTCTCCGGCTCTATTGTACCGTAAAGGGGAGGCTGGTCGGCGTCATCCTTGAGTTGTCGTTCAACTTAGAGAGAAACTGAATAACTTTTTCTTCAAACAATATTTCTCATTTTCTCATTCGCTGATGTAATGGCAATCTGCAAAACAAAGTCGAAAGTCAAATCATTTTACTTCTCCAGATGGAAACCTGACAGTTTTGTTTTTCCCAATCTCTTCCATTTGATTCACCTCTGAGCGAAATTCGAAATCTAATTTTTTTCGTATTTACTTAAACTAAATCTCCTATTATAAAATTTCACACAAAAATTGTCTGACAGTCGCAGTTATTTGGAATTTCTCTGAAAAATTTTTATACTTTTTTTCTGAAAGAAATGACTAACCCAAAAGAAACTACGAGCATATTTTGAGAACTACCAGTAACACCAAAATCGGTTCCTTAAAGACTCCAATTCCCATGTACAAAACAGCCTCAAACAACTGATTACTTTACAAATGAATTAACATGCTGAATATTTGGCGTTAAGTATATGAAGCCTCGATTGTTGAAGACGCAAAACCTTAGCTATATTGGTTTTATTTTATTCGGATTGTTCGTCCATAGATTAATGATAAATGTCAAATATGTATATAGAGAGTAAATTTCTCACACATCTTAATGTTTATGACATCATATCTCCTGAACTGAGAGTCGTGTAGCGATATAATCAGGGCCCGGGCTTTAATGACCGAAAAACAACAAAATACGCCAGCGTTTATGACTTAATACTTACATAAACAAGACCTTAAAAGTAAAATTTGGCTTTATGTAAGGTTATTTAAAACATTCTTGTTGATTTTTTTGTATAGCATGTAATACAAAAATCACACACTTCTTGCAGTGTTTGAAAGTAACTACCATTTTCTTTTGAAATGTCTACATGTTTCTGAAAAAAAAACACAAAGTACAGTGGCAACAATAACACCTATCCAAAAAATAAAACCATATTTTTACTACTGCACACTCTTGTTTAAAGTATTCCATATTAGTTAACACGTCTTATCAACCTTTAAATTTTGCAGAGCTGCCCTGGATAACAAGGTGCATTTATAGATTTTCCATTTTCAAAGAAATACGGTTGTCGCTGAGGATAGTATTGCATCCCGAACAGCTGCTCTCTACATCAAAGGACGTCACAGGGGCGTGTTTGAAGGTGGCAAGGTCACTCCAGACCAGCTCTGGTTCTTTGTCTTCAAATATTGTTGCATTTGCAAAACATTATCAGTACCAGATTGCGAATCGTGGTGTCTTCCGTATGGACTTACAAAAAGGAAAAAAGTAGTATGATACCTGTCTCCTTAATCTGTAGCCTTGGCGTTCGTGAATTAAAAATTAAAATGGTCTCTGTATTTAATCGTGGCGCCCAATCGTCGGACGAAAATACACTATTGGCCATTGCTACACCGAGAAGAAATGCAGATGATAAACGGGTATTCATTGGGCAAATATATTATACTAGAACTGACATGGCATAACATTTTCACCCAATTTTGGTGCATAGATACTGAGAAATCAGTACCCAGAACAACCATCTCTGGCCGTAATAACGGCCGTGACACGCCTGGGCGTAGAGTCAAGCAGAGCTTGGATGGCGTGTACAGGTACAGCTGTCCATGCAGCTTCAACACGATACCACAGTTCATCCACAGTAGTGACTGGCTTATTGTGACGAGCCAGTTGCTCGGCCACCATTTACCAGACGTTTTCAATTGGTGAGAGATCTGGAGAATGTGCTGGCCAGGGCAGCAGTCGAACATTTTCTGTATCCAGAAAGGTCCGTACAGGACCTGCAGCATGCGGTCGTGCGTTATCTTCCTGAAATGTTGGGTTTCGCAGGGATCGAATGAAGGGTAGAGCTACGGGTCGTAACACATCTGAAATCTAACGTCCACTGTTCAAAGTGCCGTCAATGCGAAGAAGAGGTTGCCGAGACGTGTAACCAATGGCACCCAATACCATCACGCCGGGGAATACGCCAGTATGGCGATGACGAATACACGCTTCCAATGTGCGTTCACCGCGATGTCGCCAAACACGGATGCGACCATCATGATGCTGTAAACAGAACCTGGATTCATCCGAAAAAATGACGTTTTGTCATTGGTGCACCCAGATTCGTCGTTGAGTACGCCATCGCAGGCGCTCCTATCTGTGATGCAGCGTTAAGGGTAACCGCAGCCATGCTCTCCGAGCTGATAGTCCATGCTGCTGCAAACGTCGTCGAACTGCTCGTGCAGATGGTTGCAAACGTCCCCATCTGTTGACTCAGGGATCGAGACGTGGCTGCTCGATCCGTTACAGCCAAGCGGATAAGATGCCTGTAATCTCGACTGCTAGTGATACGAGGCCGTTGGGGTCCAGCACGGCGTTCCGTAGTACCCTCCTGAACCCACCGATTCCATATTCTGCTAACAGCCATTGGATCTCGACCAATGCGAGCAGCAATGTCGCGATACGATAAACTACAATCGCGATAGGCTACAATCCGACCTTTATCAAAGTCGGAAACGTGATGGTACGCATTTCTCCTCCTTACACGAGGCATCACAACAACGTTTCACCAGGCAACGACGGTCAACTGCTGTTGGTGTATGAGAAATCGGTTGGAAACATTCCTCATGTCAGCACGTTGTAAGTGTCGCCACCGGCGCCAACCTTGTCTGAATTCTCTGAAAAGTTAATCATTTGCATATCACAGCATCTTCTTCCAGTCGTTTAAATTTCGCGTCTGTAGCACGTCATCTTCGTGGTGTAGCAATTTTAATGGCCAGTAGTGTATTACAAAGTGTCGAGCTAACACCGGTCGAAGCCCAGAAATTTTAATACTGTTAATGGACGGTTTATCTAATGAAATAAGGGTATTTTTTAGCAGGCTTGAGTCTAGGACAGATTTACTGAAGTCGATCCTTAATCGTGGCATGAAAATTTCATACGCGCTCAACATTTACTTAATAGATGTTGTAAATGATCCAGTTGAGCGTGGCAACAAGTTGGTGGAGAGCTACAATAAATTATTTAAACACACTGGAGCTATTTGTGGTTAGGCTGCGTCTATCACCAAATGCGATTTATCGTTGTTTTCTTTTTTTTTCAAATGTAGAGTCCCAAATCAGAGATTAGCATAAAGAAAAAGATCAAACTTGTAGAATAAGCATCACCCTAAGGTATACCTGTATCTCTGCAGTCAGTTCCACAACAAAGTGTACGCCATAACTTTAAGTGTAACGTCCGCAGCGATACCTCTGGTGGTGATCTCGAATCTGTACTCAATGCGGTTTTGTATAGTGTATAGATAAAGAGTGTGGGAGTTGAATGTTTTGTTTTGTCGGCTGCAGTTCAAAATTAGAGCAAAATATGGGAAGTGTAACGATACAGTGTTCCTTGTAAATCATCCGAAGGGACCAAAACTTTGACATGGGGCTGTTGCTAAAATTCTTAGAATGTCAAGGACATACGTTTCGAAGTGGGTCAGACGATATTTAGAGGTTGCTAAAGTGGATGATTTACCGGAGAGAGGGATAACGTGCGAGACGATAAAAACTTAGTACAATGAGGTTCGTTAAGAAGCTATTTGCTTCGAACGAGGCAAACTGGGTGCTTCAAGATAATAATCCGTCTCTCTACAGCGGGGGACAAGACAATGGGTCGTCCACGATGGATTGGTCTGCAATGTCTCCGGATGCAAATCCGATAGAAATGTTTGGTCGTATATTAAGATGAAGCTTAAAGGAAAGACATTACACATATACTTTGAAGGAGCTGTCATATAAAATCAGGACGATATGGAGATCGTTACCGAGAGATTATGCAGAAAATCTCGTGGAAAGCATCCCAAAAAGATGCCACGCTACACTGAAGAGTCAAAGAAACGTGGCATGGACTCGACTAATGTCTGAAGCAGTGATGGAGGGAAATGACACCATGAATCCTGCAGGGCTGACTATAAATCATAAGAGTACAAGGGAGTTCTGAACAGCACGTTGCAAGACACCCCAGACATGCTCAACAATGTTCATGTCTGGGGAGTTTGGTGGCCAGCGGAAGTGTTTAAACTCAGAAGAGTATTCCTGTAGCCACTCTGTAGCAAATCTGGACCTGTGGGGGTGTCGCCTTGTCCTGCTGTGATTACCCATGTCCGTCGGAAAGCACAACGTACGCGAGTGGAAGCAAGTGATCAGACAGGGTACTTACGTACGTATCGCCTGTCAGAGTCGTATCTAGACGTATAAGAGGTCCCATATCAGTCCAACTGCAGACGTTCCGCACCATTACAGAGCTTCCACCAAGTTGAACAGTCCCCTGTTGTCATGCAGGGTCCCTGGATTCATGAGGTTGTCGAAATACCCGTACACGTCCATACGCTCGATACAATTTGAAACGAGACTCGTCCGACCAGGGAATATGTTTCCGGTCATCAACAGTCCAGTGTCGCTGTTGATAGGCCCAGCCGAGGCGTAAGGCTTTGTGTTGCGCAGTCATGAAGGATACACGAGTGGGCCTTCGGCCCCGAAAGCCCATATCGATAATATTTCGTTGAGTGGTTCGCACGCTGACACTTGTTGACGTCCCAGCATTGAAATCTGCAACAACTTGCAAGTGTTGCAGTTCTGTCACGTTGAACGATTCTCTTCACTCATCGTTGGTCCCGTTCTTGCAGGATCTTTTTCCGGTCGTAGCGATGTCGGAGACTTGATGTTTTACCGGATTCCTGATACTCACTGTATTCTTTTGAAATGGTCGTATGGGAAAATCTCCACTTCATCGCTACCTCGGAGATGTTCGTACGCCGACTATAGCAGGACGCCAAAACTCACTTAAATCCTGACAACTTCCCTTTGTAGCAGCAGTAACCAATACAACAACTGCGCAATATACTCTATTCCGCCTGTTTACATCTCTGTATTTGAATACGCATGCATATACCAGTTTCTTTGCTAGTTCAGTGTGTAATCGATAGTGGCGGCGATTGCATTAACTATTAGATAGTTGTGGAATTAGAAATAACACGTATTTTCATGTGAGCATTTATTTATAATAGTGTCTTCTACTTCATACAGATAACAGCGTACAATTTCTTGCGGAACTGACTGTAGATATCGATATGCTGTGACGTGTAAGAACACCGTAACAACTTACCAGCATTTTAACTTTTCATGAAATCGTTTACTGCTTTTTCAGAATTACTTAAATACATAGCTGCAGTCAGATGGGGAGTGAAGCTGAGGAATCTTGAACTTGATGCTCCGAGGCCAGATGTTTACCTTGTTCGTTGCGTCTTCGCTGCTAGCCTGAGGTCGGCGCGGGGTCTATAGAAGGTTCCAGAAGCAGATTGTCGGCGATAAGGTAATTAAATGTTGGGTCTGGCAGGAGGGAGGCTATCAGGCGCTGCCGGCGGCGACTACCCCATGTGCCGGTGAGCCACGGAGCTATCAGCCGCCACCTCAAAGCAAACGCCGGCTGCACTGCTATCGGGGCTCCTGCTGCTGCTGCCGCTGCTTCTGCCCACACGCGATGCGGCTGCAGAGATGCGCGCCAGAGATGCGCGCCGAGCCCAGGCACTCCCCGGAAGCTGCTATAGCCTTGGCCTCGTCCGGTTACGCCTCACTTGAGCAACTGCTCGCCGATTACACTTTTCTAAAAGTTCTCATAGTAATTCGCGTTCCGTGGATCGCAAGAGCGATATCTCCTCCGTTATCATGTCGAACGAGTCAGCTCTACAATTAAAGATCTGCAGAAATATAGGAACACACTTGGGGGAATATGGAGCCTATAATTTGCACTATCGGACCAAAAAAATCCGAACGCCCCTATGTAATGCAGAATTGACCACTTGACGTGACGAGACGCGGAGCTGCCAGTGTAAGTGGAGGGAAGGAGTATTGTGTTGCCAGCAGGACAACTCACTGACTTCAAACGCATACCAGTGAGTGAATATCACCTGAGTAACAAATCCATCAGACTTTCGGAAAAACGTCATCCATACAATGGAATGGTCAGTTTCCTGAGCGATTACTCAGTAGTAAAGCTGCTTTATAAAAAGGGAGAAAGGGATAATGTAGATAATTCTAGACCTATTTCTATGCCAACAGTGTTTGCAAAAGTTATCGAAAAGGCTGTGTACGTAAGGTTAATTGATCATTTTATATCACACGATTTGCTATCAAATGTACAGTTCGGCTTTAGAAGTCGTTTGACAACTGAAAATGTTATATTCTCATTTCTCTGTGAGGTACTGGATGGGCTAAACAAAAAGTTTCGAACGCTTGGCGTATTTTTTGATTTAACAAAGGCATTTGATAGTGTTGATCTCACAATATTGCTCCAGAAGTTGGACCATTACGGAATAAGGGGAGTAGCTCACAATTGGTTCACCTCTTACTTTAGCAACAGGCAGCAAAAGGCCATTATTAACAATGTTGATATCGGCTGTGATGTGGGATGTGAGTGGGGTACTGTCAAGTGGGGGGTGTCCCAGGGATCAGTGTTGGGGCCGCTCCTGTTCCTTATTTATGTAAATGGTATGCCCTCTAGTGTTATGGGTAACTCTAAAATATTTCTGTTTGCTGATGACAGTAGCTTGGTAGTAAAGGATGTTGTGTGCAACACTGACTCGGTTTCAAGTAGTGCAGTACATGACCTCAGTTCATGGCTTGTAGAAAATAAACTAACGTTAAATCACAGTAAGAGTCAGTTTTTACAGTTTCTAACACACAATTCAACAAAACCTGATGTTTTAATCTCACAGAACGGGCATATGATTAGTGAAACTGAACAGTTCAAATTCCTAGGTGTTCAGACAGATAGTAAGCTGTCGTGGAAAGCCGCGTTCAGGATCTTGTTCAAAGACTTAATACTGCCATTTTCACTATTCGGACGGTATCGAAAGTGAGTGATACTTCGACACGTAAATTAGTCTACTTTGCTTATTTTCATTCACTTATGTCGTATGGTATTATGTTTTGGGGGAACCCTTCCCATTCTAGAAGGATATTTTTAGCTCAGAAACGGGCGGTTCAGGTGTGAGTTCACGAACCTCTTGTCGACCTCTGTTCACGAGTCTGGGTATTTTGACATTGGCCTCTCAATATGTATATTCCCTACTGTCGTTTCTTGTTACCAATATTAGTTTATTTCCAACAGTAAGCAGCTTTCACTCGGTTAATACTCGGCAGAAATAAAACCTCCATTTGGATCGGACTTCCTTAACTCTTGTGCAAAAAGGTGTGCAGTATACTGCTGCATCCATTTTCAATAAGCTGCCACTCGAATTCAAAAATCTTAGCAGTAATCCACGCGCTTTCAAATCGAAACTGAAGAGTTTCCTCATGGGTCACTCCTTCTATTCTGCCGAGGAGTTCCTTGAAAAATTAAGCTGATGCTCATTGTATTGCTGATAGCGTTTGCTTAAACTTATGGACTGATTTTCTTTCAGGTTCATGAACATTTATTTTTATCTGCTATTACTTTTATGTTGTAAGTTCATGTACTGACACGTTCCATGACCTTGGAGATTTGCTCCTCAATTTGGTCCTACGGAACTTGACATGTACGCAGAATACCTGTTAGACACCGATCAGTTTGGTTTAAGGAAAAGTAAAGCCACCAGAGAAACAGTTCTGACGCTGCGCTTGATAATGGAAGAAGGACTGAAGAAAAATCAAGACATGTTCATAGCATTTGTCGACCACTAAAAAGCGATCAAAAGTGTCAAATGGTGCAATATGTTCGAAATCCTAAGAAAAATGGGGGTAAACTATAGGGAGAAACGGGTAGTATACAATATGTACAAGAGCCAGGAGTGGACGACCAAGAACGAAGTGTCGGATTAAAAAGTGTGTCAGACAGGGATATAGTCCTCGCCGCAGTCCTGAACCGCAGAAACAATAACGGAAATAATAGAGAGGTCCAGGTGTAGAATTAAAAGTCAAGGTGAAAGGATATCAGTGATTCGTTTGGCTGATGACTTTGCTGCCGTGAGTGAAAGTGAAGAAGAATTACATGATCTGCTGAATGGAAAGACCAGTCTAATAAGTAGAGAATATGGAATGATAGTAAATCGAAGAAAGGCAAAAGTAATGAGAAGTAGGAGGAATGAGAACAGTGAGAAATTAAACATCAGAATTCGTGACCAGAAAGTAGATGAAGTTAAGGAATTCTGCTTCCTACGCAATAAAATAACCCATGACGAACGGGGCAAGGTGGACATAAAAGGCAGACTAGCACTTTCAAAAAGGGCATTCCTGACCAAGAGAAGTCTACTACATAGGCCTTAATTTGAGGAAGAAATTTCGGAGAATGTACGTGCGGAGCAGAGCATTCTATGGTAGTGAAACATGGACTGTGGGAAAAGCGGAACAGAAGAGAATCTATGCATTTGAGGTGTGGTGCTACAGACGAATGTTGAAAATAGGTGGACTGATAAAGTAAAGAATGAGGAAGGAAGATATGGAAAACACTGACAAGGAGAAGAGGGGCAGGATAATAGGACATCTATTAAGACATCATACAATAACTTCCATGGTACTAGAGGGCGTTGTAGAGGGTAAAAGCTGTAGAAGAAGACAGACATTGGAATACATCCAGCAAATAACTGAAGACATCAGCTGCAAGTGCTACTGTGAGATGAAGGGGTTACCTCAGGAAAAAGTTCGTGGGGGGCCGCATCAAACCTGAAACCTTCCCGTTTCCTCTGTACCAATTGTGTTATTGATAACCTTCCCTTTTACAACAAACTATGCAGCCTTTTCTTAGGATTTCTATCTCTTGCTTAATAATAACAAATGAAATCTTCCCTTTGAAATTTATTCTCTTTCTCTATCTTTGTATACAAATTTAATTGCTTCTTATTAAAAGTGATTTTCTGATTATTTCGACGAAACATAGAATGTGTCGTCTACGTGGCCCTCAGTCGTTATCTGCAATAACCAAAAACTGTTCCTTACCTTTTTTATTGTTACTGGTTCGCGATCTGACTGCTACATCAAACTGCGACATGAATATACTTACTCTGATTTACTAGACTCTATTAGCTGCTGGTGGGCTTTCATAATAAGCGGCTGTATTTATTACCAAAGCTGACGTTATTCTATAATTAATTTGACTGAAATTACATAATTCATAGTTGAACTTTTTCTTGACAACAATAAAATTTTGCAAAGTTTTACGTTGATGGTTTTTGGGATGGATTATAATTAGAAATGAAATATTGCTGACAAAAGTTAATTATATTCTGAATGAAATGATTTTACTGACGTTCAAATGAGTCTTACTTTTTACAATAATCTTACAACTAGCAATGCGCAAACATACCTTCAGTAGTCTTGAGTTTCTCAAAAAATTAATTCAATAATATTAGTTCCTCTTCTGATAATAGTTAGCTGATGTCTCTGTACATCCGTTTATAATCTCTTGTAAATCATAGCTAGTGGCTGGCAGGCACACCGCTCCTCTCAGCCTCTCGCTTCAGGCCTGATACTGACTCGCTTCACTTCTCGCTTACTACTGACTTCCTATGAACGCTTAAGTGCGGGCTCTCCCGCCAACAATGCTTTCTGGTGCAGACAATCCCTGCTACCATTGCAAAACGTATCAGTGCGCGGTCTTTCTTAAAATGTATCCATACGCGGTCTCTCCCGCCCTTTTTAAAATTATATCAACAATACTTTGGTGCAGATATTCCCTGCTACCACAATTATTTCTAACATGACAAATATTAATTATTCCTACTTAATCCTATTAATAAAATATAAACATCTTTCATAAATTGTGATTTGATGATAGACAATAGAAATATATATGTCTTACAAACCAGTCAGAAGATTGATGACTCAAAAGAATGTCCTCAAGCACATTTCAATCTTTCTAAAGCTGCAAGTCGACTGTTGGTGATCTGAATGCGAAGTGGAAACGCGAAGGAACAACCACACCTAAACAAAGAGCAGACAGCACTGCGGAGGTTGGTTATAAAAAATCACCTGAAATCAGCAGGAAGAATCACTCGACAGTTCCAAGTTGCTTCAGCATTCCAGCTACAGCCGTGACTGTGCGTAGGTAGTCAGGGAGAATTGGGTAGAGTGTCCGAGCAGGTCATCATAAGCCGTACATTTCTGTACTCCTTTCGAAGTTACGCTTGAGGTGGTATAAGGAGCGCCACCATTAGAGAACTGATGACAAAAAAAGAATTATTTCATGAATCGCGTAATCCGATGGAAGGGCTTGGGTTTGGCGAATGCCTGAAGAACGCTACCTGCCTGTAATCCACAGCGAAGTGCGGTGGAGGCTGTCTAGCGGTGTGACGGAGATCTCCGCAGTTAGTGTGTGTTGCTCTCCTTATTGCGCTTAAGGAAACGCCAAATGCGGAAGGATATCAACATTGTTACAGCATTGTGTACTTAGTGCAGCTGAGCAGCAGTTCGGAGAGGAAGGCTGTATCAGCATGACTGAACACATACAGCGTCTGTGGACAATAACATTCCTAAAGTGGTTTGCCATTTCCAGAGTCCCGACCTGAATCCAATGGGACCACACGAACTTCGCTCCATTGGCCATGTCCACTTCTCTACCTTCTCTGGTTTCAGGTCTTGAGGACAAATGGAATGCGATTCTTCACAGGCGTTTACACACATCATTGAAAATGTCCCCAGCAGAGTTCAAGCCATTATCAAGGTGAAAGGTGGAAGTATCCCATATTAACGTCGACTGATAGGTATTTTTACTCAGATAGTGCATTTTAGGAGATGTTTCGAAGAAAGGAAATCGTTCGGTTATTGCATTTGTGGATTTAGAGAACTCTCTTTGACTTTATTCACTGAAATATACTCTCTGAAATTGTGAAGGTAACGGGAATGAAATATAGGAACGAAGGGTGTTTGCAAGTACAATAGAAACCACAGTGCAATAATACAAAAGTCGAAATTGGAAAGAAAGCTGTTGTTGAGAAAGAGTGTCACATATTTCTATCTCTATAAAAGAAATCAAGGAGAAGTTAAGAAAGGGAATTAAAGTGTATTATTGCACAGAAGTGAAACGATTGCGATAAACAGGTCATATAAGAAGAGAAAAGAAGCTAGTCAAATGTTATGCTGCGGAACACGCTGAATTTTGGAGGGGTATTTCACTGAACAAGGGAAAAAAGAAATTTGTTGGGCTGCTTGACCGTTTA
Organism: Schistocerca americana; assembly: GCF_021461395.2. Classification (NCBI taxonomy): domain Eukaryota; kingdom Metazoa; phylum Arthropoda; class Insecta; order Orthoptera; family Acrididae; genus Schistocerca; species Schistocerca americana. The sequence continues at coordinate 215,810,095 of NC_060120.1, forward strand.
CATGACTGATTATTTCACGGCCAGCCCATCGAGGTGGGCTACTCGAGCGGAACAAGCAAGGAGGCTTGCTTGGAGCTTGTGGCTGAGCTCCAGCAGCCATTTTCTCCCGAGGACTGGAGTTCACGCTGGTTGAATTGGGGTGGAGAGGAAGCGATGACAGCTAAGATGGATGAAACGAAAGGAGAAATAGATATATTTTAACAATACATTACAAGCCCTGCGAAGACGATGCACGAAGCTAAGTTCTGGGAAAATCGTAGTGACGAGACGACCTCACTGAAACTTTAATCTTGACTCTAGTACTGTTATTATAAAAGTTAATATTGATTTTAATTACAGCATATTGTAAAATTCATATTAAACTACTGCAGCAAACTGCTTTTGTAATCTGTCTGTATGTTAATCTTTTTTGTGATGATTGCGGTACTCGGCTGTTCGTTAGGGGATGTCAAATTAAACCTTTTCAGCAGGCAATTTTCAACTTTATTTTATGTGGCACCCAGTGTCAGCGTTTTACTACAACATCTTCAGGCCCAGTATACAGACAACAGTGGTACCAGTACGAAATAGATAATCAAAAAAGGGGGCGCCGTGCAAGTCTTATATACAGTGCCGTTGGTGGGGAGGCTTGCGTCCCTCAGCGATACAGGTGGCCGTACCGTAGGTGCAACCACAACGGAGGGGTATCTGTTGAGAGGCCAGACAAACGTGTGGTTCCTGAAGAGGGGCAGCAGCCTTTTCAGTAGTTGCAGGGGCAACAGTCTGGATGATTGACTGATTTGGCCTTGTAACACTTACCAAAACGGCCTTGCTGTGCTGGTACCGCGAACAGCTGAAAGCAAGCGGAAACTACAGCCGTAATTATTCCCGAGGGCATGCAGCTTTACTGTATGGTTAAATGATGATGGCGTCCTCTTGGGTAAAATATTCCGGAAGTAAAATAGTCCCCCATTCGGATCTCCGGGCGGGGACTACTCTGGAGGACGTCGTTATCAGGAGAAAGTAAACTGGCATTCTACGGATCGGAGCGTGGAATGTCAGATCCCTTAATCGGGCAGATGGGTTAGAAAATTTAAAAAGGGAAATGGATAAGTTAAAGTTAGATATAGTGGGAATTAGCGAAGTACGGTGGCACGAGGAACAAGACTTTTGGTCAGGTGAATACAGGGTTATAAATAAAAATCAAATACGGCTAGTGCAGGAGTAGGTATAATAATGAATAAAAAAATAGGTATGCGGGTAAGCTACTACAAACAGAATAGTGAACGCATTATTGTGGCCAAGATAGACACGAAGCCCATGCCTACTACAGTAGTACAAGTTTATATGCCAACTAGCTCTGCAGATGATGAAGAAATTGATGAAATGTATGATGAGATACAAGAAATTATTCAGGTAGTGAAGAGAGACGACAATTTAATAGTCATGGGTGACTGGAATTCGAGAGTAGGAAAAGGAAGAGAAGGAAACATAGTAGGTGAATACGGATTGGGGCAGAGAAATGAAAGAGGAAGCCGCTTGGTAGAATTTTGCACAGAGCATAACTTAATCATAGCTAACACTTGGTTCAAGAATCATAAAAGAAGGTTGTATACACGGAAGAATCCTGGAGATACTAGAAGGTATCAGATAGATTATATAATGGTAAGACAGAGATTTAGGGACCAGCTTTTAAATTGTAAGACATTTCCAGCGGCAGATGTGGACTCTGACCACAATCTATTGGTTATGAACTGTAGATTAAAACCGAAGAAACTGCAAAAAGGTGGGAATTTAAGAAGATGGGACCTGGATAAATTGACTGAACCAGAGGTTGTACAGAGTTTCAGGGACAGCATAATGGAACAATTGAAAGGAATGAGGGAAAGAAATACAGTAGAAGAGGAATGGGTAGCTCTGAGGGAAGAAGAAGTGAAGGCAGCAGAGGATCAAGTAGGTAAAAAGACGAGGGCTAGTAGAAATCCTTGGGTAACAGAAGAAATATTGAATTTAATTGATGAAAGGAGAAAATATAAAAACGCAGTAAATGAAGCAGGAAAAAAACGTCTCAAAAATGAGATCGACAGGAAGTGCAAAATGGCTAAGCAGGGATAACTAGACGAGAAATGTAAGGATGTAGAGGCTTATCTCAAGAGGGGTAGATAGGTACTGCCTACAGGAAAATTAAAGAGACCTTTGGAAAAAAGAGAGCCACTTGTATGAATATCAAGAGCTCAGATGGAAACCCAGTTCTAAGCAAAGAAGGGAAAGCAGAAAGGTGGAAGGAGTATATAGAGGGTCTATACAAGGGTTATGTACTTGAGGACAATATTATGGAAATGGAAGAGGACGTAGATGAAGATGAAATGGGAGATACGATACTGCGTGAAGAGTTTGACAGAGCACTGAAAGACTTGAGTCGAAACATGGCCCCTGGAGTAGACAACATTCCATTAGAACTACTGACGGCCTTGGGACAGCCAGTCCTGACAAAACTCTAACATCTGGTGAGCAAGATGTATGAGACAGGCGAAAGACCCTCAGACTTCAAGAAGAATATAATAATTCCAATCCCAAAGAAAGCAGGTGTTGACAGACGTGAAAATTACCGAACTATCAGTTTAATAAGTCCCAGCTGCAAAATAATAACACGAATTCTTTACAGACGAATGGAAAAACTGGTAGAAGCCGACCTCGGGGAAGATCAGTTTGGATTCCGTAGAAATATTGGAGCACGTGAAGCAATACTGACCCTACGACTTATCTTAGAAGAAAGATTAAGGAAAGGCAAACCTACGTTTCTAGCATTTGTAGACTTAGAGAAAGCTTTTGACAATGTTAACTGGAATACTCTCTTTCAAATTCTAAAGGTGGCAGGGGTAAAATACAGGGAGCGAAAGGCTATTTACAATTTGTGCAGAAACCAGGAGGCAGTTATAAGAGTCGAGGGGCACGAAAGGGAAGCAGTGGTTGGGAAGGGAGTGAGACAGGGTTGTAGCCTCTCCCCAATGTTATTCAATCTGTATATTGAGCAAGCAGAAAGGAAACAAAAGAAAAATTCGGAGTAGGTATTAAAATCCATGGAGAAGAAATAAAAACTATGAGGTTCGCCGATGACATTGTAGTTCTGTCAGGGACAGCAAAGGACTTGGAAGAGCAGTTGAAAGGAGGAGACAGGATGAACATAAACAAAAGCAAAACTAGGATAGTGGAATGTAGTCGAATTAAGTCGGGTGATGCTGAGAGAATTAGATTAGGAAATGAGACACTTACAGTAGTAAAGGAGTTTTGCTATTTGGGGAGCAAAATAACTGATGATGGTCGAAGTAGAGAGGATATAAAATGTAGACTGGCAATGGGAATGATAGCATTTCTGAAGAAGAGAAATTTGTTAACATCGAGTGTAGATTTAAGTGTCAGGAAGTCGTTTCTGAAAGTATTTGTATGGAGTGTAGCCATCTATGGAAGTGAAACATGGACAATAAATAGTTTGGACAAGAAGAGAATAGAAGCTTTCGAAATGTGGTGCTACAGAAGAAGCTGAAGATTAGACGGGTAGATCACAAGAGGAGGTATTGAATAGAATTGGGGAGAGGAGGAGTTTGTGGCACAACTTGACAAGAAGAAGGGACCGGTTGGTAGGGCATGTTCTGAGGCATCAAGGGATCACAAATTTAGTATTGGAGGGCAGCGTGGAGGGTAAAAATCGTAGAGGGAGACCAAGAGATGAATACACTAAACAGATTCAGAAGGATGTAGGTTGCAGTAAGTACTGGGAGATGAAGAAGCTTGCACAGGATAGAGTAGCATGGAGAGCTGCATCAAACCAGTCTCAGGACTGAAGACCACAACAACAACAACAACAATGCGTAGTAACATAACAGTAACAATATCAAGCAGTACAGAAAGTTACATACAGTTACGGAGAACAGTGCACACCAAATTAATTTAAATAAGTGAGCAAAGTGTATACGTCATATACTTGTAAAAAGGAATCTACGAAACGGAGCTAAATATTTCATGTTACGCATAGATAATCACGGTATATTGCTAATGCAATGACCGTGAAACAACTGGAGTAAAATAATGTAGTCATACTCGGAAGAGATCAGACTGAACATAAAACGTTTGATTACATGCCGTCATATACTAGTACAACCTATACCACTTACTGGAGGTCAATTCCATAACTATCTGTATCATAATCAACTACTAATAACTAATAAAAGGAGAATAAAACAACATCAGTGCGATTCATCATAATATGCAAGGTATTTAATAAAACGTTTGTATTGAATCAAACTCTGAATTTAATGTAATATACCGTAACGAATTCCCACTAAGCGGTAAGTATTGAAATGTGGAAAAGATAAAACCACGTTATCACGAAAGTTTTAAGTGTGTCAGTAACAGGCGTGTGGCTAGGTGAGATACTAAATCATAAGTTATGGAATAAGCGTAAAAGGAAAGTACTGCAGTGCATACGCAGTATATCAGAAAGACACTAATTATAATCAGAACGACTAAAGGTGTTTTCCTCTACATATCATGTAGCCCTTAAGCAAGGGAAGATAAAAGATAGTATGACATACGACGGAAAAACCACCAGAATACGTGTCGAGGTATACCATACAATGTGTCACTTGTCAGTTAGAACTTTTGTGATTTTCTGGTTATTTGAGAACGTGGATATCAAGGTATATACCGGAACACTGTCGGCTACTATCAGGGTAACAGATGTTCAGGTGAGCAACCTGAATAACACACATAAGGGGTTTTATACCATAACCATGGTCGATGCCTTGTGCAAAACGGTCTTTCTTTTTCCTTTTAGGATTAATCTACTTGAAATACAGGGGCTTAGTTTCCCATGTCATAGTATGTTTTCTCTTCCCTTGTTTAAGGGCTACATGATATGTAGAGGAAAACGCCTTTGGTCGTTCTGATTATAATTAGTGTCTTTCTGGTATACTGCGTATGCACTGCAGTACTTTTCTTTTACGCTTATTCCATAACTTATGATTTAGTAACTCACCTAGCCACACGCCTGTTACTGACACACTTAAAATTTTCTTGATAACGTGGTTTTATCTTTTCCATATATCAATACTTACCGCTTAGTGAGAATTAGTTACGGTACATTACATTAGATTCATAGTTTGATTCACTAGAAATGTTTTATTAAATACCTTGCATATCGATGAATCACACTGATGTAATTTTACTCTCCTATTATTAGTTATTAGTAGTTGATGATGATACAAATAGTTATGGAATTGACCTCCAGTAAGTGGTGCAAGTTTTACTAGCATATGGCGCCATGTAATCAAACGTTTTATGTTCAGTCTGATATCTTCAGTGTATGACTACATTATTTTACTGCAGTTGTTTCACGGCCATCGCATTAGCATTATACCGTGATTATCTATGCATAACATGAAATATTTACCTCCGTTTAGTAGATTCATTTTTACGATTATATGGCTATACACTTTGCTCACTAGTTTAAGTTAATATGGTGCGCACTGTTCTCCTGTTTTACTGCTTAATTTCTCCGTAACAGTATGTAACCTCCGGTACCGGTTGATACAGTTACTGTTAGGTTATTACGTATTACCACTGTATATAAGACTTGCACCACGCTCCCTTTTTTGGTTATCTATTTCATACTGGTACCATTTTTGTCTGTATACAGGGCCTGAAGATGGCGTAGTATGACGCTAAAACTGGTTGCCAAATAAAATAAGGTTGAAAATTGACGGCTGAAAGGTGTTTAATTTGACAGATTTTAGAGTGTGTCGTATGAAAGTTACGGCAAGTTGAAAAAGAGAGTGGTTGAGAGGCAGATGTATATACGTGTATACGATAAACCCCTTCCCCCAAAAATTTCTCTCCTTCATACCTCCTCTCTGCTACCACAGATGACGTGTCACCGATCTCATTTGTACTAAGATTTCAGTACAAGAGAGGTGCCTATTTGCTTCCACCGCCGTGAGTGGAATGCGTTAATTAATGTTCACCAACATGTAGTCTTTATAGATGTTGCCCCCTGAGCAAAAAACAGCACGTAGGCCGTGAATCCGTTATCTTTAGGCTGCAATAATCTATTAGCGAGGAATCAATATTTTATAAATAGTTCAGTTTCCAAATAGTTTGTCTATGTGGTGTGACACTCGCTTTATATTAGCGGAATACGAGAAACCGCACAATTATATTCCACTTTATGAGTCACAAATGAACTGCCTATTTGCGTAATAACTTTCAAATTGTTCTCAATTACGTATCCACATAACCAGAAATGCTAATAAAGTCTTAACTGACACCGACCGCTGCAGGTAACATGTCTGTTTTCCAAGGTTACCGAACCAGTTCTCATCTTACAGCCGAACCATTTCGTCCGCCATTTAAGTTAGGCGCGATCCGAAGTGCTTCGTCGGCCTTTTTTTTTTTTTTAGCAACTGTTTACTGTGCTACTAGTAATTAACACTTTTGAAATAATGTAATGATGGCCTGCTATTTAGAGATATTTTTTCATGAAATGCAAGTAAATACACAGTTTAGTTTTTCTACGAGGCTTACCCAGGAAGAAATGCACCACTTTTTTTTCTCAGCCGAAAATAATGCTACGAATGCGAAACGTTACGTACGTGCTACTTGCAGTCTCCTGAGTAAGCGAGCCAAGTTTCCTTCACTTCCGCAGAGAGCGTAGCTTCAGGACAGTTTCAAAACGGCGTCTGTAGGTGAAAAGCAAAGTACCCTCATTGAATTTGTCACTGCAGAGAAGGAAACTGTGGGGAATATTCACAAACGCTTATGCTAACTCTATGGAGCATCGACAGAAGTACAGTTAGTCGCTGGACGTGGAGGGTGAGGTCATCAGAAGGCAGTACGGTGGAACTCCACAATTTGGAGCGGTCAGGGAGACCATCCACGGCTGTCACACCCGTAAGATTTCACACATCACACACACTTCCACTTGTTTGGGCCATTACAGGATGCAATTTTGAGGACGATGAGGAGATGATTCACACAGTGAAGCACCGGCTCCGCTAAACGGACAAGGATTGTTACCGACAGCTCATACTTGCCCTTGTATCGCGCTGGAGGAAGGCCATAGAACGGGATGGAGATTACATGGAAAAATGGAGAGTGTAGATAAAACACCATTCTTTCGTGTGAGTATTCTCATTCTGTCCCATACAAAATTGTTGAAGAAAAAAATGTGGCGCGTTACTTCCTGGACAACCCTCGTAATATTAATAACAGAAGATTATCATTTTGGCGCGGAACTTCTGAATTAAGCAGCCAATCGCAGAGACTGTCTTTGTCACGATACCCGTACCGAACAAACCATCTGTCATCGAAATCTCACACCACTTTACGTAATCTTGCCATTGCTGACTTCTCAACAACTCTAAGTAGAGCTTCTTGTAGCCGAATTTTACAGAGTTCAATGTAAAATGCTGTACCTAACTGCGCTTAGGACGCGTCTACAGCTCATACTTGCCCTTGTATCGCGCTGGAGGAAGGCCATAGAACGGGATGGAGATTACATGGAAAAATGGAGAGTGTAGATAAAACACCATTCTTTCGTGTGAGTATTCTCATTCTGTCCCATACAAAATTGTTGAAGAAAAAAATGTGGCGCGTTACTTCCTGGACAACCCTCGTAATATTAATAACAGAAGATTATCATTTTGGCGCGGAACTTCTGAATTAAGCAGCCAATCGCAGAGACTGTCTTTGTCACGATACCCGTACCGAACAAACCATCTGTCATCGAAATCTCACACCACTTTACGTAATCTTGCCATTGCTGACTTCTCAACAACTCTAAGTAGAGCTTCTTGTAGCCGAATTTTACAGAGTTCAATGTAAAATGCTGTACCTAACTGCGCTTAGGACGCGTCACATTAAAGTTCATGACGTCAGTGAACGCCTCAATAATCTGCATTTCAAATAAGGTGTTCGAGCAAATAATTTTAGACTAATTTGCTAAAAGTGTATATGATATGCAAGTATGCCAATATTATTAAACCTCTACAGTTACACAAAATATAAAGGCAGCGTAAGTTTTCCTGATCCTTACCTAATGTTCCTAGTGGGTGCTTAAACACAATCGGTTGTTTCATGTTTATAATGTTGTGTAAGTTCTGTCACATTACAAAACTAGATCATGCACTCGTGAACTTTGTTAATAACTTGTTTATACTGTGTGGCTATTTTAATAAGAGACCACATTGTCACGACAACGATTTTCTCTGTCCTATGGTATCATGTATCTATAAGTAATTATCTTTAAATTTAATCGGGGTATATATGAAAGTACATAATTTGCGGATTCAGTAGCGTGTAACATCACAGAGATCATTTACGGGCGAGTGAATAGCCACGCAGGGTCTTTTTCAGGTCATAAATTAATACATGAGTGGACTTTGAATAATTTCATGAGCAAAAAACCGGCCGCTGGTGGCCGAGTGGTTCTAGACGCTTCAGTCTGGAACCGCGCGACCGCTACGGTCGCAGGTTCGAATCCTGCCTCGGGCATGGATGTGTATGATGTCCTTAGGTTAGTTAGGTTTAAGTAGTTCTCTGTTCTAGGGGACTGATGACCTGAGATGTTAAGTCCCATAGTGCTCAGAGCCATTTGAACCATTTGAACCATGAGCAGAAGTTACGGGCCTTAACTGTTCTTGCCAAGTAGAATATCTGTGACCGGATTTGGGCGACTGTAATCACTTTAATTTTGTTCATGGGCTGAAATAATTTCAAAGCCAAGATCGCATAAACATTTCTTTGGTTGGGACAACCAGTTTCGATACACTTAATTCTCATCTTCAGGCCTTAAAAAATCAATATTAATATTAGCTGCACCAAGGAATCACAGTTCAGAGCTGTCTAAAATCCCATAAACAAATTGATTGAATTTTCTCGTTTTGGGAAGGCCCCACGAATATTTTTTAGCAAGTTAAACGGACTTCGCTACCATCTGTTTCTGTGTACAATGCTCTCTCACACTGCACACTTTACACTACATACTACGCAACTGTATATTTAATTATTTTTTGTTTTTCTTTGTTTGAATTTGGAATCCATTTGAGACATCATTCTCATACGTCTGTATTATAGTTCATAAGTATTTACGTAGTTTAAAACATGCAAAACTGTTCCCATGAATATCATTATTCCTTCGCGGTGTAGCCTGTCGTTATCTCATTATTTATAACTAGCGAACCCGGAATGCTTCGCAATTGCTAAAAATGTATGGAAATTGGACATATGTCCAAATCTCCTTCAGCCCACAGCTATCCTTCTCCTCCTCCCCCTCCCTTTGTCTATATTCTACTCCTCTTATCTATCTGTGTCCTTTACCTTCTTCTCCACCGCCCCCCCCCCCCCGCCCCCACCCTACTTGTCCATCTTTTATCCCACACTATCTCCATCCATCTCCTCCTTCACCTTCCGTTCATATCACCCTTCCCTTCCCTTGTATCATCTTCACCGTCAGTCTCTTCCTCCCCTCCCTCTCTCTGACCTTTTTTATCGTATTACAGACGGAACCTTGAGTGGGAATAGGAGTGAAAGTGATTGGGTAAATCGGTTGGAATCGTGAGTACACGATGCATGAGAGACATCTTTCCAGTTGCTAGATCTGTGAGGTTAGGTTAGTGTTGTTTTAACGTCCCGTCGACAACGAGGTCATTAGAGACGGAGTGCAAGCTCGGGTTAGGGAAGGATGGGGAAGGAAATCGGCCGTGCCCTTTCAGCTAGATCTGTGAGGATAGTAGCTTTAATGACAGCACTTCGCATGGTTTTAATCTACGAACAGGCAGGATTGCAAAGGTAACCATAAACACAACATTCCTACTTTGTGCTAAAAAGGAGTGCGATAAAGGAAAACGAAACCACACATTTTCGAAGCATGGCATGTTCTTTCTTGCAGCGGCTAAACAGAAAGTGTTTATTCTACAACATGACTCTGTAATCAGTTACTTAGTTAGGTTTTCAATAAGTTTGTGTGACTGGGGACACAAAAGGGTTAGCAAGGTGTTGGTCGAGAGATGGGACACATGGAACCGAATATATCCTGAATTTGTATGAACTGAAATAATACAATTTTCGGTAATATGATGAGTTCATATTATAAGAATACATCGGCATTCATTGTTCCGGCATCATAATACATTGCGCTTGAGAAGTTCTTATTCGATATGCGTCCAAACGCTGCCTACGCTTTTCTTCAGTCTCATTGACTCGACGATCATGTTGTTGTCATCGTTGGGCGTACGCGACAGATCCTTCGACGCCTCACTGGTGATACCTTTTCCAAAGAAATAAACCACGAACGGAATTCAATTGAATGTTTGCAACACACCATATAACCACGAACCGACATCAACTCAATCTTTGCAGTATACTTTTGTGTGACAGCAGAACTGTCAAATCGACACTCACGTTTCTTTCATCGAAATTTTCATACAAAGTACCATCAAGATCCGACTTTTCCGGTCGATTTTCCAAAACTTTTCCTTCCCACAAACCTTGTCCTGATAATTACGAAAAAAAAAAAAAAAGCCAAATCGGTGGAGCCGTGCACAAGTGATGATCTTTCATAAGTGCGACAGTTGATTTTTATTTGTGTACATTTATACTTCACTGATTTTCTTATTTGTTAAAAAGTGGTTTAAGGATTAGTGGCTCTGAGCACTATGGGACTTAACATCTGAGGTCATCAGTCCCCTAGAACTTAGAACTACTTAAACCTAAGTAACCTAAGGACATCACACACATCCATGCCCGTGGCAGGATTCGAACCTGCGACCGTAGCAGTCACGCGGTTCCGGACTGAAGCGCCTAGAACCGCACGGCCACCGCGGCCGGCGGTTTAAGGATTAGTTCCGTGAGTAATGTAAAGGATTTTAAAACGATTGTGGATGACCGATCCCCCAAACATCCCAAGTCATGCGAAATAATTACAGGAAGTGGACAACACCAAAATACAACGCGTTATTATGCCTAATACAGTACGGCATCGCTGGCCGGGAGGCCCCGTCCGGGGAAGTTCGGCCGCCAAGTGCAAGTTTCATTTCAATCGACCCTACATTGGGCACCTTGCGCGCCGGTGATGAGGATGAAATGATGATAAGAACAACACAACATCCAGTACACCAGCATCACGTTTTCCTGTTACGGGCAGTTTCGTCACTGATGAGTGGTTTTGGATTTCCATTTTACCCTGGAATTCCCAGTATACGCAGCTCCCTTCGTTTTGTTTTGGCTCTGACAGGGTTCGCCAGTGCGACATTCAGTTCTGCAGTGACTTTTGCAGCTATTGTCCTCTTATTTTTCGTCACAATCCTCTTCAGAGCTCTTCTGTCACTATCACTCAACACACAAGTGTTGTGATTTTCCGCTTTCCCTGAATGCACTGTAAAGCTTCGACACTGTGCCTCTTGAAACTCTAGAAACGTCGGTTGCTTTGGTTACAGAAGCACTCTCCATAAGAGCACGAACAGTTTACTCAGGTTCGAACTCACTTAGCTCCTACATGATCTGTTCACTACTACACAGAACACTTATAGCCACGGCTGGCACTTTAAAGTTGTTGAGGACATTGCACTGGTGCCGTTCGTGGTGAAACACCCGTGCAACAGCGCAACCCGCAGGGAAGGCCAGCGTCTGCATTTACAATGATGCGCCAAAGAAACTGGTATAGGTGTGCCTATTCAAATACAGAGAAATGTAAACAGGCAAAATAAAGCGCTGCGGTCGGAAACGCCTATATAAGACAACAAGTGTCTGGTGCAGTTGTTAGATCGGTTACTTCTGCTACAACGGCAGGTTATCAAGATTTAAGTGAGTTTGAACTTGGTGTTATAGTCGGCGCACGAACGATGGGACACAGCATCTCCGAGGTAGCGATGAAGTGGTTATTTTCCCGTACGACCATTTCACCGTTGTACCGTGAATAGTAGGAACCCGGTAAAACACCAGATCTCCGACACCGCTGCAGCCAGAAGAGATCCTGCAAGAACAGGACCTACGACGACTGAAGAGGGGGGACCAAACTGCTGAGGTCATCGGTCCCTGGGCTTACACACTACTTAATCAAACTTCAGCTAACTTACGCTAACGACAACACACATGCCCGAGGGAGGACTCGAACATCCAACGGGGTGAGCCGCGCGAACCGTGTGGTATGGGGCCCTAGCCCTTACGGATACCACGCCGGCGGCTGAAGAAAATTGTTCAACGTTACAGAAGGGCAACCCTTCTGCAAACTGCAGCGGATTTCATTGCTGGGTCATCAACAAGTGTCAGCGTGCGAACCATTCACCGAAGCATCATCGATCAGGGCTCGGAGCTGAAGGCCCACACACGTACCCTTGATGGCGGCACGAAACAAAGCTTTACAGCTCGCCTGGGCCCGTCAACGCCGACATTGTATTGTTGATGACTGGAAACATGTTGCCTCGTCGTCCGGACTGTATCGATAGGATGGACGTGTACGGGTATGGAGACAACATCATGAATCCATGGAACCTGCATGTCAGCAGGGGACTGTTCAAGCCGCTGGAGGCTCTGTAATGGTGTGGGGCGTGTGCAATTCGAGTAATATGGAGCCCCTGATCATCTAGATACGACTCTGATAGGTGACACGTACATAAGCATCATGTCTGATCACCTGCATCCATTCTTGTCCATCGTCCATGTCTACGGACTTGGGCAATTCCAGCAGCACTATGCGACACCCCACAGGTCCAGAGTTGCAACGGAATGGCTCCAGAAAAACTCTTCTGTATAAAAACTTCCGGTGGCCACCAAACTTCCCAGACGTGATCGTATCTGGGATGCCTTGCAATGTGCTGTTCTGTTCACAAGGAATCTCCACCCCTTGTACTCTTACGGATTTATAGACAGCTTTGCAGGATTCATTTTTTCATTTCTACAACTACATCTACATCTACATCCACACTCCGCAAGCCACCTGACGGTGTGTGGCGGAGGATACCTTGAGTACCTCTATCGGTTCTCCGTTCTATTCCAGTCTCGTATTGTTCGTGGAAAGAAGGATTGTCGGTATGCCTCTGTGTGGGCTCTAATCTCTCTGATTTTATCCTCATGGTCTCTTAGCGAGATATACGTAGGAGGGAGCAATATACTACTTGACTCCTCGGTGAAGGTATGTTCTCGAAACTTCAACAAAAGCCCGTACCGAGGTACTGAGCGTCTCTCCTGCAGAGTCTTCCACTGGAGTTTATCTATCATCTCCGTAACGCTTTCACGATTACTAAATGATCCTGTAACGAAGCGCGCTGCTCTCCGTTGGATCTTCTCTAACTCTTCTATCAATCCTATCTGGTACGGATCCCACACTGGTGAGCAGTATTCAGGCAGTGGGCGAACAAGCGTACTGTAACCTACTTCCTTTGTTTTCGGATTACATTTGCTTAGGATTCTTCCGATGAATCTCAGTCTGGCATCTGCTATACCGACGACCAACTTTATATGATCATTCCATTTTAAATCACTCCTAATGCGTACTCCCAGATAATTTATGGAATTAACTGCTTCCAGTTGCTGACCTGCTATATTGTAGCTAAATGATAAGGGATCTTTCTTTCTATGTATTTTCAGCACATTACACTTGTCTACACTGAGATTCAATTGCCATTGCCTGAACCATGCGTCAATTCGCTGCAGATCCTCCTGCATTTCAGTACAGTTTTCCATTGTTTCAACCGCTCTATATACCACAGCATCATCTGCAAAAAGCCTCAGTGAACTTCAGATGTCATCCACAAGGTCATTTACGTATATTGTGAATAGCAACGGTCCTACGACACTCCCCCGCGGCACACCTGAAATCACTTCTACTTCGGAAGACTTCTCTCCATTGTGAATGACAGGCCGTGTTCTGTTATCTAGGAACTCTTCAATCCAATCACACAACTGGTCTGATAGTCAATATGCTCTTACTTTGTTCATTAAACGACTGTGGGGAACTGTATCGAACGCCTTGCGGAAGTCAAGAAACACGGCATCTACCTGGGAACCCGTGTCTATGGCCCTCTGAGTCTCGTGGACGAATAGCGCGAGCTGGGTTTCACACGATCGTCTTTTTCGAAACCCATGCTGATTCCTACAGAGTAGATTTGTAGTCTCGAGAAAAGTCATTATACTCGAACATAATACGTGTTCCAAAATTCTACAACTGATAGACGTTAGGGATATAGGTCTATAGTTCTGCACATCTGTTCGACGTCCCTTCTTGAAAACGGCTATGACCTGTGCCCTTTTCCAATCCGGCGCTACTTCAGACATTAGTCGAGTCTATGCCACGTCGTGTTGCGGTACTTTTGCGTGCTAGCGGGGGCCCTATACGATTTAAGCAGCTGTACCAGTTTCTTTGGCTCTTCAGTGTATGTTCAATCATGCGTTTCTCGCGATGTTTCCATATTTGTGCGTAATCCCTGTAGGTCACACATTGAAAACACCAATTTCAGCATATACAGTCACCGGGTGCGCTCTTACTTTAACGTCTTCATCTTAAGCTGCAATCGACATTAGCAAGATAACGTGCCGCTGCAGAGAGGCGGGTCGTTTGAGGTGGACTTAGCGCACTGACTAGCAATCAGGAAAACTGTACGCTACCGCCGGCATTCTCACATGTTGCTCCACTATCGGCGACATCGTGCAAGCATGCTGGCAGGGCGCCACGCCGCAGGTAGAGACGTACCGGACACCAAACTACAGCAATTACGCTCCGCACTATTCTCTGGAGCGGGGCTATCTCAGCCTGTAGCGCCGAAAAGATGTTTCGCCATGTCGTTATGTGCGGCTATCTGGAAATCTCGGCGGGCGAGCATTTTCCTCTATCACTGCGAAGCATCCACAGAGCACAGTGGCAGGCCTGTAATTGCTGGTAACAAACTTGGATGTTCTGCCCGCGCACACAGGTGGTAGTTTCTCGCCATCTCTCTCCTCACGAGCCGTGCCCTGCGCCGCTGCTCTCAACCGGCTTCCCCATTAGGGTTGTCTTGCCCATTTTGGTGACCCTTTTTTCTTGGCAACGTAATCTTAACCAGTCTCAAAGCTGTACTTCAGCCTCCAACAATGCAATTATCATCCCGTTTAGGGCGAGCGACTTAATCAGCTATTACAGCTTCATCTGCATAAGTACACAGTAATCCTTTGACTATAACATTAACTGCCGTAACGGTCTTGGGACAATTATACAGAACAGCGAAAATACATTTTCTACTGCTTTTTATTGGGTAGCAGCTTGACCACATGTTTTTTGATCACTGAATATCTACATCTATATCCATACTTCGCAAGCCACCTGACGGTGTGTGGCGGAGGGTACCTTGAGTACCTCTATCGGTTCTCCGTTCTATTCCAGTCTCGTATTCTTAGTGGAAAGAAGGATTGTCGGTATGCCTTTGTGTGGGCTCTAATCTCTCTGATTTTATCCTCATGGTCTCTTCGCGAGATATACGTAGGAGGGAGCAATATACTGCTTGACTCCTCTGTGAAGGTATGTTCTCGAAACTTTGACAAAAGCCCGTACCGAGCTACTGAGCGTCTCTCTTGCAGAGTCTACCACTGGAGTTTATCTGTCATCTCCGTAACGCTTTCGCAATTACTTAATGATCCTGTAACGAAAGCTGCTGCTCTCCGTTGGATCTTCTCTATCTCTTCTATCAACCCTACCTGGTACGGATCCCACACTGGTGAGCAGTATTCAAGCAGTGGGCGAACAAGCGTACTGTTACCTACTTCCTTTGTTTTCGAATTTCATTTCCTTAGGATTATTCCAATGAATCTCAGTCTGGCATCTGCTTTACCGACGATCAACTTCATATGATCATTCCATTTTAAATTACTCCTAATGCGTACTCCCAGATAATTTATGGAATTAACTGCTTCCAGTTGCTGACCTGCTATATTGTAGCTAAATGACATGGGATCTTTCTTTCTATGTATTCGCAGCACATTACACTTGTCTACATTGAGATTCAATTGCCATTCCCTGCACCATGCGTCAATTCGCTGCAGATCCTCCTGCATTTCAGTACAATTTTTTTCATTGTTACAACCTCTCGATATACCACAGCATCATCCGCAAAATGCCTCAGTGAACTTCCGATGTCATCCACAAGGTCATTTATGTATATTGTAAATAGCAACGGTCCCACGACACTCCCCTGCGGCACACCCGAAATCACTCTTACTTCGGAAGACTTCTCTCCATTGAGAATGACCTCTGTATTTTTCTGTCACGTGAAACATTGTAGAAATTGTTCTTGGGCGAAACGTCGGATGTCGTTATGAACTCTCCATAATACTTGTTGAATCCCGTATGGTCCGATAACAGTTTCACCTACTCTGCACCATGAATTACAGAAACGCGTCTCTTCTTCTTCCTGTGGTAAATTTAAACACCCGCTCGTCCTTGCTGTAATATTTCCGCCTCCGTTCCGGTTCGGTGGACATCCATCATCTCTCCATATGCTGCTTTAAAAAGTTCGCGTTAGAAGTGTCAATTATCTAACGCTTAGGCCAACCATTTTTATAACGCTTGTATGTGCCTTTCGCATGAATAAAGCTCACGTCAGGATACATGTTGATTGTATCCAGGATGCGTTGTAGCTCTCCAGACTTTTCCCTCAGAGGTGGTATCCTCTTGGACCGTTGCTTCCATCAACGCCTCTTCTTTCGTCATCTCGTAAGATGACGTACCAGGGACTCACACTCAGTGTCCCTTCCTCTCACGCCTAGCCGCTGTCCTCAGTCGTGCCGTCGATCTGGCCGCAATGATGCTGCACCTTGTCTGCTGACTTCATATCTAATACAACGTTTGTCCCTGATTTGCTTATCTTACTCCTCTTATATCCTCACCTATTCTCTATTTCACATGATATCATTATCCATTTTATTCTAACACTTACTCTCTTAAATTACGCTACAACATTACAAACATTAAAATTTTTATTAAACTTTACAAACGTTATCATTTACTCTATAGAAATGTTTTTCTTGTCACTGTTTTTAGTTACTCGTCTTTTCTCTCCATTCTACTTGATTTTCTTAATATACAGGTCATGGTTTCCTCATCTTCATTATGAAATTGATCGTGATGACGGTTAGTAAGTTAGTGAATTCCTTCTACCACCTTAGTTTGTTATTCTAACTACAAGTATTTAAGTTTCGAAAAATTCGCACCTTGACTCTGACTTCCGCTTTTTTTTTTCTCTACAATCTCGTCTTTTTGGCATTAGCTGTAAAAGAACTTCAAAATATACATCTCTCTTCTTTTCCTTTCCTTTTCAAAAATGTTCTCTATTGTTCTATTGCATTGTTTTAAAGCTTAAAACTTTTCTTCAGTTATCCCCTTTCTCCTTTTTCTCGATAGTGAACTTTAATGTTACTTCCTTTCCCCATCACACCTTATTGAAATCTTTTCTGGGTTAATCTTACTTCCTACGGCTTACCTCCTTCCATGGAATAACATGTTTCTTGCTTAGCTTAATAGTCCAATTCTCTTTCCTAATTATTACCTCCCAACATCTTATATTTATTTCCCTCATATTTTTATTTAAATATCAGTTTGTGGTACCTTCCTCAAATCATATATGCTTCTCATATTCCTCCAAAATATCTCCTCTATTATTTGTTCACCGTCCTCGACGGAACCAATTAGAGATGACTATCTCCTTCTTACCTAATTCTTTATTTCCTTCCTAATTCTTTACTTCCCTTCGTCCACAAAAATCGACTTCCTTCTCCTTTACACTACTTCTTTAACAGAGAATCTACTACTATTTCGTTGAACTATCCACATGCTGATCTCTGTCTTCCTCCTTGATTTCTACTCTTCCGACAGAACACATTTCGTTTGCAGAAGAGTTACTTTAGTTGTTACTTTCCTGTCTTTTCTTCGTAATATCCTTTTACCTTCCTACAAAATTTGTTTTAATTATCTAACTGAGATAAGTACAAGTTAAAAGTTTTATCTGTGTGTTTTTTTATCTTTCATACTCTTTGATTTCTGGACATTTAATACAACTAAATTCTCGTGTGAAGGTACTTTTTTTCTTTTGTTTACCCTTTATACAATTTAAAATGACTCATATGTAGATGAAGATGAAATGGGAGATACGATACCGCGTGAAGAGTTTGACAGAGCACTGAAAGGCCTGAGTCGAAACATGGCCCCGGGAGTAGACAACATTCCATTAGAACTACCAACAGCCTTGGGAGAGCCAGTCCTGACAAAATTCTACCATCTGGTGAGCAAGATGTACGATACAGGCGTAACACCCTCAGACTTCAAGAGGAATATAATAATTCCAATCCCAAAGAAAGCAGGTGTTGACAGATGTGAACATTACCGAACTATCAGTTTAATAAGTCACAGCTGCAAAATACTAACACGAATTATTTACAAACGAATGGAAAAACTCGTAGAAGCCGACGTCGGGGAAGATCAGTTTGGATTCCGTAGAAATGTTGGAACACGTGAGGCAATACTGACCCTACGACTTATCTTAGAAGGAAGATTAAGGAAAGGCAAACCTACGTTTCTAGCTTTTGTAGACTTAGAGAAAGCTTTTGACAATGTTGACTGGAATACTCTCTTTCAAATTCTAAAGGTGGCAGGGGTAAAATACAGGAAGCGAAAGGCTATTTACAATTTGTACAGAAACCAGATAGCAGTTATAAGAGTCGAGGGGCATGAAAGGGAAGCAGTGGTTGGGAAGGGAGTGAGACAGGGTTGTAGCCTCTCCTCGATGTTATTCTATCTGTATTTTGAGCAAGCAGTAAAGGAAACAAAAGAAAAATTCGGAGTAGGTTTTAAAATCAAAGGAGAAGAAATAAAAACTTTGAGGTTCGCCGATGACATTGTAATTCTGTCAGAGACAGCAAAGGACTTGGAAGAGCAGTTGAACGGAATGGACAGTGTCTTGAAAGGAGTGTATAAGATGAACATCAACAAAAGCAAAACGAGGATCATGGAATGTAGTCGAATTAAGTCGGGTGACCCTGAGGGAATTAGATTAGGAAATGAGACACTTAAAGTAGTAAAGGAGTTTTGCTATTTGGGGAGCAAAATAACTGATGATGGTCGAAGTAGAGAGGTTATAATATGTAGACTGGCAATGGCAAGGAAAGCGTTTCTGAAGAAGAGAAATTTGTTAACATCGAGTATAGATTTAAGTGTCAGGAAGTCGTTTCTGAAAGTATTTGTATGGAGTGTAGCCATGTATGGAAGTGAAACATAGACAATAAATAGTTTGAACAGGAAGAGAATAGAAGGTTTCGAAATGAAGAATGCCCGAAGATTGGATGGGTAGATCACATAACTAATGAGGAGGTACTGAATAGAATTGGGGAGAAGAGGAGTTTGTGGCACAACGTGACGAGAAGAAGGGACCGGTTGGTAGGACATGTTCTGAGGCATCAAGGGATCACTAATTTAGCATTGGAGGGCAGCGTGGAGGGTAAAAATCGTAGAGGGAGAGCAAGAGATGAATACACTAAACAGATTCAGAAGGATGTTGGTTGCAGTAAGTACTGGGAGGTGAAGAAACTTGCACAGGATAGGGTAGCATGGAGAGGTGCATCAAATCAGTCTCAGGACTGAAGACCACAACAACAACAAGAAGAACGCTGAGGTTCGTTAGCAAACGGAAGGCACATTTAACACTCTATTTCTTTAGTGACGTTCACATTTTTGAGGAAACACCGTCGACGTATGGTAAAACGACAAATGTCCTCTGTTTTTATTTTCTTGCAGCTCCTCATATTGTGCGTTCGGAGTATCGATTTTAGAAAAGCGCAGATCGCTTGCGGCGAAGCTAATCAGATAAGCTGTCGGAATCTGATGTGGCTCGTGCGAAGCACACCATTTCCAGGGTGGCCTCTATGTCGTTGTGTATCGATTCCGATATGCAGCACGGCCCAAAGTGCCGTCACATTTTGTCCATACCAACACGCACAGGAACCGTAGTTTGGCTTTCTTGTCCATCTCCATTCTAAACTTGACACTAGGGCGAAGAGACTTGACACGTTATAGATATACATTCAGCGATGCAGAGCCGCGGAGTTGCATTACAAAGATGTCATCTGCGTATCACCGAAAACAGGTACGTTTTAGCTCCCCCGACTACAGTGCTCTCTCCTCCAAATCTTCCATAACACGATTAGCCACGATGGGCAATAAGGCATCAACCATTGCGACACCGTCACTCTGTACAAAATAGTTGTGACGTGGTGGAACAAATCTGCTAATTCTCCTTCCAGCTTCTCGCCAATAAGCATCAGCAATATCTGCCGTGGCAATGGATTATGTTACCAGGCTGCAGCAATACCTCAGCAGTGGGTTCGTCGAACATGAAGATGTCGGTAAGGTGAATTATACTTCACAGATAGAACGCAAAAAGTTGTGCTGAATATTTCAAACAACGTTGGAAGGATAGAACATTTTTGTGACTGGGAACAAATTACAAAAAAAGTCCCACAGAGTTCAATTTAGGCTCCACTCCAATTCCCACTTAATGACCTTCCACTGAACAATCAGCAAGCAGACAGTACTACTATTATCAGAATGAGATTTTCACTCTGCAGCGGAGTGTGCGCTGATATGAAACTTCCTGGCAGATTAAAACTGTGTGCCCACCCGAGACTCGAACTCGGGACCTTTGCCTTTCGCGGGCAAGTGCTCTACCATCTGAGCTACCGAAGCACGACTCATGCCCGGTCTCACAGCTTTACTTCTGCCAGTATCTCGTCTCCTACCTTCCAAACTTTACAGAAGCTCTCCTGCGATCCTTGCAGAACTAGCACTCCCGAAAGAAAGGATATTGCGGAGACATGGCTTAGCCACAGCCTGGGGGATGTTTCCAGATGGGACGATAGGAAGAGGTGTCAGAGGGAGGTTTGTTGGGTTTAGGGAAGGACATGGGAAGTCTTTCACAGGTCAGGGTAAAAGCCAGTGGAGAGGAGGACATTACGCAGGGTAGCAAGGGCTGCCAGGAAAGAGGGAGGGGATACCATGAGATGGCAGCAGGTGACACTGTCGTGACCAGGGGAAGCATTGCATTGCGTTCGGAGCAGAGGATGAGTGTGATGTAGTGTGCAGTGATGGGAGTGTTTATGTCTGAATCAAGTATTGGAAACTGGGGACGAGTGGCAGGAGAGATACTGGTGTGTAATCAAAGTGGGGATCATCAGGATTGGAGAATACGTTGGAGAGGTGGGAGGCAAAATGGTTAGCCATACTGAGGTTGTCAGAGAAGGGACAGTTTCATGGAGAGGAGGGTAATGTGGGGTGTGATGGCTATTAGTAAGGTGGTGGAAGGCAGGCCAGTACTTGGTGGAGTTGACAGGGAGGGCAGTGTTGAGGCATGTACATGTCTGGTGCCAGTCCCAGTGTTTCTTTGCTGTGAGGAGGTTTCGGATGTGACACTGTAATTACCAATGGCTGAGGAGTGTATCCCAGTCACGGATGCAGAAGACGGAGTGGTACAGTTGCAGGATTCATGGAGAAGAAGGAGGTCCTGTGGAGGAAGAGTAGGGCAGTGAGGGTGGATGAGTTTGATTGGAACACGAGCCTGCACGGCGATAGTGATGATTTTCCAGATGAGGGAAGAGTCACAGGTGACGTCAGTGGGATGGCGAAAGGTAAGGGGTGGTGTTCGACCTGTGAAGCAATGGATTCCCAGTAGGCATCCCAGTCGGCGCAGCAGTAGTCATCGATGGACTTCGGAGGGGCAGCAGGGTGTGGGGCAGGAGGAGGGCCGTGGGCTGAGGAGATGGTGAGAAGGACTATCCCTTAGGCTTTGGAGATGACTTAAATATGCAGATAGCAGCATCGAGAATGACCACATGCCTTTTCGATTTGTAGCTAACCGACAGAGGGCGCTGAGGCAGCCCGGTGGAATCGGCAGCACGCGGGAGGAGCGACAGGCGCTGCACGTGCATTGGGGTCCTTTATCCACTGTCCAGCAGATGGCCTAGCTGCCCTTCTCTTCAGGAAATCTTCGCTATTGGCTATCAAATTCAACACATTCACGGCTACAGTTTTCTCACTTACTATTTTTAGCTGATTCCGCGTAATGTCCCGATGTGGCTGACATCACTAACCCCTTTCCTTTCCTTTCCTTTCCTTTTTTCCCCCTTTACCTTCAATTTACATATAATGAATCACAGCTGTGGGTACCACATGGTGTCTATTCTTTAAGACATACGCAATGGATCCACCTTCTTCCTGTTGATGTGCAAGTACGTCCGAGCACCTGTGGGAATCTCAGAGCAGTGAGCACTGAGCAAATGGACAGAGACTGCGGATAGGTGGCACTCAGCAGGAATGTGGGTCGACTGTGAGGTGTGCCGAGATAGTCTGCCCACTTGCGCTAATGCTGTGTCCCAGATGGCGCAGTGGTAAGCAGGAGAATCCGAGTTTGAATCCCAGTCCGGTACACAGTTTCACTTGTCGCTGCTGATTCCCCATGATGTTCTGATGAAACTGACGTCAGTAATCTATTCCCTTTCCTTTCCTTTCTCCCCCCTCCACTTTTCGTTTACATATATCACAGCTGCGGATTCCAGATGGTGTCTGTTTTTTTGGACATGTCCAGAAGAACAGGCACCTGGCATTCATATAATTGATTCGCCTAGACGGGCAATGGAGCCACATTTTTAGTGTGGATCCACAAGTATGTGCGACCTCATGTGGGAATGTCAGAGTAGCGACCATGGAGGAAATGGACAGGGACTGCGAATATGTGGTGCTCGTGGGAATGTGGGTCGACAGGGAGGCATACGGAGATAGTCCACGCGGTTACAACAACACTTTATCCTGAATGGTCATCAGTCCCCTAGAACTTAGAACTACTTAAACCTAACTTCAAATGGTTCAAATGGCTCTGAGCACTATGGGACTTAACATCTATGGTCATCAGTCCCCTAGAACTTAGAACTACTTAAACCTAACTAACCGAAGGACAGCACACAACACCCAGTCATCACGAGGCTTGTCCTGAATGGGGAAGTGGTTAACGCACCTAGTAAGCATGAGATCCCCGGTTCGAATCCCAGTCCAGTACACATTTTCATCGTCGCCGCTGGTTCCGTGTAAAGACCCGATGCAACTGACATCAATAGTCCCTTGCCTTTCCTTTCCTTTCTGCCCACTCCACCTTCAATTTACTTATAATCTACCACAGCTTCGGATTCCACTTGGTGTCTGTTTCACCTATTAAAACAAGTGCTTTGGCCACGACCTTGGTTAAGAAACCGAAAGGGTCCCTCTGGCTCTGTGGGAATTTTGCGTCAACAATCAATGTCCAGACGTATGTTGAAGCCTATCCTATACAAAATCCGGAAGAACGCCTCACAAAGCTTGTTAGCCGTGAATACATATCGAACGTAGACCTTGACAGAGCTGATTTATAGATCACACTAGATGAGGAACAGCAACACATTGTGGCCATCAATACAACCTTTTTCTGGTACAAATACGAATGTTTCTCCTTTGGTATCTCTTCCCCTCCGGCAGTCTTCCAGCTTGTACCGATTATCTGGATGACTTGACGGGTGCTATGTGCCAGGACCATCTGCGCAACCTTGGCTACGCTGTGTGATACAGGGCACAAGTGCCACCGACACACTCGCCAGTATTTTAGGAGCAAGTGAAGTAATTTGGGCACCTCCTCAGCAAAGATTGCTCAGGAAAGGTGGAATCAGCCATATGACCACAACTTTCCAGTCATTGACTCTCTCATACGTCCCCCAAAACCTACAGGAGTTACTATTCTAAATCACTTCTGCAAGAAGCGGATATTATGAGCAAGCTTTCACAAAGCTAAGGACATGTTACGCTTGGTGCCCTGACTGACGCTCTTTTCTCCATCACATCGTTTTGTTTTCACTGCTGACGCTACCCCCTATTGTATTGGTGAGGTGCTGGCATACAGTAACGATGATGGTACTGAGAAACACATCGTCTGTGCATCAATGACACTAATGCTCACTCAAAGAAACTACTCACAGATCGGGAAAGAAGCTTTGGTGATCATATCTGCCGTTATGAAATTCGGTGAGTATCTCGTTGGGACCACATTTACCCTCATTACTGACCATAAATCGTTGGTAACACTTTTTCAGTCACACTCTCGACTTCCAGTGTGGGCAGCTCAAAGGCTCCAGCATTTGGCTCTTTTCCTTAGTTCTTACAATTACTCCATTAACTACAAGCCCACTGCACAGCATGCAGACGCAGATGCATTCTTTCGTATATTCCCAGGACCATACCTGGCATTTGAACAACAGGCGATCGCCTGTTTCCACGCTAATATAGAATAACCACGGACCTTGGATGGGTTTCCCATTACTGCTACTCACATGACTGCACACACACGCAGCGACCCTGTCTTATGGCTTGCCACACACTAAGTGCTACACGGGTGGCACCCTTATTTTTTAAAACTGCAGATCCAGAACTCCGGACCTGGGCTTGATTCTCTCACCGTTTGTCTGTTGTCTACGATATTCTCCTTCTGGATGCAGAGACAGGAACGCATGAGTTGTCATCCCAACTACCTTACACCTCCATCTCTTGGAACTCCTCCGCTGTGGGCATGTCGCAGATGGAAGCCCTTGTTAGGCGACATGCTAACTTCCCAGAACTGAACAAAGACATGTAGACCATGGTGCACAAGCGTTTTGCATGTGCCCAACACCAGGCTGCTCCGACTCAGTCTTTTGTCCCCTGCACCGCTCCCCATCATCTCTGGGACTACATTCAGCCGGACTTCTCTGGTCTGTTTCTGGGCTCTTTGCGAATAATTGTCGTGAATGCTTATTCCAAGTACCCATATGTGGTTAACATGGTGATACGTCGCGCGGCTGGCGCCAGTACCCCTTCCTTCTAGTGCCATCATTGCCATAGATTTCGCTATGGCCGGCTGCGAGTAGGCGGTTTGAGCTACTTATGTCTGCAGCGTCGAAGCAGTAGCTCGCACTGTGTGGTCCGTTGGTTGCAGCTACAACACGGTCGGGAGACTTGGAGCGCATGCTCACTGCGCGTGAATTTACTGGAGTGGTGGGGCCGGAGACGGCGCAAAGGGTATGGGTTCCGGCATGAGGCGTGGTGTTTTGGCCTGGAAAAGAAGAGCTTGCTGGAGTGTCGCCTGGCATTAACCGTGCGCCTGGGCATATGGTGTGTTCGTTTAAACAGGTGCAATTGTGTGCTTACATATGTTTGTTAATGGTTAACTAATGTTTTCTTCAGTGACGAGTCTGATATGTGAAAGTTATGTCACACGTTACATGATAACGGGGCTTGGGCTTTCGATCTTAGTTTCCTACCACTTGATGACGCATCTGCAGCTAGACATAAGGAAACCCAGTGAGCTCCTCATTATTGAGTGATGGTATATCTAAAATTGTGGTAACCTTGGTGATTAAGTACCAAAATTTGCACCTTAATGAACGAGTAACTAAAGACTATTCCATGGAAGTGTAGTTCTGGTGGGCTCTTGCCCGTTTAAGGTAATACTCAGCTGTTGCTGTTACGTTTCAAGGTACAATCTTATCTGCGCGTGTATTTCAGTGTTTAAATTAATTCTAAAGGGTAGAGTTTAAAAAGAAATTGACGAGGCTTCCTGTTTCAATGTTATGTTTCATTCTTTTATGTAATTTGAATGTGTAATCGCAAGTGTGCTGTTGTAGATGATTTATGTTTCAGTTGGGCGGAGCACAGTGTATTTCCTCCGGTATGGTGGGACATGGCACCAAGACTTCACGAGTTGGCCGTTCCCAGTGGAATTGTGTTTTGTTAGACCGGGCTCCATGTTCTTGGCCTTCTGTCTCGATCTCGTTCTGAAGTTCACTATTGCTGCTCTCTTTATTCCTGGCTCTCTTAGTTTGTTAAGTCAACCCACGGTAGCTGAATGGTCAGCGTGACGGATTGTCAATCCTCTTGGTTTGGGTTCGATTCCCGGCTAGGTCAGGGAATTTTCCCCTCCCAGGGACTGGCGAACGGTCTGCCCGACGGGGAGGGGTAGGTCAAATGCACCGCATGGTCAAACCCCGAGGTGATTTAAACCCACAAACCGCCCATTAGAGCGTTGTTTCACCATGTATCAGCATTATCCTCAATTTATGAGCATGAGTTTAGATGGCTTGTAATCTTCCAACTCAACATACGACAAGATGTCCTATACAGTTGTGAGACGTCGTGGTCTCCTGACCTTCATTGCTTACATATTCCACCCTCACAATCATATTCTGCACGTCAAGACGCTTCATTCAAACCCAAACTCGATAATATAAAGTCAATGTTGTATGAATTCATGTAAACGATATGCAATTAACAAGTAAGCGCACTGTGGTTGAAATACTCGAGGCTGGCGTACATATATACATTCCAGACACGACGGTCACAGAAGCTTTCAGTTCAGGAGAGAAACCGCACAACAGGACGCCGGTCCCTTCAGAAGACGACCCAGCACATGTCGGCCGGTGACCGCCCATGTAGCTGACAGCATGGGCCCAAGTGAAATGGGGAAACAACCTCATGTTCGGCTTAAAAGCAAATTCCACTACATTGTGTGGGAGCGGGCAGCCTATGCATTCTTTACACATAGCATGCAGTTTCAGAGATTTTCACAGGGAGACAGCAAACGCCAAACGCCAATGCTACAGGTTTCCGGATTGGTCGCCTTAGACGAAACGTCATTCTTCCGTTTTAGAAGAGCAATATTGATTGGCAGACGATATTTCTGACGCCTTGAGCTGAAGGAATAATGGAAGAGACTGAAAGATATACCACTCCTCATCTGGCATGGAGAGGCCGTTCTGTTGTTGCTCTTGGAGTGAGGAACAAGTCTCTTCTCAGTACTTCACTGGGAGAGCACCTCTGTTGAGAGCAAATCTAAGGGCGACTCTATATTGAGTCCTTGCGATTAATCGTTGTTCACTGTGTTGGCCGACACACTTATTGTGTTGTGTGAACGGACAAAGTTATATTTAATCGTCTGCGAGCGGATTTTGAGTGGCATCGCGGAGGACTGGTTATCTGACCGGTGCACCACGCCAATAGTTAGACTAGGGGCGAATAGGAATCCTTGACTTCATCAAGGCATAGGGAGAGTTTGATTGGCGAAAGTCAATTCAGATAGAACGAGCGTTATCTTATTTGTCAGCAGCGAGCGGCGCAGACAGCAGTCATCGCAGCTTACGGTATTGTGCGCTACAGCTATTGCGAGCCCCATATTTCCTCCACAACAGTGCACTTCACTGCATTTCACACGCGACAGGCTCGTCCGTACCTAGCAACATTCTAAAGCATAATTCAAAAAGTTGAGTAGGCGCGCCTCTCAGTCATTCTGTCAAGTCAACAACCATCTTAAACTTTGTATAGAAATTTCATTAGCGAATCCTATCCTTGAGAGGTAACTTTACATTCCGAAAAGAACTAGGATATAACTTGTTCAGTTCATAACTAAAAGTGCCATTGTGATTTCTCAGAATTTTTGCAAAATAAATAATAATTTTCGTTAGTTTCATGTTTTTCTTACACTAACTAGCACTACTCCAGTACCCAAGTATCCCACTAGTTACGTAAGAAATTTTGTGAATTTTTGTGTCATTTCCTTACAGCGGACGACTCCAGAAGATATTTATTGCTGAAAGTTTTTCAGGCATTTCTCTTTAGAACTTTAGGAGCGTCTGTCTGACTTCTGTAGTAGTGTGGATGTGGAAATTGCATCTTACAGGAGCCACAGGGTAAAGGGTACATCTAAGATTAATCCGTTGTGCAGAATAACAGATCAACTCCATACCTCAGACAGTGTTATTCACGCGTCCGCTTCAGTTATCGAAAGGCTGGTAGTAAAAGGACTGATATGGAACTCATATCTTCTGCGATAAAATTTGATGCAAAGGTGAGATATCTCTGAGATATAAAGTTTTAAAGGAGCGGCTTCAATAATTCTGTTCGCTAAAACTACGTTATGTAATTCTCGAGAACCTTGTTCGTCATCTTTAGAGACCATAACTAGAAACATGGCGTGTACAGCAGCAGTTAACAGACGAGACTGCTCTGTGAAGCGGACAACAGGTGGCGAACCCGTGAAACAGGTATCTTCGGTGCTCGGTTGCTGGCCTGACGGCTAGGACCGTGACCGCGGAGACACGATGCGGATGCGTGATATTTCCACGTTTACGGTGTGCATCAGGCGACATAAAGAGAATTATGAAGTTTTAATTACGGAAATTTATCGCTAGAAAGGACATTCTCCGTATCTACTGCTTAATCGAAAACCCTGTTCTCGTAAGAGCAATGGCTGACACTCTGAATTTGCCTTGCAGATTCGGGAGTCTTCCTATGTAATTTGGCTCTGACAGTTTACAGCTCCCGGAAGCTCAGCAGAAAGACAAATTTGGTAGCAATACCAGGACCCAGTTTCTCCAAAGTGGCTGCTGTGTTGGCAGCAGTTTATTTGAGGTGAGGTGATCAGGAGCGGTGGCAAGTCCCGTGAGCAAAATGAGAAGAAGCGCGAATGTCTAACCAGTGACACTGACTCGCGAGCTGCAGAACAATCGATAGCGTGGGGGCAGACTGGAAGCCGCATGACATTTATTGATTTGTATCTTGACTAATGTTTTCGACTCAGTACCATACCACCCCTTATTGAGAAAAGTATGGTAATATTTATTTATTTAACCTGATCAAACTAGGGTTTCCAGGCTCTCCTTTACATAATACCAGGGTTTGACATATGTTACCTGATTTTTACATCATAGTTACTTAAAAAGATAACAAAATTTAAAAAAATATTTATAAAACGACAATTAACAATAGTAAAAATTTGTTTATAATATTAGAGATGAGTATACCTAATGACAATATGAATAACAGCTCTGGCTAAAAACTAGTAACATTACAATTGAGGGTATTACAACTACTGCTATTATTACTAGTACTACTACTACTAATGAAACTGCTGCTGCAGCTAATAATAGCAATCTACATGTAAGTGATTACTCTGCAATTCACAATAAAGTGCCTGGCAGAGGGTTCAATGAACCACCTTCAAGCTGTCTCTCTACCGTTCGACTATCGAACGGCGCCCGGGAAAAATGAGCACTTAAATTTTTCTGTTCGAGCCCTGATTTCTCTTATTTTATCGTGATGATCATTTCTCCCTGTGTAGGTGGGTGCCAACAATGTTTTCGCAATCGGAGGAGAAAACTGCTGATTGAAATTTCATGAGAA
This sequence comes from Schistocerca americana, assembly GCF_021461395.2. Classification (NCBI taxonomy): domain Eukaryota; kingdom Metazoa; phylum Arthropoda; class Insecta; order Orthoptera; family Acrididae; genus Schistocerca; species Schistocerca americana. The sequence continues at coordinate 215,839,364 of NC_060120.1, forward strand.
GATGCCGTCGCAACGAAAAACGCCTTTGTTTGACACTCCAATTCACGTATCATGTTTGTGGCACTACCTCCCCTACATCGAGATAATACAAAACGAGATGCCCTTCTCTGAACTTATTCGATGTCATCCGTCAGTCACACCTGATGCGGTTCCCACAAGCCACAGCAATACTCCAGAATAGGGAAAACAAGCGTGGTGTAAGTAGTCTCTTTAGTAGTCGTGTTCCACCTTCTAAGTGTTCTGCCAATGAATCGCAGTCTTTGGTTGGCTCTACCCACAACATTATCTCTGTGATCGTTCCAATTTAGGGTATTTGTAATTGTAATCCCTAAGTATTTAGTTGAATTTACAGCCTTCAGATTTGTGTGACTTATCGCGTTATCGAATTTAGCGGATTTTTTTTAATGCTCATGTGAAGTACTTCAGAATTTTCTTTATTCAGGGTCAATTTCCACTTTTCGCACCATAAAGATATCTTATCTAAGTCACTTTCAAATTCGGTTTGGTCATCTGATGACTTTACAAGACGGTAAATGACAGCGTCATCTGCAAACAATCTTTGACGGCTACTGAGATTTTGTCCTATGTCGTTAATATAGATCAGGAACAACAGAGGGCCTATAACACTTCCTTGGGGAACGCCGGATATTATTTCTGTTTTACTCGATGACTTTCCGTCTATTCCTATGAACTGTGACCTTTCTGACAGGAAATCACCAATCCAGTTGCACAACTGAGGCGATATTCCATAGGGACGCAGTTTGGTTAGAAGACGCTGGTGAGGAACGGTGTCGAAAGTCTTCTGGAAATCTAAAAATATGGAATCAGTTTGACATCCCCTGTCGATAGCACTCATTACTTCATGAGTATAAAGAGCTAGTTGTGTTTCGCAAGAACAATATTTTCTGAATCCGTGCTGAGTACGTGTCAATAAATCGTTTTCTTCGAGGTACTTCATAATGTTGGGATATGCTATATGTTCCAATACCCTAGTGCAAATCGACGTTAGTGATATGGGCCTGTAATTCAACAGATTACTCCTACTTCCCTTTTTGGGTATTGGTGTGACTTGAGTAATTTTCCAGGCTTTAGGTACGGATCTTTGTGTGAGCGAGCGGTTGTATATAATTGCCAAATATAGAGCTATTTTATCAGCATACTCTGAGGGGAACCTCACTGGAATACAATTTGGACCGGTAGCCTTTCTTTTATTAAGTGATTTAAGCTGCTTTTTGACACCGAGGATATCTATTTCTATGTTTCTCATCTTGACAGTTGTTCTTGATTGGAATTCAGGAATATTTACTTCGTTTTCTTTGGTGAAGTACACTCCTGGAAATTGAAATAAGAACACCGTGAATTCATTGTCCCAGGAAGGGGAAACTTTATTGACACATTCCTGGGGTCAGATACATCACATGATCACACTGACAGAACCACAAGCACATAGACACAGGCAACAGAGCATGCACAATGTCGGCACTAGTACAGTGTATATCCACCTTTCGCAGCAATGCAGGCTGCTATTCTCCCATGGAGACGATCGTAGAGATGCTGGATGTAGTCCTGTGGAACGGCTTGCCATGCCATTTCCACCTGGCGCCTCAGTTGGACCAGCGTTCGTGCTGGACGTGCAGACCATGTGAGACGACGCTTCATCCAGTCCCAAACATGCTCAATGGGGGACAGATCCGGAGATCTTGCTGGCCTGGGTAGTTGACTTACACCTTCTAGAGCACGTTGGGTGGCACGGGATACATGCGGACGTGCATTGTCCTGTTGGAACAGCAAGTTCCCTTGCCGGTCTAGGAATGGTAGAACGATGGGTTCGATGACGGTTTGGATGTACCGTGCACTATTCAGTGTCCCCTCGACGATCACCAGTGGTGTACGGCCAGTGTAGGAGATCGCTCCCCACACCATGATGCCGGGTGTTGGCCCTGTGTGCCTCGGTCGTATGCAGTCCTGATTGTGGCACCGAGCGAGGTGGCGCAGTGGTTCGACACTGGACTCGCATTCGGAAGGACGACGGTTCAATCCCGCGTCCGGCCATCCTGATTTAGGTTTTCCGTGATTTCCCTAAATCACTCCAGGCAAATGCCGGGATGGTTCCTCTGAAAGGGCACGGCCGACTTCCTTCCCCATCCTTCCCTAATCCGATGAGACCGATGACCACGCTGTCTGGTCTCCTTCCCCAAACCAACCAACCAACCTGATTGTGGCGCTCACCTGCACGGCGCCAAACACGCATACGACCATCATTGGCACCAAGGCAGAAGCGACTCTCATCGCTGAAGACGACACGTCTCCATTCGTCCCTCCATTCACGCCTGTCGCGACACCACTGGAGGCGGGCTGCACGATGTTGGGGCGTGAGCGGAAGACGGCCTAACGGTGTGCGGGACCGTAGCCCAGCTTCATGGAGACGGTTGCGAATGGTCCTCGCCGATACACCAGGAGCAACAGTGTCCCTAATTTGCTGGGAAGTGGCGGTGCGGTCCCCTACGGCACTGCGTAGGATCCTACGGTCTTGGCGTGCATCCGTGCGTCGCTGCGGTCCGGTCCCAGGTCGACGGGCACGTGCACCTTCCGCCGACCACTGGCGACAACATCGATGTACTGTGGAGACCTCACGCCCCACGTGTTGAGCAATTCGGCGGTACGTCCACCCGGCCTCCCGCATGCCCACTATACGCCCTCGCTCAAAGTCCGTCAACTGCACATACGGTTCACGTCCACGCTGTCGCGGCATGCTACCAGTGTTAAAGACTGCGATGGAGCTCCGTATGCCACGGCAAACTGGCTGACACTGACGGCGGCGGTGCACAAATGCTGCGCAGCTAGCGCCATTCGACGGCCAACACCGCGGTTCCTGGTGTGTCCGCTGTGCCGTGCGTGTGATCATTGCTTGTACAGCCCTCTCGCAGTGTCCGGAGCAAGTATGGTGGGTCTGACACACCGGTGTCAATGTGTTCTTTTTTCCATTTCCAGGAGTGTAGTTCCGGAAAATCGTGTTTACTAGTTCTGCTCTAGTGGCACTGTCATCAATGACTTCACCGGTGTTATAGCGCAGTGAAGGTATTGATTCCGTCTTGTCACTGGTGTGCTTTATCTATGACCAGAATCTCTTTGGGTTTTCTGCCAGATTTCGTAGTGCAAATTGTTGAAAGCATCTCGCAATACCAATTTCAGTTATGATCATAAGAACAGTAACAATAAAACGGCGATCAAAAGGAGACCGTATTACTTACTAATATCAGATTTTGGCACCCTCGTAATATTTGGAAATGATGATGAAGTTGCCAAAGTAATCCACAGCACAGTCAGCTGATGAGAAAATTTCCTCCATATTACAGACACGACCTCCTCGCAGTTGCAGAAAACAAAGATTTAAAAATTCTTTGCTACATCAGGATAAAAACCGATAACACGTTCCAGTGTAATAGCCCTGACATAAGAAGCTCCACTAATATCTAAAATTCGAATGTAATTCTGTCTGTTACGCTTTCACGACCGAACCTCTGAATCGGTTCCTATGGAGTTTAGTATGGAGGTAACTTGAATCCCGAGGAATAACATAGGCTATTTTAGAAAAGTGTGTATATTCAAATCTGTGTGAAATCTTATGGGAATTAACTGCTAAGGTCATCAGTCCCTAAACTTACACACTACTTAACCTAAATGATCCTAAGGACAAACACACACACACCCATGCCCGAGGGAGGACTTGAACCTCCGCCGGGACCAGCCGCACAGTCCAAAAAGTGTGTAGAACGAGATATTTATATGTTTGAAAATTATTATTCGAACTAGGGAAAAATATTTACTCTTTGAAAAATGTATTTACTCGTTGATTTAGTTTAGTGAAAATGCTGTTATTGGTTGATATGTTCTACGCACCCGAGTCTGTTTATGCCTATTAGGTAAAAATCTTCTAACCTTTATATCTACGTGCAGCTGTTAGATATCTGAAGATGGCTGTGTCCAAAAAGCGTCATATTACGAGAAATAAAGTCACTATATTCTTGAAGCATGACTTTTTGATTAACGGCCAATCCAGCCTTCATGCAGTAGTTACGTTCATTTTCAACAGGGTTGCCGACGCCCTATGTGGCTTTATGGCGCAGTTGTGTTACATCGTTGCAATGTGGCAACTGCTGAATTCCTCGTCGCTCATACAGTATCCGGTTTATCCAACCTCGTTTAGAAGCAGTAAAAGTAGGAAATGATACCTATCACACCATAAGGTGTATTGGGGAGTGTACATGAAGATGTGAATGTGTTACTGAGCTTCGTGCATACTGTAACGCTTGCACTTAAATTAAAAGAAAGTAATGTTTGTTTCCTTTTCTATACATTATTCTTCTAAAAGCTTTGATGCGGTCAGCCACGAATTCCTCTCCTCCGCTAACCTCTTCACCTCAAAATAGCTCTTGCATCAACGACCTCAATTATTTGTTGGACATATTCCAATCTCTGTCTTCCCCTATACCTTTTATCTTTCACAGCTCCCTCTGATACCATCCAAGTTATTCCCTGACTTCTTATCACATGTCTTGTCATGTTCCTTCCTCCTGTAAATAATTTCAATATGTTCCTCTCCTCGCTGATTATGCAGAAAACCTTCTCATTCCTAATGTTATCAGTACACGTAACTTTCAACATTCTTCTGTAGCACCACGTCTCAAACGCTTCGATTCTCTCCTTTGGCGGTTTTCAGAACGGCTATGATTCCCTTTTATTCAGTGCTATGCTCGAAACACACATTATCAGAAATTTCTTCCTCAAACTACGGTCGTGTTTCTTTAGCAGAAATATTTTGGCCAGAAAAGCCCCATTCGCCTGTGCTTGTCTGCTTTTTATGTCGACGTTGCTTCGTCCGTAATGTGACTTTTTTCTTCTAAAGTAGCAGAATTCCTTTACTTCGTGTACTTCATCGTCACCAGTTTTTTGATGGTTATGTTTCTGTCACTCCTCATTTTTTTTTTCTTATCGATCTGGCCCTTAGAATAGAAAACGTCATAATATGATGCATTATAGTAAATTATTTCAGGCAAGCTGCAAATAGTTTAATTATTAGCGCTTCTTCCCTACTACAAGCTTGTTTCGACTATAACGCCATTATCAAGGAAACCTGTGGATGTTACGGTTGGCGAGTCTTCTTACGTTATAAACTTACGTCTAGTTGGAGTAGACGCCTATATGGTATCAGTGAGTAAACGGTCGGCTGTCTGTTGCTAGACTGTTATAAGTCACGTAATTTCTACTTGTGCTGAATTTTATTCTGAGAAATACTTTTGACAGCTAGGTTGACAGTTTATTCTCGTTGAATCTTTATGTTTGCAGTAACAATCTTTGCTAGTCAGTCATGTTAGTTATGTTACATTGATACGAATCCTAACAAAACTACAGCATTAGTGAAACACAACTAACATTACAGACTAGCAAAGATTACACGGCAAACAAAGAGCATCAACAAGAATAAACTGTCAGTCTAGATGTCGAAAATATTTCAAGGGAAACAAATCTACACAATTAGAAATTGCATGACTTACAACATTCTAGCAACAAATAGACAGTCAGTAATTATACATGTAAACTGACCTTTAAGTACAACTTTTATAAAAGTAAGTAGAGTAATCAAGTGTAACATCTACAGGTTTACTTGAGAACGGCGGTACAGTCCAAGCAACAATGTCCCATAACATCGATCATGTGACACCCAACTCGCACTTTTCTCATGTGAGATACTGAAAGCTGTGCATCAAGGCAGTCATATAGATGCGGTATTTCTTGACTCCGAAAAGGATTTGACTCAGTACCGCAACTATGCTTATGTCAAAAGTACAATCGTATGGGATATCAAGTGAAATTTGGACTGGATAGAGGACTTTTTGGTAGGGAGGACACAGCATGTTATCTTGGATGGAGAGTCATCGTCAGATGCAGAAGTAGCTCCAGGTGTGTCCCAGAGAAGTGTTTTGGGACCCTTGCTATTCATGTTGTATGTTAATGACCTGGCAGACAATATTAACAGTAACATCAGGCTTTTTGCAGGTGATGCAGTTATCTGTAATGAAGTACTGCCTTGAAAGAAGCTGCATAAATATTCATTCGGGCCGTGATAAGTTTTCAGAGTGTGTAAAAAATTGGCAATTTGCTTTAAATGTTCAGAAATGTATAATTGTACACTCCACACAAAGAAAAAACGTAGTATCCTATGACTGCAAAATCTACGATTCACCGTTGGAATCGGCCGACTTATACAAATAGCTGGGAGTAACACGCTGTAGGGATATGAAATGGAACGATGATGTAAGCTCAGTCGTGGGTAAAGCAGGTGGCAGACTTAGGTTTATTGAAAGAATACTGGGAAAGGGCAATCGGTGTACAAATGAGATTGATTACAAGTCACTCGTGCGATCGGTTCTATATCCACATCTACGTCCATACTCCGCAAGCCACCTGACGGTGTGTGGCGGAGGAAACTTTGAGTATCTCTATCGGTTCTCCCTTCTATTCCAGTCTCGTATTGTTCGTGGAAAGAAAGATTATCGGTATGCCTCTGTGTGGGTTCTAATCTCTCTGATTTTACCCTCATGGTCTCTTCGCGAGATATACGTTGGAGGGAGCAATATACTGCTTGACTCCTCGGGGCAGGTATGTTCTCGAAACTTCAACAAAAGACTGTACCGAGCTACTGAGCGTCTCTCCTGCAGAGTCTTCCACTGGAGTTTATCTATCATCACCGTAACGCTTTCGCGATTACTAAATGATCCTGTAACGAAGCGCGCTGCTCTCCGTTGGATCTTCTCTATCTCTTCTACCAACCCTATCTGGTACGGATCCCACACTGGTGAGCAATATTCAAGCAGTGGGCGAACAAGTGTACTGTAACCTACTTCGTTTGTTTTCGGATTGCATTTCCTTAGGATTCTTCTAATGAATCTCAGTCTGGCATCTGCTTTACCGACCATCAACTTCATATGGTCATTCCATTTTAAATAACTCCTAGTGCCTACTCCCAGATAATTTATTGAATTAACTGCTTCCAGTTGCTGACTTGCTATATTGTAGCTAAATGATAAAGGATCTTACTTTCTATGTATTCGCAGCACATTACATTTGTCTACATTGAAATTCAATTGCCATTCCCTGCACCACGCGTCAATTCGTTGCAGATCCTCCTGCATTTCAGTACAATTTTCCATTGTTACAACCTCTCGATATACCACAGCATCATCCGCAAAAAGCCTCAGTGAACTTCCGCTGTTTGTGGAATAGATAGGGACGCAAAGTATAATTACTTTACTGTAGCATTAAATTGATGAATTTGGTATGTGTGTTAGTACATTAAGTCACTCTAGAATATTTCTGAAGTGTGTGGGAACCGTACCAAATAGGACTAACAGGTGATACTGAACGTATACAGAGAAGGGCTGCACGAATGGTCACAGGTTTGTTTGATCCGTAGGAGAGTGTCTCAGAGATACGGAAGGAACTGACCTGGAAGACTCTTGTAGACGGACGTAAACAATCCCGAGAAGGTCTGTTAAGAAAGTTTCAAAAGCCGCTTTAAATGGTGACTCTAGGAATATATTACAACCCTTTACGTATCACTCACACATGTATCTTGAGGATAAGATTAGAACAATTACTGCGCGCACAGAGGCGTTCAAACGATCGTTCTTCCCACGTCCCATACCTGAATGGAACGGGAAAAGAACCGTAATAACTAGTGCAATGGGACGTACCCTCTGCCATACACATCACGGTGGTTTTCGGAGAATTCCAGAGTATAGATGTAGATGGAGATGTAGTAAGGGAGAAGCACTTCTAATTAAACTATCTGTAGCTTGCCTGGAATAATTCATTATAAAAATCCACATTACCTTCGTATTTTTTCGGTTTGCCCTCAACCCATGGCCGCTGATCTTTATCTGTTCATTCCAGTGAATAGGTTCTGTAGGTCCTGCAATTCTTCCCTCTTTTGAGTGAGGATAACAACGGCATCAGCCAGTCTTGATATCCTTTCATCCTGCATTTTAAAGAAGCTGCTAAAACATTTCTTTGTTTCTATCACTGCTTCGTCGATGTACAGATTCAACAGTAAGGGCGAAAGATTACATCCGTGTCTTACTGCTTTTCTAGTTCCAGCACGTCGTGCATGGTCGCCCATTCTTACTTTTCCTCCTGGTTTTTGCGCATATTGTATATTCCCCGTCTTTATCTATAGCGTGCCACCTATTTTCCTGACAATCTCGAACATCTTGCACCATTTTACATCGCCGTACGTCTTTGCTAGGTCCACAAATCCTATGAACGTATCTTCACTTCTCTGACTTCCTGCTTCCGTTATCAAGCGCCATTTCAGAACTGCCTTTCTGGTACCTTTACCATTCCTAAGGCCAAACTAATCTTCGTGTAACAGATTCTCAATTTTCTTTTCCATTCTTCTGTGTATTGTTCTAGCCAGCAACTTGGATGCATGAGCTGTTAAGTTGACTGTGCGATAGCTCCGGCACTTATCTGCCCTTGTGATCTTCGGGACTGTGTGGATGATATTTTTCCGAGAGTCTGATTGGTATATCTCCAGATCCATTCACTGATTCTGCAAATCAACGACAATCTTCGACCACTTACTCCAAACAATTTTACACATTCCGAATGAGTATTGTCTACGCCTTTTACGTTATTTGATCTTCCAAAGCTGTATGAAACTCCGGCTTCAAACATTAGATGGTGTGTGTGATGACACACGGGCACTGTTAGATACGCTCTGGTTTGAAAGGTGACGCTGTCTGATTGCCGACATAGGCGAGCATAGCTCCTGAGGCGGTACACTATGTAACTTCAAAGTTCCTTGGCGCCCTCCATCGGTAATGCTGGAATTCAATCTGGTGTTGGCACAGCCGTAGCCTTGATGATAGCTTCCACTTTCGCAGTTATACGTTCAATCAGGTGCTGGAAGGTTTCTTGGGGAATTGCAGCCCATTCTTCACGGAGTGCTGCACTGAGGAGAGATATCGATGTCGGTCGGTGAGGCCTTGCACGAACTCGGAGTTCCAAAATGTCTCAAACGTGTTCTACAGGATTCAGGTCAGGACTCTCTGCAGGCCAAACCATTACAGTGATGTTATTGTCGTGTAAGCACTCCGCCACACGTTGTGTATCATGAACAGGTGCTCGATCGTGTTGAAAGATGCAACCGTCATCCCCAAATTGCTTTTCTACAGTAGGAAGCAAGAAGGTGCTTAAAACGTCAATGTAGGCCTGTGCTGTGATGGTGCCACGCTAAAGAACAATGGGTGCAAGCCCCCTCCGTGAACAACACTATCACACCATAACACCAGTGTACGGCGATTCTTCACTACACACCACTTTTTTCCACTGTTCAATCGTCCAATGTTTACGCTCGTTACACCAAGCGAGGCGTCGTTTGGCATTTACCGGCGTAATGTGTGGCTTGTGAGCAGCCGATCGACCATGAAATCCAAGTTTTCTAACCTCCTACCTAACTGTCATAGTACTTGCGGTTGATCCTGATGCAGTTTGGAATTCCTGTGTGATGGTCTGGATAGATGTGTGCCTATTACACGTTACGACTCTCTTCAACTGTCGGCGGTCTCTGTCAGTCAACAGAGGAGGTCGGCCTGTACGCTTTTGTGCTCTACGTTCCCTTCACGGTTCCACTTCACTATCACACCGGAAACTGTGGACCTAGGGATGTTTAGGAGTGTGTAAATCTCACGTACAGACGTATCAGGCATGTGACACCCGATCACCTGACCACGTACGAAGTCCATGAGTTCCGCGGAGCACCCCGTTCTGCTCTCTCACGATGTCTAACGACTACTGAGTTCGCTGACATGGAACACCTGGCAGCAGGTGGCAGCGAAATGCGCCTAATACGAAAAACGTATGTTTTTGGGGGTGTCCGGATACTTTTGATCATGTAGTGTAGGTGAGAAGCCGTCTGTCTGACTAGGACTAGTAGACAATGCTTCAGCCTTTGCTGTTAGCATAATAGGTAGGGACGGAAGGCATAATTACTTTACTGTAACATTAAATTGAAGGTATAATTTTCTTTACTGTAACATAAAATGGATGAACTTGGTTTGAGTGTTAGTACATTAAGTCACATTACGTTTAAAAAGCAATAAAAAATTGCGGAGCATCTGCGAGTGGACCTCGCGCACTGGGATTAAGTACGTACTTAATTATGTATATAGGCAGTTCATCGAGTCTGGAAATTGAAGATTTCAAGGATTTTTGCCGGTCCCAGGAATTCCAAGACTTCAGAGAATGTTTTAATTTCAATTTATGGATGTCCATTTTATTGCATGGACGTGGGATTTCAGCTGATGATATACATGAGAAAATATACCCAATTGGGGCTAGTAACATGGCCCCACAGTAAATACGCCAATGAAATCAAATACTCTTATGGCACTGTTGGGGCCTGGGGATGGAGGAAATTTGCTGCCGAAACTAGCTGTGTGATAGAAAAAAGACATTGTCAATATACAACAGTGGTGGTACTTTTTCTCAAAAACCAAAAGCAATATAAATACAAATTAACAGTTTCGGATTTTCGCTTTAATTCTACTGTGAAACCTTCCTCCTTGCCAAATTTCATAATTCTAGGCGAACGGGAAGTACGCATTAGGTTTTGATGAGTGAGTTGGGAGTGCCAAAATACTTGAAGTAGATGGCCTTATCTTTTGGTCACATTGACTTGAAAGCTTATGTTTATGACACCACCAATTGACTGAATGTGACTATATGTGACATAAATCTCAACTTCATACGTAAACCCATTCCTGAGAAAAACGGATCTTAACAGGCGGTCGAACAGACAGTCTGATAACAAATGACCAAAATCTTTTTTCGTATGATATAATTACAAATTAACAATTTAATGACCAAAATCTTTTTTCGTATGATATAATTACAAATTAACAATTTTCGGAAATTTTTCCTATATTTGTAATGCGAAACCTTGCACTGACTTAGCAGTTTTACATTTTTTGCACCAAAGGGACCGTAGACGTTATTCTGCGTTATAAACGTGATACGACAACCCGTTACTGAGAAAAAGGCTTTAGAACAGTTGGACAGACAGACGACATACAGAGAGACGAAGGACAAAGTGATCCTATAACTGATCCGTTTTTACCGGCTGAGGTACGGAATCCGAATGATGCCTTTGAATCGACAATTCCTACCCCAGAAATAACGAACTGCTTTGGAACAAAGACTCTTTCACAAAAAATGATTCGTCATCTGTTAAAATAAACGTGTTCAATCACGCTTGTTTTTTCCAAAAGAACAGCAATACAACTCTTGCCTTGTAAATAACAAATTTTACATGCATATGATGTAAATGACTGCTTACTTTTTCCATACACTTTAATCAGAGCATAATATCATGGGTTGAGAACAGTGCCAGACGGTTCTTCATTTCAGTCAAATTCTTTAACTTCTGAATAAAAACTCACCGTTACTGTTTCTATTCACCGCACAAATTCCGAAAGCACAACCCTACAATTTCAGTCAGCCGTAACAAACGTCCGATTACAGTATGCTTTGAAACTGAACTTTTGGTTGTCGAAACGGGATTTCGAAAATACTTACCATCTTCTTACGTTAAAACAATACAGTTTAGACTGGTGCTTACAAATATAGCTCGAAGTAAAGAAATTTAGCACCACATCCGATATTTGTCATGGCGTGAAGAAAACATCGACAGTGTCTCCCACTTTGCAATTCGTAGTTTCCCTGTTAGACTAGTTGACTACCAACCTACATAAACAAATCTTAGAATGATATTAATATTTGCCTCTCGAAACGATTGCACAGAACTTTCTTGGAAGTTTCGTTTGTACTCATCCCATTGTTCCTGTTCACCCCATTCTATGTTATAGCTGCAATGTTTGATTCCGAGGGTAGTGAACGCATTGTAGTGGAAAATGAACTGAAGAAGTATAGCGGCAATGTTTGATAATACACTGCATTAGACGTTCGAGTCCCATTAAAATTAAAAGGACTAATACTGATACTAGTAAATAACGCTAATGTTGACCATTTCACAGAATAAGAGGCAAATAACGCGAAAACCAATGAATCCATCGAAAAATTAACGTCACCACTGAGAAGCTGGTGAAGTTCTAGCGTTCATTCATGTATAATACTTACGGTAGCGATCAGTTTAATGTTATTTTTATTCGTTATAAAATTCATGTACAACCAAGGAAGTATCAGAAAGAAGCGAGGTGACATTAAAAAATCTTTAGGATTTGACGAATGTGAGCAACAAAATCTTTAGGACTGGCTCGATGCGTCTGGCTGTTAAGTGTTAATGGACGATGAAAAAAATAATAGCAAGTGCCATCGACGAGAAAGTACCTAGCGGCAACGACAGTGCTGGAAGAGGACCGGCGAGGAAGCTTCTTACTGCTCAAAGACGGCTACGAAGTGTTTAGAACAAGATGAATCTAATGCTGTCACTTAATAACTGTCCTGGGAAGTTACTGATATTTAGCGGCCAAGGTCTCAACTCGAAGCAAAACTGCACACATCAAAAAAAAGTTTTGTATCATCTCGGTTCCTAGAGTTCCGGAAGTGTACAGAAAATTGGAATAGAGATCAACATAAACATCATTTCCGCCCTTTTTATTGTTCATGAAAACCACACTTTGCATGTTGTACCACCATACAGCGAGACCCTCAGAGGTGGTGGTCTACATTGCTGTACCCACCGGTACCTCTAGTACCCAGTACCACGTCCTCTTGCATTGATGCATGTCTGTATTCGTCGTGACATCCTATCCACAAGTTCATCAAGGTACTGTCGTTCCACATTGTCCTACTCCTCAACGGCGATTCAGCGTACTCTCTCAGAGTGGTTGGTGGCTCACGTCGTCCATAAACAGCCCTTTTCAATCTATCCCAGGCATGATCGATAGGGTTCATGTCTGGAGAACATGCTGCCCACTCTAGTCGAGCGATGTCGTCATCCTGAAGGAAGTTATTCACAAGATGTGCACGATGGGGGGGGGGGGGGGGGGGGGCGCGAATTGTCGTCCATGAAGACGAATGCCTCGCCAATATGCTGCCGATATGGTTGCGCTATCGGTCGGAGGATGGCATTCACGTATCGTACAGCCGTAACGGCGCCTTCCGTGACCACCAGCGGCGTACGTCGGCCCCACACAATGCCACCCCAAAACAGCAGGGAACCTCCATCTTGCTGCACTCGCTGGGCAGTATGCCTAAGGCGTTCAGCCTGACCGGGTTGCCTCCAAACACGTCTCCGACGACTGTCTGGTTGAAGGTATATGCGATACTCATCGGTGAAGAGAACATAATACCAATCCTGAGCGGACCATTTGGCATGTTGTTGGGCCCATATGTACCGCGCTGCATGGTGTCGTGGATTCAAGGATGGAAATCGCAACAGTGAAGTTGCGCATCACAGTTTGAGTCGTAACACGACGTTCTGTGGCTGCACGAAAAGCATTATTCAACACTGTGGTGTTGCTGTCAGGGTTCCACCGAGCTATAATCGGTAGGTAGCGATCGTCCACTTCATTAGTAATGCTTGGATACCTGAGCGATGCATGTCATCAACAGTCCCTGTCTCTCTATATCTCCTCCATGTCTAAACAACATCGCTGTGGTTCACTCCGATACGCATGGACAGTTCCTTTGTTTAGAGCCCTTCCTGGCATAAAGTAACAATGCGGACGCGATCGAACCGCGATATTGACCGTCTAGGCATGGTTGAAGTACAGACAACACGAGCCGTGTACCTCCTTCCTGGTGGAATGACTGGAACCGATCGGCTGTCGGACCCCCTCCATCTAACAGGCGCTGCTCATGCGTGGTTACGTCTTTGGGCGAGTTTAGTGACATTTCTGAACAGTCAAAGGGACTGTGTCTGTGATACAATATCCACAGTCAACGTCTGTCTTCAGGACTTCTGGAGGCCGGGCTGATGCAAAACTTTTTTTGATGTGTGTATGTTTCGGTCATCTCTTCCTAAATTGTAGACCTACTTTAATGACCATTTTGAACTTTTTAAATGAGGCTCTTTTTTTGTTTATGCGCCACTACAGGACTGAATTGCGCTTAAAGTTACTGAAACTGTGGTCCAAGGGAACACGGAGTGTAACCTGCAAACAAAACTTCATCCGCGATGGACTGTTGCTTCAGGAGTCTTATTTCTTCATCTACCACTACTGAAGAGACCTCGCCTGAGAAAAAAGGTGAATCAGCCAGAAGACGTATTTAGGTGTCAATGCCTGCTTTCACGTGTAAGTAAATGATAAGAATTTTAATTCCGTGAGATAGATAGGACGGCCAGCAGAGTGCGTTACTGCCGAACGATCATTAGAAGCAAAAACCATTAATAACCATTCAGTACTGTAAAACAATTCTCTTCTACACCAAGCTCTGTGCCATTCATATTTTGAGAGGTGGTAGTTCGAACCAAAATAAGGAAAGTTTTGTATGTCCACCCTTCAGATTGAAGGTTTGAGGGACTTCGGCCGTTCATTTACGTAATAAAGTGAAACACCTACAGCCGTCATTTCGATGTTGCTTATTATGTGGCTACCAGTTTCGGTGCTTCAGTACACCATCTTCAAGCCTTAACTGACGCTGGAGACATGATTTCAGACGCAACATCGTTGTTACGGAAGCCACTTCACCGATGTTGGGCACTGAAGGACTCTTGAAACGATTGGCGTTAACCTCCTCAGCGTCAGTTAAGGCCTGAAGATGGTGTACTGAAGCACCGAAACTGGTAGCCTTATAATAAACAGCATCGAAAGGGAGGCTGTACGTGTTCTATTTTATTACATAAAACAAGAAAAACTCCTCTAGTAAACATATTTCTAAAATGTACACGTTAAAATCTATGACTACTTGCTCAGTAAAAGAGATATGTTTCAGTGTTGTAAAGATGGACAAGTATTCGTAGCTTTTGAGTTACACATTTTGAAGGCCAGGCTTCGACAGATCGATTCTGTCGTATCCCTGAGTATTGACCCTTCCTCCTTGAGAATCCTATATAACAGGTGTGACAGCGTCAGATGTGGAGTAATCTCTGTCAAGAACACAGAGATGGTGCTGTGTAATCGTCTGAGACAGTGGTATCAGCACCTGACAGACTCTGGAAAGGGTCTGATTGAGGGTCTCAAATTGGGCAGCTGTTAGAGTCGTAGAATATGTAGATTTGTGGGGCATTCCGGTGTGATAGTAGCCCGATTTTTGACTGCATGCGAACGTAGGAGCAGGCATACTCTCCGTCAACGTTCCAGTCAACCACGTATGAGCACCACGAGGGAGGACCGCCGTATTGTACACCAGGCACCTTGTAACCTCTTCACTTCTGCCCCTGCCATCCGACAACAAGCAGTGGGCTTCGTGCAACATTCTGTGTCATCCTGAATCATTAGTCAGAGACTAGCTGCAGCCGGACTAGGGAGTTACCGTCCCATGCGTTGGCTGCCGTTAACGCGACAGCGTAAACGGCCCAGTATTGAGTGGTGCGAGTATGGGGGCCACCTGGGGAGAGGTCCCGTTCTCCCAAAGTTCTATTATTGTTGACGTCTTGATGTGGGGAACTATCAAGTATGATTTCAGATCTTAGCAGGTAGTGATGGAGGGAACGGTAACTGCAGAAAGATATGTCTACATCTAAATCTACATCTACGTCTACATGATTACTCTGCAATTCACATTTAAGTGCTTGGCAGAGGGTTCATGGAACCACAATCATACTATCTCTCTACCATTCCACTCCCGAACAGCGCGCGGGAAAAACGAACACCTAAACCCTTCTGTTCGAGCTCCGATTTCTCTGTAGTTCGATGGATTACTCCTACTACCCTTCTTAAACACTGGTGCGACCTGCGCAATTTTCCAATCTGTAGGTACAGATCTATCCGTGAGCGAGCGGTTGTATATGATTGCTAAGTAGGGAGCTACTGTATCAGCGTAATCTGAAAGGAACCTAATCGGTATACAATCTGGACCTGAAGACTTGCCCGTATCAAGCGATTTGAGTTGCTTCGCAACCCCTAAGGTATCTACTTCTAGGAATCTCATGCTAGCAGCTGTTCGTGTTTCAAATTCTGGAATATTCCATTCGTCTTCCCTGGTGAAGGAATTTCGGAAAACTGCGTTCAATGACTCCGCTTTAGCGGCACAGTCGTCGGTAACAGTACCATCAGCACTGCGCAGCGAAGGTATTGACTGCGTCTTTAGAAGAGTTGTGTTTCCAAGTAGCGAAGATGAGCACGTGCTCATAGCTCTTAAGGTACGCATTTTAGAGAACATGTTTAATTGACATTTTTTCTTGTTTTGGTCCATACTACTACTTCCCAAAATATGGAAAGCGAAGAGCTTGCAGTAGAAGAGATTGGTTCACAGTATCGAAGATGAAAAAGTGCTCGTAGCTCTTAAGGTATGCATTTTCGACCCTATGTTTACTGAGATCTTTTTGCTTCTAGTATCGTGTACTTTCAACTGCAAGCGTTTACGCCATTAATTATGATACACCCTGTATACATAAATGTCCGCCCCGATAGCTGAGTGGGAGTGGTCAGCGTGATGGACTGCCGTCCTACAGGCCCGGGTTCGACTCTTTGCTGGACTGGGTGTTGTTTTGACTACATCACCACTTCATCCCCATCCGGCGCGCAGGTCACCCAATGTGGCGTCGAATGTAATAAGACCTGCACCAAGGCGGCCGGACCTGCCTCGTAAGGAGCCTCCCTGCCAATGACGCCAAAGGCTCATTTTCATTTTTGTGCATAAATGATTTGGCGGACAGGGTGGGGAGCAATCTGCGGTTGATTGCTGAAGATGCCGTGTTGTACGGTGAGGCGTCGAAGTTGAGTGGCTGTAGAAAGATACAAGACGACATACACGAAATTTCCAGTGGGTGTGATGAATGGCAGCTAGCTCTAAATGTGGGAAAAATGCAAGTCAATGTGGATGAGTAAGAAGGTCAAATAAGTAACGTTCGGATACAGTATTACTAGTGTCGTACTTGACACAGTCAAGTCGTTTAAATATCTGGAAGAAACGTTGCAACACGATGCGAGATGAAACAGCATGTGAGAACTGTTGTAGGGAAGATGAATGGTCGACTTCGGTTTATTGTAAGAACACTAGAAAAGTGTTGTTTATGTGTAAAGGAGACCGCGTTATGGGACACTGGTGCGACCTATTCTTGAATACTGCTCGAGTGTTTTTGATCCATGGAACGAGCATGTGAGAACTGTGTTAGGGAAGGTGAATGGTCGACTTCGGGTTATTGCTTGAATTTTAGGAAAGAATGTTTCACCTGTAAAGGAGCCCGCATGTAGGACACTGGTGCAACCTATTCTTACTGCTCGAGTGTTTGGGATCCGTACCAGGTCGGTTGGAAGGTAGGCATCGAAGCAGTTCAGAGGCGGACTGTTTGTTACAGGTCGGTTCGAACAACACGCGTATTACGGGGATGCTTTTGGAACTCAAATGCGAATTCCTGCATGGAAGGCGACATTCTTTTCGAGAAACGCTATTGAGAAAATTTAGAGAAGCGGCATTTGAACCTGACTGCCGAACGATTCTACTGCCGTCAACATGCACCAAGTTATACGATAAATTAGGGCTCATATGGAGCCTTATAGATAGTCGTTTTTCCCTCTCTCTGTTTGCGAGTGGAACATGAAAGCGAATGGTTAGTAGTGTTACAGTGCACCGTCTGCCACGTACCGTACGGTGGCTTGTGGAGTATATATGTAGATGTAGATGTAGAAGCTTCACGGGTTGGGAGGGTATTTGATGTAAATGCAGTAATCACAATGTTCTTGTTGTGGTCTTCAATCTGCAGCCTGGCTTGATGCAGCTCTCCAAAGTACTCTATGCGCTGAAAGCCTCTTCATCTCTGAGTAGCTATTGAAACCTACATCCTTCTGATTCTGCTTACTGTATTCATCTTTTGGTCTCCCTCTTCCATTGTAACCTCCACACTTCGCTCCAGTACTAAATTTGGAATCCCTTGATGTCCCTTCTACCATTCAGGCTGTGCGGCAAATATCTTCTCTCCCCAATTCGATTCAGTACCTCCTCATTAGTTACTCTGATCTATCCATTTAATCTTCAGCATTCTTCTGTAGCACAACATTTCGAAAGCTTCTATTCTTTTCTTGTCTGAATTGCTTATGGTCCATGTTTCACTACCACACATGGCTACACTCCATACAAATACTTTCAGAAAAGACTTCCTGACATTTAAATCTGTATTCAATATTAAAAAAAAAATTATGTTCTTCAGAAACGCTTTTCTTTCCATTGCTAGTCTACATTTTATATCCTCTCTATTTCGACCATCATTAGTTCAAAAAATGGCTCTGAGCACTATGAGACTTAACATCTGTGGTCATCAGCCCCTAGAACTTAGAACTACTTAAACCTAACTAACCTAAGGACATCACACACATCCATGCCCGAGGCAGGATTCGAACCTGCGACCGTAGCGATCACGCGGTTCCAGACTGAAGCGCCTAGAACCGCACGGCCACACCGCCCGGCCCATCATTAGTTATTTTGCTCCCCAAATAGCAAAACTCATCTACTACTTGAAGTGTGTAATTTGCTAATCTAATTCCACAATCATCACCTGATTTTATTCGACTATATCCCATTACCATTGTTTTGATTTGGTTGGTGTTCATCTTATATCCTCCTTTCAAGACACTATCCATTTCTTTCAACTGCTCTTCCAAGTCCTTTGCTGTCTTTGACAGAATTACAATGTCACTGGCAAACCTCACAGTTCTTGTTTCTTTTCGTTAGACATTAATTCCTATTCCAAATCTTTGTCTGGTTTTCTTTACTGCTTGCTCATTGTACTTTTCGAATAATATCGAGGATAGTCTACAACCCTGTCTCTCTCCCGTCTCAACCACGGCTTCCCTTTCGTGCTCCTCGACTCTTATATCTGCCGTCTGATTTCTGGACGATTTACAAACAGCCTTTCAGTCCCTGTATTTTACCCCTGCTGTCTTTGGAATTTTAAAGAGAGTACTCCAGTCAGCATTGTCAAATGTTTTTTTCTAAGTGTACAAATGTTATGAATGCAGGTTTGCCTTTCCTTAACCTATCTTCTAAGACACATCGTTTGGTCAGTATTGCCTCGCATGTTCCTACATTCTCCGGAATCCAAACTGATCTTCCTGGAGCCTCTGCATGTCCATCTTTTCACTGATGATTGTGGGACTCGTCTGTTCAATACAGAATGTCAAATCAAAGACCTTTCAGCAGTCTAATTTCCAAACCGTTATTTTATTGGCCTACCAGTTTCAGCGATTTACTACGCCATCTTCAGGCCATCTGACTGGCGTGTAGGAACATTCCAGCGTCGGTTTCGGTCAAAATAGGGACGGTATTCAACCATCATCAGTATCAAGCAGAAACATACAGATGCCAATCGGTCAAAATAGGGGCCAGTATTCAACCATCATCTGTATCAAGCACAAATCTACAGATTCCAGTCTTTGAATACTGGCCCCTATTTCGACCGGAACCGAGACTGGAATCTTCCTGTACGTGGGTCAGAGGCCTTGAAGGTGGCGTAGTAAATCGTCGGAACTGGTAGCCCAATCAAAAAGTTTGGAAATTAGACGGCTGGAAAGTGTTCGATATGACATTCTGTTCTGACCTTCGTCGTTTTTTCCATTCCATACCGGGTGCAGTTGACAATGAACTTGGCAGTATGAGGCTGCTTATCACTATGACGTTGTCTGGAAGTGTGATCTGATTCCGTTGGTAATGAAGTCATAAAACCGTTGTATCCTCACCTGAGGCAGCTGTTCCACAACTGTGGTAACTGGTCTTTGATGTCCCGGGTATTGGTACTGGAATGCAGTTGACGTCTAATCTGGTCCCACACGCCTTAAATCGGGGACAGGTATTATGATCTTGCTGGCCAAAGGGGTACCGCAGCATCTCACACACACACTTGCCAAAGACACGTGCGTTATTCTGTCGAAAAATAGGTTCACTGTATTGTCACATCAAAATAACACGTGAGGTTGCAGGGAACGATCTATTGATACGTAATCAGCATGGTTTCAGAAAACATCTTTCTTGTGCAACGCAGTAATGGCCGCTGTCGACAGCGGATCTCAAGTTGATTCCGTATTTCTAGATTTCCGGAAAGCTTTTGACACCGTTCCTCACAAGCGACTTCTAATCAAGCTGCGGGCCTATGGGGTATCGTCTCAGTTGTGCGACTGGATTCGTGATTTCCTGTCAGGAAGGTCGCAGTTTGTAGTAATAGACGGCAAATCATCGAGTAAAACTGAAGTGA
Organism: Schistocerca americana; assembly: GCF_021461395.2. Taxonomy (NCBI): domain Eukaryota; kingdom Metazoa; phylum Arthropoda; class Insecta; order Orthoptera; family Acrididae; genus Schistocerca; species Schistocerca americana. The sequence continues at coordinate 215,859,735 of NC_060120.1, forward strand.
TATCAGGTGTTCCCCAGGGAAGCGTCCTGGGACCTCTGCTGTTCCTGATCTATATAAATAACCTGGCTAACAATTTGAGCAGTCCTCTTAGGTTGTTCGCAGAAGATGCTGCAATTTGCCGTCTAGTAAGGTCATCCGAAGACCAGTATCAGTTGCAAAGCGATTTAGAAAAGATTGCTGTATTGTGTGGCAGGTGGCAGTTGACGCTAAATAACGAAAAGTGTGAAGTGATCCACATGAGTTCCAAAAGAAATCCGTTGGTATTCGACTACTCGATAAATAGTACAATTCTCAAGGCTGTCAATTCAACTAAGTACCTGGGTGTTAAAATTACGAACAAATTCAGTTGGAAAGACCACATGGATAATATTGTGGGGAAGGCGAGCCAAAGGATGCGTTTCATTGGTAGGACACTTAGAAGATGCAACAAGTCCACTAAAGAGACAGCTTACACTACACTCGTTCGTCCTCTGTTAGAATACTGCTGCAGGGTGTGGTATCCTTACCAGGTGGGATTGACGGAGGACATCGAAAGGGTGCAAAATAGGGCAGCTCGTTTTGTATTATCACGTAGTAGGGGAGAGAGTGTGGCAGATATGATACGCGAGTTGGGATGGAAGTCATTAAAGTAAAGACGTTTTTCGTCGCGGCGAGATCTATTTACGAAATTTCAGTTACCAATTTTCTCTTCCGAATGCGAAAATATTTTGTTGAGCCCAGCCTACTTAGGTAGTAATGATCATCAAAATAAAATAAGAGAAATCAGAGCTCGAACAGTAAGGTTTAGGTGTTCGTTTTTGCCGCGCGCTGTTCGGGAGTGGAATGGTAGAGAGATAATATGATAGTGGTTCGATGAACCCTCTGCCAAGCACTTAAATGTGAATTGCAGAGTAGTCATGTAGATGTAGATGTAGATGTAATGAACAATTGCTCATAGCTCTTAAGCTATTCATTTTAGAACAAATGTTTACTGGACATTTTTTCTTGTTTTGGTCCATACTACTTCCCAAAATATGGAAAGCGAAGAGCTTGCAGTAGAAGATTCTTCACAATGTCGAAGATGAAAAATTGCTCGTAGCTCTTAAGGTAAGCTTTCTCTAGTGTCGTGTACTTTCAACTATAAGCGTTTTCGCCTTTAATTATGATACACTCTGTGTAGAGAACAACAGCGGTCCTATCGCTCTTCCATGGAGCACTCCTGACGATTCCGTTGTCGCTGTTGAGTACTCGCAGTCGATGACAAACATGCTGTGATCTGTAACTTAACAAGCCATCGAGCCACTCACATAACTGTGAACTTATTCCATACGCTCGTACCTTCATTAATAGCCTGCAGTGGGGCACCGTGTCAAAAGCTTTCCGGAAATCTAGCAATATGAAATCTACCTGCTGCCCTTCATCCATAGTTCACTGTATACACTACTGGCCATTAAATCTGCTACACCAAGAAGAAATGCAGATGATAAACGGGTATTCATTGGACAAATATATTATACTAGAACTGACATGTGATTACATTTTCACGCAGTTTGGGTGCATAGATCTTGAGAAATCAGTACCCAGAACAAACACCTCTGGCCGTAATAACGGCCTTGATACCCGTGGTCTTGGATGGCGTGTACACGTACAGCTGCTCCCCATGCAGTTTCAACACGATACCACAGTTCATCAAGAGTAGTGACTGGCGTATTGTGGCGAGCCAGTTGCTCGGCCACCATTGACCAGACGTTTTTAATTGGTGAGAGATCTGTAGATTGTGCTGGCCACGGCAGCACTCGAACATTTTCTGTATCCAGAAAGGCCCGTACAGGACCTGCAACATGCGGTCGTGCATTATCCTGCTAAAATGTAGGGTTTTGCAGGGATCGAATGAAGGGTAGAGCCACGGGTCGTAACACATCTGAAATGTAACGCCCACTGTTCAAAGTGCTGTCAATGTGAACAAGAGGTGACGGAGACGTGTAACCAATGGTACCCCATACCATCACGCCGGGTGATAAGCCAGTGTGGCATGGCGAATACACGCTTCCAATGTGCGTTCACAGCGATGTCGCCAAACACGGATGCTACCATCAAGATGCTGTAAACAGAACCTGGATCCATCCGAAAAAAATGACGTTTTGCCATTCGTGCACCCAGGTTCGTCGTTGAGTACACTATCGCAGGCGCTCCTGTCTGTGACGCAGCGTCAAGGGTAACGGCAGCCACGGTCTCCGAGCTGATAGTTCATGCTGCTGAAAACGTTGTCGAACTGTTGGTGCAGATGGTTGTTGTCTTGCAGACGCCGCCATCTGTTGACTCAGGGATAGAGACGTGGCTGCACAACCCGTTACAGCCATGCGGATAAGATGCTTGTCATGTCGACTGCTAGTGATACGAGACCCTTGGGATCCAGCACGGCGTTGCGTATTACCCGCCTGAACCCAGTGATTCCATCTTCTGCTAACAGTCATTGGATTTCGACCAACGCGAGCAGCAATGTCGCGATACGATATACCGCAATCGCGATAGGCTACAAACCGACCTTTATCAAAATCGGAAACGTGACGGTACGCATTTCTCCTCCTTACACGAGGCATCACAACAACGTTTCACTAGGCAACGTCTATCAACTGCTGTTTGTGTTTGAGAAATCGGTTGGAAACTTTCCTAATGTCAGCACGTTGTCGGTGTCGCCACCGGCGCCAACCTTGTGTGAATGCTCTGAAAAGCTAATCATTTGCATATCACAGTATCTTCTTCCAGTCGGTTAAATTTCGCGTCTGTAGCACGTCATCTTCGTGGTGTAGCAATTTTAATGGCAAGTAGTGTATTACAAGGTGTGAAGTAAACACCGGTCGAAGCCCAGAAATTTTAATAGTATTATACCCATGAGGGTATCAGGCTGGCCACTGGTGCCTTCCGTACCAGTCCCATCCCCAGCCTGTGTGCTGAGGCAGGGGAACCGCCGCTCGCCATCCGGCGGAAACTCCTCATGGTGCGACGGGTGTGTCAATTCCTTGCCTGTCCTACTCCCCTGCGTACCCTACCGTTGCCCGACCGCCTATGGAACGTCTCTCTGTTCCAGTCGTCCCAGGGCAACGAGACCATTTGGGTTTCGTGCCAAGCATTTGTTAGAGTCCCTTAGTGTGGAGCGTGGGTGGCACCCCAACTCCAGGGTTTTACCCGCCTGCCTCCCTGATTGCTCCAGAGGCCCAGCGTCCCTTTAGACCGGCGGAGCTGCACTCCTGCGTTTGTTTTTACCTCCTTATTTTACGATATTTTAAACCAGCATCCCGACCATGTACCAGTATTTACGGATGGCTCTAAACAGGGGGACTCTGTTGGTTGTGCTGTTGTTTTCTCCGATCGAGTCGTCAAGTAGATGCTTCCTGCGGCGTTTACCATCTTTGATGCCGAATTGTTTGCGATCTTGCGGGCATTGGAGCAGATGAGATGTGTTCCCAGTCTTAAGTTTCTCATCTTTTCTGACTCCCTGAGTGCCCTTCAGACCATGCAACACTTGTACCCAGCGGATACGGTCGTCCAGAACATCCATGATGCCCTACTGCACCTGCAACGGCAGGGGACGGAGGTTTCTTTCTGCTGGGTGCCGGGGCACATGGGTATTAGGGGAAACGAACTGGCGGATGTGGCTGCCAAAGATGCATGCTCCCTCCCTCACGTTGTTGAATGTGCCGTCCCCCTCCGTGCTGTTACCACCCTCCTGCGTTTTCGTGTTATGCGTCAGTGGGAAGAGGAATGGCTGGCAGTCGGTGAAAATAAACTTCGTCTGGTCAAGGGCACTACGCGGCCATGGCGTACATCCTACCAGTCATGCAGGCGGGATGAGGTTCTCCTCACTCGCCTCCGCATCGGGCACAGTCCCTTAACGGATGGTTTTTTACTCCGGCGGGAGGACCCCTCAATCTGCAGTGCTTGTGGCGTCCAGATTACTCTCCGCCACATTTTACTTGACTGTCTTTTATTCTCTGACCAGAGGGCGGTGGTTTCTTTACCACCGGATTTGCCCTCTATTTTGCAAGACGACCCAACGACTGTGGTTAAGGTCTTACGGTTTTGTGTCCTGTCAAATTTGTTATCTCGGATTTTAGGGAGAGGGTTTTAATGTGCTGCTGGGTGACTGGCTCACCCAGGTTTTAGGTCAGAGGTTCACCAGTCACGATTACGTACTTGTTTCACTTCGATTTCTGTTCTCTTTTCCTCGTGCTTCCTTTCCTTTTTTAGTGCGTTTCTTCTCCTCTTGTTTTGCCTCTGTATGTGAGGATTTGGAACTGCGTCAGGTCTTTGTCTTTTAGCCGTTCTCCTTGTTCGCTGTCAGTCTTCGTCCCTTCTCCGTATGTGTTACTGTTTCTATGCGTTTGGGCGCTGATGACCACGCTGTTTAGCGCCCGAAAACCTCAAACCACACACACACACACACACACACACACACACACACACACACACGAGGCAGCGCCGGTCAACTGCTGTTTGTGTATGAGAAATCGGTTGGAAACTTTCCTCATGTCAGCACGTTGTAGGTGTCGCCACCGGCGCCAACCTTGTGCGAATGCTCTGAAAAGCTAATCATTTGCGTATCACAGTATCTTCTTCCTGTCGGTTAAATTCCTCGTCTGTAGCACGTCATCTTCGTGGTGTAGCAATTTTAATGGCCAGTAGTGTATCACGAGAGAAAAGGGCAAGTTGAGTTTCGCACGAACGATGCTTTCTACAACCATGCTGATTCGAGGCTTCTCAGTCTGAGGAAAGGTTAATATATTCTGAGAATATGTTCAGGGAATCTGCAGCAAAAAGAAGTTTCGTTTCGTTTCCTCCTACTCTCGCTTCACTTTTTTTCTGCCGGGCAGAACGACGAAACGTGTGCCAGGATCTCGAGGCTGTGCTTGTAGCCGAGGCTGGTGGCGTTAGAGGGCAGGGGACGATGACACAGCGGCCGGATGCCGCCGCCATTACCGTGTTACCGCGGCCAGGCCCGTCTCCACTCCGCTCCTCTCCGGATGTGACTGTGTGTTTTATGCGGCCACATGTGGCTGCTGCAGGCGCAAAACAGCCGCCGGTGACGTCTCCGGGCAGGCCGCCACCTTGACCCCGATGCAAAACGACGTCCACGCCCAACCGCCGCCTCCAGTTCAACTCTTGTCGGTGCCCGGCATCGTGAGCATGTGCACGAAAGCTGGCCGTCTGGACAGGTTTCGGATTACGTCGTTAGTGTGGTACACCTTCCAACAGGATGAGCTATTTGATACAGAAAATACTGGACCATTTGACAAGAGCAAGCGTCGGAATAAATTCTAAACATACATGATCTATATACCAATTAACCTCCGATTGGCTGTTAAAAATAAACAAAAGCAAACAGCTTCATGACGCTGGCGTGATTGGGAAAGGATGTTCTGAAGGTCAAGTGACATCAGTTAGCTTCTAACAAGGGAACCTCCCCATCGCACCCCCCTCAGATTTAATTATAAGTTGGCACAGTGGGTTGGCCTTGAAAAACTGAACACAGATCAATTGAGAAAACAGGAAGAAGTTGTGTGGAACTATGAAAAAAATAAGCAAAATATACAAACTGAGTAGTCCATGCGAAACATAGGCAACATCAAGGAAAGAGTGAGCTGAGGAGCGTCGTGTTCCCTTGGTTAGCGTGAGCAGCTGTAGAATGAGAGGTCCTTGGTTCAAGTCTTCCCTCGAGTAAAAAGCTTAACTTTTTATTTCCAGACAGTTATCAAAGTTCAGATACTCACACATAATCAACTTCGCTCTCCAAAATTCCAGGACATGTTCAGATTTGCTTGGAGATATGCAGGATTTCGCGATCTACACACGGAAAAATTTGAAAACGTTAAAAACATATGTTTTGACAGAGCACAGGGAAAACTGTGCGACTGTGAAACTGTTGCATTCATTTGTTGCAGTTTATGTGACAAACTCTTTTGGGAGTGATTATCACATCCACAAGAAATCCTAAATCGGGCAAGGTAGAAGAATCTTTTTACCCATTCGCCAAGTGTACAAGTTAGATCGGTCGACATCATATTCCTGTCATGTGACGCACATGCCGTCACCAGTGTCGTATAGAATATATCAGACGTGTTTTCCTGTGGAGGAATCGGTTGAGCTATGACCTTGCGATCAAATGTTTTCGTTTCCCATTGTAGAGGCACGTCCTTTCGTCTACTAATCGCCCGGTTTTGCGATGCGGTCGCAAAACACAGACACTAAACTTATTACAGCGAACAGAGACGTCAATGAACGAACGGACAGATCATAACTTTGCGAAAATAACGGATGTAAAGTTTTCACTTGATGGGACACTTGAACTCAGGACCTCTCGTTCCGCAGCTGCTCGCGCTAACCACGGGAACACGGCAATCTTGACCGCACATTCTCCTTAATGTTGCATATCTTGCGCATGCACTACTCAGTTTGTATATTTTGCTTATTTTTTTCATAGTTCCACACAGCTTCTTCCTGTTTTCTCGATTGATCTGTGTTCAGTTTTTCAAGGCCTATCCACTGTGCCAACTTATAAGTAAATCTGAGGGGGGTGCGATGGGGAGATTCCCTTGTAAGCCGCCCTCCGAGAAAATTACAAGTGCTCGTCATCCACATGAGTGCTAAAAGGAAATCGTTAAACTTCGGTTACACGATAAATCAGCCAAGTCTATAGGCCGTAAATTCAACTAAATATCTAAGAATTACAATTACGAACAACTGAAATTGGAAAGAACAAGTGGTTCAAATGGCTCTGAGCACTATGGGACTTAACATCTGAGGTCATCAGTCCCTAGAACTTAGAACTGCTTAAACCTAACTAACCTAAGTGCATCACACACATACATGCCCGAGGCGGGATTCGAACCTGCGACCATAGCAGTCGCGCGGTTCTGGACTGAAGCGCCTAGAACCGCTCGACCACCGCGGCCAGCTTGGAAAGAACATATAGAAAATGTTGTAGGGAAGGCTAACCAAAGACTGCGTTTTATTGGCAGGACGTATAAAAAATGTAACAGATCTAGTTATGAGACTGCCTACGCTACGCTTATCTGTATTCGTTTTGAATACTGCTGGGTGGAGTGGGATCCTTACCAGATAGGATTGACGGGATACATCGAAAAAGTTCAAAGCAGGGCAGCACGTTTTGTATTATCGCGAAATGTGGGAGAGAGTGTCACTAAAATGATACAGGATTTGGGATGGACATCATTAAACAAAGGTGTTTATTATTTGCGGAAAAACCTTCTCACGAATTTCTAATCACCCATTCTCTCCTCCGAATGCAAAAAGATTTTGTTTACGCCGACCTACATAGAGAGAAACAATCTCCATGATAAAGTAAGTGAAATCAGAGCTCATACTGAAGGGTATAGATCTTTCCCCGCCCTGTACGAGATTGGAATAATAGAGAATTGTGAACGTTATTCGATGAATCCTCTGCCAGGAACTTAAATTGGAAATTTGTGGTAAGTTCCCATGGGACCAAACTGCTGAGGTCATCGGTCCCTAGGCTTACACGCTACTTAATCTAACTTAAACCAACTTACGCCAAGGACAACACACACATCCATGCCCGAGGAAGGACTCGAACCTCAGACGGACGGAGTCACGCGAATCGTGGCAAGACGTCCTAGACCGTGCGGCCCAGACACTTAAATCTCATTTGCAGTGTATCCAAATAGATGTAAACTGATTGACAGTGATTTTATAGCCTGAAATGTACCCACAGAAAATGGATCTGACCAAAGGATAACGCTATATGACCTTTTCAATAACTATAGGAGACGGCAAGCCCACGAAAAGCGTAGCAGAAAAGGGGAAGTTAGTCGTAAGTAACGGTTGTACATTAAACACGTGCGTATGATAGTTGAGCACTTACAGCCCAACCACCAAGAGTTAAAAATCGCATTTCGTAAGTCCAGTTTGTGGAAAGAACATATGTGTTTGTCCTCTGTTACAGGCGGTGTACAAAAAATTTGACAGCACCACAAACACAGCACATTTCCATGCCTAAGGAGAACACGAATCGAAACTTCTGTTTGCTGCAGAATCCTTGAAACTATTCTCAGTTAGAATATAATAAACTTTCTTGAGACTGAGAACGTTATGTCCACGAATCAGCATGGGTTTAGAATGCATCACTCGTGCGAACCTCGCCTTGCCCTTTTCTCACATGAAATTCTCCGAACTATGGGTGAAGGGCAACAGCCAGGTTCCATATTTCTAGATTTCCGGAAAACATTTGACACCGTGCCCTATTGCTGGCTGTTAACGAAGGTACGAGCGTATGAGTAAGACAATAGTTGGCCTTTAAAAAAAAAAAAATGGCTTCCAGTCGGCTAGGAATGGGTGGATACAGGTCTTGTATGGTTTTCAAGGAAATCTTATACCATTCCTCCTGCAAAATACTGACAATGATGGAGTCGGTTAGCTATCACGCAGCCTTCTATCCAAAGTAGACCACAAACGTTCAATAATGTTGAGATCTGGTAACTGAGTTGGCTGGGGGAGGAGCGACAGTTCACCGTCGTGCTCATGAAACGAGTCCTGGACGGTGAGAGCTGCGTGAACAGGGTCGTGTCCCTTGGAACACAGCACCACCACTGGGGAACAAACACTGCACCACTCAATGATCCTGATCGGCCAGAATAGTCACTTAATTCTTGGCAGTAATGCGTCCTTGCACAGTTACCACGGACTGCCCAAATTATCGCCGAACCCACGCAACTTTTCACTCTTGTGGCGTAACACTCGGCTAGAGGTTTGGAAACAGTGTGAAAGGAGACATGCGACCAAATGACGTTCTTCCATAGCTCCAGATTTTATACCTTCGTGCAACGCCCCAAGGACAGAAAACACCTATTAACAATCTTTGTGGAAACTTAAAGCAGGGAAGTGAGTCATCTTGACAGTGACGGGAACTACTGACGATAAAATCTACAAAGGTAATAATTTGATTAACACCTATATCATTCAAATACTGAGAATAGCATACGAAAAGGAGAGATAAAAGGAAAGGATATCATGGATTCTTTATCAAACATCTATAGAAAAAATTCAAAATCATATGAACGAAGGTTAAATCCAAGAAGGTAATTCAGTCAAAGATCACATTTACCATGAAAGAGAGTTGTAGCTGCATCGAAAAGGAAATTCAATGCGACTACAATGCAACTCGGATATGGAAATGTTCAGTAAGTTGCTCTTGAGTCGCTCTAGAGTACTTTTGCGATAGTTGTCTGGATGCAAACGCAATTAGATTGTTTCAGTTTGGAAGTTTGATAATTTGCGATATAGAGATTGAAGTATTTCTCAGTCATTAGACTGAAGAAAGTTAATCTTTACCATTCTCAATGCGACCGTATAGTAAGACGAACGTTGGACTTCAGTTGAGTGATATTGGTTTATCGGACTTAGCCTTCGTACTGATGAACAGTTACAAACCTTGAGAGCAATGGATCAACGACAGAAAAACAATCCATAGTCTTGAGTAGGACACAGTAAAACGAAGACACGAAGAAAGACAAGTACGCCAATTAGTTAAAAGTTGTCGTCAGTATCACGATTACTGAACTGAACAGAAGTTAATCTTAAATGACATATCAGTGTGCGTGTGTTGTAGGGACAAACAATTAATTGCAGAAAGAACATTAAAATCCGATTCAAAAGGTAAATCTTAAATGTCGCCTGACTCATTAAATGGACAATACAATGTGTATTGTCAGACGTTGTGGTCTCCTGACCTTCATTGCTTACATATTCTGCCCTCAAAATCATATTCCACACATCAAGACGCTTCATTCGAACCCAAACTCGATAAGATAAAGTCAATGTTGTATGAATTCATGTAAACGATATGCAAATAATTAGTAAATTGCAAGTGCACACCGAGATTGAAATACTCGAGGCTGGCGTACACACACACAATCAAGACACGACAGTCACAGGGGCTTTTAGTTCGGGAGAGGCAAACCACACGCCGGGGGGCTGGACCCTTCAGAGGATGAGTCAACCTATCTACGTCGGCCGGCAACCGCCCTTATAGCAGACAGCATCTGCCCGAGTGAAAGGGAGAATGACCCTGGGTTCGGCTTAAAAATAAATTCCGCTACATTGTGTGGGAGCGCCCAGCCTATGCATTCTTTACAAACATAGCACGCAGTTTCAGAGGTTTTCACAGGGGGACAGCAAATGCCAAACGCCGATGCTACAGATTTCTAGATTGGTCGCCATAAACGAAACGTCATTCTCCCGTTTTAGAAGGGCAATGCTGATTGGCAGACGATATTCTTGACGCTTTGAGCTTAAGAAGCAATGGAAGAGACTGAAAGATATACCCCTTAATGTCTGGCGTGGAGAGGGGCCGTTCTGTTGTCCCTCTTGGAGCGAGAACTCGTAACGAGAGTGTGTGCGCTTGTACGTGTACTCAAAGAGCGAGGAACAAGTCTCTGCTCAGTACTTCACTGGGAGAGCACCTCTGTCGAGAGCGAATCAGAGTGTGACTCTGTATTGGGTCCTTACAATTAAGCATTGTTCACTGTGTTGGCCGCCACACTTATCGTGTGGTGTGAATGGATAGAGTTATAGTTAAACGCCTGCAACCGAATTTTTGAGTGGCATCGCGGTGGACTGGTTATCTGACTGGTGTACCACGCCAGTAGTTAGACTAGGGGCGAATAGGAGTCCTTGACTTCATCAAGGCGTAGAGAGAGTTTGATTGTCGAAGGTCAATCCAGATAGAACGAGAGTTATCTTATTTGTCATCAGCGAGCGACGCAGACAGCAATCATCGCAGCTTATGGTATTGTGCGCTACAGCTCTTGCGAGCCCCATAGTTCCTCCATGACAGTACACTTCACTGCGTTTCACATGCGACAGCCTTGACCATACCTAGCAACATTCTAATGGATAACTATTCAAGTTGAGTAGGCACAGATCTCAGCCATCCTGCCAAGTCAATAACCATCTTAAACTTTGTATAGAAATTTCATTAGCGAATCCTATCCTTAGGAGGTAACTTAACGTTCTGAAAAGAACCCAGAAATAACTTGTTCAGTTCATAACTAAAAGTGCCATTGTGATGTCTCAGAATTTTTGCAAAATAAGTAATAATTTTCGTTAGTTTCATGTTTTTCTTACACTAACAAGCACTACTCCAGTACCCAAGTATCCCACTAGTTACATAAGGAATTTTGTGAATTTTTGTGTCATTTCCTTACAGTGGACGACTCCAGAAGATATTTATTACTGAAGGTTTTTCAGGCATTTCTCTCTAGAACGTTAGGAGCGTCTGTCTGACTTCTGTAGTAGTGTGGGGGTGGAAATTGCATCTAGCAGGAGCCACAGGGAAAGGGCACATCTTAGATTAATCCATTGTTCAGAATGACAGAATAGCACCCACACGCTCACAGTATTAATGCAAGTTGATTGACTCTTTAAACATATAAAGTGACTAAGTGAGTACATGAATAATGGACAGTGAAGAGTGATTAGTTTAAACCAGTATTACGGCGTATTAAAAAAAAAACATTTACTTCAAGACAAGTTATCTCTGGAGTTACATAGGACCGTTGTTAATGACTGGACGTAGCAGCCGAACAGTAGACAGCAAAATTTCATCCTCGCTATGTATGATGTGAAAAACGACCGTACTGATGAAATAAAAATCAAGATTTTATTTCATCACGGAACTAACCGGGCATAAAATAAAAATAAACGATTGCAGTTTACCAGTTCACACAAGCTGAGAATACTTTTGCGGACAGATAACAGAATATTTCCAAACGACTCGGGGAGTTGTGTTCTTACGAGAGTTACAGGTGCTGTTCCGCGTCACGCCGACGGGGACGAACATCTACGAGTCGCGTCTCCTCCCGGCGGGTGAAGAAAGAGGGAAGGGATGTCACATTCGGCACCACGTTTTCCTATTATGCGTATTTTGTGATGAGGAGTTCCGGCTCGCCCTGTAGGTCTCAGCTTATGGAGCTCCTTTCGTATTGTTTTAGTTCTGAAACCAGTGTGACATTGAGTTCCACAGTGACTTTTACAGCCACCATCCTCTTGCTTTTCGTTACAGTCCTGTGATCGTCTGCCAATATCACTCAACACATACGTTCGTCCGTGCTGCGACTTAGTAGGAGATGTTTTTCCCCTTTCCCCGTATGCGGTATAAATCTTCGGTACGATGCCTCTTGAAGCACCGAACACTTCGACTACCTTCGTTACGAAAGTACCCACCATGCAAGCACCAACAATTTTACTTAGTTGCAACGTAATACACTGACATGTAGAAAGAATGCTGTTTTCACTACGACTGATATTTACCATGTACTGAGGACATTGAACCGAGCCATTCGTGGTCTATTTTATTTTATTTATATGTTTTTTTGTGGTTGCTGTGGTCTTCAGTACTGAGACTGGGTTGATGCAGCTCTCCATGCTACTCTATCCTGTGCAAGCCTCTTCATCTCCCAATACCTACTGCAGCCTACATCCTTCTAAATCTGCTTAGTGTGTTCATCTCTTGGTCTCCCTCTACGATTTTTACCCTCCATGCTGCCCTCCAGTACAAAATTGGTGATCCCTTGATGCCTCAGAACATGTTCTACCAACCGATCCCTTCTTCTGGTCACGTTATGCCACAAATTCCTCTTCTCCCCAATTCTATTCGATACCTCCTCATTAGTTATTTGATCTACCCATCTAATCTTCAGCATTCTTCTGTAGCACCACATTTCGAAAGCTTCTATTCTCTTCTTCTCCGAACCATTTATCGTCCATGTTTCACTTCCATACATGGGTACACTCCATACAAATAATTTCAGAAACGACTTCCTGACACTTAAATTAATACTCGATGTTAACAAATTTCTCTTCTTCAGAAACGCTTTCCTTGTCACTGCCAGTCTACATTTTATATCCTCTCTACTTCGACCATCATCAGTTATTTTGCTCCCCAAATAACAAAACTCCTTTACTACTTTAAGTGTCTCATTTCCTAATCTAATTCCCTCAGAATCACCCGATATAATTCGACTACATTCCATTATCCTCGTTTTGCTTTTGTTGATGTTCATCTTATACCCTCCTTTCAAGACACTGTCCATTCCGTTCAACTGCTCTTCCAAGTTCTTTGCTGTATCTGTCATCGACGAACCTCAAAGTTTTTATTTCTTCTCCATGGATTTTAATACCTACTCCGAATTTTTCTTTTGTTTCGTTTACTGCTTGCTCAATATACAGATTGAATAGCAACGGGGAGAGGCTACAACCCTGTCTCACTCCCTTCCCAACCACCGCTTCCCTTTCATGTCCCTCGACTTTTATAACTGCCATCTGGTTTCTGTACAAATTGTAAATAGCCTTTCGCTCCCTGTATTTTACCCCTGCCACCTTCAGAATTTCAGAGAGAGTATTCCAGTCAACATTGTCAAATGCTTTCTCTAAGTCTACAAATGGGAGAAACGTAGGTTTGCTTTTCCTTAGTCTAATTTCTAAGATAAGCCGTAGGGTCAGTATTGCCTCACGTGTTCCAACATTTCTACGGAATCCAAACTGATCTTCCCCGAGGTCAGCTTCTGCTAGATTTTTCATTCGTCTGTAAAGAATTCGCGTTAGTATTTTGCAGCTGTGACTTATTAAACTGATAGTTCGGTAATTTTCATACCTGTCAACACCTGCTTTCTTTCAGATTGGAATTATTATATTCTTCTTGAAGTCTGAGGGAATTTCGCCAGTCTCATACATCTTGCTCACCAGATGGTAGAGTTTTGTCAGGACTGGCTCTCCCAAGGCTGTCAGTAGTTCTAATGGAATGTTGTCTACTCCCGGGGCCTTGTTTCGACTTAGGTCTTTCAGTGCTCTGTCAAACTCTTCACGCAGTATCATATCCCCATTTCATCTTCATCTACCTCCTGTTTATTTAGTATTAATTTATTGGGTCACCAGTCTTCTGACTGGTTTGATGCGGCCCGCCACGAATTTCTCTCCTGTGCCAACCTCCTCATCTCAGAGTAGCACTTGTAACCTACGGCCTCAATCAGTTATTGGATGTATGCCAATCTCTGTCTTCCTCTACAGTTTCCACCCTTTACAGTTCCCTCTAGTACCACGGAAGTTATTCCCTGGTGTCTTAACAGACGTCCTATTATCCTATCCGTTCTTCTTCTAGGTGCTTTCCATGCATCCTTTTTCTCTTTGAGTCTGTGCAGAACCTCCCCATTCCTTACCTTATCAGCCCACATAATTTTCAACGTTCTTCTCTAAATATTTAAAATATTTATTTGGCACCACAAACGGTCCTCAGGCCACAGTCACTAAAACAATGAAATTTTTGATAGGCGACATGTAACCACAAACCTGGGAAACGTCTTTAAAATATTGTGAACAATACTCTAAAACCAGTAAACCGAAAGAAAGGCAGTATAAACGAGTCACAAGACGCCATGATAATTTTTAGCTCATCAGTCATTTCACACTTTGATGCAGTGTAGTTGAAAACTGCATTGGGAGGAAAGATATTACATACTCTTGCATTACGTCCTGCAGAGATGCAACGATCATTTTGGGAACAAAGACTCACTCGGCGTAATCTTATAACGTGCAGAAATCCCAAAACTAGAACACAAAACACAATCGTACTGTATTCTGCAAATGAAATCTTACAAAGACGGTGCACTGCAGCTTAGGGCTAACACAAGACGAATCTGCAAGCATGACATCGCTTCAGTTGCCTGGTTAATACGTCTTTGTGGGATTTCATTAGCCGGACACAGTACAGATGTGTGCTATGTTCAAATTTTGGCCTTACTGCACTTAATAAGATCACGAATTGTGAGCCTATACAAAATGATGGTTATATCACTGCAAGACGTAATGCAAGAGTATATAATATCTTTCCACCCGATGCAGTTTTCATTTACACTGCATTAATATGTGAAATGACTGACCAACCAGAAATTATCATGGGTTCTTGTGACCCGTTTATGATGCCTTTGTTTCAGTTTACTGGTTTTAGTGTGTTTTCCGCAATACTTGAAACAAGTGTCGTTGTCATTATTGATGCAGTTTTCCAGGTTTGTGATTACATTTGAAAATGAAGACTCAGCATGACGAAACTAGTTATGTTACGTTTAAAAAATTTCATTTTTTAATGACTATGGCTTAAAGACCGTTTGTGGTGTCAAATGAACATTTTAAATTTCATTTAGTCACACTCCTCGATGAGAGTTATGTCGAATAAAAAACACTTTTCCCACAGTTCGTGTTTCACTACCATACAATGCTATGCTCCAAAAATACATTCTCAGAAATTCCTTCATCAAATTAATGCCTATGTTCGATACTAGTAGACCTCTCTTGGCCAGGAATGTCCTTTCTGCCAGTGGTAATCTGCTTTTTATGTCCACCTTGCTCCGTCTGTCATGGGTTATGTTGCTGACTAGGCAGCAGAATTCCTTAACTTCATCTACCGGGTGATCAAAAAGTCAGTATAAATTTGAAAACTTAATAAACCACGGAATAATGTAGATAGAGAGGTAAAAATTGACACACATGCTTGGAATGACGTGGGGTTTTATTAGAAGCAAAGGAAAAAAACAAAGTTCACAAAATGTCCGACAGATGGCGCTGGACAGCAAAATGTCAGTCACTGCGCATGACAATCGTGTATAAAAGGAGCTGTAATGAGAGAGAGATTCAGATGCGCCAGCAGTCGCAGCATGTTGACGTTACCTGAAAAGGCGCTTTTAGTAAAGCTGTATTATCAGAATTGGGAATGTGCTAGTCCAGCGTTACGGTCCTATCGCCATAGGAAGGGGATTCGAACGGGTAAAGGTCCGTTGGCAAATGCAGCTGTGGCGAGAATGATGTCGAAGTTTGAAGCCACGGGTTGTTTAGACGATAGACCCAGTAGTGGCCGACCGAGCACAAGGCGTAATGCTGCTGAGATAGTTCAGGAAGAAATGGAGACTGTAGCCAGTTCGTCTATGCACGGGGAAGTCAGCGCTCGTGCAGTCGCACGTCGCATCGGCATTCCATACACTACTGTTTGGCTGGCACTGAGGCGTACCCTCCGATGCTATCCGTACAAAATCCATCGGCATCATGAACTGTTACTTGGCGATTTAGTGAAGCGGTGGGCATTTGCGTTGTGGGCGTTTCAAAAGATGGCGGAAGATGACGTTTGGTTGAGTAACGTGTTGTGGACCGACGAAGCTTATTTCACGCTCCGAGGGTCTGTCAACACCGACAATTGCAGAATTTGGGCTACCGAAAATCCTAGAACTATCGTGGAAACTCCATTGCACCACGAGAAAGTCACGGTATGGGTTGGATTTACCACGTCTACCGTTATCGGGCCTTTTTTCTTCGCGGAAATGCGTGATTCTGGTTTTGTAACTGCTACCGTGACGGGTGAGAAGTACGCCGATATGTTACAGAATCGCATCACCCCCAGCTCCCCAGCCTGGCTGATAAACACCTGCTGGAACGTACGATGTTTATGCAGGATGGCGCTTCACCCCATATTGCTAGACGCGTGAAAGATCTCTTGCGTGCGTCGTTTGGTGATGATCGTGTGCTCAGCCGCCACTTTCGTCGTGCTTGCCCTCCCAGGTCCCCAGACCTCAGTCCGTGCGATTATTGGCTTTGAGGTTACCTGAAGTCACAAGTGTATTGTGATCGACCGGCACCTTTAGGTATGCTGAAAGACAACATCCGACGCCAATGCCTCACCATAGCTCTGGACATGCTTTACAGTGCTCTTCGCATTATTGCTCGACTACAGCTATTGTTGAGGAATGATGGTGGACATATTGAGCATTTCCTGTAAAGAACATCATCTTTCCTTTGTCTTACTTTTTTATGCTAATTATTGATATTCTGATCAGATGAAGCGCCATCTGTCGGACATTTTTTGAACCTTTGTATTTTTTTTTGGTTCTAGTAAAACCCCATATCATTCCAAGCATGTGTGTCGATTTGTACCTATCTACATTATTCCGTGATTTATTTAGTTTTCAAGTTTATACTGAGTTTTTGATCACCCGGTACTTCGTGCCCATCAATTATCAACTTAAGTTTCTCGATGTTCTCATTTCTGCTACTTCATACTACCTTTCTTTTTCTTCGATTTACGCTCAAACCGTATCATCATTAGACTGTTCATTTTTATTGGTCCCTTCTTCCTCCGTTTCATTTATGTTACGGTTATAATCACAGTTTTCGATTATGTTCTCTGATTCACTAATTTCCTGTGTATCCTAGCAATTCCCAACAAACGTTACTCGCTGAGCAGTACTCCATTTCGAACGTATACGCGTTAAGCCCAATTTTCCTTGCCATAACTCCCAACTGGTAATACAAGTTGACTGTAAACTCTCATTCTCAGATACATCGGAACCCTTGTTTCGAAAACCCTTTTTACTTTGTCAAAAGAACTACAGGCCACTTTTATTCTTCTATTTATGTGTTTCCTTGTTCATCATGCCAATACTTTCGTATAAAGAACTCTTCATCTATTTCTATGGATTTATTGATAGTGTCAGTTATTTTCTTTGTGATAAAATAGTTATATAGGGTGGGAAAAATAAAACTCTCCCTGGTAGTACTTAATACACCTAAAGATAGGCAACACAACAAACATCATCCGCTCCCGCTGCGGATGTAGTAACTTAGTTTACCTATCTTTCGGTGCATGAGGTACTATCTGGGACAATTTTATTTTGCCCATACTGTACATTATTTTAGTTCTATTCTAATTAGTTCTGTTCTAATTTCAGTGCTTAGCTACGTAACTGTTCCATTGTATTCTTACATTACTTTTACAATTTGTTTCCATTGGCGGAAAACGTAGCAGTGTCGTCAGAAAACAGAGATCGTGCACATATTCTTTCAATGGTTTCTCAGTTTAATGATCTGAAAACTTCCTGTATAATTTTGGGGGATATGGAATGTCCTTCAGTGATTACTCTTCCAGTTATGAATTTCTCACCATCCGAACGAATTTTAATGAAAATTGTACCTCTGAAATCTTCAATCTAATAAGACAATGCCTTATTTCTTGTCAGGCTTCTGTATACATTTACTTGAAGTAAGATAAAAGGTATTCAATGTCTGGGTGTCCCAGACAGAAAGGTAATTCAAATTATTCTTATGTTACTAGTGTCTGTACAGAATATGCAAATAATTTATTGTAATATATCTTATTCTGTAGTAAGTTTTTCCTTTTGCCTGAATAAAATCGACTATTCTTTTTATTTTTACAGTGTAGTTTGGGATCGTTAGAGTGAATATTATTTTTTATTTTGTGGAAAGTAGCCCACTAGGTCCATTGTTTTTCGTGTACTGTGTCTCTTTTCTTGTAATGAACAATAATTAAAGTGTTGTTACATTTTCGGTGAATTGTCATCTTTCGAAAACATGGTGTTATTATTACATCATTATTTCAAAGAAATCAGTTTTCTGGGAACTGTAATTTAGTTAGTACTGTTTATATACTACTACCACTGTCATATAACAATGACTATGCAACTAAAAGTTATTTTTTTCTAGCTTTTTAGAGTGTCTGTTCTGGTGCTGTACAGATCTATCTATTGAAAGCAGCCATTAGGTTAAAAAGCATGGAGGGTTGATTGAGTTGGGATTTCACATTTTGCGTAATCACATTTATCGAAAACTAATTAAAATCTAACGTGACCGTAATCCAACACAATAAAATTGATAAGGAAGTGTTAACTTAATAAACAGCCAAGCTCCAGTCACAACAGTGATTATTTAAAAATATTAATTCTGTAGTTATTTCAATAAGTTCATAACTAACACTCTGTTAAGAAACATTGATCTCTAATTATTCAATAGCTTTGCAAGTAACAGTCAATTAAGACAGCTTTGGGCAAGATACTATTCAGTTAACCAAACAGGTTTGCCAGCAACACGTAATTCAGAAAACAATTACGCTTTTAGTTATGTAAAATAGCTTGGCGCATAATAATTAAGAAAGGAGCCAAAATATCCTACAGTTATTCCAGAAACGACTACCTGAGAAACAGTTACGCTTTAGTTTTTTTTTAAATAGGCCGGCAGATATCACTTAATTGGAAAAGGTTAACTTAAATCAGCGAATATTAAAAGTACGAGTATGAGCAACAGGAAAAGGCATTCATCATATAGTTCCCTTCAGTAGGACAATTAAGAAAACATAAGGAATGTAATTGTTTCGTGACGTTAAGGTTACCATAAGAACCTATCTTACCAATATGTCCAACTAAGATAAGCAAACACTATTCTAACAGATACAGTACATTTATATTACTGTAAGGACATAAATAAAGTTAGCTTCCCCTGTCCAGTGTGTGCTCCACTGGTGTAGCCCTCGTTCCCACATGTGGCAGACATTTAGCACATCGATTCATTCAAGTGATGTGTGTACAAAAGAATCAAACCTGTAACAAACTACAACTAATAACCGGCAGTCACTTTTCTTACTATCAAGACCGTTCAGTACTTCGCATGTTCACTGCAAATGTGCCACAGTGTATATACCAGCACACATCCGAGTAACTGAGTGTCAATTATGGGAGCCGAACGCATGTACAGATGTCAGACTCAATAGAAACACTGAATGTGCTTCAAACGCAAGAACACAGATTGCCAGGGGACCGAATAAAGGTAGTTGTCATCCACGGCAGAACCCAGCAAATATAACAGTACATGTTAACACGTATAGCTTGAGCAGCTCGGGTTGATTAACGCGCCACTTATGAGGATTCTTCTGTACCACAGACCCACCAAAGTATTGGCATGGATATATAGATTGCCAACAATCAAATTTAATACAACTCGACAGTCAAGTTGTTGGCAGAACAGTCAGCTGCCTAATCATGGGGCCCACTCGTCCTTGCTCCGTACTCTCCCTACTTCCACCTCACTGCCTCACAGTAGAATAGTCCGTGTGCTGACGATTTGGTTAACGCCAGGTGGCCGAAGTGCTGCCAACTTTGGCAACTAGTTGGAAGAAAGTCAACAATAGCACAGACTTTACTCGGAACTCCACCCTCTGGCGTCATGGGTGGTGGAATGACTGCAAACTTCGGCCACTAGCAACTATTTGGAACAGTGCCAACAATATCCCACTCTTCCCATCACCCAATGGTTCGAATGGCTCTGAGCACTATGGAACTTAACATCTGAGGTAATCAGTCCCCTAGAACTTAGAACTACTTAAACCTAACTAACCTAAGGACATCACACACATTCATGCCCGAGGTAGGATTCGAACCTGCGACGGGAGCGGTCACGCGGTTCCGGACTGAAGCGCTTAGAACCACACGGTCACAGCGGCCGGCTTCCCATCACCCTCTCGTGTCGCAGCAGGTGGCAGCACTGCCAACTTCAGCAGAAAGCTGAAACAGTCCCAACAATATCACACCTTCCCATTCTTCTTCCCGCTCTCCGGCATCACGGACGGCGAAAGTACTGCCAACTTTGGCACCTACTTGGAACAGTGGCAACAACAGCACATCAATCCACTGCTCCATACATCCTCTGGCATCACGGGCCAGATGCACCATATATAAATTGACAGTAGATTCTAAAATTGGCGGGAAATTAAAAAAATCCAAGATGGGAGATTTTCCTATTGGTGAGAAATTCAAAATTCTAATATGGTCACTTCTGCTACCTAGGAAAATTACCCATCGCACACCCTCAGATTTCTTGGTAAAATGGCCCAGTGGATAGCCCATTAAAAACTGAACACAGATCAAGGATGAAAACAGGAAGATAGCGTACCGAACTATGAAAGAAAGCAAAATAGAAACAGTGAACGATCGAAGTTTAACAAGTACAATATTGAGTGAAATTCGACAGCAGTTGCGTCATGGCTAACCCTTTCATGGATAAAAGTCATTTTTATAGATTTTTAAAATATTAAGGTGATAATGGTTTCTTTTTAATCCCATTATTATACTTTCACCGCCCAAATATTTTTTAGTTATCCATTTTTCACAATAAGATGTGGGACACATATGCCCCATGGACCAACATTTTCTGCTGACTGAGTGATTTTGTAATTTTCTTTTTTAGACATAAACAGGCTTTTGCAGGGAATAAAATAACTACAAATTATACATAGCCAGACAAACAAAAAAATAATAGTCGATGCCACCATTTTATAGATCATCTTCCTGTCATATCTTTTATGTAGTTGACCAAATCAGTTAACTCCACCCATTCCGTTGTTGTAATAACTTACTACTTCAGGACAAGATACAGTTACCTTAGAGCCCTCTTTCAGTTTCCTTCCAATAAATTTGAGATCTTTAGAATTGTTGTATGTAGAAAGAAGATAAACAGTTTTGTTGTCCTGCCAGTTCACAGCAGCCGCACCACAGTTTACAGCAAACTGAAACTCTCCATGTTTGAGATAACTTTTTTTGTTTACTAACATTCCTGGTACCCTTCTCCTGTTTCCTCTTCCAGTTACACAACTGTAGAGGCCATGGTTTCTTAGTCCTTTCATCAACATGTAGGTTGTAAAGAAATTATTGAAAACGATGGTTCTGCTTGTGTAAAAAAAATGGTTGACACAGTTCCAGAACTACTCACACATCTGGTAATTATTGAAGTCTTGTATTGGGGTGCTGGATTTACCTGTGTACGCTTCAAAATTTGAAATAAAACGGCTTTAAGAGCCTGCAAGACACTAAATTTTGTAGCCTCTTTTTGTTGACTTCATGGGCGTATACTGTTAGAGAGATATGCGTCCCTTGAATGCCACCATCAATTCATCTACTGCTAATGTAGCAGATGGCTCCTACACTGTCAGATAGTTTTTGCTTAGTGCTGCAATAATGGGTCAAATTTTATAAAGGTTGTCATAGCTTGGATCTGTTTTTGGAGGAAGAATAACGCTGTTGTCATTACAGTGCAGGTTCTATAAGATTTTCTTGTATCTTGAGATTGTCAAGTCGTTTGGAACTGAACTCACTTTCAATACTGGATCTGAACTCCAGTAATTGTCAGCTGCTGATAGTTGATGGATACGGGTACCCATTATTATAGGCATTCCTATGAATACCCTCAATCCAGGAACAGACATTTATTTCCATTTGACATTGTTCTTCTGAGCAAAATATAAATTTGTTTGCAAACATATGTGCTCCATAACGGTTCTGCAAAAAAGTTTCTCAAAAGAAACACAGTCACTATCTGTTACACTGACATCTACTTTCGATTTTGCCTCTTTACACAGAATCACACTGTTTTCAAGACATGTAGTATCATCACAACAGTCACTGTCAGAATCACTTACATTTTGATCTCCTACCTCTTCAGTGTTTATAACAGCTGCATTATGTCCAGCCTTTTCATTCCCGGTGGGGTCAGGGATTTTCTCTGCCTCGTGATGACTGGGTGTTGTGTGTTCTTCATCATCATTGACTCGCAAGTCGCCGAAGTGGCGTCAACTGAAAAGGATTTGTAATACGGCGGCCGAACTTCCCCGCATGGGGCCTCCCGACCAACAATGCCATATGATCATTTCATTTCATCAGAGTTGTCATCAGCAAAAACATCAGGAAAGACGTTTTCAATTCTACTGTCAATGTTATTAGTTATTTGTGAAACGTCTGAACTACCACCTGCTGTTGGATTTTTTGACACCTCATGTGGCATAGAACATCTAGATGACTCTGCAGCGGAAGTATTGTCCTCTTCAAGATAATCAGCTTCAGCTTCCGAAACCTGAGGATCATTTGACCGCGAGAAAAGATAATCGAGGATCTCATTGTCTTGTAGTATCTGCAAAATGGTAATGATAATTCATTAATAGCAAACTTTAACAGCATTGTTTTCAGTGCAAATTAATGAAAATGAATAATACGTCCCACTAACTTTATTTCGAGTATAAAATAATACAGTCACTGAGACATACATTCGTCAGTGTATTTGTACTAAAAATTATTACATTAATAATAAGATGAATGACTTACTTCAGACATGTCTGGAAAGTGAGAAATGATGAAAACTGTCATTTGGCGCAAAACAGTGGCGTTGCAGCGGCCATATATACGCACCAATCAACAAAAGTAGTCACAGCCTTCTCTATTGCCGATTTTTTCTCTCGTTCAGTACAGTCGTCCCTAGATGACAGCACCGTACAGCGCTGGATATCATACACTCCTGGAAATGGAAAAAAGAACACATTGACACCGGTGTGTCAGACCCACCATACTTGCTCCGGACACTGCGAGAGGGCTGTACAAGCAATGATCACACGCACGGCACAGCGGACACACCAGGAACCGCGGTGTTGGCCGTCGAATGGCGCTAGCTGCGCAGCATTTGTGCACCGCCGCCGTCAGTGTCAGCCAGTTTGCCGTGCCATACGGAGCTCCATCGCAGTTTTTAACACTGGTAGCATGCCGCGACAGCGTGGACGTGAACCGTATGTGCAGTTGACGGACTTTGAGCGAGGGCGTGTAGTGGGCATGCGGGAGGCCGGGTGGACGTACCGCCGAATTGCTCAACACGTGGGGCGTGAGGTCTCCACAGTACATCGATGTTGCCGCCAGTGGTCGGCGGAAGGTGCACGTGCCCGTCGACCTGGGACCGGACCGCAGCGACGCACGGATGCACGCCAAGACCGTAGGATCCTACGCAGTGCCGTAGGGGACCGCACCGCCACTTCCCAGCAAATTAGGGACACTGTTGCTCCTGGGTATCGGCGAGGACCATTCGCAACCGTCTCCATGAAGCTGGGCTACGGTCCCGCACACCGTTAGGCCGTCTTCCGCTCACGCCCCAACATCGTGCAGCCCGCCTCCAGTGGTGTCGCGACAGGCGTGAATGGAGGGACGAATGGAGACGTGTCGTCTTCAGCGATGAGAGTCGCTTCTGCCTTGGTGCCAATGATGGTCGTATGCGTGTTTGGCACCGTGCAGGTGAGCGCCACAATCAGGACTGCATACGACCGAGGCACACAGGGCCAACACCCGGCATCATAGTGTGGGGAGCGATCTCCTACACTGGCCGTACACCATTGGTGATCGTCGAGGGGACACTGAATAGTGCACGGTACATCCAAACCGTCATCGAACCCATCGTTCTACCATTCCTAGACCGGCAAGGGAACTTGCTGTTCCAACAGGACAATGCACGTCCGCATGTATCCCGTGCCACCCAACGTGCTCTAGAAGGTGTAAGTCAACTACCCTGGCCAGCAAGATCTCCGGATCTGTCCCCCATTGAGCATGTTTGGGACTGGATGAAGCGTCGTATCACGCGGTCTGCACGTCCAGCACGAACGCTGGTCCAACTGAGGCGCCAGGTGGAAATGGCATGGCAAGCCGTTCCACAGGACTACGTCCAGCATCTCTACGATCGTCTCCATGGGGGAATAGCAGCCTGCATTGCTGCGAAAGGTGGATATACACTGTACTAGTGCCGACATTGTGCATGCTCTGTTGCCTGTGTCTATGTGCCTGTGGTTCTGTCAGTGTGTTCATGTGATGTATCTGACGCCAGGAATGTGTCAATAAAGTTTCCCCTTCCTGGGACAATGAATTCACGGTGTTCTTATTTCAATTTCCAGGAGTGTATATCCGACACTCGAATTGGCGCTCAAATTTAGTGGTACATATATGATCCAACAACCACGAAAGGGTTACGCCCATCCTGCCTGGATCTCCGCCCCCCCCCCCCCCCTAACGTTTACAAATCCCTTCGGATCCTTTAACGTCATGCTCTCCGCCTCACCTATCGCATCTGTCTCCCCTCCCCCATGCGGATCCTGTACGACCTCATTCCTTTCCCCCACCTCCTCCTTTTCCTTGAAGGGATACGGATCCTCTACACCTCCCGTAAACGCAATCCTCCTCACCCGCTTGTCTCACCCATCCTCTCGCACCCCCGCCCGCTGCCGCGCCTGTATTCCCACATCCCACCCTGTCTCCATCTCTCCAACCTCCTTACCCTCTCCCAAGGTGGCTTCCGCCAGCTTCCCCTCCCTGCTGATTCCCTCCTCCCCTCCATTTACCATTCCTACCAACTTTGATCCTTCCCTCCCACTTCCTGTGTTTTTTCCTTCTCTCTCCTTTTCCCTCCATCCCCCCTTCTTCCATACCTCTTCCCCTGGGCTTCCCTTACCCCCTCCTTCCCCTATCTCCCCTGCCCTTGGCATCTCTGCTCTCCCCTCTCCCTCCCCCACCCCCTCCCTGCTCTCTTGGCAGGTCCCCAGACTCGTACACGCTCAGTGGACTTTCGCGCGCCGGAGATCCTCGCCTCGTGTTTCTGTGTGTGACGTCGTTCGTGCTCAAGTGTTCCAGTGTTTATTCGTCTTTGCTCCAACGTTCGCGTGTGCCAATTATCGTCTCTGTGTGTGTGTCCACGTGCCAGAACAATTTTATCTTGGACTCTAGGCCCGTGAACGGCTCCGTGAATTTTAAAAGTGTATGTGTCCGTCTGTATATCCTCCCTGTTTATTCTATGATTGTCTTCATTTGTATCTTTCGTTTTCTCTGTGGCCGAAGAGCGGTGTACTATGCCGCTGATGGCCTACCTGTAACAGTTATAAAAATAACAATAAAGATAAAAATAACACTAAAGGGCCAGTCGGCTTTCGGTCGTGGTCGCGTGCGGATTGGCTTCATGAGCCGAACAGCGCAGTGCAGTTGTTTGCTTCCGCGTCGCGGTATTTCGTATTGTGTAGCTTCCATTACTGTAGTGCGTTTAAAATTAGTTGCCACTTTTGACAGTTCAGTGCGAATCGAGCGGAGCGAAGCGTAGTTGCCAGCGTGTGCTGAACGTGTCAGTAGGCGGCGATAACGTCTGGCCTGGCCGGCGCGTAACCTGTCAGCCGCCCAAGCTCGCAGCCGACCTGCAGTCTTTCCCAAACGATGTTAGAGAAACTACTCGGTAATAAACTCTGAGTCTCGCACACCTTACAGCTTCATTCGTCAGGTTCATGATGAATTTCCTATTATTTCGTTGATGGTCATAGTAATTGTGATATTCGGTATTAGCTAAACTACTGCGAGAAGTACGGTATTCAAAGTTTGTTGTCAAAAATAGGGATCGCTCCGAATTTGTGTTTGGTTTGTATTAGGTCATATGTTGCTGCATGTAAAATTTAGATAACAAATTGAATTATTCATTAAACTTCGAAGACTATCTCCAGTGTCCAGAAAATGGAATGTCTCTGTCACGAACGCACACGCCAGTGAAAAAGAAAGAATGAAATATTCATAAATCCCTTCCATCTCGTAACGGTCTGAGATATCGAAACAAGATTTTGCCAAAGACAGCACGCAGAGAGCAGAGTATTTTTCCATGTGATTAATATGCGAAACTTCCATATCTACTGCGATATTCAAGCAACTACAAATGTTTTTAGATGAAATAATATAATTTTCAAGGACCATCAGTAGCCTGTGAAACGAGAATTGCTGTGGGTTTTGCAACAATGTAAATGAAGAAGATGCACATTTATTTTTGTACTGAGATGGGCTTTCTCACGATGCAAGTTTAATAATACGCTGTTTTAAGATTTTGTCACAGTTTCAACTGCGGTAGACTGTTAGTGAAATGTACATCTGTAAACTCTGCAATCTTTAGGTAAAAGAAGCAGTTGTTAATACATCAACAAGAGAAGTAACGTATTACTCGACACAGTCCTTCATGAATCCATGTCTTCTTAAACACATTCTCAGTATGGCTGACAACGTGAGACCAGTCCTGTGGCGTAAAATTTGCAGTGACTTCTTTTGTCAGCGTTTCAACCTCACTGAGCATAAATTTCTTGCTTTTGCCGCATTACTTTTCACCTAGGCCAATATAGTCTCAGTCGGATTTAAATGGACATGATGCAGAGGACCTCGGGCATGGATGTGTGTGATGTCCTTAGTTAGGTTTAAGTAGTTCTAAGTTCTAGGGGACTGATGACCTGAGATGTTAAGTCCCATAGTGCTCAGAGCCATTTGAACCATGATACGGAGGAAGCGTGATTAAACTATGCCCCTTAGCGTTAGCCCATTCGTCGTCCTGGTAGCGTGGAGTTTTTGGCTTCTACAGTACTACAAGTTCTATTAACTTCGCCTTGCACAAGCTAGGTTCAAATTTATCCGATCGAACATTTCTTTGCACCCAGAGAAAAGTGGCTGCTTTCCTCCGCCGCAGTGTTGGAGCTTTATCCACCACAACCGAATGGTATTGCGCATTGTCCATTGCTTTGTCGAATTCGGAGGAATACTTTGCAGTAGAACATTATCTTAGCAGCCGATGACTGTGTTCTTGGACGACCACTTTTATTGCGAATCTCGTGTTCAGACCACCAGCACGCTTATTATTAATGCAGCGCCAACACGAAACACTCGTTCGCAATACCTGAGGAATGTACAACATTTCAATACCAGACAATATGACTTTATTACGAGAACCTAATGAACATAGGTGTCTCTAAAGCGCGACACCACGTGGTACTGATTGTCCACGGCGTGGCAACAGGGCCGATGTACCAAGCGAGCTGCCGTTCGCTTCGTACGGAAAGCCGGCTCACCATTAGTGTTACCTGGGCAACGGCGTCATGTCTCCACCAGTGAACCAAGCGTTAAAAGTTGCAACTAATTTTAAATGCACTATACTGCACCTCAAATGGTTCAGAAGGCTCTGAGCACTATGGGACTTAACATCTGTGGTCATCAGTCCCCTAGAACTTAGAACTACTTAAGCCTAACTAACCTAAGCACCTCACACACATTCATGCCCGAGGCAGGATTCGAACCTGCGACCGTAGCGGCCACGCGGTTCCAGACTGAAGCGCCTAGAACCGCACGGCCACACCTGCCGGCTATGAAACTGAACAATTCATTCGCAAAGAGCTACATCTGGACCCCCCAGGAACTGAAAGGTATTCATTTCTCTATCACTGGCAGTATCGCCTGTATTAAAATGACGATGGGGAAGCATGTGCTAAGATAGTTCGACAACAAGCATATGGACTCAAGTTTAAGCATTCTGATGGGAATATTGAAGAGGTAACGGTAGATTACGCTGGTTTCGGTCTTCGAATAATTCAGGTCTTTGAGCTCCCTTTCGAAGTGTCACAAGACGTAGTCGTCGAAGCTTTCCGACCCTATGGCAATGTTGTGGCCCACATCACGGAAAATGGCAGACGTTCACGACACGCCACATGATGAATGGTGTCCGCCAAATCAAGATCGAACTCTCCAAACATGTACAATCCTATCTGCTGATGGGTGGCGTGCGAGCCATCGTTATGTATGATGACTCAGCCACAGACGTGCCGGTTGCAGACTAGAGGGCCATGTTCGATCAGACTGTCTCTGCCGACGTTTGCACCAGGTCCCCACCAGTGACTCAGCTACCAAAACGATGGTCACTTCTTTACCAGACAGCTATGCCACAGCTGTACGCAGCCCCGAGGCGTCACTTCGGGAAGTGCCTGTTCTGCCCCCGCTCTCCCCACTGGAAATGATCTGTGACCTCACCGGCACCATCTCCTCCGACGGCTACGAGACCACCAACTCTCCAGAGCTCGATGACCAGCCCGCCCGCTGCGATGGACATTCATGTGATTGCGGTGCCTACCTCTGCTTTTCTTGAGAAGGGCGCGACCTCGGACACTGAACGTCTACATTTTGACACAGAACAGCACCTCCAAAAGGAGTGGCCGCCCCGAAAACGGAAGAAGAGAAGTCAAACACCATCCGATGACACACTTATTCATGTGTCATCACAGGCAGTGGAGCGGATAAAAGTCTAATCTCTCTTCGAGCGCCCTGACGACAGGAGTGGCCGCTCCTGATATCCCATCTGAGGAATGATCCCACCCAACAATGATGGATCCCATGGAAGGAGATTCCGAGGATCCCACTACTGCAGCGTCACCACATCTCGTCCTCGATGAGTGCGACAGTCACTTGCCACCTGTTCCAGTCTCCTGGGCTGATGATGTCGACGATGGAGCAGATCGAGATGGTTGCTTTCCTATCAGGCAGCGCCCCTTGGATGTGCCTCACCCAACTTCCACCCAGTGATTGCGGCTTTATTGACTGCGACGGATGTTACACGTCAACCAGACATCTCTGCCAGAATTTCTGTGCCAACGGTGGAAGTACGGCCACAAAACTACCACATCTCGATGATGAATCTGGCCACCACTTGGGCTTCACACAAAGACCATTTATGCTGCTGATGTCGACATTGTCCTTCTCCAATAAGTGATCGTCGCTGATTTCTACGCGCCGACTGGCTACGCGGCACCACACCTTCTTTGCTGATGAGGTAACGCTGCTTTTTGAGGTCCCCTGTATCAAATGGTCCTCATGACCAACTTCCACGTCATTCCCCATGTGCGGCCTTCTCCATCATCATTGACAGCCTTCAGCTTGTTGACACATGAACAAAGTTCGGCACCAGCCCTTGCGACCGAGCTGTTCAAGGCGCTTCAGTCTGGAGCCGCGCTGCTGCTGCGGTCACAGGTTCGAATCCTGCCTCAGGCATGGATGTGTGTGATGTCCTTAGGTTAGTTAGGTTTAAGTAGTTCTAAGTCTAGGGGACTGATGTCCTCAGATGCTCCCATAGTCCTTGGAGCCATTTGAACCATTTTTGACAAAGGTTCATGGCACCCATGCAGATTTCACATATTATATGGCGCATTCGTCCAGTCGCTTAGATCGTATACACCTCACATATTCCCTTGCTGCTGACACTCAACATGCTGAAGGTTGGCCTCTGGCTTTCTCTGACTATGAACCCTACATCTGCAATGTCGTCCTCACCAGCCAACAGGTGTGCCACAGTCACGTCCTGTGGAAATTAAGCGTTTCCCACCTGACTGTCCCTGACTGCCAACGGATTGTTGAGGATGTATGGGCCCTCGGTCGTCGACGTCGCCCAGCATACACGTCCACCTTATCCTGGTGGCTATCTTGCATGAAACCAGCACTACCCAGGCATATGGCAAAGAAATCAGAGCTTGGCAAGAGAGCACCATGGACTTTTATTATGCAATGCTATGTGACTGCACTTCGATGGCATTCTCTCCTGTCTGTCAGACGATAGTGCATTGTGCTAAACCGCAATCACTTCACTCATGCAACAACGCTTGGAAGGGATCGTTGGCCGAGCGGTCTAAGGCGCTGCAGTCATGGACTGTGCAGCTGGTCCCGGCGGAGGTTCGAGTCCTCCCTCGGGCATGTGTGTGTGTGTTTTTCCTTAGGATAATTTAGTTTAAGTAGTGTGTAACCTTAGGGACTGATGATCTTAGCAGTTAAGTCCGATAAGATTTCACACACATTTGAACATTTTTGAAGGGATCCTTGTCAGCTCCTGCACCCGTGACTACATGCCTCACGAAATGCCATCGATGTACCACCTCCTAACAGAACGGCGACGTCGTCGTTGAGCTCCCATCCATGTCCTCACCGAAGTGGAAGGAAGACGATGCACTACGCAACGAACCATTAGTCGCGCTTTCTGTTCTCTTTTCCGCCGGTTGTACGCTGCCGTTCCACATCCCCCGATCTTAATTAAGGACGTGACAGCACTGACTGTCAACACCTTTCCAGAGGATGTGGCTCAAGAACTTCAGAAAAAAGTCACCCCCAATGAAGTCGTAGATGCTATCAAGGTAGGAGCTGCCAGCAAGTCTCCTGGACCTGACGGCCTCCCCCTCGAATTTTACAAGTGTTTTAGCTATTTTTTGTTACCTACTTGGACGTCCAACTGTCGTGAACTGATGTGACCCAAACGACGATCCTAGCCACCTTCCCTGATGGGGTCATCAAACTGATCCCCAAGCCACATGGGCGACCACGGATTTGTGATTACCAGCTCACCACTCTGCTCAACGGTGACATGAAAATTTATACCCGTTTGTTGGTCTCACGACTCAAGAAGGCAGCAAGATACGTCACCTCCCTTGATCAGACTTCACTGGGCGATGACAGCAACATCCAGACGGCCCTTTGCCATTACAGGGAATGATCGCGCTCGTGCGGTAGCAACATTTACCTGGCGCATTAGCATGGCTTGATTTCAGTCGGGCATTCGACCATGTCGACCACACCTTTCTTAAATCGGTCCTCCAGCACATGGGTATAGTAACAGTGATAATGCGGCTCTTGAACAGCGCAACTTCGAGAATATCCTGTAATAGTCGCCTCACCGCACCTCTAGCGATCGAGTGCTCTGCCCGACAGGGTCGCCCACTTTCCACGATACTGCATGCTTTGGCATTAGTGCCCCTACTCCAGGGGCTTCGCCAACGCCTGGTGGGCCTGACATTGTATGGGCATCGCTTCTGTTGTACAGCCTATGCTGACGATCTAGTTCTCTACCTCCGCAATGAAGACGATGTTCGCGCGGCTCTGACTTTGGTGGCGACATATGGGGAGGCATCTGGCAGTTCTCTTAACATTTCCAAATCGAAGGCTCTGTTCACTGATGACGATCTACTTGAGAGAATGTCGTTCCTCTAAGTGTGGCTACCAGCATCCGCTGTTTGGGCATATACTTTATGAATGACCTCCGTCGTTCGGTGGCAACAAACAGTAGACGTCCCCTCCAAACGATCAGGGCTGGCCTTGTGGACTACCGGCTTAAATTCCTCGACATTGTACAGCGAGCGCAATACGTGAATGTTTACCACGCCTCCCTCATACCCCATGTGTTCCCGGTTCCGATTACCCTCGCACGTCATTTGTTGATGGTGATGGGATCCTTTGTCTGTACCGGAACGTTCTTTAAAGTTCAGTATTCCTCTCTTGCCCTCCCATGCCTTCCAGCTGGAACGTCCAAGCCACGAAATGTTGATGCCTTCCTGCCGACATGATGCTCTGAATGCTCTACAAACGGTATCTCTATTAAAATTTCGAAAAGAAACGTTTATGTTCCGCCAATCGGACTCCAATCAGACTCCTGGAATTCTAGTACATAAAATAATTTAATAAAGAAATAAAATAAAAAATAAAAAAAAATACATACAAAAAAGCAAAACCAAAACATGTAGACTAAAACAAAACAAAAGCCCGTACACAGCTACTTTCGTTTTCATCGCAACTTTATTAAGGTCTTCCCCCCCCCCCCCCCACCCCACCCGCTCTCTTCCTTTTCTAGACCCCTGGAGTAAAACAGTTTAGTTGTTTTGGAATAGGCGTAGATAGGCGCCAACGCCCGAAGAGGTACACATTCTTTTTCTTTTTTTTTTGTTAGGACACAAGTGACGGTGCAAGATTTTTTTTGTAGTTTCCCTTTCCTGTCCAGGGGCGGAAGAAAAACGTGTTAAGTGGTCACAGTGTTGGATTGTAAAGCGGACGAAGTGTTCAAACCTCCCTCGTACCATTTATTTATTTATTTATTTCACAACGTTATGTGCTGTCCGTCCAGTCATTGAAGTTTTTGTTCTCTTTCTGTAATCTTGGTTGTTGTCATACTACACATCGGTTATAGATTATGAGCCATGTGGTAAGAATACGTTAACGTCACAACGATAGATGATGTACAGTGAGAACAAACAAGGTACCACATAGACGTCTCACAAACAAACGAGTGAGAACTATTTTGCAACAAAGAAATTCAAGAGTCAAAACTTCCAAAACGGAATGCAACTTCAAAATCGTTAAAACATATGTTTTGACAGAGCACAGAAGAACTGTGTGATTGTGAAACTGTTGGGTCCATTTGTTGCAGCTGATGTGGCACAAACTATTATGTTTTCATCATTTCCCTGAGAGTTATCACATTCATCTACATCTACATCTACACCATACTCCGCAAGCCACCTAATGGTGTGTGGCGGAGAGTACATTCGGTACCACTATCTGATCCCTCCAAACCTCCAAACCTGTTCCACTCGCGAATAGTGCGTGGGAAGAATGATTGTCGGTAAGCCTCTGTACTGGCTCTAATTTCTCGAATTTTCTCCTCCTGGTCAATACGCGAGATGTATGTGGGGGGAAAGTAATATGTTGTCTGATTACTCCTGAAAAGTGCTGTCCCAAAATTTCAATAGTAAATCTCTCCGTGATGCACAACGCCTCTCTTGTAACGTCAGCCAGTGGAGTTTGTTTAGCATCTCCGTAACGCTCTGTCGCCAGCTAAACGATCCCGTGACGAAACGCGCCGCTCTTCGTTGGGTCTTCTCTATCTCCTCTATCAGTCTTACCTGATAGGGATCCCAGATAGATGAACAATACTCAAGAATCGGGCGAACAAGCGCCTTATAAGCCACTTCTTTCGTAGATGAAGTACATTTCCTTAAGATTCTTCCAATGAATCTGAGTCTGGTATCTGCTTTTCCAACTATCTGTTTGATGTGGTAAATCCACTCAAGATCACTCTGTATAGTTACGCTAAGATATTTTATGGCAGACGCTGTTTCCGGCTGTACAGTAGTGGATTTCTTTTGCCATGCATGCAATATGTTACATTCATTTACGTTCAGGATCAACTACCAGAGTCTGCACCATACATCAATTCTCTGGAGGTCGTTCTGCAAATTCTTACTATCTTCTGGCGTTGGTACTTTGGTGTAAACAACCGCATCATCTGCGAATAGCCTTAAAGAGAGTCCGCCGCTTTCTACTAGATCATTTATATGTGAACAGAAACTGTCCTATCCCTGTGGTACTCCGGATATTACATCTGTCGATTTAGTTCCGTTAAGAGCGACATGTTGAGATCTATCTTCAAGAAAGTCTTGAATCCAATCTCGGGTCTGCTCCGATACTCCATAAGCTCGTTTTTTTTTTCATTAAACAGCAATGCGGGACAGTGTCAAATACTTTATTGATATCAGGAACATGGCATCATCCTCAGCACCGTTGTCCACTGCGCTGTGGATCTCATAGAGGAACAGAGCGAGCTGAGTTTCGCAGGATCTCTGCGGAATCCATGTTGATTTTTATAGAGGAGATGTTCATTTTCCAAAAACGTCATAATTCTTGAGCATAAAACATGTTCTAAAATTCTACAACAGATTTGATGTCAACGATATAGGTCTATAATTGTGTGGATCTGTCTTATCGCCTTTCTTAAAAACGGAAAAGAACTGCGCTTTATTCCAGTCGTTAGGTACCTTCCGTAGCTTAAACGATATTCAATAAATTACTGCTAGAAGAGGCGCAAGTTCTTTCGTATAATCTTTTAGAAAAAAAAATGGCTCTGAGCACTATGGGACTTAGCTTCTGAGGTCATCAGTCCCCTGGAACTTAGAACTACTTAAACCTTACTAACCTAAGGACATCACACACATCCATGCCCGAGTCAGGATTCGAACCTGCGACCGTAACGGTCGCGTAATGCGGTTCCAGACTGTAGCGCCTAGAACCGCTCGGCCACCCCGGCCGGCAATCTTTTAGAATCTTATAGTTATCTCATCTGGTCCTGATGTCTTTCCACTACTGAGCAATTGTAGGTGCTTTTCAGTTCCGCGATCGGCTATCTCAATATGTGCCATTTCGACGCTCGCACGAAGATTGAAAGAGGGAGCAGTGTTACGATCGTCCGCGGTGAAACAACTTCGGAAGACCGAATTCAGTATTTCGCCCATCTCTCCGCTATCTTCCGTTTCGATGCCGGTGTGGTCTCTGAGAAAATGAATAGATGATTTTGACCCACTTATTGATTTTACATAAGACCAAAACCTCTTAAGGTTTTTACTCAGGTCGGTTGACAACGTCTTACCTTCAAAATCACTGAACGCTTCTCTCATTGCTCTCCTTACGCTCGTTTTCGTTTTGTTCAGCTTTTGATTGTCAGCTAGGTTTCTACTTCTCTTGAATCTGAGATGAAGTGCTCTTTGTTTTCGTAGCGCTTTTCTAATACGGCTGTTAAACCATGGTGGATCTTTCCCATCCCTTAAAACCTTACTCGGAACATACTTCTCTAGGGAATATTGAACGATGCCTTTGAATTTTTTCCATTTGTTCTCCACATCTCCTTCCTCATCACCGAATATCTCATGCTGACTGCTGAGATACTGTGAAATTTGTATCCTCTCACGCTTGCTGAGAAAATATATCTTCCTACTTTTCTTAACATTCCTTGTAGGACCCGACGTCGCAGATACTGCCACAGCCTTATGATCACTGATGCCTTCCTCTACGTTAACTGATTCGATAAGTTCAGGTCTTTTTGTTCCCAGGAGGTCTAAGACGTTACCGACATGAGTTGGTTCTCTAACTATCTGTTCAAGGTAATTCTTGGACAAGACATTCAGAACAATGCCACACGATTCCCTGTCTCTGGCACGAGTTTTGATAGCATAACACTCCCAATCTATATGTGGCAAGTTGAAGTTACCCCCGATTAGAACGGCGTGATCAGGAAAATTACTAATGACATTCTGCATGTTCTGTCTGAAGAGCTTTACAACTACAGATCCCGACCCAGGTGGTCTATAAAAGCATCCGATCACCATTTTTTACCGTTGTTTGATATTCAGTTTCACCCAGATTAATTCACATTCGGAATCCCCGATAACCTCGTTAGATTTTATCTAATTTTTTACTGCAGTAAACACGCCGCGTTCATTGGCGACTAACCTGTCCTTACGATAAACATTCATACGAACACCTAAATCGGGCAAGGAGGCACAGCTTCACATCTTATCACTTACCACGCATACAAAATAGGTGCATCGGTAAGAGATTCCCATTAAATGACACACGTTCTGTCACTAATGCCGTGTATGACGCACCGGACATGTTTTCCGGTGGAGGATTCGGTTGAGTTGTCACCTTGTCGTCAAACGTTTGCGGTTGCCATTCGAAAGTTACTGGCTTTCGGCTGCTAATAGACTAGTTGCGCGGAATCAACTGTCATTATAGGTCCCTTCTTTACGTTGTAAGTGGCCATTACACCACGACACAGAGACAAATTTGAATTCAGCGAACAGCGGAAAAAAGAAAATTAGCACGAGACCAGTGTGAGCACGAATCGCCCGCTTGGCATTCCAACATCGTGACCACTTAGGCCGGCCGGAGTGGCCGTGCGGTTCTAGGCGCTACAGTCTGGAACCGAGCGACCGCTACGGTCGCAGGTTCGAATCCTGCCTCGGGCATGGATGTGTGTGATGTCCTTAGGTTCGTTAGGTTTAATTAGTTCTGAGTTCTAGGCGACTGATGACCACAGAAGTTAAGTCGCATAGTGCTCAGAGCCATTTGAACCATTTTTTTGACCACTTAACCACGACGCCGTTGCTCAGTTATGCTGCTCTATATTGCGCTTCTTCTCCTTGGACCGTTAACTGTTTGTATTTTACTTTTTTTTTCACAGTTCAGTAGACCTCCTTCCTGTTTTCATACTTGATCTGTGTTGAGTTTTTGATAGGCTGTCTACTGGGCCCTCTTATCACTAAATCTAAGGGGAGTGCGATGGGGAGGTTCCCTTGTAAGTATGGAAGCCAAGGTAGCTGCCTGAGGCTACTGTCGCAGCCTAGTTGGTTATCAGATTTCCTGGGTTTTCAACACCTACATTTACATCAACATACTGTTACGACTTCTGCGCCACTTGTTCGCAGCAGACACAGTGGCTGCGCCAAAGACTGAGACGACGTGGAGTTTTACAATTATTTATTGAACTTTCTTTACAAATTCTCCCTCGTAGTCGCTGCCCAGCCCTGAGGATCCCTCCGCCTGGCTGCTGCTGTGTAGATTCTCCGACAATGCGCACAACGCGCGCCGCTGATCGCTCTTGGGAGCCTCAGGCCACCAGTGCTCCTCTGAAGCCAGGATGCCCTGTGGTTGAGATGAACTTGACGCGCGGCGCCCCAGTACGGGCTCGCCCACGGAGCCGCGTCGCCGTGAGGTCAGCTGCCGACGCCTGCTGCACTGGCGGCTGGGAAGCCGTCAGTCGCGATGTCCGCGAGGTCCCGTCATGGACGGACCACGCGCCGTGGGGCCGGGTTGACGTGAAGTCCGGGCGTCAGTCCCCGGCGGCGCCTGTGACCAAGACCGCCCTGCACCCGGTCCTGCTGGAACTTCTCACTGTAGTTAGTCAGCCATGGCGCCGACCGAGCTCAGGCCGACCTCCAGAGCCGAAGTTGACATCTGGTGGCGAACGGATGACTCCTGTGAGTTGCAACAGACTTCCGGAATCGTCACCTACGAAGATTGAACATTCAGACACAGACCACGTCCGACCTCAGATCCGAACTGCTTCCTAATGGCTTCTGTCTGTTGCTGCCTGCGCTCCACTATTTATATCCGGCAGGAGGACGTTTTTTACCCTCGGTGGTAGCTTTTGGTTATTACTCCCGCAGTATATTGCGGCGTAACTTAGCGTGCTGGACTCACTTCCCCTTACTCATCACTCTCCAGGCTTCGCTCGGCGCTCGGTCTGTGTGTGTCCTTGCGTCAGACTGTTGGTAGACTGCTGCTGTCAGCAAGGCTATCTGTGCTTGCCTACTTCGCAACGCCTCGGTCGCTAGCGTGCCCCTGTTTTGCCATTCTCCACTGCGTGAAGCAACGCTTACTACATGTGGCCACAACAATACATACTCCGAAAGCCACCGTATGAAGCGTAGCGGTGGGTACACTGTAACACTATACTAGTCATTACCTTCCCTGTTCAACTCGCTAATAGATCTAGACAAAAACGACTGTCTATATGCCACCAGACGAGCCTGAATTTCTCTTATCGTCGTAATCCTTACGCAGTATCTGTGTTGGTAGCAGTAGAATCGTTCTGCAATCAGTGTCAAATGCCAATTGTGTTCAGCCGCATTTGAGAGTTAAAAACGTTCCACTAATTTAAAGCAAGAATAATGACAATCAAAAACATCGCAAATATAGGTGATGCAAAAGAGCTACGTATTAAGAAAGTAGTGGCCGGTAGCTTACTGGGAGCGGGAGTGGGTACTTCACCGACACTGGAGGAGCTGGAAGCGTTGGTGGAGACTTCACAACGACGATTCTGTTGGCGCTGGGAGCGAAGGAAGGAAACGACTACGACGAATGGCGGCTGGGCTATGGCCGCCACTGGACGGCGTTTGGGGTGTGAATGGCAAGTGGTTGACTGCGACGACGACGACAGCAGGTACTAACGGGAGCAGCTTCAGCGACTTGCTGCTGATGTGATGGCTGCTGCTGTGCTAATCCAAGTCACTGCTTTTGAGGAGAGATAGTGAACAAGGTTACACGAACGTTGTCCTTTATTCTATGATCAAAACAACAAAGTGATTGACATATCTTCTGGTAAACCTTCCGGGATGTAAGTAAGGTCGTGGTCCATGAAACTCTTCAGCTCCTAACATTTCGTCCAGAGCTGCGCTGGACATCTTCAGAGGGGTGTTTCTCCTCCGGTGAGTCTTGAAGATGTCCAGCGCAGCTCTGGACGAAACTTTAGGAGCTGAAGAGTTTCATGGACCACGACCTTACATCCCGGAAGGTTTACCAGAAGATATGTCATCCGGTCGTGAAAGCTTTCATAAAGTGATTGATAGCTACTCGTTTGCAATACCGCTACGAGAGGGCCAATTAATAAGAGAGTGAGATCAGTCGTAGTCTTACGTCAGCGCATTCCAGTTTCAAACCGTTCACGAATGTCAACGAATTTGTCTTCCTGATCCACGCCCCCTATTTTGGCCAAGGTTTTCGGGAGGTTTTCGTTGGCTGCAAGGCATATGCCGGAAATGCAATATCCCCTTCCACGTATTTACAGTTGGGACTCCCATAGCCCCAATCCGAAGAACGCTACATGTACAGTTGGAATAGTCATCTACCTGTGTTTTCATTACTACCTGTTCTGATTACCACATGCAGGATAAATTTGAGTATGAGGACACCGGATAATACTTTTAAGAACTGTTGAGATTGATAGCAGATTAAACAACAAAATAACTTGTAAATGAGTAATCTAAGCTCAGAGGTATACTGGCTTCAGTACACTACTTTCACTTTTTATGCCACTTCTGTCAGGCCTTCACTTTCTATCGAGATGTGCCCATCATCGATCGCGACAAGAAATGGTTCAAATGACTCTGAGCACCATGGGACTTAACTGCTGAGGTCATCAGTCCCCTAGAACTTAGAACTACTTAAACGTAACTAACCTAAGGACATCACACACATCCATACCCGAGGCAGGATTCGAACCTGCGACCGTAGCGGTTGCGCGGTTCCAGACTGTAGCGCCTAGAACCGCTCGGCCACTCCGGCCGGCTCGATCGCGACAGCTCTTCCAAAATTTATACTTACCAGTACCTGCGATTTACGGGTCTTATCAGAGTTTTACCCGTGTTTTCCTTTAGTACTTACTACACATGTGTACTTGCCATAGCACTACAAAGAGTGTTTTTGTACCCAAACTGTTTATACTGGCCAGTTTCGACAGGTAAGTCTGTCATATTCATATCTTTAAAAAAATTTTTGGTTGTACGCCATGTACCATTGTGCTTTCATTACTCATGCCATGTTCACACGAACGCACAATGGAACATGACGTACAACCAAAAAAGTATTTAAAGATCTGAAGATGACAGTCTCACCTGTCGAAGCTGGTCAATAAGAAACAGTTCTGAACGTAATCTTGGACACAGAAATTTTCTGTAAAGTAGGTACAGGTTGCTTCTTCTCGTTTCTCATTATGAGAAACTTCAATAGCAAAGTAACTTGTAATGATGGAAGTGTGGGTACCGAATCTCACGGCGATGCATTCAAATGATGCAACACGCACTTGGGTGCACCATGTTTAAACGTCTGGTAACCAAGTGCGAGTGGCATCATTTGAATGTATCACCTTGAGATTCGGCAGCCACACTTCCATCATTACAAGTTGTACTGCTATGGTAAGTATGTATGTATGTTTGTACAAACAGAAAGCACTGGTAAAATTCTGCTAAGTCCCATAAACGCAGGTACCAAGAAGCGTATGTTTGGAAGAGCTACTGAGAGCGATGGTGGGTAGTGTAAAATATGATTTTATGTCCGCACATAGTTGCAAAAAGTCACCTGCTTAGTAATGGTTGAAATTCTTGGTGAAAACATTCAGCTATCTTTCATTTTGCGCAGTTCTACTAGTTTCGGTCTTAGACAATTTTCAAGTTTAGCAGACATAAATGACAGGAATGTCAAACAAAAGAATGGCTCTGAACACTATGGGACTTAACTTCTGTGGTCATCAGTCCCCTAGAACTTAGAACTACTTAAACCTAACTAACCTAAGGACATCACACACACCCACGCCCGAGGCAGGATTCGAACCTGCGACCGTAGCGATCACGCGGTTCCAGACTGAAGCGCCCAGACCGCACGGCCACACCGGCCGGCGAATGTCAAACAATGAAATAAACGACTACAAGTTACTGTTGCAGGCCAACCATAGTCAGCAAGATAGTCAGCGATATAATTTGTGCACAGTATTTAACTTTGGATGGGAACAAACCTCCTGGTGAAAACTGCTCTGTACAATTATTATATTACTGACCATTTTATTGACAATGATTGGCCCACAACAGCAACTTGTAATATAATCCCTTACATCATGGCATGGCATTCCTGTCACTTATGCCTGCTACGCTTGAAAATTGTCTATGACCAAAACTATAGGCCGGGCAGTTAACAGCAGCCCGCCTCCCTTTTTAATGTGAATGCAATATCTCTGCTTCTGAAATACAGTAAACAAATAAACTATGGACAGTTTTATGCTGTAATCAATTGTTAGCATTTGAGCCATGCTGCGGCTCGCGTTGGTGCTGTTTGTTGGTTTCCACCCTCTGTTGGAGGCCAGACCGTATCCTGTAGTTGGCATGGTTGCGGCTGTTTGTCTTCTTCTCGTATTGACTGGCGCCACTCGTTTCGCAATTGTTGCCTGTCTGCTAGTGGCAGCAGCGGCGGTTATCGATATGTAGTAACTGTTGCCCTACCTTTGGGGCGACGTCGTTGTTTTTCTGTGTCGTGTGAGTGTGACAGTTTGGTTGGGGACTAAGGAGGAGCCAGGTCCGCGCAGTAGGTGAACGCGCCGGGACCGCTTGCGGCGCGCGTGGACTGCTGGATGGAAGGGCCGTGCTCACGAGGGTGCACGATCCCGTCGTAAACCAGATCCTGCAGGCTTCAAGATGAATGCATTTCAAGTAGAGAAACCTCCACCATTGTGACAACTTCGGTTCGTGTTGCCGCTCGTAGTGTGGCCGAGGCGAAGAGCAGCGAGTGGAGTGCTTAGGGAAAGCGGATCTGATTAACTTTCCTCGACTTCTTATTACTTTTTACTGCGTTCAGCTTATTACAATTTTTTAAGTTCAACCAGCGGTATTTTTCGTGCCTGGTGGCCGCTAACGCCTTGCCGTTGCTGTCCGGTGAGGTGTGTAGTTTTGACAGCTTTCTTAATTGTAGGCCGGTTGGTGATTCTTCTACTCTGGTGGTAGTGATTCCTTTCTCGTTCCGGGCGGTCTAAACACAGTATTCTGGGGACGTAGTGCAGACCGCCGGTTCCGGTTTTGGCGTAATGTTCCATAGTTGCATTTGGTTTATCGGACGTCAGGTAGCTTCAGCAAGATTTTCATTAGTTATTCGTTAGACTGCCACTAGTCTGAGTTACCATCTTGTGAAGTGAATGCAACTCTTGGCTGCCTATCTCATCGCTCGCGAAAGTGTTTCTTGCCGGACCTTCTCAGAGGTCGATTCCTGGAGCACTTTTCTGTGGCCCCTTGGTTCTTGTAAGACATGTGTGTTCTAAAAGGAGGTCTGATGGGCAATAGTTCAGTGTAACGCTCCTTCCCCTCCACGCCTTCTACGGATATAATCGGCCTCAGTACCCTTTAAGAAACTCATGTACTGTTCCTTGTGTTTTATTATTGTAATATGCATTACAATACCTTGTAATGCCTATATTAAAGGTTGTATATGTCTAGTTAATAGCTCTGGTCGCCTTCTGGGATAAATCTAGCAGTGTAGTGTTCAGTGGGTGCTAAGGGTTGTGTTACAAAGTTTACCATCATCTTATTTCACCCGTTTGGTGATCAGTTTTTTTTAAATTAACCATTGCTATTGTATTTGCTGTTTTACAGCAGGTTTCAAATTTTTTTATATTATTGCCGTTCCTGGCGTGTAAGGCCTTCTGCCCCGATCACAGTGGCTTGATTTTAAAACATTATCTGCTGTATCTGTATTTAATGGTGATTTGCTAAATTGTAACCCACTGAAAACACTATTAAATGGTTCAAATGGCTCTGAGCACTATGGGACTCAACATCTATGGTCATCAGTCCCCTAGAACTTAGAACTACTTAAACCTAACTAACCTAAGGACATCACACAACACTCAGTCATCACGAGGCAGAGAAAATCCCTGACCCCGCCGGGAATCGAACCCGGGAACCCGGGCGTGGGAAGCGAGAACGCTAACGCACGACCACGAGCTGCGGACGAAAACATTATTATTTACACAGTTATTTATTCCTTCATTAATAACGTGTGGTATTTTTTATTTATTGTTGAGTCTGGAATTACTGGTTTTAAAAAAATTGTGTGTAACTGTAAAAGGCAGCCAATAGTAACTGATTACGGCCCCGTCCACAATCGTAACCCAATCCTGCCTTCCCTTGACTACCAGGTTTCAGCATTCTTCTGTCACCGTTTCAGTTTTTTTCATTGGTGAAGCTAGACGTGTCCCTCTGCCGTCTGCAAAATGACCTTCTCCATAGAAAAAAGAATTGAAGTTGTGGAAGCATATAAGAAAACAGGTTGTATTAAGGAAACTCCCAAAATTTTTGGGGTCAATTATCCTGATAGAGTACTACCAGCAAAGAGAGAAATACAGAGTCTGTATAAAATTTTTGCCCCTACGAATCTGTGTAAAACGTAAAACGTCAAGGAATTCGTTCGGTTCTTGTATCAGAAATTATTGCAGACATTCGCCAAAGAATTATTCAGATAGCAAAGAAATCTACGCGTAAACTGGGACAAAAGTTGCCTGTGCGTAGGAGGAGTTGGCGGCGGATATTGAAAAGTGTTAATTCGAAGCCGGTATCGTTTGATGGTTGTGCAGCAATCACGGGAGGATGACTGCTGCACGTGGCTTGTTAATAATATCGACGGTGGTTTGTTAGACCCTTTCCATTACATCATGAGTGATGAAGCACGATTTCATCTTTCCATTCATGTGAATTCACAGACCAGGTACTGGGCAATGAAGAACACTATCACTGTGTGTCAGCATCAACACCATGGTGAAAAAATCGCCGTTTTTTGGACAGATACTCTTTGACGCTACCCTAAACACGGGTGCGTATTGAAATTTTAGATACATTTTGTGCTCAACTCACTGAATAGGGAAGACAATACTGCTTCTACCAGCAAGATGGAGCAACAGGTCTAAGGTACCCCTGGAATGAGACCATGATTTTTTCCTTGAGGAACGAACTGTCAGCAAATATTTATGACCACCACGTTCGCC
The DNA here is from genome assembly GCF_021461395.2 of Schistocerca americana. Taxonomy (NCBI): domain Eukaryota; kingdom Metazoa; phylum Arthropoda; class Insecta; order Orthoptera; family Acrididae; genus Schistocerca; species Schistocerca americana. The sequence continues at coordinate 215,903,148 of NC_060120.1, forward strand.
AGATCAGGTAATATGTGATTTTTTCCTGAGGGGACACTTTAAGAGCAAGGTCCAAGAAACAAATCCACACACAATACAGGAACTGAAAGACATCAGCCGTGAAGCTGCCGCCATCGATATCCGAACTTTACGCCGGATATATCCGGATACGCTGTGTGTTGATGTTTCAGGGGGTCACTTTTAACATCTTCTATCAATGTATTTTTGGCTGTATTTTTCATTGCAAGTAAACAGTAAGGCCATTTAAACTCTTAGTTTCTGCAATTTCACTGCATTCCCTTTGTACTTTCACCGAGCGAGGTGGCGCAGTGATTAGCACACTGGTTTCGCATACGGGAGGACGAGCGTTGAAATCCGCTTCCGGCCATCCTGATTAAGGTTTTCCGTGGTTTCCCAGATCGCTACAGGAAAATGCCGGGGTGGTTCCTTTGAAAGGGCGCGGGCGACTTCCTTCCTCATCCCTCCCAAATCCGATGGGATCGATGACCTCGCTGTTTGTCCCCTTCCCTAAATCAGCCGACCAAGCTTTGTACTTTCACGGGCTCCCTCTAGTAACACTGTGCAAAGACAGCTCAAGGTTTTCACCACGAATTTCAACGACAAAATATAATCCTCAGTAGCCAACGGAACGATAACGTGATATGCTCTCGATAATAATAGAGACAGGTAAGCATAAGATAATAACGTTAACTGATAGTAACCCTGTCGTTTACGACGTTTGTCACATCTTCCCTATGTCACTGGTCAAAGCCGATTGCTGGCATCGCGATCTCACCTCCTCATCCGGTCACCTTACACCTTGTCTGCACAATCAAGGTTTTGTACTCATTCATTTTTAATTTATATTCTTGGCATTTGGTGAATGTAGTATTTGATTAGCATTGTACTACATTACCAGTATAAGTGTGGCTTATAATAGTTTTATGTTGGTACTCACAGGTAGGGAGGGAACTGGTGTTTCAATTTGCTTAGTACCTAGTGATTCAAATCACCTTCTCACGTTGAGTAGCACGGCTCATTTGATAAGTCCCTAATAATACTAATCCTGTGGAACTGACTGTTTTCCGTGATGGAAGCACATCCTTATCAAAGACGTTAGGTATCCTCTGCTACATTTTTTCCTTCTGTACTTTTACTGTATATGTGCAAACGTAAACATTTTGATGCCGAAACTTCTACTTTCACATTATTAAATTATTGAAATATTCGTTGCATTTACAACGTCATTTTCAGATTCCTCTACAAAATGACGTCAGTATAAAAGCAGAAACCCGTGGTACAGAAAAAAGATAACTTATCAGCAACTGGAGCCATTATATATCAATGCTTGCATCTGCCTCATAAAACTGGTACTCTGACAGCTGGACAACTCCATTAAACATTTGGTTCGCTTGTTTCTTACGGTGCAGTGGAAACTGGTACAAGAGATTACAGTGTGTCGAATGGAAGTAACTGATTGTCCCTTCATAGTGGAACGACGTAGTAACGCGTCACATTAATCAAAGAACGACACGAGCATCACTTTGCCTGCGACTAAATATTTTCTGAACTTCCGTGCTTTCGTCAGAGTTCTAGCATATTACTTATACACTCTAAAACAATAAACGACGCAACACGAAAGAATTAACCGAATGGGACGTAAATCAGAAGATGTGATCTAAGTGTACAGACAAACAAATTATTACAGTTTCAGGAAAATTGACTGATTTGTTCAGGATGATGATGATGCCGTATTGCTAGGGCCTCCCGTCGGGTAGACCGTTCGCCTGGTGCAAGTCTTTCAAGTTGACGCTACTTCGGCGACTTACGTGTCGATGGGGATGAAATGACGATGATAAGGACAACACAACACCCAGTCCCTGAGCGGAGAAAATCTCCGGTCCAGCCGGGAATCGAACCCGGGGCGTTAGGTATGACATTCCGTCACGCTGACCACTCAACTGCCATTTGTTCAAGAGAAAGAGCTTCACAAACTAATCAAGTCTGTAACTCACTGGTCCACCTCTGGCAGTTATTCCGCTTGTCATTGATTAATAGAACTGTTGGATGTCCTCCTGAAGGATATCGTGCCAAATTCTGCCCGGTTGTAGCATTAGATCGACAAACTCCCGAGTTCCTTGGAGGGCCCTGCCCGTAATACTGCAAACGTTCTCGATTCTGGAGTGATCCGGCGCCCTTGCTGGCCAAAGTAGGCTTTGGCATGCATGAAGACGTAGTAGAAACACTTGCCGTGTGCGGGTGGGCATTATCTTGATGAAATGTAAGCCGACGATGGCCTTCGGTGAAGGGTAACAAAACGGGGTGAGGAATATCGTCCACAGGTCCACGGAGCAATGTGATTGTAAGGGAGCCGCGGATGACCAAAGGGGTCCTCATGTGAAGTGGAACGGCACCTGACACTAACCACTCATGACTGACGAAGGCGACATCAGGTTGATATCCGAGTGCTGCATGGGGCGTCTCCAGACATGTCAGTGGTGGGATACCAACGGCACCATTATAGCACAACGGTACATCGACGATATTTACCGAGCCGTTTTGTTGCCCTTCGTGGAAAGCCATCCTGGACTTACATCTCAACAAGATACTGCCCGCCCGCACACGACGAGTGTGTCTACTGCTTGTCTCCATGCTAGACAGACCATACCTTGCCCAGAGAGGTCGCTGGATCTTTCTCCAACCGAGAACGTTTGGAGCATTATGAGCAGGGCCATCGAAATTTTGACAATGTAACCCGTCAGTTGGACAGAATTTGACTCAGTATCCCTCAAAAGGACGTCAAACAACTCTGTCAATCAATGAAAAGCGGGAAAATTGCTTGCTTAAGGACCAAATGTAAACCAACACATTATTGGCTTGCTCAGTTTGTGAAACTCTTCCTCATGGAGCAATCACGGCCTTAAACTATTTACGAACATCGTAGATAGCTTAATGCCATCCTCACAAGAGTTGGCGTCCCGTCGTAAAGCAAACCAGGCGTGCTTTCCAGTGTCATAGGTACATGCTTAGAAACGAACTGACACGTAAGACTCAATGTGCTCCTCAACGTAATTTGCGGACGCAGCACTTCCCAACGGCAGTTGTCAGCTGTATCTAGCTCGAAAATCACACAGTTCACGCGTAAAATTGCTACTTTATCTGTATTAAGCACATTACTGCATCTGCAACAGTATTGAGCAGAAGTTGGCACCACAATGGCACCAAGAACTGTTACAAATCGGTTACTTCAAGGAAAGCTCCGAGAGAGATGCCCTGTTGAGCGTATTCGACTCATCCCGAAGTACCGCCATCTGCGACTTCAGTGGTGTGAAGTGAGAGCACAGTGGTGCACAGGGTGGAGGTCTGTACTGTTTTTATGATGAAAGCCGCTTCTGTCTCGGTGCCAGTGATGATTGTATGTTCGTTAGACAGAGACCAGCTGAGGGCTGCGACCAACCTGTCTGTGTACCAGACACACTGAACCTACACCTGGAGTTATGGTCTGGGATGCCACTGCGTCTGACATTATTCCGTGCACCCTGACCGCAAATTTATACGTCAGTCTGATGATTCCACCTGTTGCGATCTCATTCATGAACAGCATTGCAGGGGATGTTTTCCAACAGGATAACGCTGGGCCACTGCCACTGTTGTAACCCAGCGTGCTCTGCTGAGTGTCGTTGATGTTGTTTTGGCCCGCTCAATCACATATGGGACATAATTTGATGATAACTCTAGCGTCATCTAAAAACAGTATTAACCGTCCTCGAATTGACCGGCCACGTGCAACAGGCATGGAACTCCATCCCACAAACAGACATTCGGCGCCCGTACAACCAACGCATGCACGTTTGGATGCTTGCATTTAATATTCCGACGGTTGTTAATGTATCCGTATTTCACATTTGCAACGGCTTATCTCGCGCTGTCGTTAACCTGTAACCCTGCAGTGTTAATCACTTAAATATGGTACCTAGAGAAACGTATTACCGAAATTTCATTACTCTATAGAAATTATTTTTTGGTGTTGCGACTTTTTCTATTAGTGTATATCGAATAACGAGAACATATTTCTATTGAATTAATAAGAAAGTCCCAGTATCATTTAGAAAACATTCAAAATACTTAGGGCTAGGACATGCAAGCTATATTTGGCTTCATTAATCCACGGTTATGTCCATAACACCATAGCGAACTATTGAGACATGGTACCCAGCAGGCTTTTAAGCGGCTACGTGTCATTAACTGACCTTTAATAATAACAAAGAATAACGCGTTTGGTATCAAATATTCAATGCATAGTTATTTGGAAAGGGCATACTTTCATACTATGGAAGTAAGAATACGGAAAGAGGCAAATACTAAAATTCTGTACCACAAAAAGGAAGTTCCTATCCATTTTGTTACAACAAATCGTACCTAAAACCACGCGTTCTGGAGAAATGCTTAATGAGTTGGTACTTCGATGGAGCCCGTTTTATAGTATGTTAGTTGTAATATAAAATCCATAAAATAGGGTCTTTAACTGCAAACTACCTAATACAATATGGATTCTCTCAAGGCTTGCTTGTGACGTAGAAAACGACAATGCCTCTCACTGGCCACGTACCAGTCCACTGACAAAAATCTAACTCGTCATTTCAGCTGGCCCTCGAAGGCATAATATTCGCTGATTCCAGAGTTTATTCACATGAGAAGCAAGTTTCTCGCAGAGCTGTTACAGAAGTCTTATTATCACGATCAGCTTAGGACAGCTTACCAGGGCTGCATCTGCACTGGAACTTTACAGGCCGCAAACACAAAGAGTCCTGCACCACAATATAAAAATATCTTTTTCCTGAGAATCATTTATCCATAGCTTCGTTTTCCCAATGATTTGTGAGTTTTGTATTTTCCAACTTGGGAAGTGACATTCGCCTCAATTCTCCACACTGCCATCTGGGTTGGTCCAGATACACGACGAAGGCACTGCTGACGTTTCTCAGCTCACGTATCTATACGACCGTATCTATAGTTGGTCTACAGAGCTCTTTTGTGGGTGAGATCCGTAGATCAGCTACAGAATAGGTCGTTTACTGGCTTGAAAAGCGTCCGAAGTGCCTTCATCATGTAACTGGACCGACACAGTTGGCAGAGTAGTGTATAAATGATTGTCGGGAAACCGACGAGTATCAGACACGGTTCAAACATGTCTGTGTCTTAATGGTGTGTTGCAAGCCCCTTTATGCCGATGTGACAGAAGTTCTAGAACAGCGATACGCACATACACAGATGTCGGTGGTATCGTGTACGCAAGGTATAAAAGGGCAGCACATTGGCGGAGCTGTCATTTGTACTCAGGTGATTCATCTGAAAATGTTTTCGTCTTGATATATATATCCTGTCACTCCTCAAGAAGTAGTAACACCGCAGAAGCAGCGCCAGGCGGGCGCGGACCGCGAACGGAACGCCCGACACAGGACGGGCCTCAGAGAGCCGTCACAGATGGCGCCCAAGTCGGGCGCGGACGTCCGAGGGAGTGCCGGGGAAGAGACAACACCTTACAAGCAGCGCCAGGCGGGCGCGGACGGCAAAGAGAGCGCCTAGCGCCCTCTGGGCATAAATACTGGACAAGATCCTCGCAGAAGGACGTTCGCGCGCCTGTCCCAGCGGTTGCCCCAGCAGCACCGCAGGTGAAAGGTGCAAAGAAGAAAACCGCCAGGGCAGTCTTCATCACGCAAGCGTCGCCGCGCTGCCGCGCCGAACTTTTATGTTACAGGGAGTAAGCCACTGCGGCCGGCCCAGGAGACAACGAGGGAGCCCAGCCGCGGCACCGGACTGACCCAGCTAACGACCACGCAGTACATAGGTAACGTTGCACGATACCTCACGCTAACCCCCCTCACCTTGCATGCTCTGTCGCAGCTAGCAACCCGCTACTGCTCTTACTACCCGTCCTACTGTCGCAGAGGTTTTTTTCCCTTGGCGCTGGCCTTGGCACTTTTTTTCCTCTGCTCTTACAACCGCTACCCTTCGATCGTTTTCGACCAATTCTATCTCCTGATGGACCATGTTAATGAGTAGTCTTACCCAGACGCATGGATAACATCACAGCCTGCATCCTGTGACGCCTGATTCAAAACTAACATGCATACGGAGGTGACAGTAGAACTTTTGTGTTGGTCACCACGTTGGTGCGGGCGTGGAGGGGCCCCATCCTTTGTAAAAAAAAATCCAATATAGCAGTCTCAGGTAGCACCTGAAGAAGGCAACGAGTTACGTGGCCGAAATATTGTGCCAGAGCGACACAAACATCCGGCAGTAGACCCGATTATTCCACATGTCAAGATCTCGCTGGGGAAGCCTGAAGAGTTACAGCAATAACATTATTCAGTGGTACAGTGGATATAGCGGACCAACCAGATCCGTGTATTCTGATGGTCACGAACTCCTGTGCACTGCTACATTGACTTGCTGATATTTTCATAGCAATGCCCAACCGTTGGCAGCACTTGCGCATGACGGTAAGGTTAAACATTGAAAGGTGGCTACACTGAGTCACAGCGCCAGAGATTGCGCCAAAGATTATTATTCCGCCGCCTCCACTGGTGCAGTAGTGGTTCAGAGGTTGCCGTGGGCAGTACTTGCTGAGAGGGTGTCGAGAGCATTACTAGTTCAGAGGATGTCGAGTGCAGTTGTTGTTCTGTTGGGCGAGAGAGAAGATGCTGTTCGGTTGGTGTAATGTATAGATGGAAGATGTTGCAATGATCACAGTGTATTTTTCGTCAATATATACTGAGGATATAGTTGTATAAAATATTTACGAACTTCAGGTAAATTCTTTGTGTGTCTGACATTAAGAGGACTTGCTGTCGAGAAAATTTCAGGAAGAATGTAATTTCGAAGAAGAAAGTAATAAACTAAAATGGTAACTATTAATTGAGTTTATTTCTCAGGTAACATATTTCTACTTAGGTATGTACTTTATACGTGATTTGCTGCTCGCGATTACGTGATTCATACTTTGTGTTAACTGATTTTGACAATGATTGATTAATGAACAGGGTTGTTACTTATATATATTATGCATCGCTTGGCTGCTCTGCTTTTTCACTGATGTCAAATTTTTATTATGTGCCTGCTGTGCCTATTTATTTAAATTATAATTGTCACCTGATTAGTTGTGCTGATATGGTTATGTATGTAAGTTATACTTTGTGATTTATCTGCTTGCGCCTTCATGTTTACTTATTGAGATTACATATGAACATTTATTTGCTTATGCTGACATGATGCTAATAACCTGTTTATTATGTAAGATATATATTTGTTGCTTTGCATGTGGATTGACATTTACACATTTCTGTTTTGTTGTCATAACTACTCTTTAATTTGGTATATAGAAATGATTATATACTGTGTACGAACATGGAGTTTAGGTTACACTATGGTATTAATTGTAGATTGTTGGTTTGGCAGAGCCTCGTTGTAAGGATTGTGTTACATCCACTTGTTGACATTCTGTTCTGTACTGGTATATTTACTCGCTATTGCATGCTTTGCTTACGCTCAGTGCTTTATATTTTAAGATAAGAAAATGAACTGCTATTATTCTACAAACATTGGTGCAAGAAACTTCACTGAAGTTACATGAACTGGAGGTTTTATGGAAGCTGTATAAATTCATGCTAATAGAAAGGAAGCTAACGACATGAAATACCAACACTAGCTTTAGACCATTGACAGTTATTACACTGCATTCTTCGTGAGCAATTGAAATAGCAAGTGACACTTGACACAAAGAAACACTCCACATGTTTGCTTCTGTTTTGGCATGATTCTTGAAGTGGTGTATACACTGTGAAATATTACGATTTATTCATTCTAAGTCTTATGTGATCATTCATACTCCGTACTCGCACCTACTTACTGAAAGTTATTCAAACTGAAAGCTGTTCGAGGTCATGTATGCATTTCTTTTATTTTATGATGGACAAGGTAACCAAAATGTATTTTATAATTCATATTGAGTAGAAGATTTGGCTCAGGTGGACTACACAGAGGTTGTGTGTGGGCACTGTGTCTTAGGATTGTATGGGATGATGAACTGAAGTTTGCACTAGGATTTTATCTGTACTTGTTCGAGGAGACTGGCTAGAGGAAAGAGTTGTTATGGAAGTGAAATGATATTGGTATATGTATCGACGTATTGAAGAGGTATATTGAAGTATTGAGATTGTGTGATTTGATGATTATTGGAGTTTTGGTGGATAAGAGGTAAGGTAAATGATATTGGTGATAAGGTTTATATGTATCAACGTATTGAAGAGGTATTATTGAAGTATTGAGATTATGTAATGCTTATGATTATTGGAGTTTTGGTGGATAAGAGGTAAAGTAAGTGAGGAGCAAATTTTTCTTGTTGGTTTATATGGAACAAGAAGGATGAAGATGGCAGACCAGAACACTCCAGTGGAAGGAAGATTGTCTACACACACACTTTGTTAAATCAATAAGCAGTATATAATTTTTTTTGGAGAAAGGAAGTATTTGCATATCTTGGCATACTGACAGTTGTTCAGCAACTGTACGTTTTGATTTGGCTTGGTAAACATTGGTCTTGACCTCATGACTATCGCGTTGACTAACTATTATTGACTGTTATACACTGCTGACACTACTACTTGATACACATGTTGAACATCAAATTTTGACAGAATTGCATTTGCACAGTTAACACTATTCAATTACACAGTAGTACTTAATATGTGGATGAAATATGAGTGAGTGTGTTTTGTGTGTTTTCCTTTCCTAATCCCAAAATAACTGGTACCGACCTACCTCCTAAATATTATTTTACTTGTTTGTTGTGGCTTGCACTGACACCCGTAAATATTATAGGCTTACTGATATTTGTTTATTTGTAATAGTTAATATGACAATTATCTGATATCATTTGTGTGTTTATTGTAATTTGTATGTTTAGTGTAAGAGCATTGATAATAATTTTGTAAAAGCAATTGTGTGTGCATTCAAACTGTTGTTCGTGCTTACACTTATTAACATTTGTGGGTGCCACTTGGAAATGTTTAATTTCTGCTGAGGAACTCTGATGAACTGTGTAATTATTGGTGGTGAATATTATGGACTGTTACCTGCACCTGTTCAACATTGCTGGGTGCCACTGATGGAACTGCTTCTACTGAAATAATGTCACTTGCTGTCTGCACCTGTTCAACATTACTGGGTGCCACTGATGGAACTGCTTCTATTGAGATAATGTCACTTGTTGCTGTCTGCACCTGTTCAAACATTACTGGGTGCCACTGATGGAACTGCTTCTACTGAAATGATGTCACTTGTTGCTGTCTGCACCTGTTCAACATTACTGGGTGCCACTGATGGAACTGTTTCTACTGAGATAATGTCACTTGTTGCTGTCTGCACCTGTTCAACATTACTGGGTGCCACTGATGGAACTGCTTCTACTGAAATGATGTCACTTGTTGCTGTCTGCACCTGTTCAACATTACTGGATGCCACTGATGGAACTGTTTCTACTGAGATAATGTCACTTGTTGCTGTCTGCACCTGTTCGACATTACTGGGTGCCACTGATGGAACTGCTTCTACTGAAATGATGTCACTTGTTGCTGTCTGCACCTGTCAACAATACAGGGTGCCACTGATGGGACTGCTATTTGCTCCTGTTGACCATTGCAGGGTGCCACAGTTGGAAATGTCAACTACTATGAGGACTGCTACTTGTTTATTGAACTATTGAAAAGATTTTATGTGAATATTTCTATAAACTGAATTTTTGTGTATTTACTTTTTATGAAATGTTATGAGGTTCTTACCTGCACGTATTCGTCATTGCTGGTGCCATTGATTGAACTGTTTAACTACTCTAACAAATGATATTTGTGTAAACTATTACGTAAAATCACATTATGCAAACATTTGTATTCCTTACTGTATTTTATATATTAGGTTATTGAAGGATCAGTGCAATGCCAAAATTTATTTAGTTCTGTGATATTTACTTATTAATACGCAACGTCCCTTTTGAACAATTTATACACGACTGTGCTTAAACTGACACACAATTTTTTTTTTTTTGTGCAACGCAATCTGACTTTCAATAATCCCTACAAAAGAATGGCCCTTACTAACATTAACCTGTACCTTTCACAAATCACTTACCTCACAAAAATCTTCGTTACTCAAGCTACTGCAATACAGCGAGCACCACTACTGCCAGCTAAATAAAAGATTCAAACTACGGAAGGGACTAACCACTGATATGGATAGTTAGCAAATGAAAGATATTAATAGAGAACAAACAATGTATTTACCTTAATATCATCAAAAGTCATAATATATATAGGAGCTCATAACATCCATTCTTACAAGTATCAAAACTCCGCCATTTCTCTCTCCACATCCACCACTGCTGGCGGCTCACCTCCAACTGCGCAACGCTACGCGCTGTTAACAGCCCAGCTGCCCAACACTACAATGGCAGACAACAATGCAAACTAGCCACAGACTGCACACAGCACAGCCAGTGATTCTCACACAGAGCGCTACGTGGCGTTACCAATAAGAAAACCTAAACAGCCTACTTACAAATATCATCTTTTATTTTTGTCTGTGTTTTTTGAACGAATTTGGTGGTATTTTCATCACCAATGCTGGCAAAAATACCATCAAATTCTAGTCCGTGGAGGAGGGGCATATGAAAGGTGGCTACACTGAGTCATAGCGCCAGAGATTGCGCCAAAGATTATTATTCTGCCGCCTCCACTGATGCAGTAGTAGTTCAGAGGTTGCTGTGGGCAGTACTTGTTGAGAGAATGTCGAGAGCAGTACTAGTTCAGAGGATGTCGAGTGCAGTTGTTGTTCTGTTGGGCGAGAAGGTAGATGCTGATTGGTTGGTGTAATGTATAGATGGAAGATGTTGCAATGATCACAGTGTATTTTTCGTCAATATATATTAAGGTAAAAAACAAAAATTTCACATTTCTTTAATGACAATGCCTCTTGGTCACAGGTTCAGTCAAAAATGCATCTGGCTCATGTTCATGTGCTAGACTTGTAATTCTGGTTTCTGTGTGCAGTTATAGTATTTATGGTTTTTCAATTACTTCATTGTAAATGGTGTTTAAAATATCTTGTCGTACTACCACACACAGAACAGTTACACTTGTGCTTTGTTGTTTCCTAGCTTTTATAGTTGCAGGGGACTTACTTAATCAATTTTGCGAATGGAAATTTTTTGTCATTCTTTATTGTCATTTTATGCAGTCAGATTGCGTACTAATACTACTCAGGACCAATGGGTTACGAGATTTCGTAACCGGACACACAGCTACTAAAATTATTGCATTTTAATTAAGCCCCCACGCAACATTTACAGATGTGTACCTCAGGTTTCCATTGGGAAAAAATACTTGTGTTGCAGTTAAGGCACAGTAGCCAGAGTATCTGAAAGGGCTATAGATACGTAGTCCAAGAGATATGCGGTTATAAATGTTGGAGTTCAATTCTTTAACAAATAGGTTAGGTAGGAAGGAACGTTATTACGGTGAGTTGTTAACTTAGAAGGAAGTCTACATTAAAGACGATTCGTACGACAAATACTCATTTCTTCCAGTCTTTATCACTTACCTTAATAGCCATTAATAAAGAGCAGGCATATATGAAGTACTAATAAGTGATCAATCTGGAGAACTAATGTACCTATGGGAGGAAACGCGAGCTGTGTCATAATATAACGGACACTCAGACCTCGGTAACAGAATTGTGCAACAGACAATTCTGTAAAGGTCTGAGGATTGTCATCAGAAAGCCTAAAACAACGCACCTATCCAAGAGAACAGTAGCCTCTCAGAACAAAATTAAAACTGTGTTATCAATTGTTAAAGATATATCATGGCAGGTATGTGGGTGTTCAAGATATTACACTTATTTTGTGTGAGAATAAAACTGTTAGTGATCCACAAGAGGTGTGTAAAATATTTAATTATTGCTTCACAACATTTGGAAATTTAAAACCAGATTTTTATTGCTTCAGGAGGTAAATATGTTGAACCGTAAAATGGGGAAATATCAGACACAGGGGCAAATTCGAACGGGAAGAGTGTATTTCTCTTTTACGTTGGTAACATTGAATGCAAGCTGTTATTTCACAGACACGTTTTGATGTTTACACATTACATATTGTCAAGCTTATTCGAACATACATTTGTTGCACTTGGAAGTTAAGTCCGTGGAGCGTAGCAATTTTCTGTGAAGTGTACAAATATTGTAGACTGTTTTCATGCGAATGCTTTCGTCAGTGGTTTAGCGTGCTTCAAGAGAAAAAAGTGGTAAACATAATTTCCTTAGAATTTACTTCTTTAAATGTCAAGAACGAAATGTGAATGTAGTTTTTCCGCTTTTCTCAATTCCACTATATCTAGTAAACTGTTTACAGATACCTACATACAGTAAGTTGAAGAAATATCGGACAATGCCGCGGACTTACAAAACGAGCTTGGTGTTCTTCTGAGGAGCAATTATGACCGTCAAAATCTTAAAAAGGCGCTTGCTGCTATAAGATCACGAATACTGTCTAACAGAAAGGTATCAAGCAAATTTAACGTACCACGAACATAATTAGATAATAAAGTTAATAATGCAAGCCATGGGATGATTGGAAGCCCTATCTTAAGCAGCACTGAACAGTACTCACTTTACCATGGTGTTTTAAGGGCTGTCCGCTGCTCGTGGTCGTGCGGTAGTGTCCTCGCTTCCCACGCCCGGGTTCGATTCCCTGCGGGGTCAGGGATTTTCTCTGCCTCGTGATGACTGGGTGTTGTGTGCTGTCCTTAGGTTAGTTAGGTTTAAGTAGTTCTAAGTTCTAGAGGACTGATGACCATAGATGTTAAGTCCCATAGTGCTCAGAGCCATTTGACCCATTTTTATTTTAAGGGCTGCTCCTTGGGGGTTTTCCTTTTACCTCTGATGATGTATGATATGCAGTAAAAGGGTATCTCTACAAATTTGAACGAAGAGAAAAACTCTTTTCTTCTAACATGCCAGAAACAGACTGGTCGTGTTCATTCTTACAGTGTCTAAATTATTAAGCATTCGGCTGTCTCACAATATTAAATGGTAACGTGCTTAAGTGAGTTAGGAGAAATGTTTCAAATGTTTTCTGAACAAGTGTAAAATATCTTGTAATCATGTTTAACATATTTTCTAAGTATGTAAAAAGAATTTCTAGGAATGTGCGTTTCTAAAAAGATAGTTTGTGTTGGAAATTACCCAATTAGAGGGATCTTTGTTACTTTGGACGAAAATTCAATGAGCGTCTGAAATTGCCCCATCATGTGAGTAACATAGGACAGTTTTATTTGTTAGGATCTGGTTTCTTAAACAATATTTTTGATTCACGTTCTTTAATCATATTATTCTTGACTGCGATCCCAAAAGATCTTGTGCTTTTTGTCGCATGAATTTAATATCTTTGCGAAGCTATCTTAAAGAATATTAAAATTCCGTCCGATATTACCCCATCTTGCGAAACTCTTGAAATATTTCGCTACGAGACAACTATATGACCTGCAGCTATATGAAAATATTAGTAACATAAATGACGTAGCTTGTACAGTAGTCGGTAATATCAGCACATGGCTTTCAGACAACTGGTAAAAACCAGCATGTAATAAAACTCAGTGCATCCAGTTTCTGACACGAAACTCTTACACAATCGAAATTTTATCCTCCGAAGATGGTGAAAAAATCAGTGGAGACAACCATTTTAAATTCTCAGGACTGTCCGTAGTAGTATAATTTTCAAGAGTTTCTGCAGAAACTGAATTCTGTTGTCTTCACTATGAGAATGATATCTACTGTAGCTTACACTAAAGCTGAAAGGCTTGTTTATTCTGCTTACTTTCACTGTGTTATAATTTAGAACAACTCCGTGCACACACCAAGACGGTCAGACTGATATCCAGTGTCAGTTCGTAAACTTCTTGTAGGCTGTTGTTCAGGTGTTTCAGAATTCTAACTCTGGTGTCGATACACATACGTATTCTCCATCATGGGACTTCTTGTTTATAATATTGACTCATAGTGAAGGAACTGCAACATTCATTCAGTGAACACAGGACGGTAAAAGATCTACACTTTAGCAACACTTCCTAAAGCACTGTACTGAATGAGTGTACTATTCAGAACGTTTCATTTTAATAGCCTCCCATGAAAGGTGAAAATAACTGAGCGACAAACCTCAGGCATTGAAATCCAAGCTGGAAGGTCTCATTCGCACCCTGCTTCTATCCATTACAAATATTCCTAGTGGTACCTGAGAACTTTTCTCTCTAATGTGTTGCTTGTACTAATCCACAATTTTCTTAATTTGTTATTATTTCTTTAATTTTTAGTTTATAAATTTTCTAATTAACGTTCTGTAAACTACGTGCTGGTTCATAACACATCCATGTGGCTGTTGCGGTAGCTTTATAAGGAAACTCAAAAGTCAATTAACAAATACGTTATTTTTCAAACAAAAATGTGCTATTATGAAAAAAATTGTTCATAATAATTACATTTTTTCCTACTGCGAACAAATCCCCTTAACACAGCTCTATGACGGTTGTATCCATAGTTGTAGCGTGACACACGGAATTGGCTTGGTGGCAATACCCGCCATCGTAGGCACGTGAAACTATGCAGCTGACGAGCACAGCCATAACTGTAATGTATGTTTTTAAACGCTATAGAATGAAAGAGTAATTTAATAGCAGGAGAGTCAAACGAATTTTTTTTAATTTTTGAATGTCATTAATTGGTTAAATAACGAGCTGTGTAGTTTTATTTTATTAAATTGAACCATAAACATTATAAAAAAATAGGTTTATATCCTACTTACCCAATTCAAATTAAAAAATTCTTTGGCTTAGTTTCTGTGGAGAAATCTCCAAAAACACTGAGATAAAGACAGAAGTCAGGCAGGGGGATGGAATATCACTTTTGCTTCGTAACTGCGACGTGAAGAAAGTGGAAAGAGTGGAGAAAATCCGACACGGAAGGCTTCAAAGTGCGAAACCAGAAAAGGTACCTCTATTTGCACTGCCTGGCATTGGCACAAGGCATTGCCTGCAAAATAAACCGGAATTTTGTTAACAGAATTGAGCATCGTGGGATCAGTCAGTAAACCGCTTCAGTTACAAATAGAGTTATTGGTTCAATGGCGACCGATTTCTGACGATTATGAGACCGTCTTCGGGTGAACAAGATCCATGAGGCGTGTGCCCATCGCACGCTGAACGCCAGTCTCTGGGCAGTTGACAGCCACACTTGAAGACGAGATATGAACACGTAGAGAACATAACACGCCAAACGCAAAAAACGAGTCTCGTTGTTTGGACATTTCACTAGAATGGACTAGGATGGTTGATGACAGACAAAGAAAATCTTAAGTAAAATTATGTAGCTGGAAGTGTAGTGTCCTCGTCGACACTGTAGAGTCTTGTACCATGGGAAGCAGGGGAGAGGATGTTGTTTGGTGGCTGGCATCCTCTTTCTACAACACAGCTGCACACATGGATTAACAGGCTTCTTTATTTACATGAACAGGAAGCTACTTATCTTTAAGAGAGTCCATGTGTTGCGGTACTAGCTCTCCCATAATAGTCCACACTAGCCGCACTGCTGGTGAAGTACAAATCCCGCTATGCGATAAATGACAGACACCAAACTGGAGGGCGAGTTGGTGCGTCAGTGACTGAGCTAGTGTCTCAGTGACTGTGCTAGTGAATGAGACTGAGCTAGTGACTAATAGACTGCGCTAGTGACTGAGGCTGGTGAGCTAGCAACTGAGACTGAGCCCTTCGGTCAGCGGCGGCGATCTAAATACATGCAGTCGAGAGGGCGTTGTCGGCGTGTTGCTTGTGAGTCTGTCTTTGGCCCCTTTCCTGATTGGCACGCTTGACCCTGCGCCTACTATCGATCTCCTTACTACATCTTTGCCGACCGATGTTCTGGCGACAGTGTACGCCAGCAAAGGAAGGGCAACGAGCATTGTTTACAGCTCCAAAATACTCTTTTTGGATAGTCATGAGAGTTGCTTTTTCATTTCTATATTTCATTTTTGCTCCCTATATTTTTGCTTGTCTTAAATCGCGACGTTGTCATTGCAAAACTTTGCGTGTTTCTGCTATTGTCAGCCTCCATTAGTCGAAAGAAGCTTATGAGCAATCATTTTCTTTGTCCACTGAGGAATTTCGCATCTTTGGAGGTCGGTTCTGGTGTCCAGTTAATGAGAAGCCTTCGCGGTTTTTGGACCATGAGGTGCTCTAGTTTTTAATGTGTGTTCGCCATTATGATGCTGGCTGTCCTCGAGCTCTGTTCTGTTTGATGTGGGAGGAAGGCTTTGTCTGGTCTTGTAATAAGCTGGTTTGCAGTTTCTAAATCTGTGAAGAAATCAGATGAAATCTTTCCAATTACTTGCCATAGTGGCTACTAGATAAATGAATAGGTTATTTCAGAAGGGTGTTGAAAAATACTGCACAGTTAACTTGAGGTTGTTCCATATCCAGTCTTGCGAGCATATGTCTCAGAGTGTCGAAATTGAACCGCATAGATTCCTCAAAAAATGGTTCGAATGGCTGTGAGCACTATGGGACTTAACATCTGAGGTCATCAGTCCCCTAGAACTTAGAACTACTTAAACGTAACTAACCTAAGGACATCACACACATCCATGCCCGAGGCAGGATGCGAACCTGCGACCGTAGCAGTCGCGCGGTT
This sequence comes from Schistocerca americana, assembly GCF_021461395.2. Taxonomy (NCBI): domain Eukaryota; kingdom Metazoa; phylum Arthropoda; class Insecta; order Orthoptera; family Acrididae; genus Schistocerca; species Schistocerca americana. The sequence goes on from NC_060120.1 coordinate 215,919,912, forward strand.
CCAGACTGGAGCACCTAGAACTGTTCGGCCACATCGGCCTGCCATAGATTCCTGACTTTTTATTACATGGAAGCTGATTATGGGAGCGAACATTATCTTTTAAATCTGTCATGTTGCAGATGCAAACATTTCATCCGTTCCTGATCCTAAAATGAGCTATTGTCTTGCTGGAAGTACTGTGTTGCGATCATGAACTTTCGATATTCATTCCTAGGAGTTGTATTTACTTCTTGAGCATATATATGGGCTTTATAGACCAAATTAATTATTTGAGGACAGTACAGATACGCAATGGATGGTTTACAGTAGCCATTGTACGAGGTGGGACAGGTGTTCCAAACGTCTCAGGACTTGAAAGCTTCGTCGACAGAGACATCATCGCCTACAAAACTTATCATGTTACCGAAAATGCAAATAAAGATTTTGGTATGTCACCCGCACCCTTCTTCCTCTATACACTTAATAGACGTAAGATATCCGTAAATGAAACTGTATTTATTTTGTGTAAGGGAAAAGGTGTGTGTGAATATTTGAAATTTGTTGGTGACATTTTCCTTCTTTATTACCTGCATTTTGAAGGCTGTGGCTTCCAACCTGGCTCGCCCACGATGAATCTTTTACCTACATACTGTCGCAGTCTTGTTGGCCCGTAATACGAATGCACGTCACTGCATGGCTATAGCTAATGATGATGTTTTCCAATTCACATTAAACTCTTTTTTATTTTAGCGCTCTGAAGATGAATGTAGAAAGCAACCGAAACTAGTCATTCCGCTTTAATTGTATAACGAAAAATGCGATGTAGGTGTTAAAAGTTTTTACAATTAAAAATAACTTTTAATTTAATAAATATTATTTTTCTTCATGAAATTAGGTTTCAGAGCCCGCATCTCGTGGTCGTGCGGTAGCGTTCTCGCTTCCCACGCCCGGGTTCCCGGGTTCGATTCCCGGCGGGGTCGGGGATTTTCTCTGCCTCGTGATGGCTGGGTGTTGTGTGCTGTCCTTAGGTTAGTTAGGTTTAAGTAGTTCTAAGTTCTAGGGGACTGATGACCATAGATGTTAAGTCCCATAGTGCTCAGAGCCATTTGAACCATTTAGGTTTCAGATGGTAAAAGGTATGTCGCAGGCTGGTTTTAGGGACGATTGCTTTATTATGAACTCATTAGAGTCACCTGTAATTTAAATGAGATATGTATTGGAATAAATGATGACAAGGAGCTTTTTAATTACAATATTAGATATAAATTACGTTTTGAACTTGTATTCTGATTATAATGGTTCAAGAATGTATAGATTTAATTATTCTTTCAAATTCAGTGTCAACGATTGACATGAGGAAAAATCCTCATCTAGCTATGCAAAATAATTTCAGCTGCGCTTAGATTATGTGAGCGTGTATGTCTGTGACGCTCCTGATAAGTTTTCGTGGTCGGACAGCGTTTCCCATTCTTTTTTCTGTGGCATAAGACTTCATACTTTACTGCATAGCTTAATAATAAAGGGCTTTAACTATCTGCTCGTCGTATTAATTCAGTTACCTACCGGTATTTTTTAGTCATCAGTCATCTGACTGGTTCGATGGGCTCACCACGAATTCCTCTTCTGTGCCAAACACTTAATTTCAGTATAGCACTCCTCAACTATTTGCTGGATGTATTCCAGCCTGTGTCTTCCTCTACAGTTTTTACCCTCTTCAGTTCCCCCTCGTAACATGGAAGTAATTCCGTGAAGTCTCAGCAGATGTCCTACCATCCTGTCCATTCTTCTCGTAAGTGCTCTCCATAAACTATGTAATCAAAAGTATCCGGACAAATTCATGGCGCCCTCCATCGGTAATGTTTCAATTCAGTATGGTGTTGGCCCACCCTTAGCCTTGATGACAGCTTCCACTCTCGCAGGCATAGCTTCAATCTGGTGCTGGAAGGTATCTTGGGGAATGGCAGTCCATTCTTCACGAAGTGCTTCACTGAGGAGAGGTATCGATGTCGGTCGGTGAGGCCTGGTACGGAGTCGGCGTTCCAAAACACCCCAAAGGTGTTCTATAGGATTTAGGTCAGTCCATTAGAGGGATGTTATTGTCGTATAACCACTCCGCCACAGGTCGTGCATTATGAACACATGCTCAATCGTGCTGAAAGATGCAGTCGTCATCCCCGGATTGCTCTTCAACAGTAGGAAGCAGGAAGGTGCTTAAAACATCAATGTAGACCTGTGCTGTGAGAGTGTCACGCAAAACAACAAGGGTTGCAAGCCCCCTCCATGAAAAACACGACCACACCATAACACCATCGCCTCCGAATTTTACTGTTGTCACTGCACGTGCTGGCCGTTAACGGTCACCTGGCATTCGCCATACCCACACCCTGTCATCGGATCGTCACATTGTGTACCGTGATTCGTCACTCCACGCAACGTTTTTCCACTGTTAAATCGTCCAAATGTTTACGCTCCTTACACCAAGCGAGGCGTCGTTTGGTATTTACCGGCGTGATGTGTGGCTTATGAGCAGCCACTCGACCATGGACTCCAAGTTTTCTCACTTCATGCCTAACTGTCCTAGTACTTGCAGTGGATCCTGATGCAATTTGGAATTCCTGCCTGATGGTCTGGATAGATGTCTGCCTATTACACATTACGACAATCTTCAACTGTCGGCGGTCTCTGTCAGTCAATAGTCGAGGTCAGCCTTTACGCTTTTGTGCTGTATGTGTCCCTTCACGTTTCCACTTCACTATCACATCGGAAACAGGGTACCTAGGGATGTTTAGGAGTGTGGAAATCTCCCGTACGGACGTAAGGCACAAGTGACACCCCATTATCTGACCACGTTCGAAGGCCGTGAGTTCCGCTGAGCGTTCCATTCGGCTCTGACACGATATCTAATGACTACTGAGATCGCTGATATGGAGTACCTGGCTGTAGTTTGCCTTACAATACTGTGCTCCAAACGTACATTCTCAGTAAATTCTTCCTCAAATTAAGGCCTATGTTTGATACCAATAAACGTCTCATGGACAGAAGTGCCCTTTTTGCCAGCGTTGGTCTGCGTTTTAAGCCGTCCTTGTTCCGTCTGTCTTGGGTTATTTTAAATACTGCCCAGGTAGCCGAACTCATTAACTTGATAGACTTCGTGATAACCAATCCTGATGTTAAATTTCTCGCTGTTCTCAGTTCTGCTACTTCTCATTACTTTCATTCGTCTTTCTCGTCGTTCTTCGATTTACTCTAAGTTCATATTCTGTACTCAGACCTCTCCATTCAACAGACCCTGTAATTCTCCTTCACTGTCAGTGTGAACAGTAATGTCACCAGCGCATCTTAATCTCACCGCATGAACCTTTCTTTTGTTTCTGTCATTGCTTCTGCGATGTATAGATTGAACAGAGGGAGTGAAACACTGCATCCCTGACTTACACCCATTTTAATCCGTGCACTTTATCATCGGGCTTTTACTCAGTTTGTTCCCTCTCGGTTCTTGTACATATTGTATATTACTCGTCTTTCCCTGTAGCCAGTGGTGCATAGATCCTAAATACGGCTCTGCATCTTACCAGTTTGCATCAAGGAGTCAATGCTGAAAGACGTCATAAAGGTATTCCTCATACATTTGAATTCTTGTCCTTTTTGTTTTTAAAGGACTGCGAAATTTGTATGGTTTTATAATTAAATTATAGTGCCCAAGTTTTGAACTGCAAGTATAGCGTAGCGCATAGCGCACTAAATTCCGAGACAGGGAGGTGACCCAGAGACGGATCGATTCCTCACGACGCGGTGGATTAATGACCGTTTGTATGGTACACCCACCAGCCTTAGTTCACCACGCTCGTTTGGGCAAACTACTGGACTGGTTCCCAAATTCGGCCTATGACACGCAGAACACACTTTTCACGACACACGGACAAATGATGCACACGACTCCTCCCTTAGGTTTCCTTGATGACTGTGACGTCATAAAGGGTACCCCGCCACATAGCTAAATAATAAAATAAAATTTGCCAAATGCTGAAAAAGTGTACTCGGTACTGTACAGGATAAGTGCTAGGTAAATGAAAAGAAGGAGAAGTAGTACCTAATTTCTGCATTAGTTGACATTCGTTTTCAATTTTATAATTACAGAGTTCGTGCATCATCTCATCTCGTGATGACTGGGTGTTGTGTGATGTCCTTAGGTTAGTTAGGTTTAAGTAAAGTTCTAGGGGACTGATGACCATAGATGTTAAGCTCCATAGTGCTCAGAGACATTTGAACCATTTGAGCCATCATCTCATGCTTTCTGGCAGCATGTTACTCGATTTACCGGGTAGTTATAATTAAAGTGCCACTACTCAGGGAGATCCAGTGTGGACTGTAATTATTACTGCACGGCGGCGAAACTTGATGCATATGCTAATGCGTTAATGCGGAACCGATTTACAGTGGAAAAAAATTAGTTCCAATTTTAGCCACCAAGTGCAAATCTGGCACATTGAATGCAAGAAAGACGTATAGAAATGCCTCCACGTGTAATGGATTAGGGATGGGACGTGGGCACAAAAGTTCAATCAACTTAGAAAGACATATCTTGATTGCATTATTAACTCCAGCTTACACAGTTTGTTCAATATGAGCACCAAAACGTCGACAAGATGCTGCATCCGTAAATCAACGTGATCAACAGTTGCTCGCAGCAGTGTCTGTGGAATCTGAGCAACGTGTTCCTGTATACTGGCCTTGAGATCAGGTAGAGACCGTACGTGTCCTTGGTAAACCTGCTCTTTTAGATATACCCAGAGCCAAATGTCACATGGATTCAGATCAGGTGATGTTGCAGTCCACGCATCACGTTAAGCAGATCTTTCACTGGGAGAGCGACATGAGATGTTGCCCCATCTTGCTTGAAAACTGGTTTCCACACAGTGGCGCTCTTCCAAAGATGGAACCACATGCTGTGCAAGGAGATCTCGATAACGTGTAGATGTGATGGTACGCCTGACAGGCCTTCTGGGTGTATTCTCTTCAAAGAAGAACGGACCGAGAATAAAGGTGTCGCACACGCCAAGCGCAATGGCTCTTCGCGAACAACACGCTGTTCGACAGTACCTCAAATTCGCCAGTTCTGTGTATTCGCCGCACCCGGAAGTGCAGACTGTGCCACGTCACTCCATAGAATATTGCCCGGCCGCATTTTAACAACTTCGATCCCTACGGGAAGCCGAAGGGCAAATACAGAAGTGCTGCGGATCGCACGCTTTCAGATCCTGTACCGTCTGTATCTTGTACGACTACCAGTGTAAAATAGACCACAAAACTTTCCGTATTGTTAATCATGGGATGGTTTATTTTATTTTATTTTGCGTCTGGCAATACAGCGACAATATTTTATGTAAGTACAACAATATGTAAACGAAAAGTATAAAACAAAACAATGAGTAAACAGTACATGTATAAAAAAACAAGAAATAGGACAAAAGGATAAAGTACATACACTCAAGACAAAATAACTACACGTTAAAAGCTTGGTAAGCCTGACTAGAAACTCATTCATATATTAAGAGCTCAATATCTAGATTGCACAGGCAATCCAAAGCAGAGGGTTTCACATATATGACCTCAGAGACAGGTCCGGCGTATCTTCTTAAGGGGCATTCCTCAATAATATGGCGGACGTTCTGTTCTGGTGCTCCACAGTCACAGGCTGGTGAGTCGCACAGACCCCACTTGTACTTATATGCATTGCATCTTGCATGGCCCGTTCTGATGCGGTTTAATTTAGTCCAGGGACATCTCTTCAGGCCAAAGTCCGGTAATTCCAGAGCAGGATCTTGGATACCTTGTTTATTAATTCCAGAATCATTCCAAAAGTGCCGCCATTGCTCCTTGATGTCAGGTTGATGTTCTTGTGTATTAACCCATATAGGCTTCCGTGACTTCAAGCGGGTCGATGGTATTTCGTTCAAAACATCATGGATTGGTAGATTCTGTGGGTAATCTGAGTCATGAATTTTTGACCACTCTCTTGCTGCTGCTTCTTGCCTTCTCGATTGTGGAGGTGGGATATTGCTTAGAGTATGCGGCCAATGGACTGGGGTGGATTTAATAGTACCCGTTATTATCCTCATACACTCGTTCAACTGGACGTCGATTTTCTTAGTATGAGTGCTCGAATGCCTGACAGCAGAGCAATATTCGGCAACAGGATATACCGGGGCTATTGCGGCAGTACGTAAGGTGGATGCTTGAGCTCCCCAAGTCGAGCCAGCCAATTTTCTCAGGATGTTGTTGCGACTCTTTAGCTTTTGGTTTACGTTTTCTAGATGTTTTTCTGTAAGTCAGGGAGCGGTCTAGTGTTATGCCAAGGTATTTGGGGTTGAAGTTGTGTTTGACTCTTTGTTCACAGAAGTTCACATTCAGTTCCTGGTGGGCCATTTTATTGTTCACGTGGAAAGCACAATTGTCATGACACTACGCGAGCCCTAGCGCTACCTGGGGCACGTACTGCGTGGTCAGTTACAGCAACGGCAGCCTTGTCAATAGCTTCCACCGGGATAGGATGCCCCTTCCTCTTCCCGGTGCCACACCAGGCTCATCCGTGTTTTCGAATTTTATTATCATCTTCTTTAAACCATTAATTGACGTCGGGCCTCTTCTCTAACCTTTCAGTCTTCCATACTATCTCAATGCAGCACTATTATTACTGCCGTTCACATAAAACAGTTTCACGAACAGCGCACGAATATAAAAACCCAATGACAAAGTAAATTAACAAAAAAAAAAAAAAAAAAAAAAAAAAAAAAAAAAAAATGCGAAGCCTATCATAAGCGTATTAGTTGTTTCACTATAATATAATTGTGTCCACGCTTCTTTTCCCCTGTGGTCACTTATCGATACTTGATACACTACTGGCCATTAAAATTGATACACCAAGAAGAAATGCAGATGATAAACAGGTATTCATGGACAAATATATTATACTAGAACTGACATGTGATTACATTTTCACGCAATTTCGGTGCGTAGATCCTGAGAAATCAGCACCCAGAACAACCACCTCTGGCCGTAATAACGGTCTTGCTACGCCTGGACATTGAGTCAAACAGAGCTTGGATGCCGTGTACAGGTACAGCTGCCCATGCAGCTTCAACACGATACCACAGTTCATCAAGAGTAGTGACTGGCGTATTGTGACGAGCCAGTTGCTCGGCCACCATTGACCAGACGTTTTCAATTGGTGAGAGATCTGGAGACTGTGCTGGCCAGGGCAGCAGTCGAACATTTTCTGTATCCAGAAAGGCCCTTACAAGACCTGCAACATGCGGTCGTGCACTATCCTGCTGAAATGTAAGGTTTCGCAGGGATCGAATGAAGGGTAAATCCACGGGTCGTAACACATCTGAAATATAACGTCCACTGTCCAAAGAGCCGTCAATGGGAACAAGAGGTGACCGAAACGTGGAACCAATGGCACCCAATACCATCACGCCGGGTGATACGCCAGTATGGCGATGACAAATACACGCTTCCAATGTGCGTTCACCGCGATGTCGCCAAACATGAATGCGACCATCATGATGCTGTAAACAGAACCTGGATTCATCTGAAAAAAAAATGACGTTTTGTCATTCGTGCACCCAGGTTCGTTGTTGAGTACACCATCGCATGCGCTCCTGTCTGTGATACAGCGTCAAGGGTAATCGCAGCCATGGTCTCCGAGCGGATAGTCCAGGCTGCTGCAAACGTCGTCGAACTGTTCGTGCAGATGGTTGTTGTCTTGCAAACGTCCCCATCTGTTGCCTCAGGGATTTAGACGTGGCTGCACGATCCGTTACAGCCATGCGGATAAGATGCCTGTCATCTCGACTGCTTGTGATACGAGGCCGTTGGGATCCAGCACGGCGTTTGGTATTACCCTCCTGAACCCACCGATTCCATATTCTGCTAACAGTCATTGTATCTCGACAAACGCAAGCAGCAATGTCGCGACACGATAAACCGCAATCGCGATAGGCTACAATCCGACCTTTATCAAAGTCGGAAACGTGATGGTACGCATTTCTCCTCCTTACACGAGGCATCACAACAACGTTTAACCAGGCAACGACGGTCAACTGCTGTTTGTATATGAGAAATCGGTTGGAAACTTTCCTCGTGTCAGTACGTTGTAGGTGTCGCCACCGGCGCCAACCTTGTGTGAATGCTCTGAAAAGCTGATCATTTGCATATCACAGCATCTTCTTCGTGTAGGTTAAATTTCGCGTCTGTAGCACGTCATCTTTGTTGTGTAGCAATTTTAATGGCCAGTGGTGTACTAGTTACTGATTGAGAATTGTCGCTCCACTTACTCCAGTCACAGCTTGCAGCTCCATAATGCGTTTCGTGCTTTGTGTTCGTTGGGGGCCCCTACTACCGTGCTACTGACGTAATACAGCTGTTTGGAGAATAGTTCCCAAAGTTCCCATCAATAGCTCTACTTGTCGTTAGTATTAACTTATTTTATTTATCATTAGGCTTTCATATTATTTATTACGCTGCTTATGTGCGCTTACGTTTTTGTTTATTCCTTATGACAACTATAGTAGTGTACGGTTTTGTTTTATTATTTTATCGTACTTTCGTCCCCACCCTGAGACCAACTGCAAGGTACGCATGCCATTAGCTGATTAGTTCAGTTCTGACATGATGTTGCACTTGTTGTTTGGCTTCTTTATACCATTTCTGTACAGGCACTGCGAATCACATGTTAGCATTTACGAGCTCTTTTTGTATTAATGGATTCATTATTGTATTACTTATTGCTCATGTATCTCTTTAGTACGACAGCAATATACTGCATGTATCTTATTGTTGACACTGGCAAATAATGCGGTAGATATAAGTATGTACCATTTCTTATCTTTGAATTTAAATTTCTTTTTTTAACTTTTCGTCCTGAGTTTTAATATTCTTATTTAGTTTCAGCTTATTTGTGGTGTAAGTTCCTGTACAGCCTTCTGAAGAATTGGTTGCTGATTATTTTGGTATGTTCAGTTGCAGTTAATGAAGATGGATAAAATACTAAGTTCACTTTTATCTGATTATGTTATTAAAACCGGCAATTTATTGCATCACTGTATGGATTTGCTTTCTGAATATAATTGCTTAACATATAAACTCTGATCGTGATAGTATGTAAGAGGAGACTTCCGGTAATGTTGCACTGACAGTTCAGAGGAGCGCAGACCCGTGAAAAGGACGTGGAAGAAGCTGAAAGGGAGGCGAAAGTGAGGAACAAAAAGAAACAACTGATTGGGTTGATGAACATAAATGAGAGGGCCGTACATTTATGTTTCACTGAGCAACGAGAAAAGAAAACTAGATAGATGCTAGAGGCGTCTGAGCCATTGGATGCTTGCGCATTTGTTATGATGACGATGATTGAAAACTGTACTTACATGTAGTAAAGAACCTAGTGAGTTATGTTGCATCTGTGGTGTAGTAGGTAAAGACGAAGAACTGTGGTACACCTGTGTTCTGCTGTGTTTTTGCTCCCTTCGAAATCATTGTATTCAGGAAGACACACCGGTACTATGTTTGTGATGACTACGTATGCGAGAAGTGGACATTGCATGTTACTGTATAAATCCGGTTCAGTGTTCTAATTTCTCAACAGAAATTGCTAGGTAATTTTCACTCATGCATATGCTTTCTCAAGCGCACTGTTCTCCAGTCACTCCCGATAACTCTTCTCAACGGCCATTTCACGTATGGGATGTGATATATCTTAATTAGTATGTATTTTGGTGTACAGAATCCTAACCTACCTTTCAAAAAGTTCTTGCACGTAATATTTTGGAGTTTTTGTAACTGTCGGGCTGTCAATCATTTGAAAGAAAAGTTTCCTAAATTCAGTGAAGCTGATGTGGAAGAGGATATTTGTTGGACCACAAATAAGAAATTGATGAAAGGTCAAACCTTTTGATAACAAATTCATAAATATCGAATTAGTAGCTGGCCCTCTTTCGAAGCAATTGTGAAAGGCTATTTGGGCGATAGAAGAGACTATGTTTCCATTATTATCGATTGTATCAAGATCATCTGTAAGAACATGAGGTGAAGAATGTCACTTGATATTCACCTTCTACATTCCTACCCTGATTTCTTTCAGGAAAATTTGAGAGCCATAAGCGAAGAGCAGGGTGAACTCTTTCACCGAGACATCCATCCGATGGAACGGCGTTATCAGGGTCATTGAAACCTTTCGATGATGGGCCACTACTGCTCTGGAGTCTTGTTGGAGAGAACGAGGAAATGGCATACAAAAGAAGAGCATTGTTGTCACATTTTATGAATACCAAAGGAGGACTTACGTTGTAATTTAATTTAGACCTTCTAATGGCGTCGCGTCGATATATGCGTGTCAAATAGTATTGAGTTGTAAAGTTCTGATTATGTATTTCTTGTTGGTTTTAGTTCAGTCAACGTTCGCAAACACTGTTTTAGATTCTACTGAGTATCTAGAAAATTTGACGTGATAGGGAAAAACTGATTTTACCAGTCAATTCAGCAACCAAAGAAACAAAAGGCATATCCACTCATTTACAAATCAATTGCGGAAAGAAAGTGTAAATTTGTTGGCTCGTGTAGTTAGCTCATTTCAGCTTGTGACAGAAAACGGTGGACAGCATACTGAACATGCGCCAGTCTCACGACAGTAAGAAACCCATGTCATTTTGCTTTTTATGCTGCTATTGGCCCCAGGAAATTAAAAACCGATGTCATTTTGCTTTTTATCGAGTTTTTGGTCACCATACAATTGAAACGATTTTTCCCATGCGATGTTGTACGACCTTGCCGTTGTGGATGGGCTTACTTAACTGACAGTGCCACAGTTGTTGACTTCCAAACTTTTGTAGCCATGCAAATTCAACAGTATGCATGGTATATCATGAAACTTAAACCATAGCTGTCGATTGCGATTCATCTGTTATTTGTAGCCGACCTCATTCACCTTAGGACACCTAAGCGTCATCTATTGGTAAAATTGTCGTTAGCTTTTTCCCCTTGGTGTTCGCTCTGCGTCCATAACGAGCCGTTCAAATTTGACGTCATTCTGAACTGTGGATCTTTCAAATGGTTCAAATGGCTCTAAGCACTATGGGACTTACCATCTGAGGTCATCAGTCCCCTAGACTTACAACTACTTAAACTTAACTAACCTAAGGACATCACACACATCCATGTCCGAGACAGGATTCGAACCTGCGAGCGTAGCAGCAGCGCGGTTCCTGCCTGAAGTGCCTAGGACGGCTCGGCCACAGCGGCCGGCTGTGGCTCTTTTTCTACAGCGTTTTAAAACTGGAACTTTAATTATGGCCACTGGTGACGGAACTGTCCCGGAGTTGTCAGTAAATCATTAATTAAAATATAGCAAAGATATCTTTTGAGCGAAATTAGTAACAGTAGATGTTATAAATAAGTACGAGGTGCCTGAAGCAACTACAATTTATGAATATGTGCAGCAGATTGCGTTTTCCAGAAAAACTGAGTGATACTTAATAAGCAAAATGTTAGGGGTTGTATAAAATGTCAAACTACGTAACATTGTCATCCGGTATGCCTTTTTGGTGTACTTAGCGCTTTGCGAAATCTGCGACTTCTCTGAGATTGGCTTCGGTTATTTTCAGCTGCGACGTGTAACAAAACTTTACGACTTGACTACACGGCGTTGCGTTAACAGCGCAGGTGCGGGGAGAGCAAAAACAGCCCCGGCAGTGCACAGTACGAACATGCGTGGAAACACGTACAGGAGCCTTAGCGCGCGAGCAAATAAATCAGGCCGGCCGGCAGGTGACGCTGGAGTCTGCTGGAAGAAGCGGCGCCTGTAAAGTAGTTACGGCGACGCCGCGAAAACTCACGAGTCATACAGCGATTTGCTCAGATTCCACCGCCGATCGCAAAACTGGACAGAACACGCGATTAAGGAACTTGCAGCTCGCGCACTTTTTGCATTCTCACAGTGGTTTTTCTCATGACTGCAACCAGTTAGTGAGCTCGTTAAACTGGCACCTACATATCTCAATCCCTACATCCGTTCCACAGAAACTCAGGAATGCACTTGTGTTCACGACGTAGATACCGAGTTTATAATCTCTGCTCGCCACGTATTACTTTATTTATTTTTTTGGTGTGGTTTTTTTTTGCTTACGTACGATCATTACTGGCAGACACTTCGGCTGTGTATTCTTTTTGTTTCCTTCTTTAACATCAAATATTGCTTCTTTATCTGCAAAGTTTTACGGAGGTTGTCTGGAATGGAAGGTCCATTAAATGTTAAAGAAAACCAGTTTTTCTGAGTTCTGCAACGTTTTATGTCACGCAACGTTAATATACTTCGTTCCAATTGATATTTTTTAAAAATTTCCGTCCATCGTTTACAGCTACATATTTTTATGTTTATTAGTTTGGAGGTTTTTATTCTTCAGAAAAAAAACTAGAGGCACTAACGTACAAGTATTAACGCTTCTTGTCAGAAATTTGTTTGAAACTTCTCGTAATGCAGCTGTTCATTGCTGCGTTGCTTTTGTTCAAACAATTATTACTCAGCTAAGACCTTCGATCTACTTCGTGGGTTAATGATATTAGTGATTTTGCACTTTCATTAATATTCTCAGTTCAAGTCGTCTTCTTTTTCAAAGTCAGCAATCGTCGTGTTAAATAATCATGACGGCACAAATGAAAATAATGATTCTCACGGCTATGTACGTTCAGAAATATTCGCAACTTCAGTAATATTTTATCTTCTCAAATACTTCAAGCTGGTTTATTTCTCACCACAGAGTACAGGTCACGCCACGAATCTAAAACTTCAAGTACTGTAGATGTGTGCTGTGTAGAGGCCAAATGAAAAAGGGTAACAGGATTAACGTCAACATTGCAGTATTTTCTATTTCATGTTGTTTTATTATTACTAATAATTATCACAAGAGATGTGGGACGGCCACGGGTTTCTTCTTGTAGTACATCGTCGTCGAACCGGTGAAGATTTCATCCGGTGACGTGAAATTGCCACGCCGCTAGAGAAGCAATCAATGTCGCTCCCGCAATAAAGAAAACACAAAGAAAACATTTTGCAGTTTTTTATCTTAAACAGTGGGCGCTGCAAAAATCATTAACACTAATACTAACTTATAATACACTGACGCGCCAAGGAAGTGATACGGCATGCGTATTCAAATACAGAGATATGCAAACAGATAGAGTACGGCGCTCCGGTCGGCAATGCTTGTATAAGACAGCAAGCGCCTGGCGCAGTTGTTATAACGGTTACTGCCACTACAATGACAGGTTGTCAATATTTAAATAAGTTTAAACGTGGTGTTTTATTCGACGCAGGAGCGATGAGTCACAGCATCTCCGAGATGTGATGAAGTGGGGATTTTTCCGTAGGACTATTTCATGAGTGTACCGTGAATATCAACAATCTGGTAAAACATCAAATCTCCGACATCGCTACGGCCGGGAAAAGATCCTGCAAGAACGGGACCAACGACGACTCAAGAAAATCGTTCAGCTTGACAGAAGTGCAACCCTTCCGCAAATTGCTGGAGATTTCAATGCTGGGCCACCAACAAATCTCAGGTGCGAACCATTCAACGAAATATCACCGATTTGGGCTTTAGGAGCCGAAGGCCTACTCATGTACCCTTGACGACTGCACGACAAAAAAGTCTTACGCCTCACCTGCGCCCGTAAAAACCAACATTGGACTGCTAATGACTAGAAACATGTTGCCTGGTCCCACGAGTCTCGTTTCAAATTGTATCGAGTGGATGGACCTGGGTGATAATCTGAGCAGTTCGCTTAGGTTGTTCCCAGATGATGCTGTAATTTACCGTCTAGTAAGGTCATCCGAAGACCAGTATCAGTTGCAAAGCGATTTAGAAAAGATTGCTATATGGTGTGGCAGGTGGCATTTGACGCTAAATAACGAAAAGTGTTAGGTGATCCACATGAGTTCCAAAAGAAATCCGTTGGAATTCGATTACTCGATAAATAGTACAATTCTCAAGGCTGTCAATTCAACTAAGTACCTGGGTGTTAAAATTACGAACAACTTCAGTTGGAAAGACCACATAGATAATATTGTGGGGAAGGCGAGCCAATGGTTATGTTTCATTGACAGGACGCTTAGAAGATGCAACAAGTCCACTAAAGAAACAGCTTACACTACCCTCGTTCGTCCTCTGTTAGAATATTGCTGCGCGGTGTGGGATCCTTACCAGGTGGGATTGACGGAGGCCATCGAAAGGGTACAAAAAAGGGCAGCTCGTCTTGTATTATCACGTAATAGGGGAGAGAGTGTGGCAGATATGATACGCGAGTTGGGATGGAAGTCATTAAAGCAAAGACGTTTTTCGTTGCGGCGAGATCTATTTACGATATTTCAGTCACCAACTTTCTCTTGCGAATGCGAAAATATTTTGTTGAGCCCAGCCTACATAGGTAGGAATGATCATCAAAATAAAATAAGAGAAATCAGAGCTCGAACAGAAAGGTTTAGGAGTTCGTTTCTCCCGCGCGCTGTTCGGGAGTGGAATGGTAGAGAGATAGTATGATTGTGGTTCGATGAAACCTCTGTCAAGCACTTAAATGTGAATTGCAGGGTAATCATGTAGATGTAGATGTACAGGTATGGAGACAACCTCATGATTCCATGGACCCAGCATGTCAACAGGGGATTGTTCAAGCTGGTAGAGGGTGTATAATGGTGTGTGGCGTGTGCAGTTGGAGTGGTACGGGACTCCTGACATGTCGAGATGTGACTGTGACAGGTGACGCATACAGAAGCATCCTGTCTGATCACCTGCATGCATTCATGTCGATTATCATTCCCATGGATTTTGGCAATTCCAGCGGGACAATCCGACACCCGACACGTCCAGATTTGCTACAGAGTGGCTCCAGGAACACTCTTCTGAGTTTAAACACTTCCGCTGGCCACCAAACTTCCCAGACATAAACATTATTCAGCATATCTGGGATGCCCTGCAACGTGTTTTTCAGAAGAGATTTATGGACAGCCTTGCAGGATTCATGGTGTCAATTACCTCCAGCACAAAGACATCGGTGTAGTCCATGCCACGTCGTGCTGAGGCACTTCTGCGTGTTCACGGAGGCCCTGCATTATATTAGGCAGTGTGTACCAGTTTCTTTGGCTCTTCAGTGCAGAACATACGTTGCCATATATCGTGGAGGGGGGGAAAATCCACAGTGGTGTAAGAATATAGCCCAAATTCTGTGTCACCACAGTTAGTGAACTGTACTCAGTTACATAAAGCGGAAGGGAACAGTACTTTGTTATAACCGGCATTATTTTGTTAATTACTACGGACATTTATTTTTCAGAAACACTGATTTTTAGCAAATTAATTAATACCGGCAGAAAAAGGCGCAACACCGAGAAGGAGCTGTACGGCATAAATGAAAGTTAGAAGTGTGTTTCTACGGCTGAAAGTAATTCGCGCCAGTCGCGTAAGAATGGCGCTAGTAGCACCACTAGGAGGAACCAAATAAAATATGTTTTAAATACACTCTCTATCGATCGTGAGCGTTCATTACCATTGAGATTGCGTGTGGTCAGCTGATGTTAGTCGAGAATACTTTTAAGGCGAGAAAGACGTCTTTATCATCACTGAATTTGAACGAGCTCGTTGAATAGTGCAGCAAGAAGCTGGATGTTCCTTCTTCTATACCGCAGAAAGACTTTGCCCGTGGTCTAGGGTTTGCGTCTTTGATTCGTAATCTAAACGTCTTCGGTCCCGGGTTCGATCCCCGCCACTGCCTAAATTTTGATAAATAATCAGCATTGGTGGCCGAAGACTTCCGGCATAAGAAGTCAGCTTCATTCTGCCAACGGCCTTGTCAAAGAGGGCGGAGGAGCGGATAGAGGTTCAGGGCACTCTCTTGTCCTAGGGGTGGGAAATTGCCCCTAAAGGCGGAAGAATCAGCAATGATCAACGACATGAGGATGCAGAAGGAAATGGAAACCACTGCATTAAAGACACGTACCGTGTATCCACAGGACATTTGGCCCGTAATTGAAGAAGTGTCATGATGATTTCTCCATTGGCAAAAGATTCCGGAATAGTCCCCCATTCGGATCTCCGGGAGGGGACTGCGAAGGGGGAGGTTACCATGAGAAAAAGATTGAATACTCAACGAAAGGATAACGTTCTACAAGTCGGGGCGTGGAATGTCAGAAGCTTGAACGTGGTAGGGAAACTAGAAAATCTGAAAAGGGAAATGCAAAGGCTCAATCTAGATATAGTAGGGGTCAGTGAAGTGAAGTGGAAGGAACACAAGGATTTCTGGTCAGATGAGTATCGGGTAATATCAACAGCAGCAGAAAATGGTATAACAGGTGTAGGATTCGTTATGAATAGGAAGGTAGGGCAGAGGGTGTGTTACTGTGAACAGTTCAGTGACCGGGTTGTTCTAATCAGAATCGACAGCAGACCAACACCGACTACGATAGTTCAGGTATACATGCCGACGTCGCAAGCTGAAGATGAACAATAGAGAAAGTGTATGAGGATATTGAAAGGGTAATGCAGTATGTAAAGGGGGACGAAAATCTAATAGTCATGGCCGACTGGAATGCAGTTGAAGTGGAAGGAGTAGAAGAAAAGGTTACAGGAGAATATGGGCTTGGGACAAGGAATGAAAGAGGAGAAAGACTAATTGAGTTCTGTAACAAGTTTCAGCTAGTAATAGCGAATACCCTGTTCAAGAATCACAAGAGGAGAAGGTATACTTGGAAAAGGCCGGGAGATACGAGAAGATTTCAATTAGATTACATCATGGTCAGACAGAGATTCCGGAATCAGATACTAGATTGTAAGGCGTACCCAGGAGCAGATATAGACTCAGATCACAATACAGTAGTGATGAAGAGCAGGCTGAAGTTCAAGACATCAGTCAGGAAGAATCAATACGCAAAGAAGTGGGATACGGAAGTACTAAGGAAAGACGAGATACGTTTGAAGTTCTCTAACGCTATAGATACAGCAATAAGGAATAGCGCAGTAGGCAGTACAGTTGAAGAGGAATGGACATCTCTAAAAAGGGCCATCACAGAAGTTGGGAAGGAAAACATAGGTACAAAGAAGGTAGTTGCGAAGAAACCATGGGTAACAGAAGAAATACTTCAGTTGATTGATGAAAGGAGGAAGTACAAACAAGTTCCGGGAAAATCAGGAATACTGAAATACAAGTCGCTGAGGAATGAAATAAATAGGAAGTGCAGGGAAGCTAAGACGAAATGGCTGCCGGGAAAATGTGAAGACATCGAAAAAGATATGATTGTCGGAAGGACAGACTCAGCATACAGGAAAGTCAAAACAACCTTTGGTGACATTAAAAGCAACGGTGGTAACATCTAGAGTGCAACGGGAATGCCACTGTTAAATGCAGAGGAGAGAGCAGATAGGTGGAAAGAATACATTGAAAGCCCCTATGAGGGTGAAGATTTGTCTGATGAGATAGAAGAAGAAACAGGAGTCGATTTAGAAGAGATAGGAGATCCAGTATTAGAATCGGAATTTAAAAGAGCTTTGGAGGACTTACGGTCAAATAAGGCAGAAGGGATAGATAACATTCCATCAGAATTTCAAAACTCATTGGGGGAAGTGGCAACGAAACGACTATTCACGTTGGTGTGTAGAATATATGAGTCTGGCGATATACCATCTGACTTTCGGAAAAGCATCATCCACACAATTCCGAAGACGGCAAGAGCTGACAAGTGCGAGAATTATCGCACAATCGGCTTTACAGCTCATGCATCGAAGCTGCTTACAAGAATAATATACAGAAGAATGGAAAAGAAAATTGAGAATGCGCTAGGTGAAGATCAGTTTGGCTTTAGGAAAAGTAAAGGGACGAGAGAGGCAATTCTGACGTTACGGCTAATAATGGAAGCAAGGCTAAAGAAAAATCAAGACACTTTCATAGGATTTGTCCACCTGGAAAAAGCGTTCGACAATATAAAATGGTGCAAGCTGTTCGAGATTCTGAAAAAAGTAGGGGTAAGCTATAGGGAGAGACGGGTCATATACAATGTTGTGGCGTAACAAGCTAGCTACGCCACACTGAGAAGGGAGCCGAAAGGCACGCGTACACACACGCCGACTGGCGTCAAGTCTGGAACAGGATAAGTAGTGAATTCTAATAAGAAAAGTATGCAGCTCCTCGAATACTTAACTTTAATTCTTTGTTGGTTTACAACGTTCTTCTTGAGACATTTATACGATAATTATCAAACTATGTAAGGTTAATGGCGCCTTGCTAGGTAGTAGCCATGGACTTAGCTGAAGGTTATTCTAACTGTCTCTCGGCAAATGAGAGGAAGGCTTCGTCCGTATAGTCGCTAGCAAAGTCGTCGTACAACTGGGGCGAGAGCTATTCCGTATCTCGAGACCTGCCTTATGGTGGCGCTCGGTCTGCGATCACACAGTGGCGACACGCGGGTCCGACATGTACTAAATGGACCGCGGCCGATTTAAGCTACCACCTAGCAAGTGTGGTGTCTGGCGGTGACACCACATACAATATGTACAACAACCAAGAGGGAATAATAAGAGTGGACGATCAAGAAGGAAGTGCTCGTATTAAGAAGGGTGTAAGACAAGGCTGTAGCCTTTCGCCCCTACTCTTCAATCTGCACATCAAGGAAGCAATGATGGAAATAAAAGAAAGGTTCAGGAGTGGAATTAAAATACAAGGTGAAAGGATATCAATGATACGATTCGCTGATGACATTGCTATCCTGAGTGAAAGTGAAGAAGAATTAAATGATCTGCTGAACGGAATGAACAGTCTAATCAGTACACAGTATGGTTTGAGAGTAAATAGGAGAAAGACGAAGGTAATGAGAAGTAGTAGAAATGAAAACAGCGAGAAACTTAACATCAGGATTGATGGTCACGAAGTCAATGAAGTTAAGGAATTCTGCTACCTAGGCAGTAAAATAACCAATGACGGACGGAGCAAGGAGGACATCTAAAGCAGACTCGCTATGGCAAAAACGGCATTTCTGGCCAAGAGAAGTCTACTAATATCAAATACCGGCCTTAATTTGAGGAAGAAATTTCTGAGGATGTACGTCTGGAGTACAGCATCGTGTGGTAGTGAAACATGGACTGTGGGAAAACCGGAACAGAAGAGAATCGAAGCATTTGAGATGTGGTGCTATAGACGAATGTTGAAAATTAGGTGACTGACAAGGTAAGGAATGAGGAGGTTCTACGCAGAATCGGAGAGGAAAGGAATATGTGAAAAACACTGATAAGGAGAAGGGACAGGGCGATAGGACATCTGCTAAGACATGAGGGAATGACTTCCATGGTACTAGAGGAAGCTGTAGAGGGCAAAAACTGTAGAGGAAGACAGAGATTGGAATACGTCAAGCAAATAATTGAGGACGTAGGTTGCAAGTGCTACTCTGAAATGAAGAGGTTAGCACAGGAAAGGAATTCGTGGCGGGCCGCATCAAACCAGTCAGTAGACTGATGACAAAAAAAAAAATCCACTGTACATGAGTGCTGGCAGCGGTCACTAGAATGCACTGTCGCTAGAAGTGGGGGCTCCGGACGACCACTTGGCGCTGCTGGAAGGGATGACTATGGTGTTCGGCATGGGGCTCTGGCGCATGGTACTGCATCCGCAGCTACAATTTGAGCATCAGTTGGCATCACAGAGACACAACGTACTATTACATATCGCTAACTTCAAGGACAGCTCGGAGCCAAACGCTCTCTAGTCAGTTCTGCCTCAGTACCAGGAGCTATGGTCTGAGGTGCGATTTTGTATGACAGCAGGAGCAGTCTCCTGGTTACCCCAAGCACATCGACTGCAAATCTGTACGCCAATCTGGTGATTGGACCAGTTATGCTGCCCTTCATGAACAACATTCCAGCGTGTGTTTTCCAACAGGACAACTCTTCCCCCATACCGCTGCTGTAACCCAACATGCCCTACAGAGTGTGGACATGTTGCCTTGGCCTGCGGTCACCAGTTCTTCCAGTCGAGCAACTGACAGACCAAGTGCAACAGACATAGAACTCCATCCCACAAACTGACTTCGGGCATCTGTACAACACAATTCATGCATTCGACATTCTGGCTGTTACACTGGTAATCAACCAGCATTTCACATTTGCAATGCCTCATCTCGAGCTTACATTAGCCTGTAATCGTGCAATGTTCTCGCTTACGTATGTTTCCTAGAGAAATGTATTCCAGAAATTTCGTTATCCTACGCTAATTATTTTTTGGTGTTGCGATTTTTTTTCGGCAGTGTATACCGACACAAACGGTGGCACAACATTGCTGAAATTAAGCGGTGTTAAAACAATTGGCTCACGCTTGTCAGTGGCGGGCGAGCATCCTACCACTGAACGTCCGGCAGTTTGATTAAATCTGGTGATGTACAGTCGTGTTTTCGGAAGCATGACTGATATTTATAATGGATGGCGTAAGTTTTAAACTAACCCGAAAGTTGTTCGTAACAGTGTGATCCAAGGCTATAGGTACTGCGGATGATATGCTGGCGATTTTGGGTGATTATTCTTGAATAGTGGACGAACTAAGCTTCTTTCTACTGAGTAACATACGGCGATTCTAGGGAGTGACATATTAGCTGTCATTGGCATAGTACTGCTATAGCTGATTTTGACCTTTTTTATATCTTGATTTGTGGTGTTCTTTCAGAATCCCTTCTGGCGACATTTAGTTTTATTGCTACCCCAAATGTTGCTAATCTTGAGATTTGCTAGACATTAATGAGGCCCTTCTATTCCAAGATACTTCAAGTTTTATGCATAATTAAAAAATCAAGATGATGTATTAACCAGATTATTGCAAACCAGCTTCAGTAATAAACAAATCTTGTGACATCATAATGAGATGAGTGAGTACATATAACTACTATCAAGCATTAATAACAAAGATCTCCGTGCAAGTATAAATCAGGAGCACATACTGTGTACAGCAAATCTTTAGCGAAACACATGGAAAAGCTGTATTGTCATTTCCCTCGCCACGTATCTGCTGTATGCCTTATGTGCTCCTGATTTATAGTCACACTGAGATGTTTGTTATGGACATGATGCTTCATAGTAGTAACGGCTAGTCATTCATCTGATTACGAAGTCACAACATGGCTGAAAAATATCTGTTTATAACTGAAACAGGATGTGTAATAAATTAATTAACACAGCTGTCTGCGAGCATGATTCTTCAACAGTTTTTTTCTATCTGAAAACCATCAACTCCTCAAAATAACGTTTGAGTCTTTAGTTTTTATGAGTTAATTTTAAATTGTTTGCGTTTCTAAATTGTGAAGTTCTTTTTGCGATGTCTGGCTTGTACAAAAATCGCGTATTAGTGCACCAAATGCACTCAGTCGCAACCGAAACCTACTTTCTCCTACGAATCCTAATTAGCTGGCCTGTTAAATACTGGTAAATATTTTTGGTAACACTATACGCCTGTATCATACTGGTTTCCACTAATGTATCAATAGCAAGAGCTTGAAGATGTCTGTGTGATCTCGAATTATAATATCAGAAACATTTTTATAGTATGTGCTCCACTCCATTATTACCTACTGCATCAAAAATGATACTCATTATTGATTAATATAATGTGCATGCAGAAACAGGTTTTAAAAAACCGTGTCGTTCGAGAAGTGTTATCTTACACCTGATTATTTATCACAAATTGAGGACTGACTGTTGTTAAAAAAAAGTGATCCTGTTCGTCTGCAGAGGCTTGAAAGAGCGCATCAGATTTTTGCTTCTACCAAGCCGAAGCTACTGAGTTTCTTCTTCGGGGCCGCGGGATTCGTCTCGCTGCATACAAGAGAGCCGGCATACCTGATTTTGGCGTTCCGCACGTTTTGTTTCGCTTTGTTCCACTGATTCCGGTACACTTTGTATTGTTCAGTTGTCGGATTGCTCTCGAATCTTCTGTGTGCGGAGTCTGGCTAACTTCCGTAGTCGGCTACAGAACAGAAGTGCTCATTGCTTCAACAGAACGTTTAGCTTCTGTAACACTATCACGATCATACCCAAACGATTTCGATGATGTAAACACCATCATAATCAATATTTTTCATTGAACTTATTATTATTTGTAACATTACCACAATATTTGCCTATGTAACGCCTTGAAAAAGATTTCGAAAAGTGCATTTTGACGAAATCGCATTCGAAACAGTAGTCTGTCGGTGTCGAACCATCGTTTCCGTCTTCCTGGCACGGTGACAATTGAAAGTAGACATCTTGAATAATAGCCACTTGGCTGCTTTTGTAAATAATTTATTTAACGACGGATTTCGTAGCCTAGCCGTCACATCCTCAGGTTACGTGTGTTAAATTTGCAAGTAGGTTAGACGGCAGGGATTGCGAGTCTGACGAGTTTTGAAAGAAGATGTACTGGCGGAAGTACAAATGTGTGTGTGTGTGTGTGTGTGTGTGTGTATGTGTGTGTGAGGGGGGGGGGGGAGGGGTGGATCGTGATTCTCGCATAAATAGCCCAGACGGTAGAGCGTTTGCTCGCGAAAGGCGAAGGTTCCAGGTTCGAGTCCCTGTGCAACACACAGTTTTAACTGCCAGGAAGATCGGACCTTTGAAATAGACTGACTAAAAAAAAAAATAATAAAAAAATAAAAAAAATACAAAGGCAATAAATATGGCATTGCTAGACGTTTTGATTCAGCTCGAATCCAGGGGAGGTTTCTCATTACATCCATCTATGAGTTTCTAATCAGAACGTGTGTTATTAATAAGAACTTATAATCTGTCATTTGTGTGGCCGTAGTTCCTTTACAAACCCTGAGACTAATCTGGTTCTGTCGTTGCAACTACAAGAAAATGCGTGTTTTCTTTGTTCACCAGACGCTTTACGAATGGTTGCGGATCATAAAAACAAATCAAATTCAAATAACTTTAGTTACAGACCAGTGATGATGTTATACTCAATAAAACGAAACGCGTCTGGTGAAAAAAAGCACGCATTTTCTCGTAGTTGCAACGACAGAACGAAAACACCATCTGCACTTACTGGGTCTAGTTACGTAGCAGGTATACAGAGGGGCAGCAGTAACAGTAACAGACAGTTGTCTAATTTTTTTTAATTGTTTGAACAAAGTGCAGTCGGTGTCACTACTTGTACTGCTACGGCCAATTTGGACCGAATCACGTCCACTTCAGTCCTAAAATATGAAGACTCTGATGCAGGTGACAGCCACCAAACTCCCGTATTTTAGATCTGAAGACGGTGCGATTGGGCCGAAATGGATTATCGTTGTTGTTATTGTAGTGGTCTTCAGTCCGAAGACTGGTTTGATGCAGCTTTCCGCGCCACTCTGTTCTGTGTAAGCCTCTTCATCTCCGAATAATTACTGCAACCTACATTCTTCGATATCTGCTTAATGTATTCATTTCTTGGTCTCCCTCTTCTATTTTCAGCTTCTACATTTCTCTCCAATACTAACTTCGTGATCCCTTGATGTCTTCGAATGTGTCCCATCAACCGATCCCTTCTTCTAGTCAAATTATGCCACACATTTACTTCTCTACAGTCCCTTCAGTACCTTCTCGTTGGTTACATGATCTACCCATCTAATCTCCAGCATTCTTCTGTAGCACCACATTTCAAAAGCTTCTCTTCTCGTCTAAACCGTTTGTCGTTCATATTCCAATTCCATACATTGGTACACTCCAAAGAAATACTTTCAGCGAAAGTTCCTAATACTTAAATCTATATTCTATGTTAACAAATTTCTGTTTTTCAGAAACGCTTTTCTTGCCATTGCCAATTTACATTTAATATCGTCACTACTTCGGTCATCATCAGTTATTTCGCTGCCCAAATAAGAAATCTCATCTACTAATTTAAGTTTCTCGTTTCCTACACTAATTCCCTCAGCACCACCTGATATCATTCGATTACATTCCATTATCCTTGTTTGACTTGTATTGATGTTTATCGTACATATATTCTCCTTTCAAAACATCGTCCATTCCATTCAACTGGTCTTCCAAGTCCATTGCTGTCTCTGACAAGATTACGTCATCGGTAAAGTGTCTCGTTTCCTAATCTAATTCCCTCAGCACCATCTGATATCATTCGAACACATTCCATTATCCTTCTTTTGCTTGTATTGATGTTTATCTTACATATATCCTCCTTTCAAAACATCGTCCATTCCGTTCAACTGGTCTTCCAAGTCCATTGCTGTCTCTGACAGAATTACGTCATCGGCAAACATTAAAATATTTATTTCTTCTTCTTGAACTGTTCCTACTCCAAATTTTTCTGTGGTTTCCTTTACTGCTTGCTCAACGTACAGATCAAATAACATCCGTTATACGCTATAACAGCATCTCCAGCAGTGGTTTCCTTTCATTCCCCTCGACTCTTATAACTACCGTCTGATTTATGTACCAGCTAAATAGTCTTTCGCTCCCTGTGTTTTACCCCAGCTATCCTCAGAATTTCATAGAGGGTATCCCAGTCACAACTGTGAAAAGATTTCTCTAAGTCTGCAAATGCTACAAACATAGGTTTTCTTTCTAACAGAACTCATCAGTGTTACCTCGCGTGTTCCTACATTTCTCCGAAATCCAAACTGATCTTCATCAAGGTCGGCTACTACCAGTCCTTCCATTCTTGCGTAAAGACTACATGTTAGTATCTTGCAGTCATGACCTACTAAACTGTTAGTTCGGTAAAACTCACACCTGTCAGAAACTGCTTCTTTGGAATTTTTATTGTTAGATTGTTCTTGCAGTCTGACGTATATTTCGCCTGCCTCATTCATCTTGCACACCAGTGGAAGAGTTTTGTCATGGCTGGCTCTCCCAAGGCTATCAATAGTTCTGATGGAATGTCGTCTACACCTGGGGCCTTGTTTCGATCTACGTCTTTTAGTGCTCTGTCAAATTCTTCTTGCAGTATCACATCTCCCATCTAATCTTTAACTACGTCTTCTTCCACTTCTATAATGTTGTCCTCATCTCCCGTGCATAGGCTTGCTATATACTCCTTCCACCTATCACTTATCCCTTCTTTGCTTAGGATGGTTTTCTGTCTGAGCTCTTGATATTCATAGAGCTGTTTCTCTTATCTTCAACGGCCTATTTAATTTTCCCGTTGGCACTGTCTATCTTTCTGCTAGGGATTTCTATTTGGCCTTGTCTTTTAACCTATCGATTTTCTGCTGCTTTCACTATTTCGTCTCTCAAAGCTACCCATACGTCTTCTACTGTATTTCTTTCCCCTGTTCTTTTCAGTCGTTGCCTCATGCTTTTTCTGGAACTCTCAACAACCTCTGGCTCTTTCTCCTTATCCAGATCCCATCTCCTTAATTCCCTAAGTTTCTTAAGTTTTAATCCACAATTCATAACCTATAAATTGAGGTCAGAATCCACATCTGCCCCTAAACATCTAGTTTCTAAATGTCTGTCTTACCATTATATAGTCAGTCTTAAAACTTCCGGTGTCTGCAGGTCTCTTTCACATACACTTCCTTCGTTCATGATTTTTAAAGGGACCTTAAATTATGCTCTGTGAAAAATTCTACAAAATTCTACCAGGCTGCATCCTCTTGCAATCCGTTCTCCAGTCCGTATTAAGCTACAATTTTTCCTTCTCTTCCTTTTCCTACTGTCGAATCACAAGCAAATTTTCGTCTTTCTTAATTATCTGAATAATTTCTTTTAACTCATCATACATTTCCTCAATCTCTCCATCATCTGCGGAGATAGTTGTCATATGAACTACTGTGAATTTTCTTATTCATTATTAAACCTAATCCTACATTACCCCTATTTCATTTTGTATTTATAACCTTGTATTCACCTGACCAGAAATCCTGTTCCTCCTGCACCGGGCTTCGCTAATTTGCATTATATAGAACTTTGATCTATGCATCTCCCTTTTCAAATTTTCTAAACTACCTTGGCTATTAATGGATCTGACATTCCACACTCCGATCTGTAGAACGCCAGTTTTGTTTCCCCTGTGACGACATCCACCTGAGTAGTCCTCACTCTGGAGATCCGAATGGGTGGCTATTTTAGCTTCGGAATATTTAAGCCAAGAGAGCTGCATGCCGTCGGGAAAAAGTTACGACTTTAGTTTCCCCTTGCTTTCAGCTTTCGATTTACCAGCACAGCAAGGCCGTTTTCGTTGGTGTTACAAGGCCAGATCAGTCAATGATCCAGACTATAGCCCCTGCAACTATTGAAAATGCAGCTGCACTTCTTCAAGAACCACGAGTTTCTCTGGCCTCTCAACAGATGTCCCTCCGTTGTGGTTGCAGACACGGTGCAGCTGTCTATATCGCCGAATCACGCAAGCCAACCTACCAGCGGCGATGCCCACAGTTCATTCTTCCGTAGAATTTTTTTTTATATTACACTTGGGTCGCATGTTCAATATCCACGACGACTTCTTCACAACGATTCTATGAAACAAAGTAAACCCTCTGTAGGGATCAGCATGGTTTCAAAACCAACTCCCTGTTCGTCCACGAGACCCACAAGCAGTAATACCGATGCCCAAGTAGATGATGTCTCCCTTGATTCTCGAACGCGTTCGATACAGTTTCGTACTGTTGTCGTGCAGAATATCAGATCAGCTGTGTGACTGGAATGAAGAGTCTGTAGCAAACAGAACACAGCATGGCATTCTCAGCAACGAGGAACCTTCAGAATTGAAAGTAATTTCGGGAGTATCCCAAGTGAATGTACGTAAATAACCTAGTAGACAACGTCGGTAGTTCCATGAGGCTTTTGGGGGATGATGCTGCTGCACACTGAAATGCTGCCAAGCTAGAAAATTGTAGCGAAATACAAGATAACCTACAGATGATCCACGTTTGGTGCAGGGAATGTCAGTTAAACTTCACTGTTAACAAATGTAATGAACTGCTTATACATATGCAGAGAGACTCATTATTGCATTGTGGGGTGGCGGGTTAGTAATAAGAAATGGTGTTCATCGTTTTCTACGAACCGCGGAAAACTATTTTTGTGGTCAGCCAGTAAACGATGGAGAACATACTGACCATAGTTTCCAGTCTGCGAGTCCACATTCTTTTTTTATTCACCGAAAGAAATGTTTCTACTCTCTGTTTACTCAGCGGGATAAAAAAAAATGACTCTGAGCACTATGGCACTTAACATCTGAGGTCATCAGTCCCCTAGACTTAGAACTACTTAAACCTACCTAACCTAAGGACATCACACACATCCATGCCCGAGGCAGGAATCGAACCTGCGACCGTAGCAGCAGCGCGGTTTCGGACTGAAGCGCCTAGAACCGCTCGGCCACAACGACCGGCTCAGCGGGATCCGGAACTGTAATTATAAATAGTTTTGAGTTCTAACTGATTCAATCATATTTAATAATATTTCACATGCACAACACAGTAACATTCCTGATAATAATAATAATGCTCCATGAGAAGTTCACAGGCGACCTGTGCGGTAAGTTCTCAATAAATGGTCTATCGCTCTGACTACCAGTAGTCTAAGTACATTGCTCGCCACAAAAGTTGAAAATAATCTCACCATTTGCCATGCAGTTTTGGTATCATTACGGGCGGCACGCAAACAGTTACTTCAGCGAAATCTAGGCGATCCAGGACGGTGTACAGTCCTCGCGATTTCATTTTCTTCTCTTACCGAACACGCATTTAGTGTGTAGCTGTGACGTCACCGAGGCAGTGCCTAAGCCTGCGTATGACTGACGCGGACCGATTGATAGCTGGATGGGAAGTGCAGTGAAGTCACTGCCCCTCACGTCGTATTTATATAAGTTATGGGCGCAGCGGACGGCCGAACGAAACACCTGCCATCATCCACTCTTATGACCAAGTAGCAGCATCTAAAAGGCCGCTTTCTCAGACACATATCATTTTACAACACTGTTGTCTGTTAATTTAGAATCTTCGTAATTTTTATATGAATTGACTTAATTACAGAAAAAGTTTTAGCTCACCTGCATATAAGTTTTGCCAACGGCCTTGCCGCAGTGGTAACACCGGTTCCCGTCAGATCAACGAAGTTAAGCGCTGTCGGACTGGGGTAGCACTTGGATGAGTGACCATCCGGTCTGCCGAGCGCTGTTGGCAAGCGGGGTCCACTCAGCCATTGTGAGGCAAACTGAGGAGCTACTTGACTGAGAAGTAGCGGCTCCGGTCTCGGAAACTGACATACGGCCGGGAAAGCGGTGCGCTCACATGCCCCTCCATATCTACATCCAGTGACGCCTGTGTGCTGAGGATGACACGGCGTCCGGTCAGTACCTTTGGGCCTTCATGGCCTGTGCGGGAGGAGTTGGGAGGGGGTGGGGGGATATGAGCTTTGCCGTCTAGAATTTTTAGAACGAAACTGACAGTAGAACATGACGTCTGAACTACAACTTTAAGAGACCTTGTATTGATTGTTATTTACATCAAAGTTTTGAAACTTGTTATAGGTCTATTATTTAATAGGTTTCGTCAGGTACTGTAATCAAAACTTTCTATCATTAAAATAAATGATATTTAATCTACTACAAATAAGAACATTTTGTTCCAAATTTATTTTTCAGTAAATTACTCGAAAACTACTAGAGGTAGCTTAATGGAGTCACATAGTTACTGTTTTTTTATCGAACTAAATCTTCATACAACTTTTCATACCTCTAAATCTAAACTTTATCGCCTTTAATGTTTTTGTGAAAACACTTATTTTGAGCAAAATATTGCTCCGTTCAAGATGAAACATGAAACAGTTGATTTTGACATACATTTGCTCATTCTGACAAATTTTTGGTTTTCTAGTTTTGTTATTTAGGGCCACTTGTTTTTTTTTTAATTTAAAATGATGTATTTAGATAAAGATATTCATCTGATCATTCTGAGATCTGACAGTTTAACATTAGTCTACTGAAGCATATGTTGACAAAGCTTGGAAAAGCTTCTCTAATTTTTAATTTTATTCTTAAATTATAGCACAATACTTGCGTGCTACGCACGGGGGTGTTATAATGACGTGACGCTATTAGAAGTGAACTGGGGTGAGCCCCGGCGCAGTCGCTCAACTCTGTATCTCTCAAATGATACAACGCTTGTTTCGCCACAGTGTGATTACACAATTGCAAAACAATGACTGGAAGCAGTTGCTTCCCTAAAATATCACAATATGTGTACGGAGCAATTTAAAGTGGAATGGCCGCAGGAAACTAATCACAGTCAAGACAGTGTGGGATGGATAAAAGACAGAATTGATAAACGAAAGAATGCAGATCCTAAGAAGAGCAGTGCGGTTGGTGAGAGGTTTAGTTAGTAACGGCGGTCGTGTCAACTACAGTGGTAAACACTGCAAGGGAGCCGTTCTGCATCACGGTATGGTTTACTGTTAAAAAGTTCCGACAGCGTGCGTTCCTAGAAGAGTCAGCCAGTGTAGTGCTTCGTCCTGCTTACATCTCGAGAAAAGAACAAGAAGTTAAAATTAGACACATTCGAGCCCACAGCGAACCATGCGTGACTGGAACAGGAAGTCGTCCGGGGTGGCCGAGCGGTTCTAGGCGCTACAGTCTGGAACCGCGCGACCGCTACGGTCGCAGGTTCGAATCCTGCCTCGGGCATGGGGTTGGGTTGGGTTGTTTGGGGAAGGAGACCAGACAGCGAGGTCATCGGTCTCATCGGATTAGGGAAGGACGGGGAAGGAAGTCGGCCGTGCCCTTTGAAAGGAACCATCCCGGCATTTGCCTGGAGCGATTTAGGGAAATCACAGAAAACCTAAGTCAGGATGGCCGGACGCGGGATTGAACCGTCGTCCTCCCGAATGCAAGTCCAGTGTCTAACCACTGCGCCACCTCGATCGGTGCCTCGAGCATGGATGTGTGTGATGTCCTTAGGTTTAAGTAGTTCTAAGTTCTAGGAAACTGATGACCGCAGAAGTTAAGTCCCATAGTGGTCAGAGCCATTTTTTTGGAACAGAAAAGGGGGGGGGGGGGGGGAGAGAGGTAATGGTGCACAAAGTATCCTCCGCCGCACACTGCAAGGTGACTTGCGGAATAATGATATAGATGTTGACGTATGGGGGTTGCCCAGAAAGTAATGCACCGCATTTTTTTCCTTCAACAATTCTTTGTTGAACGTAACAGAACTACACACACGAAAGAATGGAGCTTTATTTACAGATCCTATTTTTCCACGTAATCTCCATCCCGGTCTATGGTCTTCCTCCAGCGCCAAACAAGGGCGTGTATGCCCTGTCGGTACCAATCCTTGTCCTGGTGACGGAGCCAGTGTTTCACTGTGTCAATCATCTCGTAATCGTCCTCAAAATTTCTTCCACAAATGGCGCAAACAAGTGGAAGTCGGAGGGAGCTGGGTCAGAGCTGTAGGGTGGATGGGGTAACACTGTCCAACTTTGTTTTGCGATGTGTTCAGCAGTCGTCAGACTTATGCGCGGCCGAGCGTTATCGTATTGCAGCAAAACATCTCCTGGCTTGCTGTGGCGCCGAAGTCGCCGGAAGCGCCTCTTGAGTTTCGTTAACGTTTTGATATATGCTTCTGAATTAATTGCATCGCCTCTCGGCATCACATCAATGAGAATCACACCTTCACAGTCCCAGAACACAGCGATCATGACATTACTGGCAGAAGCAGTTGCTCTGAATTTTTTCTTCTGTGGGGAGTGGGAATGGCGCCGTTCCATCGACTGTCGTTTTGTTTCGGGCTCAAAATGGTGAACCCATGTTTTATCACGTATCACAATCCGGGACAAGAAGGCCTCCACCTTAACTCCAAAACGTTGCAACAAATGAAGACAAATGTTTTTTCTGTGCGATTTGGGATCCACTGTTAGACACTACGGGACCCCTCTTGCACACACTTTTGTATATCCAAGAGTGCGGATAATTGCATCCACACTTCCTATGCTGATTGACAGATGCAGCACCAACTGCCTAGTCGTAATTCGTCTGTCCTCGCGAATGACATCACCTCGCTGCAACATGTCAGGTGTGACAGCCGTGGATAGTCTCCCCAACCGCTGCAAATCGTGGAGCTTCGCCGAGCCGCCTTTTGCTGACTTCACCCTTCGCGCCCAGCAACTAACTGTACTTCCGTCGTCAGCAGATGCTCCACAGACTTTGCACAAGCGTTTATGAATCTTCCCCACAGTTTCTTTCTCTGCAGTAAGAATTTAAATGTCGTCACGTTGGTTGTAACGTACCTCACCTACAGACGCCATTTTGAAACTGTTTTGCAGTTACACTATCTGTCGGAAGTGACGCAAACTTGGCGCAATCATTCAGCAGACTTCAGATAATACATAAGTAACGTTTCGCGTTCGTAGCTTTGTTTTAGCTGAGAAAAACAATGCGGTGCATTACTTTTTCCGCAACCCTCGTAGATGTAGTCGATCTTATCTAAATCTAGTCTACATGCTTCTCAGTTGCCTTCCAGCGCGGTAAAGGCATATATTAGTAGTCTCAGGTTGCAAACAAAAATCTTAGAAGTTTTTCCATCCTCCTGGAAGTGGATATGATTAAGAACTCAAGTTTCTAACCGCTCCTTCTGTACTACACATTACGGCATAACTAGTTTTCTGAATGTTTCCTTCAGTTTTAGAACTTATATAAACAGTGACTCTGTTGTCCATAATATATTGTCTAAAAACTTGTTGTTGAGGGACACTGTCGCCACTACTTGCATAAATTCGTAAGTGGAATGTAACATCCTGGAAAAGCTTCAAGCGCAAGCGGGAAACTTTACTAAGTTGACTCTTGGGAGAAGTTTTACTACCATTCCCCCACAAACAAATATCATCCCCCAAGGCATTAGCAGTCTTTATGAACGCAGTAAAAAGTAATGTTTCCCCTCAGCTTGAATACTAACATGACTGTGGAGCCGCTTAAAAACCCGATTTTTTGTTTTTCATCTCAAATCGATGTTCAGAGTTCTTTTGGACAAAATCGTGGTTAAAAGTAGTGAAGTGGACATCAGGAAGTTGTTTTGAAATCAACTTTCTAAGTGTGCGTTCACACCCGTGTTCCCACTGCTTTCAAACGTCAGTTTTGTCATTAGACTGCTGTTCGAGAAATATGTACTGTACAACTGTATTTCGGGTTGACAGCCCTCTGCCCTTTTAGAGGAAAAGTTTTGCTATGCTCTTATGTTTCCTTTCTATATCTTTGACTTTCGAGCATTGTTTTGCTTATAAAATGTTCTGTATTTTAAGCTGCTGTTATTTCATCATTCTCGAAAGTTATTATGCCTGTGATTTGTTTTAATATGGGGCAGTTATAAGCGCGAAGTTCTACAGTTGCTAGGACAATATTCTGTGTTTAATATGAGACAATCACTGTTGGCCCTTGATTCCGTACGAGTGATCAAATATGAAAAGTGGGTCCTTGAGGCAACTAAGGACGCCAGAATAACAAGGAGAAACAAGAAATGGAAGAGAGAAGACGACGAACATGTAAATCAAGTGTAATGTATTAGGAACGCTGGAGGTGAGTCGTAGATCGAATACAAATGTGAAATGAATTTATTAAGATTTAAATTTTCCGACACTTTTCTTTATGTACAAAAAATTGATTTCAGTTAGAGGTCTGATATTCTGTGTGATGGTTCAGGGTACCCTTTTGAAGGAAGCACACTACATACACAAACCTTCTATCAATCGGAACGAAAATACATACTGATTAACTATAAAAAAGTAACCTTAATTTTGATTATCAGAAGTAAATATTTCTAAAATAAAAACTTCGGTGGGAAACAATATTATTGTAGTGTACTTTTTAGATAACCGTGTACTGTAAATGTGTGTACTTAAAGTTTCAAGCATGTAAGTGAGATTCTTAGTCAGTAAATAGATTCCTAGTACGGACTGACAAATAAAAATACAGTTTACTGATCTTCACAAAAAATTGTAATAAAGTCAACGAGAAACCTAATGCCATTAATTCCATATCACATTGTTCAGCGAGGAACACTCCTACTGTCCTACAGTTTGCAACCTACAAGGAGTTCATACTTTTTTGATTGGAGCTGAGTAAACTTTATGAATATTTCTAAAATAAATATTTCTAAAAAAATTTGTAAAATAATAAAGTATTTTTCCAGGTATTCACTACCACACTAGCTTAAGTCAGCATTGATATTTGTCATGTGTATTACTCTGTGGGAAAATTCTATGAACCCTAGTCAGGAATGTTTTTTCTTAGGAACGAATGTTTGAAAATTACATGTAAGGTTAAAAAGAAAATAGGGTGAAAATCTGAAATAAAATGGACCATTCTCCTCAATTTAGCTTCCAAATCACCTCCCCGTACGTCAGAATTCCACCGTCCAGTATCTACGTAACGATGCTGCGGTCTCATATAAAATGAAAAGCTAGTAATGTAAAAAATGTCCACTTAACTATAACAAGTTCGTGACTGATGATGGGTGGTTAAGAACGTAAAGCGTGACAGAAAAAGGTGCGTTCAGAAAGTGGGAGGGTAGCAGGGTGTTAACGAGGAGACAATGGAGTGCTGTGTGACAAGAAGAGGGCGTATGGTGGTGAGGGAGGGAGGGGGTGGGGGTAGGCAGCTACCGATGAAGGGCGTCCGGATATTGAGAATGAAGGGGTATAAAAGCGGAAGGAGCCTGACACTGGTAAATTCACCTTCTACCTCTGAGGATAAATTCCAGAAATAATCCTTCGAGTAGGTTTCCACTTCTTTTCTGATGGAATAAGGTTCCCAGAATGTTCTGAACCGACCCATTTTACGCGTCATAGCCTCCTGACTGTAAATCCTGCCGCTTATTTACTGAAACAGTTATCCATCTGACATCGCATCGTTGAGCTCTGCAGGCAAGGAGATGGCCACTTGTAGTCGAACCTGAGAAACTAGTGGCTAGTAACGTTA
This sequence comes from Schistocerca americana, assembly GCF_021461395.2. Classification (NCBI taxonomy): domain Eukaryota; kingdom Metazoa; phylum Arthropoda; class Insecta; order Orthoptera; family Acrididae; genus Schistocerca; species Schistocerca americana. Next base: position 215,953,851 of record NC_060120.1, read on the forward strand.
GTCACTAGATCATGGAGGCGGGAGAACTGGAAGGTATTCGGTACTTTTACTGAAGAAGAGTGTGTCATCATCATCATCATCACATTTTGACATCCATTCCTGGGCAACGGCCTCACCTTGATTTTTGCAAGCGTTATAATCTCCAACTATACTGAAGCACCAAAGAAACTGGTATAGGTATACGTATTCAAATATATATATGTAAACACGCAGAATACGACGCTGCGGTCGGGAACGCCTATATAAGACAACAAATGTCTGGCACAGTTATTAGATCGGTTACTGCTGCTACAATGGCATGTTATCAAGGTTTAAGTGAGTTTGAACATGGTATTACAGTCGGCGCACGAGTGATGGGAAACAGCATCTCCGAGGTACTGATGAAGTGGAGATTATCTCGTTCGACCATTTCAAGAGTGCTCCGTGAATATCAGGAGTCCGGTAAAACATCAAATCTCCGACATTGCTACGGCTGGTGAAAGATCCTGCAAGAACTGGACTAACGACGACTGAAGAGAATCGTCCAACCCTTCCGCAAAGTGCTGCAGATTTCAATGCTGGGTCATCAACAAGTGACAGCGAGCTAAACAGTCAACGAAACGGTGTCGATATGGACTTTCTGAGCCGAAGGCCCACTCGTGTATCCTTGATGACGCGACACAAAGCTTTACGCCAAGCCTGGGCCCGTCGACACCGACATTGGACTGTTGATGACTAGATACATGTTGCCTTGTCGGACAAATCTCGTTTCAAATTGTATCGAGTGGATGAACGTGTACTGGTATGGAGACAACCTCATGAATCAGTACGGGACTGTTCGAGCTGGTGGAGGTTCTGTGATTGTGTGGAGCGTGTGCAGTTGGAGTGATGTAGGACCCCTGATAGTCTAGACACGACTCTGACAGGTGACACGGACGTAAGCATCCTGTCTGATTACCTGCATCCATTAATGTCCATTGTGCATTTCGACACACTTGGGCAATTCCAACAAGACAATGCGACACCCCACACGTCCAGAGTTGCTACAGAGTGGTTCCAGGAACACTCTTCTGAGTTTAAACACTTCCGCTGCCCACCAAACTCCCCAGACATAAACGTTGTTGAGTATACTTGGGATGCCTTGCAACCCTCTCGTACTCTTACAGATTTATGGACAGCCGTGCAATAAGCATGGTGTCAGTTCCCTCCAGCACTACTTTTATCATTAGTTGAGTCCATGCCGCGTCGTGTTGCAGCACTTCTATTTTAGTTTTGCAATTATCTGGCAACACGGGTCGTCTTCTGCGGAGTCCCATTTTCAACAATATGTCATCAATGGCGTGCCCCAAAACACTAGCGCCCACGTCGTCATTGTAGCGTTGTACTCTCACGGATCGCCGCCGGCTATTCCGCTTTACAGAGAGGGCAAGCCCCCAACCTCCACATTTTCTGAAAGCGTACAACCCTTTCCGCGAATGCTCACAACAGCAAGCTAAGATCTGGCAAGCTTCACAGATTCCAAAATGCGCCCTGGCAGGCTCTGGACTATAGCAATCTGTCCTTGGTCGAAGTCACTTACGCCATTGGATTTACCCATTCGCGTGCCGTAAGGTCTTTAGAATAATTCTCCTTTCGTCTCTGCTCCACTTAGGCCATATACACTGACGGAAAAAAATCGCAACACCAAACTTACTTTACTTTTTCGTGTCCGGAAACTACAATTTGTTTGCCCAGTAGTGGGCAATGTCCAATGCTTCTTCTTTAGCCAGCCATAGATCGTCGAGGGTGCATCTGTGGGGGCAGTCAGGGCATTGCAAGAGATGTCACTGTCCTGTCGAGCGCCGCAGTCCCATTTGTCGTCATTTTTGTCCAACAAACCCCATTTGATCAGATTATATTTCACAGGAGCCACCCCAGTCCTGATGCGGTTAAGCATTCTCCAGGTTTTCCAATCACCAGAAACGCCGCTTGGTGGGTCCTCTCTTAGTGTAGATGGGGGCTCATCTAAGGTGCAACTTAGGAAACGGCGTCTGGATTTGAGTCAGCTGGGGCCACACTCTGAGCCAAATATTGGGTGACGGGCATCAAAGGTTTGTTTTAGCTTCTCGGTATGTTCATGGGCTTTCCTACGTGAGTCAGGGTTTGTGAAAGCTGCGGCCCTGTGAAGATTTTCTATGGGGGTAGGTTTCATGCAGCCTGTCACTATCCTGCATGTTTCATTCAAGCTAATATCTACCTTTTTTGCGTGGACGGATCTGCACCATACCGGACAGGCATATTCGGCAGCTGAGAAGCACAAAGCTTGGGCTGAAGTTCTGACCACGCCAGGTTTGGCACCCCATTTGCTATTGGACAGCCTTCTTATTAGGGAATTTCGTGCTTCTACTTTTTTGCGTGTTTTTTCGCGATGATATTTGTATGTCAATGTTCCGTGCAGCACGACGCCAAGGTAGGTGTTCTAGTAACGTTCCATCCCAGGTAACACTGAGCCTGCACTCTGCCTGCCTCGAGTTCAGATGTAATGCACTCACTTGAGTTTTGGAGGGATTGGGTTTTAGAGAATTCTTTTTGTAGTAGGTTGACATTGTAGAAATGGCGGTTTCTAGTTTCTCGTCGATGGCTTCAAACCTGTTGCCTTGAACTGTCATTGCCAGGTCGTCTGCATATAAAAAAGTTTTGGTTTTGTCTGGAGTTGGTTAGTCATTTGTATATATGTTTAATAGGACTGGCGCCAACACGCTCCCTTGGGCGAGCCCATTTTTCTGATTCCGCCATCGACTCTTTTTCCCCTCAAGCATTACGAAGAACTGTCTATTTTGGAGCAGGGATTCGATTACCTTGACTAGGTGGTAGTCTTTCAGGGTCTCGTAGGTTTTATGCAGTAGTGTCCGGTGATCCACTGTATCATAGGCGGAACTTAGGTCGACTAGTGCCAGCCCGGTGATTAGTTTATTCTCAAACCCATCCTCGATATGTTCTGTCAATGCCAGAATTTGACTGGTACAGGACTTTCCAGGTCTAAAACCTGCTTGGAGCGGAATTAGCTTCGAGTCAACGATCTTCTCTATTCTGTTGGGGTCAATCTTTCATAGAGCTTAAACAGGTGGCAGAGAAGGGTTATGGGTCGATAGCTCTTCGGAGACTCTGGGCCCTTCCCGGGTTTAAGGAGAGCCACCATTTTTGACTTCCTCCACAGTTTCGGGATTTGAAAGGTTTCACGGAACACGTTAAAAAGTCCGGGTATCCAGTCCCTGGCGCCAAGGCCGAAGTTTTTAATCTGTTCCACGCAAATATCATCAAAACCAGCGGCTTTCCCATTCTTCGTGGTATTTATGCCATTGTTCAACTCTCTCATGGTAAATGGTTTCTGGAAGTTGGTGTTTTCCGTTGGCAGTAGGCGTGTGATTTTGGTTTTCTGACGTTTGGTGTTGAACTTGTCGTTTAGAAGGAGTTCGTTGGCCACCAGGTTTGGAGTTACGTTGGCCGGGGCCTTGCTTAGCCTTGGGTCACCATCCAGTTTCTTAATCAGGTTCCAGGCTATTTTGCTACTGTGGGATATATCTATTCTTTCTAGGATTGCTCCACTTCTTCTCGCGTGTCTCTGTCTCGCTGAGGGCTGACATTAAAGCTTCGTCGCTGAATGGGTCTTCCGCGAACAATACTTGATACTTCTCCAGGATGTCCTTTGAGGCATTTGAGAGCCCTGGGATATAGTGTTGTCTGCAGCCCCTAGGAATATAGCGTCTAGATACCTTTCGCAAAGTCTCAACAAAGATGAGATAATTATTTGATGTTGGGGTCAGACTGGCTAATTCCTCATCCAGCGCTTGGGAATGTTCTGATCACCTAGCCTTTTTAAAGTTGAATCTCCTACGGAAAGGTATTTTGGTTGATTTGATTGTTGAGTAAACTTGGATTCCAATAGGTCGATGTTGTGTCTGTGGGATTGCATCATATACTCTTTTGCAGCAGGTGTCGTAGATGCTCCGGCTGACGAAGCAAATATCGGGATTGTAACCCCGCTTCCAAATTTTGCTGTTGAAGGAGCAGAGAGCTTGGGGTCGTGGAGAAGTGAGAGGTTATTTGCCTCAACCCATTGTTCTAGCAGCTGACCATTGGCGTCTGTCTCGTCGTAGCCCCAGGTGGTGCTGTGGCTGTTGAAGTCGCCCACAACGAAGTGTGTCCTTTGTTTGTTGAAGCTTTCTGGCGTTGAAATGTGTAAGTTCTGGCCGGGGGGTTTATATACGGAGCATATTGTAAATGATCCACTCTCTATGGCTAACACTCGTGGAAGAGAGCAGCGTCGCGGGTCTGGTAAATATTGCGCTCCCATACCTTCTGTGAGGTGCTTCCACTGCCAAGCGCATTCCTTTGATATTGGGTCTGTTTGCTGTTTCATCTCTGTGCGTTTCCTGCAGGCACAGTACGTCCCACTTTCTGATTGGCATAGTTGCGATATTACATCCTCTTTATTCTTGGTGATCCCTCGCCGTTCAGGCTGACGATCATCAGTTGATTGCATTAGTTTCCGGTGGTGGAAGGTTTGGCCGTTGTCCGACTGGGTAACGTTTCCGGGGAGCGCCGGCATTTTACTTTCTTCTATGTAGTATGTAAGTAAAATGCACACGTGGAGGCACCTTCCTTGCTCCCCGCAACACCAAAAAGTAAAGTAGAGTTACTCTGCAACACCAAAAAGTAATGCAGAGTAAAGAATGAGATTCCGTAAATTTTCCAGGCGTCTTATATGTTTACGTTCTTCACAGATATGCTGCCGGATATGATAGTATTCACTACACGACATTTCGGCGATCCATCTGGCCGTCATCTTCAGGTGAGATATCTGAGTATACAATCACGCTGGAACTGAAGCATGACTGTGTACTCAGCGATCGCACCAAATATGGCTGCCAGATGGATCGCCGAAGTATCGTGTAGTGAAGACGATCAAATACGGCAGCATACCCGTGAAGAGCATAAACATAGAATGAAGAATGTTGAGTGCAAGCATGCAGACGTGCGTGCATTGTCTTGTACAGGTTATGGATGTTAGTGAGATGGAGTTCCATCTTGTTGCACATGGTCGGTCATTGCAGGGACGGTTAATGCTGTTTGTGGATGACGCTAGACTTGTCGTCCGACGATGTGTCTTAATTATGTGCTCTATTGGAGACAGATCTGGTGATCGAACAGGCCGAGGCAACATTTCGACACTGTAGAGCATGTTGGGTTACGACAGCTGTATGTTGGCGAGCGTTATCATGTTGGAAAACACCCTCTGGGATGCTGATTATGAATGGCAGCACAACAGATCTAATTACCAGACTTCGTACCAATTTGCAGTCAGTGTGGATGGGTTTACAACGAAAGTGCTACTGCTGTCGTACGAACTCGAATCCCAGACCAAAACTCTACATGTAGGCTCTGTGTGTCTAGCACGCAGACAGGTTGATTACAGGTCCGCAGATGGCACCGAAGCACAACCAGTTTTCATCAGAAAACACAACAGACTTCCATCCTGCCACTGTACAGGAATACATGTAATGATGTACGAGTACAGGTTGTAGCCATATGGCTCACGGCATAAGGCAGTTTGGGTCTGGCCTTGAGGCGTGCTCGGATAGCCTAATGGTTGTGCCGGCACAGTAGCTCAGCGTGTTCGGTCAGAGGGTTGGGTACCCTCTGTAATAATAATAATAATAATAATAATAATAAAACTGAGTGAACCGATCAACGAAGAACCTCAACGGGTGTCATGAGACGTCCGCACCGAACAAATACAACGAACTATATAGAACAAAATGAGATCATCAAAGAAAAAATAATGGTAAGGCGACCCATCGGCAATAAGCGGGAAATCCGGGTCCGAGTCACGGTCCGGCACAAATTTACATTGTCGTCATTCCATCATGCAGCTGATGGTTTCATGTACTTCATAGCGGCTGTAGTCGCCGCAGTGCCTGCGCCTTCAGACATGCATGCATATCCGAAGGAACATTGTATCGTAACTCCGAATAACACAGGCACTGCACTGTCGTATCCCATTAGATCGTCTTTTCTGTCTCTCTTTTGTCTACGAGTTCATCTTCCGTCCACCAGGCTGTCTACAATTCCCTGCCACATCCATTTCATTTTGATTGCAATTGTAATTACATCTTCCACTACCAAAGTCTTCCTGACGCATCGCTTTGTTTTTGTCCCAGTCTTTCCGAACGCCCATCTCTCTTCTTTGGGTTTTTCGGCCTCCACAATTGCAGATAAACAAGTTGTATAGATTATATACCGTCCCTGAAATTGTAATGAATTATTTACAACTGCCGAAAAAAGGGGCTGAGAAACAAAGAAGGTAACATGTACATAATGTCCAGTAAAATATTTCCTGGAGATTTTTATCTGTGGTTGTAATAAAACTTTCATTACAGCGGAAAAAGACGGTATTAAACCTATTCAACTTATCCATCTCTACATTGTTCACTGAACAGTTGCAAACCACCATAGAGAAGACGGTTGAGTATACTTCGTACCAGTAGTAGCAACTTCGTTTTGTTCTAGTCGTATTTGAAGAGAGGAAAATCTATCTCTCATTCCTCAGGATGGACGTTCCCTTTCTTCCACAGATTCCCACGGGATATCCCTCAGCATTGCTATCACACTTTTGAATGTGCTCCATCGACACGTTACGGTTCTAACAGTGCGTTTCTCAATTGTTTCGGTATTTGCTGTCATGGCCGCTTGATAAATGCTGATAACTCTAGAAAAGCCCTTTAAAACTCTTGCAAATTATACGGTTTCCTTTGCTGGTGCACTGTATTTTCCCAAAACCATTCAAAATGATGAATTTATTTGGCTCGCTTCCTCAAGCACGGATTTTACATGTTCATCCCATTTATGCGACTTCTTCATACTACCATTACTGTTTAACCGGAATGACCGCCTGCAGAAGTTTATCTCTAATTTTTATGAATGGTAGTCATAAAGCTTTAAATATCACCTCGGAAGAAGCTATGTAAGTAATAGTTAGATTGTTTAAAGGTTCCGCCAGCAGTAGATACACGTTTACACTTCTCTTCTTCAGTAGCGCTACAGCCCTTGGTGAGCCTTGGCTTCTTCAGCGATATTCCTCCACCCTTCTTGGTTATTGCTGCTCTTTTCCATCCTCGGACTCCACTATTACGTGTCAGTCCATCTTTTCTCCTAGATGAACGGATCAAACCTTGCATCATTTTCTTTAGAATTCTGTCCTCTACCATTCTCTCCACGTGTCATAGCCATCGTATTCGTTGTGTGATTTCAAAAATTTTACTCTGTCTCTACCTTATATTAAGTCTTGTAATTCGGCATTGTAGAGTATTCTCCAGCCTTCTTCCTTCCTTATTGGCTCATATATTTTGTGTAGTATTTTTCGCTCAAAGGTTCTTAGTGCATTTTGTAATGGTCTGTCAACGTGAAACGTCCCCTTAGAAAAATTAATGAATGACTGTGCTGATAAACCTCTTACATTATTTGCTTTTCAAACAGCTGAGCAAAACTGAACGTACTCAGACATTACTCTCTTTACTTATTCTGATCAACACTAAACTGACACACAATATTTTTAGCGCAACGCAATCTGACTTTCAAAAATCCATACAAAAAAATGGCCCTGACTAACAATACCCTATACCTTTCATGAACCACTTACCTCACAAAAATCTTCGTTACTCGAACTACTGCAATACAGCGAGCGCCACTACTGCCAGCTAAATAAAAGATTCAAACTACTGAAGGCACTAACTACTGAGAGGCATAGTTAGCAAATGAAAGATTTTGATAAAGAACAAACAATGTATTTACCTTAACAGTGTTCAAAAGTCATAATATATATCAGTTCATGACATCCAGTCTTACAAATTTACTGTCTCTGATGGACACAAGTCCAGATCATCCGCTCTCAAAACTCCGCCATCTTTCTCCCCACTTCCACCACTGCTGGCGGCTCACCTCCAACTGCGCAACGCTACGCGCTGTTAACAGCCAGCTACCCAACACTACAATAGCGAATATTACAACAATGCCAACCAGCCACAGACTGCACACAGTACATCCAGTGATTTTCATACAGAGCGCTACATGGCGGTACCAATATAAAACCTAAACAGCCTACTTACAAAAGTCTGTACCTCTGACCCGTATGTGATACCTGGGTGGACTAGGGACTTATATACTAGCAGTGTTGTTTTTCTCGGAACAACGCTATTTCTGAAAAGTTGCACATTTGCAAAGTAAGCTCTGTTTCCTGCTTGTATTCTTTCCCTTATAGCCTTTCCAACATTGTTGTCATTAGTTATTAGGGCTCCCAAGTAGTTAAAAGCGGACACTCCTTTGAAGCATTTCCCATTGTGTTTAGGTCTTTAGGGGTTCTTCTGGCCTCATACATCTTTAGCAAGCCTTGATAGATTTCATTCGGAGCAATTTGTTCAGCAGTGAGGATTTGAGTGACACACCTTTGTTTTACACTCACCTCCACGTCGGAAGCTATTTTGGAACGCCCCAATGCTCCTGCTCTCTGTCGTAAGACAACGAAACCAACAGCGAAGATTCAAAAGCCAGTACCTCACCAACAAGCACTGAGGTAACAAAAGTCCTTTTTGGCAGGCGTAGTTCGGCAACTCGACGTGGCAAGGACTCAACAAGTCGTTGGAAGTCCCCTGCAGAAATATTGACCCATGCTGTCTCTATAGCCGTCCATAATTGCTAAAGCATTGCCAGTGCAGGATTTTGTCTACGAACTGACCTCTCTGTTATATCCCAAAACCGTTCGTTGAGATTCATGCCGGGCGCCCTGGGTGGCCAGATCATTCGCTCGAATTGTGAAGAACGTTATCAGCCCAGTCGCGAACAATTGTGGACCAGTGACATGGTGCATTGCCATCCATAAAAATTCCATCGTTTTTTGGGAACATGAAGTCCCATTTGGTTCAGCTGTGCTAGATAACCCAGTCCACTTCATGAAAATACAGCCCATGCCAATATGGAATCACTACCAGATTACTGGAGTGGCCGAGCGGTTATAGGCGCTACAGTCTGGAGCCGCGCGACCGAAACGGTCGCAGGTTCGAATCCTGCCTCGGGCATGGATATGTATGATGTCCTTAGGTTAGTTAGGTTTAAGTAATTCTAAGTTCTAGGGGACTGATGACCTCAGAAGTTAAGTCCCATAGTGCTCAGAGCCATTTGAACCACTACCAGCTTGCTCAGTGCGTTGTTGATAACTTCATAGATTTGCGTGGTCTGCGCCACACTCGAAGCGTACCATCAGCTCTTTCCAACTGAAATCGGGATTCATCTGACCAGGCCACGGTTTCCCAGTGGTCTGGGATCCTATCGATATGGTCATGAGTCCAGGGGAGGAGCTACAGGCGATGTCGTGCTGTTAGCGAAGGCATTCACGTCGATTGTCTGCTGCTACATACCATTAAGGTCAAGTTTATCTGCACTGTCCCACTGGATACGTTCGTTGCACGTCCCACAGGGATTTCTGCCGTTATTTCATGCATTGTTGCTTGTCAGTTAGCAGTGAATCTCTACGCAAACTCCGCTGGTCTTGGTCGTTAAGTGAAGGCCGTCGGCCACTGCGTTGTCCGTGGTGAGAGGTAATGCCTGAAGTGTGGTATTCTCGTCACACTCTTGACACTGTGGGTCTCGCAATACTGAGATTTCTTGTGACTTCCGAAATGGAATGCCCCATGCGCTTAACTCCGAATAGACCACCGGCCATTAATATTGCTACACCAAGAAGAAATGCAGCTGATAAACAGGTATTCATTGGACACATACATTACACTAGAACTGACATGTGATTACATTTTCACGAAACTTGGTTGCATAGATTCTGAGAAATCAGAACCCAGAACAACCACCTCTGGCCGTAATAACGGCCTTGATACGCCTGGGCATTGAGTAACACAGAGCTCGGATGGCGTGTACAGGTACAGCTGACCATGCAGCTTCAATACGATGCCACAGTTCATCAGGAGTAGTGACTGGCGTATGGTGACGAGCCAGTTGCTCGGCCACCATTGACCAGACGCTTTCAATTGGTGAGAGATCTTGAGAATGTGTTGGCCAGGGCAGCAATCGAACGTATTCTGTATCCAGAATAGCCCGCAAAGGACCTGCAACATGCGGTCGTGCATTATCCTGCTGAAAAGTAGGGTTTCGCACGGATCGAATGAAGGGTAGAGCCACGGGTCATAACACATCTGAAATGTAACGTCCACTGTTCAAAGTCCAGTCAATGGGAACAAGAGGTGACCGATACGTGTGAGCAATGGCACCCCATACCATCACGCCGTTTGATACGCCAGTATGGCGATGACTATGGCGATGACCAATACGCGCTTCCAATGTGCGTTCACCGCGATGTCGCAAACACGGATGCGACCATCATGATGGTGTAAACAGAACCTGGATTCATCCGAAAAATGACGTTTTGGCATTCGTGCACCCAGGTTCGTCGTTGAGTACACCACTGCAGGCGCTCCTGTCTGTGTACAGCTTCAAGGGTAACCACAGCCATGGTCTCCGAGCTGATAGTCCATGCTGCTGCACACGTTGTCGAACTGTTCGTGCAAATGGTTGTTGTCCTGCAAACGTCCCCATCTGTTTACTCAGGGATCGAGACGTGGCTGCACGATCCGTTACAGCCATGCGGATAAGATGCCTGTAATCTCGACTGCTTGTGATACGAGGCCGTTGGGATCCAGCACGGCGTTTGGTATTACCCTCCTGAACCCACCTATTCCATATTCTGCTAACAGTCACTGTATCTCGGCCAACGCGAGCGGCAATGTCGCGATACGATAAACCGTAATCGCGATAGGCTACAATCCGACCTTTATCAAAGTCGGAAACGTGATGGTACGCATATATCCTCCTTACACGAGGCATCACAACAACGTTTCACCAGGCAACGTCGGTCAACTGCTGTTTATGTATGAGAAATCGGTTGGAAACCTTCCTCATGTCAGCACGTTGTAGGTGTCGCCACCGGCGCCAACCTTGTGTGAATGCTCTGAAAAGCTAATCATTTGCATATCACAGCATCTCCTTCCTGTCGGTTAAATTTCGCGTCTGTAGCACGGCATCTTTGTGGTGTAGCAATTTTAATGGCCAGTAGTGTACCATTCCGCGTTCAAAGTTTGCTAACTCCCGTCATGCGACCAATATCAAGTCGGAAACCTTTCCATATGAAGCACCTTAGTACAAATGACAGCTCCAGCTGCGTGGCTTCTTCGCGAAGAAACTTCAGTCTTCGAGTAAAGCGGAGTTCGCAACATATACATGTTTTGCCTCCTATTTATTCTGGTGGTGCGTCTTCTAGAAGTGATTGGCTTCTGGTTGTTTCCACTCTGTCTTCTTCTTCAGTTACAGCCTATGCCGTAAGGAGGTGGGGCCAGCGTGTGTTGGCACTGCGCCGTATCTTCTGCCCCAGAGAGCGTATGTACCGGTTCTCGGATTGCCGCGCCTGTTCGTAGAAGCGGCGGGCAACCATACGGACGTGGTCCTTGACTTTGCGGACCTCAGCGAGGTCGTGCAGTGGTCCAGATGGGAAGTCCCGCGGCAGGTGCAGCGCGAGGCGGAGAGCCCTGTTCTGCAGAGATTGTAGTTTCTTCAGGTGGTCGTCTGCCGCATTCCCCCAGACGACAGCCGCGTAATCGAAGACAGGGCGGATTAGCGCCCTGTACAACGTGACGCCCAGTCGCGGAGGAAGAGTCGACGTCGGGTTGAGCAGGGGGTAGAGCTGGAGAAGTCGACCCCTTGCTTTGTTTACGACGCCCTTCACGTGTGGGCCCCAAGTGAGGCGGCGATCTATGGTGACCCCAAGATACTGCGCTGTCGGTCGCCAGTTGACAGGACTGCCTCCAACGACGAGTGGGGGCAGAGCGGCTGGGATGACACGACGGGTTGCAATGAAAAATTGCGTCTTGGCGCCATTGAACTGCAGTTTCCACTTGACGGCCCAATCGGCTAGGGTGTCGACAGCGTGCTGCAACCTCTGGCGAAGTGTGTCCGCGCGCATACTTCGCGAGTAGAGCGCAGTGTCGTCGGCGTACAGTGCTAGATGCACACGAGGGACCGTCGGCGTATCAGCCGTGTAGAGCGTGTACAGGATCGGCCCCAAGACCGACCCTTGTGGCACGCCTGCTCTGATGGGACGCACTGTCGACAGGCCAGTTTCTGCACGGACGTGAAAAGTCCGTCCATCGAGGAAGGACCGTAGCAGACGGATGTGGGATCCAGGGACCCCCATTTCGAGAAGTTTGAAGAGCAGCCCATCGTGCCAGACGCTGTCAAAAGCGCGCGAGACATCAAGGAAGACTGCTCCGAAGTATTCGCGCCTCTCCAGGGAATCGAAGGCTTCTTCCACGAGTCGGAGAAGTTGGTGCTCCGTAGAGTGGCCCTTACGGAAGCCGAACTGGGCATCTGGGAGTAGAGCTTCGGCGGTGACGTGTTGCTGTAGCCTCTTCAGGTAGATGCGCTCGAAAACTTTCGAGATGGCAGGCAGCAGACTAATCGGGCGATAGCTCTTCGGCTGCCGGAGATCTTTTCCCATCTTAGGAATAGCCACAATCTCAGCACGCTTCCACTGCAGGGGAAAGTGACCGGTGCGAAAGATCTTGTTGAAAATTGCAGCCAGGTGAGTAGAGGCGTCCTCAGGCAGTTGTTTCAGCATGGCAGTGGAGACGTCGTCAGGGTCTGCAGCTCTCTTTGGATTGAGGGCCTTCAGAGCCGCCGAGACTTCTTCAGGAGTAGTGGCCTCGATGTCATCATCGCCCTCCGTTTCCAGATAGCGAGGGAGCCGGGCAGCGACCATCTCTTCATGTTCTGCGTCCAGTGGATCCTCTACAGGCTTGAAGTTCTCTTCAAAAACATCGGCGAGGGCATCAGCCTTCGCGTTTGGTTCACAGACAGTTCCGGTTGCAGTTCGGAGAGGCGGCATACGCTGCGTTCGCCGTAGGAAGTGTTTCGCGGTCCTCCAGGCAGACCCGTCGTCAAGCTGAAGAGTCGTCACACGGCTGGCCCACTCCCGGTTGCGGTGATTGTCCACAGCCACCGTGATTTCGCGCCGCATACGGTTGAGTTGCCGTTTGGTGGCGGGGTTCCGTGTACGCTGCCATTCGCAGTATACTCTGTTCTTCTCGGCAATTTGTGCAAGGAGATCGGGGGGCAGCTGTCGAGAGTGGTCCTGGCGCTCGCGTCTGGGCGGAGCCGCTTCATTGACTGCGGCGAGGGCGGCGTCCGTGAAGTGGAGGAGGGAATCTTCAGCTTCCGCGTCGTCGACAGGTGGCATCACAGCTAGGGACTCGGTCAGGGTGTGGCGAAAGAGATCCCAGTTGACTCCAGAGAGTGACACCCCACGCCTGGGTAACTGCAGTGGGTCGAGGTCGACGTCAAAAACAACTGGCACATGGTCAGAGGAGGGAACATTCCGTGTCGAGGCGAGGATGCGGTGCGGAATGCCTTTCACGACCGCGAAGTCGACGATGTCCGGTTGTCCATTAGCGGGGAAGATGGTGGGATCATAGGGACCCACTACCACGGCGTCATTGCGATCCACGATTCGGAGAACGCGGCGTCCGTCTCTGTTGGTGAGTCGTGAACGCCAAGCGACGTGCTTGGAGTTATAGTCTCCAGCGATGAACAGCTTGCCTCCGATGGAGAGAAGAGATTCTAAGTCCGCATCTACCCACGGATGCGACGGTGGTTTGTAGATGGCAATGAAGGTTATGGCTCCCGCTGACGTGTGCGCGACAACTCCAATCGCCTCCAGAGTCACGAGCGGCGGCAGTTGAATCTGGTGGTGACGGATCCCATTCCGTATGTAGATGGCCATTCCTCCGCCGGCAGTTGGCCTGTCAGCACGGTAACAGGAGTAGTTCGGCGCTTTGACTGCAATGCCTGGTTTAAGGCGGGTTTCGCTGAGTAGACAGATGTCCACGGCTTCATCACGAAGAAATTGACGAAATTCGCCAGCTTGTGTGCGTAGACAGAGGGTGTTCCACGCGACGACCGTGAGTCCTCTAACACTTCCCATGATGAGTAGTGGAGGAGCGTCTGGTGGCTGCCGGAGTGGCAATCTTCTGTGCAGCGGTCAGATGCTGCGTGAGGACATCAAGCAGTTTTGTTGTGCTCGCCACAAGGGCGGTGAGTTGAGTAATCAGACTGGCGATGTCCGTGGCGGATGCGGCAGGAGCCGTATCGTCTCTGGCGCCGATGGAAGTGGCCACCTCTTCGCCATTGTATGTGGCTTCTTCTGGGGCGTTGGTTGTGCGACCCCCCGTCTTGCGCCGGCCGCCGCGGCGTTGGGGGCGTGCACCAGACGTCACGGGTAGGGCAGCAGAGGAGGGGCCCGATTCCGGGTCCGACGAATTCTGCACAGGTGGAGTGGCGCAGTTTAGTAGTGGATGTCGTGCCCCTGCGTCTTCAAAAACATCGCGGGTGTGGGAGTCTTCATTGCGGCGACGTGCCTGTGGGCCTGCATGGTCGGCGTCATCGCTGTTGGGTCGGCGGGGCGCCAGTCCTCTGGCGACAACCGTGGCGTGGGAGATTGTAGGTTCAGCCTTGGCAGACTTCTTCTGTTTCGCGGCGACTGGCTGGCCTCGCTGACGAGCACTGGCGCGTCTCCAAGCTTCACAGCCGCGGTAGCTGGCAACGTGAGCGCCCCCACAGAGAGCGCACGTTGGCTGCTGCTTCCGAGGGATGGGGCAGTCCTTCGCTGGGTGTGCACCGGCGCACTTCACACATTTTTCAGGCATGGAGCAATGCCGGGCGACATGGTTGATGCCCTGGCACCGGTAGCACTGAACAGGGCCTCTCTTGGCGCGCAAGTCTTCTGTGGTCACCGAGACGTTGGCGAGTCGGGTGAGCTGGTAGAGCTTCCTGTTCTCGATTGTATCGGTTGCGATGACGAGAAACAGGGGCATGTAGTCACGTGATTTGGGCTGCTTCATCTTGACCACAGTTCTGACACTGAAGTCGAGCTCTTCGAGTTCTTCTTGAATGTGATCCGGCTCCATGTTGAAGGGCAGATGCCGGATGACAATCTTCAGGACGCGGTCCGGTGTGGTGGCGTGAGTGAAGAAAGGTATTGCCCTTTCAGACGCCTCCTGCGTCACGCGTCGGTAGTCGTCTGCTGAGCGCAGCGTAATCTTGTACATGTCTCTTCCGGCGACCTTCACATTGTAGAATGCCGTCGTCCAGCTATTGAGAAGCTGTTGCAGCTGCCGGAAGGTCCCTTCGTATTTCAGAACGATCGGCGGAAGTGGCGCATCCCTCCTTGGCGCCGTGGAAGGGCGCGGTGGTTCCTCTGGGGCATCCTCAAGGGCAGCAAAAGTGTTGGCAGTGGATGCCGGCTCGTGGGTGGACAGCACCCGTCGTCGCGCTGTATGGCGTCGCTTCGGGCGAGTGAATCCGTCAGCATCGTCAGCAGGCGTTCGTTTCGATCGCTTCTCAGCCGGGGAGCTGCGCCCGCCGGTAGGGGCCGTATCGTCTTCTCTTCTGCTTTTGCCGGGTTGCCGACGAGGTGGTGGTACGGCAGACGGCTCGTCTTCTTCCGACTCCGGAAGCGGAACTGTAAGCGCATCCATAGCGATATCCATCATGTCCTCATTCGTTGCGTGGTCCGTCATAAGTGGGGGGCCAGATGGGGCCGCCGACGTAGAAAGCTCCGCCGGACGGCGATCTGTCACACCCTTCGCAGTACGTAGCTCCGTTCGCTTCGACATCTCTCACGCGAATCTTACTCTGCCAAATGACAGCTCCGCCAATGCACTGCCCTTTTATACCTCGTGTTCATGATACTACCGCCATCTGCGTATGAGTATATCGCTGTCGCATGACTTCAACCACCTCACTGTAATCTGGTCCGGAAAGTCAAAGTCAGCGGGAACAAATTAGGAGGCTCTTGTTTCGGAACGACCGTCACAGAAGTCACGGACGTTGTAGAGACAGACGTGGGAATACTCCGCCTCCGTAACGTACGGCTGGGCAGAGCAGCGAGCGTGTGTGTGCTGGTCGGCGGACTGCCGGCAGCGCCGGATGTTTAGTAGGAGTGACTGCGCCTCCTCCGGCCGTAAATCCCGCAGCCCTGCCGCATGGGAGAGCCACACTTCCTGCGATCTCCACGTCCAGATCCATTACCCCCTCATTTACATGCCGTCTTCCCCTAAACTCCTACCTTCCGCTGCCTTTTCTAAACAAATAAATCTCTCTCATATCAGCGTTTGTTTCCGTCCCACTCTACGACGCATAAGTAACCATACAGCAAGACGCAGATGAATGCCTGTAAACATGGTGAATCATGCATGGCAGAACATGCACTTTGTCATTACATCGGTGAAATTTAAAAGCGTAGTAGCCTTCTTCTACTGCATTAATAAGTTATAACTCGTGGAAAAGAAAACTGAGTATCTATAAGACGACGACCAGTTTGTCTTTAGGACGTATGATAGCACCACAGAGCAGTTAAAATGTTACCATCGGCAATGGAACAAAAAGAAAAAAAAGAAAAGAGAGAGCATCTTCGAACGATTTTCTGACATAGAAAATGTGTCCAGCAATGTAATATGTAGATGTAAGAGCCGGCCGCGGTGGTCTAGCGGTTCTAGGCGCGCAGTCCGGAACCGCGCGACTGCTACGGTCGCACGTTCGAATCCTGCCTCGGGCATGGATGTGTGTGATGTCCTTAGGTTAGTTGGGTTTAAGTAGTTCTAAGTTCTAGGGGACTGATGACCACAGATGTTAAGTCCCATAGTGCTCAGAGCCATTTGAACCATTTTTGTAGATGTAAGATATTTGAAATTCACTGAAAAATATATGTGAGCTGCAGGGGAAGCTGGGTAATACACAATATGTATAAGAACCAAGAAGGAAGAAATTGATGTCCAAGAACGAAGTGCTCGCATTGAAAAGGATGTAACGCAGCCCTTCATCCTACGGCTCAGTCTGCGCATTGAAAAAGCAATGACGGAAATGAAAATATAATTTCAGGAGTGTTATTAAAATTCAGGGGGAAAGAATATCAACGATAAGATTCGTAGAAGACGTTGCTATCCTCAGTGAAATCGAAAACGGATTACGGACCGTACTGAACTAAATAAACGGTCTACTGGGAACGGAATATGGGCTGTGAGTAAACAGGAGAAAGGCTATAGAGATGAGGAGAAGCAGACATGAGATTAATGATAAAATTAATACAAAAATTGGGAATCACAAAGCAGATAAAGTGAAGGAAATCTGCTACCTTGGAAGCAAAATAACGTATGACCGACGAAGCAGATAGGTCATAAAAAGCAGATTAGTACAGGCAAGATGACATCTACTAGTATCAAACATTAGTCTTGATTTCCCGAAGACAATTCTGATAATATACGTCTGGAGCACAGCATAGAATTAGATGAAAGTGAATCTTGGACTGTAGGGAAAATTGAGAGTCGAAGCGTTTAAGATGTGTTATAAAAAGATGTTCAAAAGTAGGTAGACTGGTACGATGAGAAATGAGAAGGTTCTACGCAGAATAGGAGAGGGCAGAAAAATATGGAAAACAATGACAAGAAAAGAGTACAGGATGAGGAAATTAGACAATAACTCCCATGATATTAGGCGGAGCAGTAGAGGAAGACAGAGATCGGAGTAAAGGTATATCCAACGAAAAACTGAGGATGCTGGATCTCAGTGATACTCTGAAATGAAGCCAGGATCGCATTAATCGAATTAGATGACATTACTCTAAAAAGTGTATAGTACAATCACTAAGGTGTAAGAAGTAGTATTTCAAAACAGCCAACCTCATCTTAGCCATCATTCATTGGTGTTAAAAAACTCATAATGAAGAATCGATATTGTTGTTAAAGAAGTCACAAAAATGTTGGAACTTTAATGGTCCTTAAACTTTCGTCCTATGATTTATATCATCTGGCCACACGGAAAGCTTTTCAAAAATGGTGTGAGGATGGAATGTATATCGGTTATGCAAGGGGAGATGATATCGCTATTTTCAGTCTATTATTCTATGTAGACCCCTTTTAACAGTGTCCACCTAACCACATGGCTGATGCCTGCCAAGTGCCGTATGAGATTTAACCACGGACGTTCTGCGATGCTCCTTCACCCCACAAGATTAATTCAACTCCCACTGTGGTTACACTATCAACGGAGAAGGTGACAACAGTAACATCGTTTTATGTGCAAACACCATCGCAGAGGTACACGAGAATCACCATAATTTTATACCGCTCCTTTCACACCACCAACAGAACCGACTCTGCTAACGGTATACTACGCCTTCCACAACGCTGGCAATGGGTTCTACACAACGTTGGTGACTACTTTGAAGCAGGTGCAATCATGTAACTCTTTCGTATCGGTTGTGAATAAATAGTTGCCACTATTTAAGTTTCAACCCTCGTAGTAACTTCAGACATCTTACAGGTGATGCAGTTATCTGTAATGAGTTACTGTCTGAAACAAGTTGCACAAGTATTCTTTCAGATACTGATAACATTTCAAAGTGATGTAAAGATTGGCACTTGCTTTAAATGTTCAGTAAAAAAAAAATTGTGCACTTCACCATACGAAAAAACCATTTTTTTTTTTTTTTTTTTTTTTTTGTCATCAGTCTACTGACTGGTTTGATGCGGCCCGCCACGAATTCCTTTCCTGTGCTAACCTCTTCATCTCAGAGTAGCACTTGCAACCTACGTCCTCAATTATTTGCTTGACGTATTCCAATCTCTGTCTTCCTCTACAGTTTTTGCCCTCTACAGCTCCCTCTGGTACCATGGAAGTCATTCCCTCATGTCTTAGCAGATGTCCTATCATCCTGTCCCTTCTCCTTATCAGTGTTTTCCACATATTCCTTTCCTCTCCGATTCTGTGTAGAACCTCCTCATTCCTTACCTTATCAGTCCACCTAATTTTCAACATTCGTCTATAGCACCACATCTCAGATGTTTCGATTCTCTTCTGTTCCGGTTTTCCCATAGTCCATGTTTCACTACCATACAATGCTGTACTCCAGACGTACATCCACAGAAATTTCTTCCTCAAATTATGACCGGTATTTGATATTAGTAGACTTCTCTTGGCCAGAAATGCCGTTTTTGCCATAGTGGGTCTGCTTTTGATGTCCTCCTTGCTCCGTCCGTCATTGGTTATTTCACTGCCTAGGTAGCAGAATTCCTTAACTTCATTGACTTCGTGACCATCAATCCTGATGTTAAGTTTCTCGCTGTTCTCATTTCTACTACTTCTCATTACCTTCGTCTTTCTCCGATTTACTCTCAAACCATACTGTGTACTCATTAGACTGTTCATTCCGTTCAGCAGATCATTTAATTCTTCTTCACTTCCACTCAGGACAGCAATGTCATCAGCGAATCGTATCATTGATATCCTTTCACCTTGTATTTTAATTCCACCCATGAACCTTTCTTTTATTTCCATCATTGCTTCCTCGATGTACAGATTGAAGAGTAGGAGCGAAAGGCTACAGCCTTGTCTTACACCCTTCTTAATACGAGCACTTCGTTCTTGATCGTCCACTCTTATTATTCCCTCTTGGTTGTTGTACATATTGTATATGACCCGTCTCTCCCTATAGCTTACCCCTACTTTTTTGAGAATCTCGAATAGCTTGCACCATTTTATATTGTCGAACGGTTTTTCCAGGTCGACAGATCCTATGAAAGTGTCTAGATTTTTCTTTAGCCTTGCTTCCATTATTAGCCGTAACGTCAGAATTGCCTCTCTCGTCCCTTTACTTTTCCTAAAGCCAAACTGATCGTCACCTAGCGCATTCTCAATTTTCTTTCCCATTCTCCCATTCTTTTCCATTCTGTATATTATTCTTGTAAGCAGCTTCGATGCATGAGCTGTTAAGCTGATTGTGCGATAATTCTCGCACTTGTCACCTCTTGCCGTCTTCGGAATTGTGAGGATGATGCTTTTCCGAAAGTCAGATGGTATATCGCCAGACTCATGTATTCTACACACCAACGTGAATAGTCGTTCTGTTGCCACTTCCCTCAATGATTTTATAAATTCTGATGGAATGTTATCTATCCCTTCTGCCTTATTTGACCGTAAGTCCTCCCAAAGCTCTTTTAAATTCTGATTCTAATACTGGATCCCCTATCTCTTCTAAATCGACTCCTGTTTCTTCTTCTATCACATCAGACAAATCTTCACCCTCATAGAGGCTTTCAATGTATTCTTTCCACCTATATGCTCTCTCCTCTGCATTTAACAGTGGAATTCCCGTTGCACTCTTAATGTTACCACCGTTGCTTTTAATGTCACCAAAGGTTGTTTTGACTTTCCTGTATGCTGAATCTGTCCTTCCGACAATCATATCTTTTTCGATGTCTTCACATTTTTCCTGCAGCCATTTCGTCTTAGCTTCCCTGCACTTCCTATTTATTTCATTCCTCAGCGACTTGTATTTCTGTATTCCTGATTTTCCCGGAATATGTTTGTACTTCATCCTTTCATCAATCAACTGAAGTATTTCTTCTGTTACCCATGGTTTCTACGCAGCTACCTTCTTTGTACCTATGTTTTCCTTCCCAACTTCTGTGATGGCCCTTTTTAGAGATGTCCATTCCTCTTCAACTGTACTGCCTACTGCGCTATTCCTTATTGCTGTATCTATAGCGTTAGAGAACTTCAAACGTATCTCGTCATTCCTTAGTACTTCCGTATCCCACTTCTTTGCGTATTGATTCTTCCTGACTAATGTCTTGAACTTCAGCCTACTCTTCATCACTACTATATTGTGATCTGAGTCTATATCTGCTCCTGGGTACGCCTTACAATCCAGTATCTGATTTCGGAATCTCTGTCTGACCATGATGTAATCTAATTGAAATCTTCCCGTATCTCCCGGCCTTTCCCAAGTATACCTTCTCCTCTTGTGATTCTTGAACAGGGTATTCGCTATTACTAGCTGAAACTTGTTACAGAACTCAGTTAGTCTTTCTCCTCTTTCATTCCTTGTCCCAAGCCCATATTCTCCTGTAACCTTTTCTTCTACTCCTTCCCCTACAACTGCATTCCAGTCGGCCATGACTATTAGATTTTCGTCCCCCTTTACATACTGCATTACCCTTTCAATATCCTCATACACTTTATCTGTTCATCTTCAGCTTGCGGCGTCGGCATGTATACCTGAACTATCGTTGCCGGTGTTGGTCTGCTGTCGATTCTTATTAGAACAACCCAGTCACTGAACTGTTCACAGTAACACACCCTCTGCCCTACCTTCCTATTCATAACGAATCCTACACCTGTTACACCGTTTTCTGCTGCTGTTGATATTGTCCGATACTCATCTGACCAGAAATCCTTGTGTTCCTTCCACTTCACTTCACTGACCCCTACTATATCTAGATTGAGCCTTTGCATTTCCCTTTTCAGATTTTCTAGTTTCCCTACCACGTTCAAGCTTCTGACATTCCACGCCCCGACTCGTAGAACGTTATCCTTTCGTAGATTATTCAATCTTTTTCTCATGGTAACCTCCCCCTTGGCAGTCCCCTCCCGGAGATCCGAATGGGGGACTATTCCGGAATCTTTTGCCAATGGAGAGATCATAATGATTCTTCAAATACAGGCCACATGTCCTGTGGAAACACGTTACGTGTCTTTAATGCAGTGGTTTCCATTGCCTTCTGCATCCTCATGTCGTTGATCATTGCTGGTTCTTCCACCTTTAGGGGCAATTTCCCACCCCTAGGGCAATAGAGTGCCCAGAATCTCTGTCCGCTCCTCCGCCATCTTTGACAAGGCCGTTGGCAGAATGAGGCTGACTTCTTATGCCGGAAGCCTTCGGCCGCCAATGCCGATTATTTATCAAAATTTAGGCAGTGGTGGGGATCGAACCCGAGACCTTACACGTTTTGATTATGAATCAAAGACGCTACCCCTAGACCACGGGTTATGCATAGTATTCTTTAATTATATCAATGAGTCACTACTGCAATCTATTAACTGATATAAATTCTTCGGTGCAAACTTTGTAGGGATGTAAAATGGAATGCTCACATAGCCTGAGTCGTGGGTGAAGCAGATAGGAGACTTCGATTTATTGGTAGAATACTGTGGAAATGCAATCAGTCTACAAAGGAGATTAATTACAAATTACTCACGCGGCCCAACATAGACTGTTGCTCAAGTGTATGGAATCGGTACCAAATAGAACGCATACAGAGAAGGACGACGTGAAAAGTCACAGGTTGTTTGAGCCGTAGCGAGTGTTACAGAGATGCTGAAGAAACTGAACTAGCCCACTCTTGAAGATAGACGTAACCTGTCTCGGGGAAGCCTACTCATAAAATTTCAAGAACTGAATTTAAATGATGACTATCGGAAAATACTACAACTTCCTATGTATCGCTCCCGTAGGCATCGCGAGAGCAAGATATGATTAATTACAGGACGCGCGGAAGGATATAAACAACCATTCTTCCCTCGTTTCATACGTGATTGGAACGGGAAAAAAACCTAATAATTGCTACAATGCGACGTACCCTCTGCCAGGCACTTCACAGTGGTTTTCAGAGTATAGATGTAGAAGTTCAACAGCAGCACAAACTGCGTAGCTGAAAAAGTTGTTCAGCAAAACTGCAGTTCTGCGCAAGGCAAGCTGTTTCGTTACAGCTTGAAATGCAATTAAAGTGAACGTGGTTGGTTTCGATAACATGGTTCTGGAGTAAAGTGATGTGAAGTTACGGAACACATGAAAGGTTAACTTGAATAAAGTCCAGGGAAAGCGATAATGAACTCATAAAAATCACAGATATTATCAGTGTAGTATGATATATTCAGAGGACTATGTGTGCGCACTTTAGCACCAGATACAGTAGACAAAAGAAAATTACCATGTATTAATATTACTGCCTGAAACATTATATTATGAGTGGAAAATCAGTCATGTAAGACATTTGTAACCTTAGATGACTGAATAAAAATGTTGTATTGATCTTCAAGCCCCCTTAGATGAGTGTTCAGCGCGTCTCACTGCCATGCAATGGGCCAGGTTTCGATGCCCGGCCGGGTTGGAGATTTTCTCCGCCCGGTGACTGGGTGTTGTCATCATTATCATCGACAGACAAGTTGGCCAATGTGGCGGCAACTTAAAACTTGCCACTCGGCGGCCGAACTTCCTCAGGTGAGGTCTTCGAGCCTTCAGTGTCATACGAGTATTTCATTTCATTTCATTATCACAAGGCAAAGCGACTTTACTACCAATCAGACTGGCACGTCGTCATGACGACAGCTGAAAGTCGAAAGCGTCTTTTTGTGTCGGCGAGGAGGCCTCGTGTGAACAAGTTCTGCTGCCTTGGTTTCTTATTGGTTGGCTCGCGCCAAAGGTCGCACGACCCGTCAAGACAAAATCGACGGATAAGGCAGACAAAATAACACCGTCGCGCGAATACGCTGCACGGGAAGTGTTTCACGTAACAGCATACGTCGTAAATGGTGGTAAGCATTGGGGGGAGCCATGTTAACAGTCGTTTTATGTTGAAACGTGTTTTATATTAAGTACAGTTATTTCAACTTAAGGGGCTCCGGAAAGGCTCAAAATCATGAAAAGTTCAATTTTTACTGTTTTCCGTTTTCTGAATCTGCAGACTATTAGCTTTTAATAGATATATAATTTATTCAATTCTGAAGACTACAACTATTTTTAAATTTTTTTTGAAATGTGTTTTACATGGGTGTGACCCACTGTGGCGCTGTTAAACTGCAGTCAAATGGTATTATTAACGTCCGTGTTCATCAGGTACATTTTAGTGATGTGAGATAAAGTATGTGTTGTGGCTAACCTGTGATGGTTCAATATATATCGCTGGTGTGATTGTCGATTGTTTCATGTTTATTTACTCTGTCGTTATCTCGAAAATATTCGTAATTAATTCTGTTTCTTGAGTCTCTGTCTTGTTGAAGTATAATAATGAGTAAAAGTAAAGTTATTAGAAATCCTCTGAAGGCTTTTAAGAAAAGGAGAAATGTTGGAAAGCCAAAGGTATGTGTTATTACTGTAAACAATAAAGACAATAACCAAGTGAGTGAACCTAACCTCTCAAGTACACCTGCCCATAGCAGTCAAAGTGGGAAAGAAAATACTTGACAGAAGAAGCTTGGTTCAATGAGTGAAAACTATGAATGTTTTATGGGCGAATCGGATGTGAATGAAATATTTGATATGTCGGTTCTCAAAGGATTTTTTTTCAAACTGTGTAAGATGTATTCATTGTAGTGAAGTTGGTCTGGAACTCTCCATAATAAAGCACGTAGGACTTGCTAGTGAAATACAACTGAAATGTGATAAGTGTTCATACATGACCATCTTTTGGAACAGTGTTGGAGTAACTGCAACTGAAGAAAATGGTAGCAAAATCTACGATCACAACAACGAGCGATGCTTGCTTTAGACAAGGAACGCCTTCGGGCTGCAGACAGGGCTGTAAAGAGTCTAGAAATACAAGCAAGAGTAAACAGGAGGAGGAACAAGAGGAAGCTGGAGGAGGAGTTTGCAGAGGATGAAGATAATCCATCCTATGGACCTGGAATGCACTAAAAAGTTAATCCAATCTTTGTCGCTCGATTCCCAAAACTTTTATTTTTCATACTAATTACATGTTTTCTAAGGATCTTCCAAACATATTTGTTTCAAACTTTCAGTAAATGTTACACAGTACCTTCTGCATAATTTAACACAGCCTTTTTCCAAAAAACTGTATATATTTGAATATATAAATAAAAAATTGCAAAAAAATGTTGCGAATTTTCATTACAATTGAAAAAAAATCATCTTTAATAAGTGAACTAAAATTTTGTAAAATCCCTGTGGTAAGTTGTAGCCCATATTCCAATAAATAATCTGTAAAAAGTTCAACTTCCTACCTCGAATACTTTGTGAGGAAAGATGTAATTTATAAGCGTTATTTTAACATTGCAAGTGTAGGGCGTTCCGGAGCCCCTTAAGAACCGAACTTTCATGTTGCTAATCTTACGTCCGTTTTCACTTTATTTCTTAACTTTTCTGATGCCAGAAAAACCATGTTGTTAATAATATTTTAATGTTATCTGTCTTCTCGTTTCAGTTAACCAAACCTACTGTTCTATTTTTACACTCGTGTTAACTAACAGCAGCGTCAAAAAGCCATTTATTTAACTTTTTTGTGTATTCTCATATTATCTCATCTATTTATGTTTGGCATTGTATGTCAATTACTTATCTTTAGCTGGCTTAATGACTGTTACGTGACGAAAGCCAAATAAAGAATTAAACGAAGGGCCATAACTAGATTCATTCGTACATTACAAATATTTGTAAGTAACGACGTGTACGGATTTGAAGTGGAACGACCTCATAGGCTCAGTTATAAAGCAAATATCAGGAGGGAGACTGGGAAGCTACAATTTGTCTACAAAAGAGACTGCATACAAAAACTGTGCGGCTCAAGTGTGTGGGACATGATGAACGAAGAAAGGTACACAGAAGAGTGATATGAAACGTCGCATATTTATCTGACAGTCTCTTTAGTTGATTTGTTCTATCTTCTACGTGTTCGGGCAAAAAACGCGGCCGCGCGGAGTGGCCCCGAGGTTTGAGGTGTCTTATCACGGATTGCCCCCCGCCCCCTCCTCGCCCCCCCACCCTCCCGTCGCCGCACCGGGGCTTCGACTCCTCTCTCTCTCTCTCTCGGGCATGGGTGTGTGTGTTGTTCTTAGCATAAGTTAGTTTAAGTAGTGTGTAAGCTTAGGGACCGATGTCCTCAGCAGTTTGGTCCCATAAGACCTTACCACAAATTTTCCTTAACATCACCCACATTAATTCACATACGGAATCCGTGGTAACCTCACTAAATATCATCGAGTTCTTTACTGCAATAAATACGGGGCCACAGTTGATGACAATAAAACGCAATCTTTGTTTCGCCTTCACCACAACATTTTCTATATGATGGTTGCAACATGTGTTGTTTCTAACTGTAATCCCTAAGAATTTAGTTTGATGTAAAACCTTTAAATGTGTGTAATTTATCGCGTAATCGAATGGAGTTTTTTTAGTGCTCATGTATCGGACCTAATTGTTCTTATTGTTTAGGGTCAAATGCAACTTTTCACACCTTATCACATGTACTTTAATAGACGGTAATGAACAGCATTATCTGCGAACAATCTTTAAGGTCTGCTAAGGTTATCCCTTATATAAATTCAGAACTGTCAGGGCGTATAATACGTGCTTCGGTAACCTCGGATACCACTTCGGTTTCGCTTGACGACTTCCCATCAATTACAACGAACATGTCCAGTCGCACAACTTAGTTGGTAATCCACATGTACCCAATTTAATTAGACGCCTCTCATAAGGAATAGTGTCAAAAGGCCTCTGGTATATGTTGCAAAATTCGGGTACACATCGATGTCAGTGATATGGATTTATAATTCACCGGATTAGTTCAAATGTCTCTGAGCACTATGGGACTTAACTTCTTAGATCATCAGTCCCCTAGAACTTAGAACTACTTAAACCTAACTAACCTAAGGACATCAAACAGCCTGCCACTGTGGCCGAGCGGTTCTAGGCGCTTCAGTCTGGAACCGCGCCACCGCTGCGGTCGCAGGTCCGAATCCTCCCTCGGGCATGGATGTGTGTAATGTCCTTAGGTTAGTTAGGTTTAAGCAGTTCTAAGTTCTAGGGGACTGATGACCTCAGATGTTAAGTCCCATAGTGCTCAGAGCCATTTGACATCACACACATCCATGCTCGAGGCAGGATTCGAACCTGCGACCGTAATGGTCGCGCGGTGCCAGACTGTCACCGGATTAGTTCTGTTTCCTTTCTTGTTTACTGTTATAACCTGTGCAACTTTCCAGTCTTTAGTTAAGGAATTTTAAGGGAGCGAGCGGCTGTATATGACAGCTAAAAATTGGGCTGTCTCGTTACAGTAATCTGAAAATAATTGGTATACAATCTGTACCGGAATGCTTTCCTTTATTGACTTAAGTCGCCTCTCTACTTCAAATTTATTCACATTATTCCCATTGGCAGCTGATTTTCACTGGAATTTTGGAATATTTACTGCATTTTATTTTGCGAAGCAATCCTGGAAACCTATTCAGTACTTCGCTGTAGTGCATTGTTGCTGGTAACATTACCGTTGCTATCACGCAGTGAAGGTATTGATTTCCGCTGTTACATTTTACATACGAACTACTATTCTTCGAAATTTCTGCCACATTTATAAACAAGGTTTCGGTGTGGAAAGTACTAGAAGCATCTCCCATCGAAGTCCTAAACGGTATTCTTTTGACCGTAAACCTCTTGACTGGTTCAATGTGGCCCGTCACTGTATCCTCTCATGTATCTGTCACCTAGTCTCACAGGGTAGCTCAAGCAGCCAACTACAAGCTCAACGCTGAACAGGGATTCAGGGCGTGGGCGGCTTGGCGCGGCTTTGCAAGTGACGCATGGTGCTGACGGTGCATCTCCGCGTGTGGCCGGCCAGCTGATGGACGCGGACAAGTTGAACATCGCGCGCCGCTGATAGGACGCCTGTCCTGCCCGGCCAGGTCCTGCCTGCTTAGTACCTGTCCCTATCAACACGACTCCCTCCGCCGCCTTGTCGGCATTTATCGCGGGTTCCAAATTGTGAGGCAGCACGACATGACGCGGGACCGACTACGGAATCACAGGCCCACTGCAAGCTGATACAAACCTCGCGCAACGTATCAGCTTTCAGCACCTTCTGAAAACAAATTGTTGCCTGCGCACTAAACCTTCGAAAATAAAGTACCCCAAACGTCAAGTACTTTCTGTTAGTACCTTCTGTATTAGTACTTTCAGAGAAGCTCCATTTTTATAGTACACTACTGGCCTTTAAAATTTCTACACAACTAAGATGACGTGCTACAGACGCGAAATTTAACCGACAGGAAGAAGATGCTGTGATACACAAATGATTAGCTTCTCAGAGCATTCATATAAGGCTGGCGCCGGTGGCGACACCTACAACGTGCTGACATGAGGAAAGTTTCCAACCGATTTCTAATACACAGACAGCAGTTGACCGGCGTTGCCTGGTGAAACGTTGTTGTGATGCCTCGTGTAAGGAGGAGAAATGCGTACCATCACGTTTCCGACTTTAATAAAGATCGGATTGTATCCTATCGCGATTGCGGTTTATCGTATCGCGACATTGCTGCTCGCGTTGGTCGAGATCCAATGACTGTTAGCAGAATATGGAATCGGTGGTTTCAGGAGGGTAATACGGAACGCCGTGCTGGATCCCAACGGCCTCGTAAGCCGAGATGACAGGCATCTTATCAGCATGGCTGTAACGGATCGTGCAGCCACGTCTCGATTCCTGAGTCAACAGATGGGGACGTTTTCAAGACAACAACCATCTGCACGAACAGTTCGACGACGTTTGCAGCAGCATGGACTATCAGCTCAGAGACCATGGCTGCGGTTACCCTTGACGCTACATCACACACAGGAGCACCAGCGATAGTGTACTAAACGACAAACCTGGGTCCACGAATGGTAAAACGTCATTTTTTCGGATGAATCTAGGTTCTGTTTACAGTATCATGATGGTCGCATCCGCGTTTGGCGGCATCGCGGTTAACGCACATTGGAAGCGTGTATTCGTTATCGTCATACTGGCGTATCACCCGGCGTGATGGTATGGGGTGGCATTGGTTACACGTTTCGGTCACCTCTTGTTCGCATTGACGGGACTTTGAACAGTAGACGTTACATTTCAGGTGTGTTACGACCCGTGGCTCTACCCTTCATTCGATCCGTGCGAAACCCTACATTTCAGAAGGATAATGCACGACCGCATGTTGCAGGTCCTGTGCGGGCCTTTCTGGATACAGAAAACGTTCGACTGCTGCCTGGCCAGCACATTCTCCAGATCTCTCACCAATTGAAAGCTTCTGGTCAATGGTGGCCGAGCAACTGGCTTGTCACAATATGCCAGTCACTACTCTTGATGAACTGTGGTATCGTGTTGAAGCTGCATGGGCTGCTGTACTTGTACACGCCATCCGAGATCTGTTTCACTCAATGCCCAAGCCAGAGGTGGTTGTTCGGGGTACTGATTTCTCAGGATCTATGTACCCAAATTGCGTGAAAATCTAATCACATGTCAGTTCTAGTATAATATACTTGTCCAAGAAGACTCTTTTATCATCTGGATTTCTTCTTGTTGTACCAATTTTAATGGCCTGTAGTGTATGTAAGTTTCGTTTTCTATTGACGAAAATGTTATATAGAGTTTTACTTGTATTTTGTTGGCGATGTTTCTGACGGAAAGAATACTTATTCGTTCGAGGTAGCCTTGGCGATGATGTGACGAGGAGCATAATGTTTTTGCAGGCGTTCGGCTTGATTGACGACTACGTAAGATATGATGCGTGTAACGAGTTTATGAAGTTCACTAGGGAGTTCCGGTTTCTCGGATCTAAGACGCTTATATGTAGCGCTGTCGCCGTAACAACGTTTGGCCATCTTTCCTACGGGGCAGATGCTTCTAGAGATCTAGGATGGCCATCATGGAGATTGTTTTATTTACTTATTATTTTAGTTATCGTTTATTTTTACGTGTTTGTGCGCGTGAGACGGAAGTGAGTGTGCGACGTGTGTTGGATTGCCAATCTCAATGAGATTCACCAACAGCCTTGTGGCTTAAGATGTTATTTTATTTTATTTTGAAGGCTACCAGTTTCAGCATTTCTCTATGCCATCTTCCATCTCTCCAAATAAACGAAAATGTCATATAGAGCCATAAAACTCTGGATGTCGTGAATCGCTACACTAGTGGTTCATTGAAGGACTTGATACCAACTATAAAGTCTTCGAGTGAAACACTAGTCTAACGATTCAATTTACGAGATCCAGAAATTTACAGCTCTATATGACACCTGAGTCGAAACAAGGCCCCGGGAGTAGACAACATTCCGTTAGAACTACTGATGGCCTTGGGAGAGCCAGTCATCACAAAACTCTACCATCTGGTGAGCAAGATGTATGAGACAGGCGAAATACCCTCAGACTTCAAGAAGAATATAATAATTCCAATCCCAAAGAAAGCAGGTGTTGACAGATGTGAAAATTACCGAACTATCAGTTTAAAAAGTCACAGCTGCAAAATACTAACGCGAATTCTTTACAGACGAATGGAAAAACTGGTAGAAACGGACCTCGGGGGAGATCAGTTTGGATTCCGTAGAAATGTCGGAACACGTGAGGCAATACTAACCTTACGATTTATCTTAGAAGCTAGATTAAGAAATGGCAAACCTACGTTTCTAGCATTTGTAGACTTAGAGAAAGCTTTTGACAATGTTAACTGGAATACTCTCTTTCAAATTCTGAAAGTGGCAGGGGCAAAATACAGGGAGCGAAAGGCTATTTACAATTTGTACAGAAACCAGATGGCAGTTATAAGAGTCGAGGGGCATGAAACGGAAGCAGTGGTTGGGAAAGGAGTGAGACAGGGTTGTAGCCTCTCCCCGATGTTATTCTATCTGTATATTCAGCGAGCAGTAAGGGAAACAAAAGAAAAATTCGGAGTAGGTATTAAAATTCATGGAAAAGAAGTAAAAACTTTGAGGCTCGCCGATGACATTGTAATTCTGTCAGAGACAGTAAAGGACTTGGAAGAGCAGTTGAACGGAATGGACAGTGTCTTGAATGGAGGATATAAGATGAACATCAACAAAAGCAAAACGAGGATAATGGAATGTAGTCTAATTAAATCGGGTGATGCTGAGGGAATTAGATTAGGAAATGAGACACTTAAAGTAGTAAAGGAGTTTTGCTATTTAGGGAGTAAAATAACTGATGACGGTCGAAGTAGAGAGGATATAAAATGTAGACTGGCAATGGCAAGGAAATCGTTTCTGAAGAAGAGAAATTTGTTAACATCGAGTATAGATGCAAGTGTAAGGAAGTCGTTTCTGAAAGTATTTGTATGGAGTGCAGCCATGTATGGAAGTGAAACATGGACGATAACTAGTTTGGACAAGAAGAGAATAGAAGCTTTCGAAATATGGTGCTACAGAAGAATGCTGAAGATAAGGTGGGTAGATCACGTAACTAATGAGGAGGTATTGAATAGGATTGGGGAGAAGAGAAGTTTGTGGCACAACTTGACTAGAAGAAGGGATCGGTTGGTAGGACATGTTTTGAGGCATCAAGGGATCACAAATTTAGCATTGGAGGGCAGCGTGGAGGGTAAAAATCGTAGAGGGAGACCAAGAGATGAATACACTAAGCAGATTCAGAAGGATGTAGGTTGCAGTAGGTACTGGGAGATTATGAAGCTTGCCCAGGATAGAGTAGCATGGAGAGCTGCATCAAACCAGTCTCTGGACTGAAGACAACAACAACAACAATGACACTTTCATATATTTTGGGAGATGCATATGAGCCCTGAAGATGGCTTAGTGAAATGTTGAAACTGGTAGCCTTCAAAATAAAACAAAATAACATCTTAAGTCGCACGGCTGTTGGTGAATTTCATTGACATTGACAATTACTTAACCAGCCGATGTCCCCCGTCCACGATGGACGAACAGAGATTGTGCTGGATTGATTTTCTTTGTGTACGGGAGTGTATACTGTGTCAACCACAGGGTGTGAATGTACGGAAGTGTGAACTGTTTAAACCACAGGGTGAGAATGTGGATGCAGACTGCCTCTATCGTACCATCCACCGCTGAACGCGGACAAGTGTCTCGCGCTTTCTAAACGAACTTATGACGAAGTGTGCTGCTCTTCTTTGTATTTTCTACGCGTCTTGTAATGATCATAGCTGGTAATAGTCTTACAATGACCACCGGGACTCGAGAATCGGTTTAGCGGGAGCTTGTATACTATTTATTTCCTGCGTGAATTATATTCCCTGAGGATTCTCTAACAAATCTTTTCACCATATTTCACTTACCTACAGTTCTCTCTCTCTCTTTTTCTTTTTTTTTCTGAGTGATCAGCATTCTGACTGGTCGGATACTGCCACGAATTCCTTTCATGTGACAACCTCTTCGTAACAGAGTAGCACCTGTACCCTGCTCTCCTTGATCTTTCCCTTCTTCTTGTCAATGTTTTGCATTCGTTAATTTCCTCGCCTTCTGTTACCAGTCAACCTAGTTGTCAACACCCTTCTATAGCACTGCACCCTAATCGCTTCGATATTCCTTCATGACTCATTACCACACGTATATTCCCAGAAACTTCTACCTCAAATCAGAACCGAAGTTTAATACCTGCAGCCGTACCTTGGCCAGGAATGTTGTCTTCCTCTGTGCTAATCTGCTGTTTATTTCTCCATTGTTCTTCCGTCATGTGTTAATTGGCTTTCCAGGAAGCAGATTCCTTAATTTCCTTTGCTTTGTTATCACTGATTATCTCATTTCTGCTCCTCCTCATTACGTTCGTCTTCCTTCGCTTTACTCTCAATCCATATGCTGTACTCACTAGACTGTTGATTCCATTCATCTTCACTTTCACTGAGGACAGCAATGTTTCTATGATTCGCCCTGTATTTAACCCCATTCTTGACCCTTTCTTTTATTTGTGCCATTATTTCTTCCATGTATAGATTAAACGCTAGACGCGGAAGATTACATACTTGTCTTCTATGCGGTTTAATCCAAGCACTTTGTTCTTGGTCTTCCACTGGTACTATTCCTTCTTGTTCTTGTACGTATAGTCATTACCCGTGTTTCCCTATAGCTTACTCGTTTTTGTCTCAGAATTTCGAACATGTTTCACCGTTTTACATATTATTGACATATACTCACACTACAAAGCCTGACGTTTCCGCTTTCGTTCGCAGCTAATACGCGGGACCAGTGACTGTCGGTCGTTTCCTTCATTAGATTTATGTTGTCGTTTTACTTTCAGTCGCGCTAGACACATAGTCCCTGATATTTAAAGATTGTGACTGTTTTTGGTGACTAAACCAGTAATCAAGCAACAATAGATCAGTGCGATATTTATGTGCCCAAGCGTTACATTTGTTGCCAGCCGTTGTGGCCGAGCGGTTCTAGGCGCTTCAGTCTGGAACCATGCTGTTGATACGGTTGGAGGTTCGAATCCTGCCTCGGGCATGGATGTGTGTGATATCCTTAGGTTAGTTAGGTTTAGGTAGTTCTAAGTCTAGGGGACTGATGACCTCAGATGTTTAAGTCCCATAGTGCTTAGAGCCATTTGAACCATTTTTTTGTTACATCTGTTGATGTTGGAAGTCAACTACTGTTCCTACAGCAACCATCGATCCGTGCATGTTTTCTTCCATCCTGCAATAATTTTCTGGTGTGGCGACTTCTTCGTGTACAACAGCATCATCCGCGAACAGCTTCACAGACCTACCGACACTACCTACCAGATCTTTCATCGTGACCAGTAACGGCTCAATAACGCATTCTTGTAGTATGCTCAGTGTCTGACAGTTTCGTCCCGTTAACGACGAATTTGCTAGGAAGTTTTGAACCCGCCACAAGAATGGTTCGATATTCAGTAAGCTCATAATTTGTTTGCTAGGAGACAGACCGATCTTAATCGACAATGTTTCGGAAGTCATGGTACATGGCATCAACCGGGACGCCTCACACGTTGTGGATGTCATAAACGAACAAAACGAGTTGAGATTCAGAAGATACCTATTCGCGGAAGTCAGGTTGATGCCTGTAAATGACACTCTTCGGCCTCCGAAGAGGTCGTGATACATGGTCATAAAACTTATTCCGCCACTCTGCCACGGATTGATGTCGCTATATCTTTCCGACAACTCTTCTTGTAAAAGGATTAGCTTACAATTAGTTCCTATGAAATAAACAACGTTTTTTACATAATCCATACGAAATCAATCAGATCTTTTCGCTTTTCCTCAACTGAGCGATTTTAACTGATTCCCTATTCCACGATCACTTGTGTCATTTTTGCATATCGTTGCCTGTGTGGTGACTGAAATGAGGAACAGAATGACAGCATCCCGCAGTGAAATTCGACCTTCTTTGTGTTAGTGCTAGTACGGTCACTGGATGGTTCGATACATAAATTTTGTATTTGTCCGTTGAGAAACGTGATTGGCATTTTTAGGCGTTATTTTTTATTTTTTTAGACGCAATCATAGTGCCACTCTGTTAATCTGAACGTGTCTGAAATAAAAAATAGAATAGTAAAGTAAAACAATCTAGGTGTGTGTTATTCGGTGTGGTGTGGCAACCAAATGGCTATTCAAGTTCGCTTTTAGACTCTGTTAGTCACGAGATAACTCGGACCCACGCAATAACAAAGGGCAGTAAGGGGAGACAGGTCCGAGAAGTATAGCCCAGTCTGCTTAACAGCACATGGATCAGAGTTGTTGAATACACAAGACTTCTTAGGTAATGGAACGCAGTATGTTCTCCTCGACGGCGAGTGTTCATCAGAGACAACGATATCGTCAGGAGGTCCCAGAGGAAGGGTGAT
Source organism: Schistocerca americana (assembly GCF_021461395.2). Taxonomy (NCBI): domain Eukaryota; kingdom Metazoa; phylum Arthropoda; class Insecta; order Orthoptera; family Acrididae; genus Schistocerca; species Schistocerca americana. Next base: position 215,988,364 of record NC_060120.1, read on the forward strand.
AGGACCGCTGTTCTTCTCTCTCTTCTCTCTCTCTCTCTCTCGCTCTCTCTCTCTCTCTCTCTCTCTCTCTCTCTCTCTCTCTCTCTCTATATATATATATATATATATATATATATATATATATATATATATATATTTGAAAATAGGTACAAAATACTTCATTATTTTTGTCAGAACAACACATTTTTTTTTTGTAAAATAACTCAATTTCAATTAATACAGCGAAGACGGATACCAGTGTGGGAAAGAATGACAATTTATTTATTTAATTGATCACATGTGCACTCCTACAAAATAAATCCCTACATCCAGTTTGGTGAGATCTGTGAAATGAATGAATGTATAGTCGTCTGCTAACCGCAGATAGTGAAAATATATTATCATTTTTGAGACGATCCTTTGGCCACCTTTGGTGGGACCAAAGAGATGAAATTTACCTGAGCTTTGAGCGCCTGAAATGTGGCTGACCAATACGGTAGCAAGGTGCTCCCCCACTTCAGCAGAGGTCGAGAGGACCTCAAGAACGGCCATGTTTCAGCACTCTGCCGCTGGATCTTGTGCTGTTAAGACCTGTTTTAGTTGTGCTCCGTAATGACGAAAGAGTGGAGACATGGTATGCATGTGGAATATTTAAGAGTAGTTTGAAATAATAATTTCTCTATTTCAGGAACTTTTGTGGGGAGAATTAAATGTCAGGCAGGTAATATTAATGGGATTGTAGTAATCTTCGAAAGTGACCAACGGTCACAATGAAACCACGTGTAGCAATAAGTTGAAATACTTCCGTGTGCTTAAGTTAAGCTGAATTACTAGCGTGTGTACAATAAGTTGAAATATTTAAGAAATAGCGTGTGTACCATAAGTCGAAATATTTAAGAAATGGCGTGCGCAGGACTTGAAATTAGAGACGAGTACTTCCACGTGGTGAGTACTGTGTGAGTCTCAATCTGTGTATGAGACAAAGGATAAAGAGAAGTACTCGTCCATGGTATCAGTTGAGGACTCGCGTGTGTGATGAATATGTTCTTAATATTACTTTGCGTGATATGATTCCGTGTGATGCTAGATTCAAACTCTGAGAGAGAAGCAAGGTGAGTCGGCCGTCTATCCAGCAACGCCACTTGGCTTGCATTGCACAGGAAGACGTGCAAATATCTCCAGAGTTCATAGTAGGAAAGTAGAATTACAAAGTGGGGCAGTGTCGTGTGAAACTGGGATAAATACTAATTGAAGTGGGAAAGCTGAAAATGATAATGTTGTGACTATTTAGTGTTTTGTATTCCATGTCGTAGTGTGGTGTATGTCATGTAATTTGGGTATGTGTGGTTTGCATGGGAGAGTAGCAAGGTAGTTTCAAAAGATTAGTGGGTTATGCTTGTTCCTTCTGTACCGCTCGGTCTGGAGGATAGTTTCATGATGATGATTTTGAGAGTCGAAGTGTGAGAAATAATAAAAGATCCACCATCCTATCCAGAAAGTGCACTGTAGCGTTAAATAATTACGAGACCATAATATAGAGATCCACCAATTTAAAGCCATGCCCACTGGGCGGAATTTCTCATGTGTAATTGTTGTAGGTTATAGAATTTGTGTGTTTAGGTTAGAGAATTTATCGGAATAAATAAGATAGTGAAAAGAAAAAGATTGGTGGACTTTTCCTTCGAATTGTATGTTGTCATAATGTCCCGAATTTATAATGTGTGCGCCATTCATATTCAGTGCGGTGGCCACGTGTTGACGAAAGCCATTAAATAAAAAAGAAAGAAAATGTGGTATTGCCAGTGCGTAGTGTACAGTCAGAGTTCTGTAAATTACTGATAGTCAGATGCTGGTTTTCCGTTGCGTATTAATCATATAGGAGGATAATTTGTAACTTAAGTGTGAGTACTAGAGTTCATGTTACTCGATAAATAAGAATGAATCCACTCGCTTGGCAGACCACTCATCTTGCAGGCCTGACTGCTTGATGCCACAGTATGAGCAAGGCATATAGGTGCCTCTCAATATATAGGGTGGTCCAGAAGTCCGGAAACACCCTCATAAAATTCAAATGGAGTAGCAAACAAGGAAACAGAGTCCCTACACACGAGGAACGGGAAGGGGGAAACTTTATAGGCTATGCCACCAACATGACGGCCATCTTGAAAGCCGCCATCTTGGCTTCAACTCCAAAATTTCAAATGGGAATGTGGTCATCTGACATATCAAACAGATGGAGAATTTCACCAAAAAAACAATGCCGTTGTTATTTTAAACATAGCTTTATTCATTCTCGGGTTATAGTCAGTTACATGTGGCAGCGGTGGGACGCTCGGCAGCATGTGTGTTATGTACCGAAGAGACATTACGCCGATGTTACACAGTCCCGAGAGACCACCAACAGTCATAGGAATGGCTCGATATGTTGTGCATTATGTTGGATTGTTAATGCCACCCTCCGAACCCAGTCCTGATGAACTTTGACCAACACATCTGGCTGAATTTGACCCCACGCATCAACAATGCGCTGCTTTAGATGATGCAAATCCCTAATTTTCACAGAATAAACCAGTGCTTTGACATGACCCCAAAGATAAAAATCCAAAGGAGTCAAATCTGGTGAACGTGGTGGCCACTCCACAGCACCCTACGACCAGTCCACTTTTGAGGGAACTGCACATCCAGGTATGCTCGCACATTGTGCCCGTAATGTGGTGCGGCTCAATCATGCTGGAAGAATTACGGAAATGTCTCGTCCTCCGTTAACAACGAGGGAAACACTTCTTCATCCAATAACCTCAGATAACCGTTGGCTGTTAACGTACCATCAATAAAAAAAAAGTCCAACGACTTTAGTACCCCACACACCACACCAGACCATCACTTTTTGTGAGTCGACCGTTTTGGAAGCATCAATCCAGTGCGGATTTGTGTCGGACCAGTATCTGTGATTCTGCTTGTTCACCTCACCATTGATAAAGTAATTGGTTTCATCACTGTACAGCACCTGATAGGGGAAACGTGGGTTTATCTGCAGCTGTTGTGTCACCCATTCTGCGAACTGTACCCGACGGACTGGGTCATCCTCGTTCAGGTGTTGGAGCAGCTGAATTTTGTACGAGTGCCATTTGTGCTGCGATAAAATTCGCAGTATGGAGGTACGGCTAACCCCACATTCTTGTGACAGGCGACGAGTACTCCGTTGCGGACTCTTGCTAAATGATGCCAACACCCTCACTGTTGTTGCTTCCTCGGTGGCGGTCTTTGGTCTTCCAGCCTTAGGTTGATCTGCGACAGAACCTGTTTCTCGGAATTCGGCCAAAAGCTTGGCAACTGCGCTTCGAGTGATGGGCTGTCTGGTTGGGTGACGACTGTTGAAATCCTCAGCAATGACCTGTGTGCTACTTTCTCCTGATATCAAGATCATTTCAATGCGTTCCTCATGTGTTAAGGACATTTTGTAATCTGTAAATAAGGAAACAATGATTAAAACGTTAGCATGAGTAAATGATACCTAACATTTAAACACATGTAACATCTTAGGCATGGGATAGTCACTTTGCACCGTTTCAGACTCCATTTTATGACTTCTCAGTACGTAAAACTCACGCTGCCGAGCGTCCCACTGCTGTCGCAAGTAATTGGCTATAGCCCGAGAATGAATAAAGCTATGTTTAAAATAACAACGCCATTGTTTTTCTGGTGAAATTCTCTATCTGTTTGATGTGTCACATGACCACATTTCTAGTTGGTGTGAAGAATGGCAGCTAGCTCTAAATGTGGAATAATGTGAGTTAATGCTGATCAGTACGAAGAACTAGCCTGTAATGTTGGGTTACGGTATTACTAGTGTCCTGGTTGACAGAGTCAAATCGTTTAAATATTTGGGCGTAACGTTGCAAAGCGATGTGAAATGAAACGGGCTTGTGAGAACTGTGTAGGAAAGGTGAATATTCTACTTTGGTTTATCGGGAGAATTTTAGGAAAGAATGGTTCACTTGTAAAGGAGACTGCATATAGGACGCTGGTGCGTCCTATTCTTGAGTACTGTTCGAGTGTTTGTGATCCGTGCCAAGTTGGAGTGAAGGAAGACGTCGAGGCAGTTCACAGATGGGCTACTAGATTTGTTACCGGTAGGTTCGATCAACACGTCTTATGGAGATGCTTCGGTAATTCAGGTGAGAGTCCCTAGAGAAATAGTTCTTTTCGAGGAACGCTATTGAGAAAATTTAGAGAAGCGGCATTTGAAGCTGACTGACGAATGATTATACTGCCGCCAATATACATTGCGAGTAAGTACCACGAAGATGAGATCCGAGAAATTAGGGCTCATACGGAGGCATATAGTTTTTCCCTCGCTGTGTTTGAGTGGAAGAGGAAAGGAAATTACTAGTAGTGGTACAAGGTACCCTCCGCCACGGACCGTTCAGTGGCTCGCTGAGCATCTGGTAGATGAAGATAATGTACAGAAGAATGGAAAAGGAAGTTCATGATCAAGTAGATGACGTTCAGTTTGGCCTTAGGAACGTTAAAGGCGCCAGTGAGGCTGTTCTGACGTTCTGCTTGATAATGGAAACGAGAAAAATCGAAACAACATCACGCACGTTGTCGACAGGTAAAAGCGTTAGACAGTGTAAAAATAGTGTAAGATGATCGAAATTCTCAGGAAAATAGGTATTAGCTATAGGGAGAGAAGAACAGTATAGAATATGAACAAAAATTTTCGCCTCCGTTGCAGAAATCGCTAACTCACCTCTAGGCGGTAGCGCTTGACTCGAATGGAAGGCGGTTCGAAACCTGGTGGTTTACCGGCAGTATTTGGCCGGTGAGGGGAGTGGTTCCTGATCATGAGTCTTTGCGCCAATGAGCTAGATTACATGCCAAAGCTTCCCGTAGTGTTTCATGAAGTGAGGGCTTGAGACGCTGTTGATGGTGACCCGTCCAACGAACAGGGACGTTAAGCTTGGCGAGCCTCGTGGTGCTTTTCGAGAGGAGTAGCTACGTTCCAGCACCGGATTTCAGCCTCTCTTTTCTCTCATCATTATCTTATAACACAAACATAACAACACACTATACACGCGTCTGTGACACTTACCTACAAATTTACGTATGAAACAACTCAATATCCCAATATCCGGAAGAAAAGAGGCCAATTCCGCGTAGGAAAACCCTTTCCGACAGCCGGCTGAACCCATCCCGTGGGTTATCCCAGCCCACGATATCAGGCGACATTTGCATTATACTTTTTTTGAGCAGGAATCAAGATGGGAAAATAAGAATGGAAGATCGGAAACGAAGTGCTCGGATTAGAAAGGGTGTAAGGCAGGGATGCCGATCAATTTCACATCGAAGAAGCAATGGCAAAAATAGAACAAAGGTTCAACAGTGGAATGATCACATAAAACCGTAGGAAAATCAGATGCCAGGCTGACATTCATGGGAAGGACCTTAAGGAAACATACCCACAAAGGAAGTGGATTACACGGCACTTGTTCGACCGATTGTAGAGTATGTTTTACCAATCCCCTTACCGCGTAGTGCTGACCGAAGAGAGAGAAGAGCAGCACGTTTCGTCCCGGGCTCTTTTAGACGGCGCTATAGCCTTACAGGGATGCTCAACGACCTCCAGTGGTTGACATTACAAGCGAGACTGTATGCATCAGGGAGAGGTTTACTAGTGAGTGAACATTTTCGGGAAGAGTCGGCCACCTTACTACTTTCTCCCCCCCATGAACATCTCACGAAATGATCACGAGGACAAAATTCGAGACATTAGATCTAATACAGAGGCTTACTGACAATAATTCTTCCCACGCGCCACTCGTGATTCGAAAAGTGAAGGGGAAATCTGCTAATGATACCACAAGTAAACTCCGCTATACATCTTCATGTGGCTTGCGCAGTTCATGTAGATGGAGGTGTTTATGTAGAAGACTGGGATTAAAATTCAGGGTGCAACAATATCAATGATAAGATTCACTGATGACATTGTAATCCTCAGTGAAAATGAGGAAGAATTATAGAACCTTTCGAATGGAATGAACAAACTAATGAATACAGAATATGGACTGAAAGTAAACCGCAAAAAGAGAAAAGTAATGAAGTGTACCAGATACGAGAATAGCAAGAAACTTAACATGAAAAATGGTGACCATGCAGTACTACCTCGAAGAAAACGATTTATTGTTACATAGCATGGATTCAGAAAATATCGTACCTTCGAAACACAACTAGCTCCCTATACTCATGAAGTAATGAGTACTATCGACAGGGGATGTCAAATTGATTCCATATTTTTATATTTCCAGAATGCCTTCCACACCGTTCCTCACAAGCGTCTTTTAACCAAACTGCGTACCTATGGAATATCGCCTCAGTTGTGCGACTGGATTCGTCGTTTCCTGTCAGAAAGGTCACAGTTCGTAGTAACAGGCGGAAAGTCATCGAGTAAAACAGAAGTAATATCCGGCGTTCCGCAAAGAAGTGTTATAGGCCCTGTATTGTTCCTGATCTATATTTACGACATAGATTGTTTGCAGATGATGCTGTCATTTACCGTCTTGTAAAGTCATCAGATGACCAGATCCAGTTGCAAAGTGATTTAGATAAGATATCTGTAGGGTGCGAAAAGTGGCAATTGACGCTGAATAAAGAAAAGTGTGAAGTTATTCACATGACTACTAAAACAGATCCGCTAAATTTCGATTACGCGATAGGTCACACAAATCTGAAGGCTGTAAATTCAACTAAATACTTAGGGATTACAATTACAAATAAACTAAACTGGAACGATCACACAGTTAATGTTGTGGGTGCAGCCAATCAAAGACTGCGATTCATTGGCAGAACACTTAGAAGTTGCAACAGGTCTACTACGAAGACTGCTTACATCACGCCTGTCCTCCCTACTCTGGAGTATTGCTGTGCGGCGTGGGATCCGCATCAGGTGTCACTGACGGATGAAATCGAAAAAGTACAAGGAAGGGCAGCTCGTTTTGTATTAGCGCGAAGTAGAGGAGATAGTGCCACAGACAGGATACGTGAACTGGAGTGGCAATCATTAAAACAAAGGCGTTTTTCGTTGCGACGGGATCTCCTCATGAAATTTCAATCACCAGTTTTCTCCTCCGATTGCGGAAATATTCTGTTGGCATCCACCTGCATAGGGAGAAATGATCGTCACGATAAAATATGGGAAATCATGACTCGCACAGAAAAATTTAAGTGCTTGTTTTTCCAGCTCGCCGTTCGAGAGTGGAACGGTAGAGAGACAGCTTGAAGGTGGTTCATTGAATCCTCTGCCAGGCACTTTATTGTGAATAGCAGAGTAATCACGTAGATGTAGATGTAGACAAAGTTAAGGAGTTCTGCGATCTGGAAGCGTAACACGTTGCTGACGAAGCAAGGAGGCCATGAAAAGGAGAATTACACAGGAAAAGAGGACATTCCTCACCAAATATCGGCCTTAAATTGAGAAAGAAATTTCTGAGGATGTTCTTTTGTATCACATCATTTTATGATAGTGATACATGGACTGTGGGAAATCGAAAAATAAGAGAATCGAAGCGTCTGAGATGTGGTGCTAAAGTAGAGTGTGGAGAATTATGTGGATTGATAAGCTAAGGAATGAGCTGGTTCTCCACAGAATAGTTGAAAGTCAAGAATTATGACATACGTTACGAGATCAAGAAATAATTTTCATGCGACTTGATGGGTCTATAGTGGGTAAAAGCTGTAGGGGAAGACAAAGATTGGAATATATCCAACAAATAACTGTGTACGTTAGGAGCGAATGGTAGTCACAGAAGAAGAATTCGTTGTGGGACGCTTGGAAACCGTCGTAACACTAATTACCCAAAAGCAATTCATTTCCTAGCTATACCGTATCACATACGCGCATGGTACAGACCTCTTTTCGTACACTAGTATACAATGAGGTGACGAAAGTTATACCTCTAACATTGTGTCGGACCTCCTTTTGCGCGGCGTAGTGCAGCAGCTCCACGCGTCATGAATTCAACAAGTCGTTGGAAGCCCCTGCAGAAATACTGAATCTTGCTGCCTCTATAGCCATTTATAACTGCGAAAGCATTGCCGGTGAAGGTGTTATGCACGAACTGATTTCTCGATTATGTCCTTTAAATGTTCGGTGGGATTCACCTCGGGCTATGTGGGTGGCCAAATCATTCTCTCGAAGTGTCCAGAACGTTCTTCAAAAGCAATAGCGAACAGCTGACCCGGTGACATGACGCGAGTCTTCCAGAAAAATTACATCGCTATTTGGGAAAGTAACTCCATGAATGGTCTCCAAGTAGCAGAACATAACTATTTACGTTCAATGATAGGTTCAGTTGGACCAGAAGACCCAGTCCATTCCACGTCAACACAGCCCACATCGTTATGGAGGCGCTTCCAGCTTGCACAATGCCTTGTTGACAGCTTACGTCCATAATTCGTAGGGTCGGCGTCACATTCGAGCCTACTATCATCTTTTACCAAATGAAATCGAAATTCAGCTGACAAGGCACGGTTTTCTAGTCATCTAGGGTCCAACCGATATGGTTGGAAAGAGGATGGGGAAGAGGGTTTAACAAGCTAATAATATTAAGTTGTCTCTTCCGCTATGAACAGATGATGAAGGCAGTTAGCCGCTAACTTTGTGTAATGTCTTGTCTGTATAGCCGCGTATCTGTTGTCTTTAAGACCCTTTCACCTTCACACATAACTCTATACAGTAATGTAAGGGCCTCCCGTGTCTTGGCTGATCCGTGATACGACAGGCGAAATGTTATACTAATGGAGGATTATTAATATTATCTCTATTTTCATTCGCTCTCTCTCTTTCTCTCCTTTATCTATCTACAGTTTTTATTATAATATTTTATTACGTGAAATCAGCCAAATAGGATCTTTGGTGGAGTCCTTCGTCTTGGTAATCAGCGGCTGGCTTGCTGTAAAAGATCTTTACATTTATTATTACTGTTAAACACTGTATTCAGTCGGGAGAATCAATCGTGTGGACAATTTGTTTCTTTTACGAAAGATTGCGAATTCCAGATGTGTATGAAGCCTTTTTGGACGATTTAACACAGACTCAGTGATTGCAGGCTCTCTTCGACACAGCTGAAACTTACCCACTAATTACAGGGCCAACGTGATCATCAAATGGTTCAGAAAAAAACTCATTCGTTCATTCACTCCGGAACAAAAAGTCACAAACCTTATTTATGAAGGAAACTGTGTATTAAATCCATCTCCATTACATGTCCAGATCTCCAGTGATTCCACGTCTTAATTATTTTCCGTTTACACCCTCTTTCTATTCAAACAAACCGCTAGTGGCACACAAGTTAATTCGCTCGATTTAGCGAGAAGAAAATCAGAATATGTATCTCTCAGAAATACGTCAATCCCTCAATCCCTACTCCAGAGACTGTCCTAGTTACCACTCTAACAACCAAGGACAATGCATATATGCATTCTGTTATTTCAAAGAATAAACGCGCTAGAAAATACTTTGGCGTCGTCTAGCTGTCGCCGCATATGTTACGAGAAAATCAGATCAGATACTTTTCCAAAGTGAATGAATGTGGATGGTTTGATTGACAATGATTAATTGGTGCGTGGTAGAGGGTACTTTCTGTGGGGACGTAACAAGGGGTTTCCAATTTCCCACTTGGACATTTGGGCTATTTCCGCCATCTTGAATTTTTTTGGCTGCTTAATTACCAATATTTAACTGCGATTAGCTCACATAAATAGAAAAGGGAAGAAAGAGGGGGAGTGGAAAAGTGTAGGGTAGGGGGAAGAAGAGCGAAAGAGGCTTGGTTTGATCACATCACTGATGAGGAGGGTGGGACCTGATGATGTCATAATCTCTTGTATTCCAAAGTGGCCAAGTGACTGTATTCCTTGGATTCCAAAAGTGTTCTCAGAGTGCCCATTGCATTCCTACTTACATCAAAATTCTAGTCACAAGCCCAGGAGAGGTGCTGCAAGCGATGTTGTGCTTTCAGCAAAGGCACTGGCGTCTGTCGTCTGTTGCTACAGCCCATTAACAGCAGATCACCCCACTTGCCTGACGGATACGTTCATTGTACGTCTCACACTGATTTCTGTGAAGTTTTCACGCAGTGTTGCTTGTCTGCTAACACTGACAACTTTACACAAACGCCGCTGCTCTCGGTCGTAAAGTGAAGGCAGTCGGCCACTGCATCGTCCATGGTGAGGCATAATACCTGAAATTTGGTATTCTCGTCACGCTCTTGACACTGGCCCTCGGAATATTGAATTCCCTAACGATTTCCGAAAAGGAATCTCCCATGTGTCTAGCTGCAACTGCTGAGCCGTGCTGCGGCTCGCGTTGGTGCTGTTTGTAGGGTTCCGCCTTCTGTAACAGGGCAGACGGTTTTCTTTAGTGGGCATGGTTGCGGTTGTTTGTCTTCTTCTCGTGTTCACTGGAGCCACTCGGTTTCGCAAGCGTCGCCTGTCTGCTAGTGGCAGCAGCGGCGGTTATCGATATGTAGTAACTGTTGCCCTCTCTTTGGGGCGACATCGTTATTTTTCCGGGTCGTGTGAGTGTGCCAGTTCGGTTGGGGACTCTGCGCAGTGCCAGGAAACGTTGGGACCGCTGGGGGCACGCATGAATTGCCGGATGGAAGGGCTGTGGTCACGAGGGTGCACGACCTCGTCGTAAACCGGATCCAGCAAGCTTTAAGATGAATGCACTTCACTCCAGTTGGAGAAACCTCCAACCTTATGATATTTCACGATTCTCCTATGACTTGTGTTCGTGCTGCTGCTTGTATTGTGGCTGAGGCGAACAGCAGCGAGTGGAGTGCTTGGGGAAGACGGATCTGATTAGCGTTCCTCGACTTCTCGTTACTATTCAATGCGTTCAACTTGTTCCAGTTTGTTAAGTCCAACCAGCGGCCGGTTGGTGATTCTTCTACTCTGGTGGTAGTGGTTCCTTTCTCGTTCCAGGTTTTCTAAACACAATATTCTAGGGACGTAGTGCAGACCGCCGGTTCCGGCTTGGGTGTATTGTTCCATCGTAGTATTTGGTTTATCAGACGTCAGGTAGCTTCAGCAAGAATATCATTAGTCATTTGTTAGATTGCCACTAATCTGAGTTATCATCTTGTGAAGTGAATGCAACTCTTGGCTGCCTATCTCATCGCTTGCGAAAGTGTTTGTTGCCGGACCTTCTCAGCGGGGCGATTCCTGGAGCACCGCCTGGGTCAGTTGCTTGTTTCTTTTTTTTTTTTTTTAAATTATCTTCGCTATTGTACTTGCCGTTTACAGCGGGTTTCAAAATTTTTTATATTATTGCCTTTCCTGGTGTGTAAGGCAATCAGCCGTGATTGTGGTTATTTGCCGTAAAATTCAAATTTGTTATTTGTATTTACACAGTAAGCCTTTAAAACCTTATTTACTGCCATTCCTGGCGTCTGATGCCTTCTGCTGTGTTTGTGGCGACTTACCTTCAATATTTCAATACCTGTACGTTGTAAATTGCAGCGAGTTCTTCAACAATTCTTAATTATTGGCGTGACTGTGGTCGCTTGCCTTAAAATTCTAATTTGTATTTGTATTTACGCAGTAAGCCTTTAAAACCTTATTTACTGCCATTCCTGGCGTCTGATACCGTCCGCTGTGTTTGTGGCAACTTGCCTTCAATATTTCAATACCTATAATTTGTAAGTTACAGCGAATTTTAAACAATTCTTAATTTATTGCCATTCCTGGCGTGTAAGGCCTTCTGCACAGACCACAGTGGCTTGTTTTTGAAACATTTTCTGTTGTACCTGTATTTAAAGGTGATTTGCTAAATTGTAATTCACTGAAAACAATATTATTTACACTATTGTCTATTCCTTTATTAATAACGTGTGGTATTTTTTATTTATTGTTGAGTCTGTAATTACTGGTTTAAAATAAATTGTTCGTAACTGTAAAAGGCAATCAATAGTAACTGATTACGGCCCCGTCTACAATCGTAACCGAATCCTGCCTTCTTTAGCCGGCCGGTGTGGCCGTGCGGTTCTAGGCGCTTCAGTCTGGAACCGCGTGCCGCTACGGTCGCAGGTTCGAATCTTGCCTCGGGCATGGATGGGTGTGATGTCCTTAGGTTAGTTAGGTTTAAGTAGTTCTAAGTTCTAGGCGACTGATGACCGCAGATGTTAAGTCCCATAGTGCTCAGAGCCATTTTTTTGAATCCTGCCTTCTCCAGCCGCTATGGACGAGCGGTTCTAGGCGCTTCAGTCCGGAACTGCTCGGCTGTTATGGTCGCAGATTCGAATCCTGCCTCGGGCATGGATGTGTGTGATGTCCATACGTAAGATAGGTTTAAGTAGTTCTAAGTCTAGGGGACTGATGACCTCAGATGTTAAGTCCCATAGTTCTTAGAGCCATCTGAACCATTTTTGAATCCTGCCTTCCCTTGAATACCAGGTTTCAACTGCATTCCACGTTCAAACTCTGTTAATTACCGTCATGCATCCATAATCAGGTCGTACACATTTTCACACGAGTGAAGTGAGTAGAAAAGACAGTCCCGTTAATGCACTGCCCTTTCATACGTTGTGTAAGCGATACTATCGCCATCAGCTTGTCACCTCGGTGTGTAACTCCGTAACTGCTCCTTACCGTGACTGGATGTTTCATAAACATGTCTGTAAGCAGCCACCTGTAGCGATAGCTCACGACAGGTGCTGGAGACGGCGTCCAGTGGTCGCCTAACACGCAGAGCGCGTGTTTTATGATCGGCGCTGAGCGGGAGAGAGCACAATCCGCTAGACGTTAAGTAGCTGATGGCGGCCGCGTGGACATGGAAGATTAGCGCTGTGGCTCACTGAAGGCGCTGGCGGTGGCTCTCAGTCCGGGATTTATCGCCGCTTTCCGCTGTCAGCGCTCCCTTAACATCAGCTCAGCTCGCTGCTGCTGATGACGCAAAACGACCAGACTGATCCGCTTCCGTGTCTCTGCAAGCAAGTTGTGAGTTAGAGCTGCACTCTTTATTTTCCCCTCGTAGTTTCTGACAAGCGTAGTTCTGGACGCACGTTCCGACAACTGGCAAGGAATTCGTTTCATTGCGAGGGGCGAGCAGTCGATTGTAACTGGCAAGGAATTCGTTTCACTGCGAAGATGCGAGCAGTCGATTGTGTTGGCATCATTGGAAGACGCCTTGATCGAAACGGCTCAAAAGACGCTGCGTGCCAATAACAGTAAGCAGGGGAGAGTTTTGTACCTGGCAGCATTTTTCAGAATTTGAGCCAGCGCTGTAATAGAAGTTAAATCTCTACTCCTTTTAGGTCAACGGCCTTGCCGCAGTGCTAACACCAGTTCCCACCAGATCACCGAGTTTAAGCTGTGTCGGACTCGGCTAACACGTGGATGGATGATCGTCTGGGTTTGCCGGGCGCTTTCGGCAAGCGGGGTGCTATCAACCCCTATGAGGCCAAGTGAGGAGCTACTTAACTGAGAACTAGCGGCTTCGGTCACGAAAAATGACAACGGCCAGGAGAGGGGTGTGGTGACCAGATGCCCCTCCATATTCGCATATAGTGACGCCTCTCAGCTGAGGACGACACGGTGATCGGCAGTTGCCATTCAACCTTCCGAGTCCCGTTCGGACAGAGTAATACCATTTTTAGATGGCAGCGTTAACTTTCTTTGCGCTCCAGGCTTTTTCTGAAATTGCAAAAAATGCTCTGGAAAAATAAGGGTTTTCCAAAAATGGTTCAAATGGCTCTGAGCACTATGGGACTTAACTTCTAAGGTCATCAGTCCCCTAGAACTTAGAACTACTTAAACCTAACTAACCTAAGGACATCACACACATCCATGCCCAAGACAGGATTCGAACCTGCGACCGTAGCAGTCGTACGGTTCCAGATTGTAGCTCCTAGAACCGCTCGGCCACGTCGGCCGGCAAGGTTTTTCCAAATGTGAAAAAATATTCCGTTGTAGAACTCGGTCATGTAACTAGCAAACACATATCCCAGTGTAATTTAAAATCCTTGGAATCGAGAAAATCTTCACAGTTCTGTACATAAGGGCCTATATATTATATTATGATACTACATACCAGTAATCAATATGTGAAATCAAATTAACTAGAATTTTCTAAAAGCATTTAACAGTCTAGATTGCATAAATATGTCTTTACTTAAGACAACCGGTTTCGACAGACTTTGCTCTATTCTTCCGCTCTGAAAAAAAATCTTTATGTTATGAAACGTATTCGTTTTTACGTTGGACCTCACGCCAAGTTGTCATGTGAATGAAAATCAGCACATTATCTGTCACAACTAAAGCATTTAAAAGCACCTTCTGCAAATGGCCATGTATATATATTATATATATATATATATATATATATATATATATATATATATATATATACAGGGTGATTCAAAAAGAATACCACAACTTTAAAAATGTGTATTTAATGAAAGAAACATAATATAACCTTCTGTTATACATCATTACAAAGAGTATTTAAAAAGGTTTTTTTTCACTCAAAAACAAGTTCAGAGATGTTCAATATGGCCCCCTCCAGACACACGAGCAATATCAACCCGATACTCCAACTCTGTAAACTGTTTATACCAACGTTTAATACACCACCTGTCAGGAGGTTTAACACCATACTTCGTTCGAAATGCACGCTGAACAACTGTCGTCGATTCACTTCTGCCGTACTCAATAACACAAAAAGCTTTCTGTTGAGCGGTCGCCATCTTAGCATCAACTGACGCTGACGCCTAGTCAACAGCGCCTCAAGCGAACAAATGTACAACTAAATGAAACTTTATAGCTCCCTTAATTCGCCGACAGATGGTGCTTAGCTCTGCCTTTTGTCGTTGCAGAGTTTTAAATTCCTAAGGTTGTGGTATTCTTTTTGAATCACCCTGTATATATATATATATATATGTGTGTGTGTGTGTGTGTTTTGATGTGAACAAATTTGCAACTGTGTACTGTACTTTTGTTATGTAAAAAGCATCTGTGAAGGGCAATTTGCACAAAGGGCTTTATGTTTTTAAATATTTTAGTTATTACAGACCTTTTACAAAGTGCTGACTTTTATCCTCATGGCAACGTGGCATGAGGTCCTATGTAAACACGTTTCATAACAAAAAGACTTTTTAAGACCTGGAGATGACAGCAAAGTCTATTGAAACCGGTTGTCTTAAATAAAGAAATATTACGCGATCTAGGCTGTTGAAGGTTTTCAGCAAGTAAAAGAATTCACTTCTTCGGTATTCGTAGAATAAGTTACAAGCGAAAAACATGTTCGAATGGATGCTGTTCCAAACCAACACAAATTTCCATTTCGTAGATAGTTAACATTGTTGAAAAACAATTCATTTACAATTATGACGCTTTCCATGGTGGAAGACTTTCTGTTTCAGGGTACAGGGTAGTGCACAACCAATGAAGTATTGTTTAACCACCCATACGTCATGAAACTAGTTTAAAAATCATATAATTGTACAGACCATAACATTCTGTAACAGAAGAATTAATGATATCTTACACACATCTCTGACATGTTTCACAGCACTTAAATGTGTAGAACTCAGAATAAATAATTACCGATGATGCACAAAACACAATCTCATATGCAGACGCAGCGGGCGGGGAGCATGGTGTCGTGCACCTTACCCCCCCCCCCCCCCCCCCCGAATGATTAGGCTTGAACCAGTTTTTCTAGCATAAAAGTAATTTCTTAATATTATTCATTCTTGATTATGAATGAAAATCAAGTGAAAGGAGTTTCAGGTGCGAGGAAGTGGATGAAAAAGAGCAGAGGAAGGTTCACGAAACTATAACAGGCTTCAGCTCTCGTAAAGCAGAGTACGTGTGAAAGGTCTCTGTTGGATTCCTTTCATGTTAATTTCTTAAATCTGTTGTCATTTACGGCATAAATTCCTCTTTTAAATTTACTGTGGTGTTTCTGACTATCTGGGAGGAGACTGAGCAGTGAAACGTGTTACTTTTACACATCTGTCACACTACTACACTTTAAAACACAGTTTGTATGTAATTCATGTCACACAGTCTCATACAGAAGCTACATCCAATTTCTTTTATATACTGTATATGATAAGATACTGTCATCCCCCTTCTTTTCTGTGTGAGAAGATGAATGAGCAAAAGTATTTCTAGTTGCATGCTTGAGGGTAGCAGACAAGCCTGTCTGCTAGAGAACGGTAGGACCAATGTCGGAACAGGTAGCTACGTTTTCTAAAAGCAGAGAGGTTTCTATTCTTAGTATGGTCCTGTCTGTCCCTTGTCATGTTGGTATAGGAAGCTGCCCCTCTGGCCACTTCCGTTTGTATTTGTGAGCCACCCTCAGGAAGGGACCACGGCAGTCTGTCCGCGGCGAGCGTCTGAAGTGGTAAGATCTTCCGGCTAAGCGCATGTCTGCTAAGTCCATAGGACAACGGATTTCTTAAGTTCAGCCTAACTGAAAATTTAATCACCTTTATTTCAGGTTTAGCTCTAAAATATCTAATGTTATCTTAAATTGTAACGCAGTGTAATTTCGAGTGTGAAGTTCAGAATATATTCCGGTAGTTGCTTTGTCACTACTTTGTGAGTAAAGTGGAACCACGTGTTGATCAGTAACTCTAACTAAGATCATCAATTTTAAATGCGAATGTGGGTGAGATTATAACGTCTCGTCTTGACAATATTTTTCAATATAGCAACTTTTCTTTATGTTCAACCCACGTGGGGTGTATTTTGTGAGACCAGTACCACGTGCTTATACAATTGTTTGACCCATCAGGTTAATAGTAAGACGATAGTAACCAGTTCGAGGTTTTTCTTTGTAAATTGCTTTTCGATCTAATTTATTTTAATCATCAAAATTATTGTGGAGTTACACTCTTTGTGTAAACCAAGTTGACCACGTGAAGCATGTGGTGTAATCATCAAAGTAGCCCTCAGCTATTCTTTTCGGGAAGATTTCACAGAGAGTTAGTATGAATTTAGTATACCAGTGTGTGGTAATTACATGACAGACAGGATTGCGCTACGAACGTAACTTCTTTGGGTGAAAATTGAATCGGTTGGTTGTGGTTAATTTCCTCTTGCATATGTTTCAACGTTCTTCGTGTGTTATTTTATGAATGCAGTGTTGTATGCAGTCTCCCAATCTTGGCTCCATATTTGATGTGTTCCGTAAGATTACAATCTCACATTTTCACAATCCTAAATAAGGCACCAGCTTAGTTATGAATCAAGTTTAATATGCTGAAATTTCAATGATCAATGTTAAAATAAATTTCCAAATATAAACTGATTTATTTCTTTTTATTTAAATTCTCTTTTTAATATACATTTCACCGGTTGTCGTATGACTATTAAAAGATCATAATTAATGTTTGTCTGGTTGGGAATTTGGTAAGCTAGACTGGATACCTGGTGAAACAGTTGCTCAGTAATGCAAGGTTAACTTCCCCAGACAGCTCACAGCTTTTAACCCGCTTTTATTGTCTATCAGCACCGCTTTCATAGCAAATTAAAGCAACAAAGTTACACGTGATGAACAGTTTTATTGCGTTACTAAATCTGTATCTGCGTGAAGATGTAGACCAGCCAAGGACAGGTTCGAGCTAAATGAACTAATGTTCCCAAACAACTAAGCGCCATGTTACCATGTCGCAGTTGTTCGTGACTGGTTTGAAGAACATTCTGGACAATTCGACCGGATGATTTGGCCACCCAGATCGCTCAACATGAATTTCGTCGAACATTTTGTGGGGCATAATCGAGAGGTCAGTTCGTGTACAAAAGCCTGCATCAGCAACGCTTCTGCAGACGACTATGGAGGTAGCATGGCTCAAGATTTCTGCAGGGGACTTCCAACGACTTGTTGAGCCCTTACCACGTCGAGTTGGTGCACTGCGCCGGAAAAAGGAGGACCGACACAATATTAGCATGTATACCATGACTTCTATCACGTCAGTGTATTAGTTAAATGAATCTTTTGTGGCAAGTGTTGTGGCAGTTCAGAAAGCGAGGACCGTGACTATGGACACGAATATCTGGAAAAATCTATCTGAATCTTATTACAACTGTGAGGACTACATTTAGGTATAACACAGTTTGTGTATAGACCTAAAATTATGTTTGCACCGATAAAGAAATGAGTTTAGGTTTTGTTTCATTCCTATCTGAAGTTGTCACTATCGGCACCTAAGAGAACTACCGAATGTCCATCTCCGTGACTTAGTGTGCTCCAGATGACAGAAGCGTTAAGTATTAGCTGCTGTCGACAACTTGCTTTTCCGGTTCAGTGTAGGTGGATCGAAAATGTCTGACTAATAGGTCCAACAGTGGCATCTGAAATCTATCTCCACTCCCTGGAACTACGATGACAGGGATGTAGAAAAGCTTGTTTCAGAGTGCAAAGCTTCTACATCTGCATCTACATGACTCCTCTGCAAAACACACTTAAGTCCCTGGCAGAACGCTCATCGAACCACCTTTGTGGTGGCGTAAGCTATCGCCAGCACAACAGTGGGCAAAGATATAGCAAGAAGATCGATAACAGGCGCTGGGTAGAGCACGCCTATCGGGAAAGAGGCCAAAGACAGACTCGCAAGCAACACGCCGCCAAAACCCTCTCGACGACAAGTATTTAGATCGCCGCCGCGGACCGGAGGCCTCAGCCACTAGCCCAGTCGCCGTCTCAGTCTCAGTCGCTAGTCATTCCCAGTCACTACACTAGTTGGCACCTTTCAGTTCACATCAGTGACTAAAAGAGTGTATAGCGACCAGAGCAGTGTTTATAGAAGGACTTTTACTTCACCAGCAGTGAGGCTAACATGGACTAATGTTGAAGAGCTTGTACCACAACACATGGACACTGTTTAAGTAGCAGCTACCTGTTTAAATAAAGAACCCTGTTAATACCTGTGTGCAGTTGTAGAAAGATGATACCAGCCACCAAACAACATCCCCTCCCTTGGTCCCTATGATACAAGACTCAACAGTGCCGAGGAGAATACAAAAACCTTCACACTAATTCTCTATTATTCCACACTCGAACCAAGCGCTCAAAGAACGAGCACCTATATCTTTCTGTGTGAGCTCTGATTTCTCTTAATTTACTGTGATGATCGTTTCTCCCTATGTAGGTCGGCATTCGGAGGAGAAATATGGTGAATGAAATTTCGTGAGAAGATTCTGTCGCAACGAAAAACGCCTTTGTTTTAATGATTTCCATCCTAAATCTCATATCGTGTCCGTGACACTCTCTCCCCTATTTATCGATAATACAAAATGTGCAGCTCTTCTTTGAACGTTCTCGATGTACACCGTTAATCCTATCTGGTAAGGATCCCACACCGTGCAGGAGTACTCCAAAATAGAACGGACAGACGTAGTTTATGCAGTCTCTTTAATAGATCTGTCTCATCTCCTAAGTGTTCTGCTGGTAACATGCAATCTTTGGTCCGCTTTCCCCACAACACTGTCTATGTGGCCTTTCCAGTTTAAGTTGTTCTTAATTGTAATTCCTAGGCATTTAGTTGAATTTATGGACTTTGGACTTGATCGTGTTACAGAAGTTTGACGGATTTATTTTAGCACTAATGTTTTTCATTACTTAGGGCCAACTGCCAATTTTCTCATCACACAGATGTCTTACATAAATCGTTTTGCAACTGTTTTTGATCTTCTGATAACTTTACTAGACCATTAACGGCAGCATCATCTGCAAACAACTTTAGAAATGTGGCCACATTATCTCCTAAACCGTTTATAAAGATAAGGAACAGCAGAGGGCCTAGAGGAACACCAGAACTCACTTCTGTTTTACTCGATGACTTTCCATCAGTTACAACGAAATGTTAACTCTTTGACAGGAAATCACGGATCCAGTCGCACAACTTAGACGAAATTCCATCACCAGACAATTTGATTGCAAGCTGCTTGTGAGGTATGTTGTCAAAAGCCACCTGGAAATCTAGAAATACGGAATCAATTTGAAATTCCTTGTTGATAGCACTCAACACTTCGTGGTTCACAAGATCGATGTTTTAAAAATCCGTGTTGATTATGTGCCAACAGACTGTTCTCTTCGAGGTAATTCCCTATGTTCGAACACAATATATATTCAAAAATTCTGCTGCATATCGACGTTAATGATGTTGGCCTGTAATTCAGTGGATTACCTTTCTCGAATATTGGTGTGACCTGTGCAACATTCCAGTCTTTGGGTACGGATCTTTTGTGGAGCCAAAGGTTATATGTATTCTTAAGTAAGGAGCTATTGCATCAGCGTACTGTGAAAGGAACCAATTTTGTTTACAATTTGTAACCGAAGACTTGCTTTTACTAAGTGATTTAAGTTGCTTCACTACTCCAGGATACCTACTTTTAAGCTACTCATGTTGACAGACGTTCTTGGTTCGAATTCTGGAATATTAACTTCGTCTTCTTTGGTGAAGTAATTCCGGAAGACTGTAGTTAGTAACTCTGCTTTAGCAGCACCGTCGTCGATAGGGTTTCCATTGATGTCGAGCAGAGAAGGCATGGATTGTGTCTTGTTCGCTAGCATGCTTTACATACGACCAGAATCTCTTTGGATTTGTTGTCATGTTTAGAGACGGTGTTTCGTTGTAGAAACTAGTATATGCATCTCTGAATTCTGCGCTAAGTTTCGAGCTTAAAATTCGACGGGGAATATAAAACTGGAAATCAGTTAGTAAATCAATTTACGGACTCTACATAATATTCTATTTTCTGGACTCATCCCGTATATTCACGTGGTCGACATGTTAATCTGGGTCGGGCAATGTTATTTCGAAAGGATGGTTGAATGCCTTTCTTGTTGACTGTTGCCAGCCTTTTTTCGTCTCCCCCACCCTCCTCACCCACAATGGAATTTTTGCATCCCAACTGTCGGCGTCTAATGTTACCCCATCTCGAAGTGTGAGAAAGTTTTCGAAATGTTTTCAAATCATGTATCTGAGGCGGTATGTGGTTACCAGCCCGCTAGTCATTTAGCCGGATGTGGCAAACTGCCCAAATACAACATCCAGACTTGCCTTCACACTGGCCCTCGTAGTTAATCAGCAGGGTGGATTAAAACCTGAATTTTGGAAGCGGCGTGTTAACTTTTTTGAGCGTTTCGGGCTTTGCACATAATGTCATACAAAAACCCGCGCCTCACGAAGAATGTTGTAATTACTGTTTATAAAAATCGTTTATGACTACTTTGCTTCATTGTTTTACGGAAGAAGTAATTTTACGTTGGTAGCACTATGCATCCTTGCCTGTTATGCTCTGTAACAGACAGTAAAGCATCGACGTACAGCATAAGAAAAAGGCGAATGGTCTCTCGAATTCTCTCCCAGACATTACGTTCTGATTTGTACCGTTCAATGACTTTTGGATACGCATCTGTGTGCTAAAGTTTACTTAACATTTTCTTTCGCATTATAATGTTGCAAAGGCGTAATTCGTGTGGAGGCATTTTTTATGTTAGAATCTGCCGATTTGTCTGCGGGTCGCACCAGAAAGTCGTAAATGTTTCATTCGCATGTGCTTTTCACGTTACAATGTATCAGAAATTAGCTGCCTAACAAGATGTTCTTTTCTCCGTACTAAGGGGGGGGGGGGATATGTTTTCCTGTCAGATACTCACCTATTCTGAAAGCTCCAGATGTCATTAAAACGCGTTTATCCCCTCCTATGCCAGCCTCTGCGTTTCAGACTGATAGTGCTCCAGACGTGTTTTCAGTCTCCGATTGGTCGCGAAATTAAAAACACAGTGAAAATACGATGAAGCTTTGTGCATCTCTGTTGCACAGTAACTCTAGAATGCTCGGCGTTCGCATCACGTTGGACTTTCCAGATCCGAACGCACAGTGAGCACGTAAAGATGCTTAGAATAATAGTCTCTCGCCAAGTGTGAAGTGCCTGTTCATGGATTTCACTTGATTCCATGGAGCCTACGTAACTTAACTGTCATGCGTCTCCTCCTTCTTGACAATGACACGTCCGCACACTGCAGGGGCAATAACGACACTCCTGCAGAGTTTTCGGTGGGAAGTGAATACAACAAAAAACCGGAAAGCAATAGGCCTCGATGGCAAAAACGTCGAGTTATTTAAATACAAAGGATTATTTTTCAAACGTAGATTTCTTCACTTATACAGTATTTGTTGGCAAGGACACCAAATCCCAAAATCATGGACAGTTTCTGATGTCATTTAAATCTTTAAAAGTGCAATAATTATCATGATGTACCATTAACGAACAGCGCGTATACTGTTTACGCCAAGACAACAACTCAGTAGGGAAATACACATCGCATTTATAGACTAGAGAGAGCTTTCGACCATGCAGATAGGAAAATCGTATGGAACAAATGGTTCAAATGGCTCTGAGCACTGTGGGACTTAACATCTATGGTCATCAGTCCCCGAGAACTTAGAACTACTTAAACCTAACTAACCCAAGGACATCACACACATCCATGCCCGAGGCAGGATTCGAACCTGCGACCGCAGCAGTCGCGAAGCTCCGGACTGAGCGCCTAGAACCGCTAGACCACCGCGACCGACTTCGTATGGAACACGTTAAACAGGAATGAATATCCTCAGCAAATAATAAATGTGACAGAAAACCTACATAAAAGTACAAAAATAAGACTAAAGGTTAACCATGCTATATCACAAGACCTATGGATACACAAAGAGTTCGACAAGGATGTAGCTTCCAGAATGAGATTTTCACTCTGCAGCGGAGTGTGCGCTGATATGAAAATTCCTGGCAGATTAAAACTGTGTGTCGGACCGAGACTCGAACTCGAGACCTTTGCCTTTCGCGGACAAGTGCTCTACCATCTGAGCTACCCAAGCACGACTCAGGCCCCGTCCTCACAGCTTCACTTCTGCCAGTACCTCGTCTCCTAGCCCTTGCCCGCGAAAGGCGAAGGTCTCGAGTTCGAGTCTCGGTCCGGCACACAGTTTTAATCTGTCGGGAAGTTTCATATCAGCGCACACTCCGCTGCAGAGTGAAAATCTCATCCTGGAAACATCCCCCAGGCTGTGGCTAAGCCATGCCTCCGCAATATCCTTTCTTTCAGCAGTGCTGGTTCTGCAAGGTTCGCAGGAGAGCTTCAGTAAAGTTTGGAAGGTAGGAGATGAGGTACTGGCAGAAGTGAAACTGTGAGGAGGCGGCGTGAGTCGTGCTTGGGTATCTCAGATGGTAGAGCACTTGCCCGCGAAAGGCAAAGGTTCCGAATTCCATTCTCGGTCCGGTACACAGTTTTTATCTGCCACGAAGTTTCAGGGATGTAGCTTATCACCCACACTTTTCAATATGTATATTGACGATATGATTGACACATGGAAACAACAAATTGATCCGGGCTTGGGATCAGTACATAACAAATTTTTTAGTGCGATGTTTTTCGCAGACGACCTTGCAGTTGAAAAGATAGGGAGCCTTCGCTACAAACATCCATCTATAGACGGAACCAAATTTATAAAGAATATAATATGAAAATATCCATTCCAAAGTGATGGCTTTCAAAAAGGTAAAACCGCTGAGAACTAAGATCATAACGGGAAACAAAACCACTGAACAAGTTAATCACTTCAGTTACCTTGGAAATCCCTCCCATGAACCATGGACCTTGCCGTTAGTGGGGAGGCTTGCGTGCCTCAGTGATACAGATAGCCGTACCGTAGGTGCAACTACAACGGAGGGGTATCTGTTGAGAGGCCAGACAAACGTGTGGTTCCTGAAGAGGGGCAGCAGCCTTTTCAGTAGTTGCAGGGGCAACAGTCTGGATGATTGACTGATCTGGCCTTGTAAAGCAAACCAAAACGGCCTTGCTGTGCTGGTACTGCGAACGGCTGAAAGCAAGGGGAAACTACAGCTGTAATTTTTCCCGAGAGCATGCAGCTTTACTGTATGGTTTAAATGATGATGGCGTCCTCTTGGGTAAAATATTCCGGAGTTAAAATAGTCCACCATGCAGATCACCGGGCGGGGACTACTCACAAGGGAACCTCCCCATCGCACCCCCTCAGATTTAGTTGTAAGTTGGCACAGTGGATAGGCCTTGAAAAACTGAACACAGATCAATCGAGAAAACAGGAAGAAGTCGTGTGGAACTATGAAAAAAATAAGCAAAATATACAAACTGAGTAGTCCATGTGCAGATTTGCTTGGACATGTGCAGGATTTGATGGTCTACACACGGAAAAATTTTAATCGTTAAAAACATTTGTTTTGACAGAGCACAGGGAAAACTGTGCGACTGTGAAACTGTTGCATTCATTTATTGCAGTTTATGTGACAAACTCTTATGTTTTCATCACTTTTTAAGGAATGATTATCACATCCACAAGAAAACCTATATCGGGCAAGGTAGAAGAATCTTTTTACCCATTCGCCAAGTGTAAATGTTAGGTGGGTCGACAACATATTCCTGTCATGTGACGCACATGCCGTCACCAGTGTCGTTTAGAATATATCAGACGTGTTTTCCTGTGGAGAAATCGGTTAACATATGACTTTGCGATCAAATGTTTTCGGTTCCCATTGAAGAGGCATGTCCTTTCGTCTACTAATCGCACGGTTTTGCGGTGCGGTGGTAAAACACAGACACTAAACTTATTACAGTGAACAGAGACGTCAGAGACGAACGGACAGATCATAACTTTGCGAAAATAAAGAGAGTAAACTTTTCAGCCGAGGGAAGACTTGAACCTCTCGTTTCGCAGATGCTCACGCTAACCACGGGACCACGGCGCTTCTGAGCGTTAACTGTCCTTGTTGTTGCTTATCTTGCGCATGAACTCTTCAGTTTGTATATTTTGCTTATTTTTTTCATAGTTCCACACAACTTCTTCCTGTTTTCTCGATTGATCTGTGTTCAGTTTTTCAAGGCCTATCCACTGTGCCAACTTATGACTAAATCTGAGGGGGGTGCGATGGGGACGTTCCCTTGTCAGGAGGACGTTGTTATCAGGAGAAGGAAAACTGGCGTTCTACGGATCGGAGCGTGGAAGTCACTTCCCAAAATCGAGCAGGTAGGTTAGAAAATTTAAAAAGGGAAATGGATAGGTTAAAGTTAGATATAGTGGGACTTAGTGAAGTTCGGTGGCAGGAGGAACAACACTTCTGGTCAGGTGAATACAGGGCTATAAATACAAAATCAAATAGGGGTAATGCAAGAGTAGGTTTAATAATGAATAGGAAAATGGGAATGCGGGTAAGCTACTACAAACAGCATAGTGAACGCATTATTGTGGCCAAGATAGATACGAAGCCCACGCCTACCACAGTAGTACAAGTTTATATGCCAACTAGCTCCGCAGATGACGAAGAGATTGATGAAATGCATGATGAGATAAAAGAAATTATTCAGATAGTGAAGGGAGACGAAAATTTAATAGTCATGGGTGACTGGAATTCCATAGTAGGAAAAGGAAGAGAAGGAAACGTAGTAGGTGAATATGGAATGGGAGGAAGGAATGAAAGAGGAAGCCGCCTGGTAGAATTTTGCACAGAGCATAACTTAATCATAGTTAACACTTCGTTCAAGAATCATAAAAGGAGGTTGTATACATGGAAGAAGCCTAGCGATACTGGAAGGTCTCAGATAGATTATATAATGGTAAGACAGAGATTCAGGAACCAGGTTTTTATTGTAAGACATTTCCAGGGGAAATTGTAAGACATTTCCAAAGGCAGATGTTGACTCTGTCCACAATCTATTGGTTGTGAACTGTAGATTAAAACTGAAGAAACTGCAAAAAGGTAGGAATTTGAGGAGATGGGACCTGAATAAACTGAAATAACCAGTGGTTGTAGAGAGCTTAAGGGAGAGCATAAGGGGACGACTGACAAGAATGGGGGAAAGAAATACAGTAGAAGAAGAATGAGTAGCTTTGAGAGATGAAATAATGAAGGTAGCAGAGGATCAAGTAGGTAAAAATACGAGGGCTAATAGAAATCCTTGGGTAACAGAAGAGATATTGAATTTAAGTGATGAAATGGGAAAAGACAAAAATGGAGTAAATAAAGCAGGCAAAAAGGAATACAAACGTCTCAAAAATGAGGTCGACAGGAAGTGCAAAATGACTAAGCAGGGATGGCTAGAAGACAAATGTAAGGATGTAGAGGCGCATATCACTAGGGGTAAGATAGATACTGCCTACAGGAAAGTTAAAGAGACCTTTGGAGAAAAGAGAACCACTTGTATGAATATCAAGAGCTCAGACGGAAACCCAGTTCTAAGCAAAGAAGGGAAAGGAGAAAGGTAGAAGGAGTATGTAGAGGATCTATACAAGGCCGATGTTCGTGAGTGCAATATTATAGAAATGGAAGAGAATGTAGATGAAGATGAAATAGGGGATATTATACTGCGTGAAGAGTTTGACAGAGCACTGAAAGACCTAAGTCGAAACAAGGCCCCGGGAGTAGACAACAGTCCATCAGAACTACTGACAGCCTTGGGAGAGCCAGGCCTAACAGAACTCTACCATTTGGTGAGCAAGATGTATGAGACAGGCGAAATACCCTCAGACTTCAAGAAGAATATAATAATTCCAATTCCAATGAAAGCAGGTGTTGACAGATATGAAAATTACCGAACTATCAGTTTAATAACCCACGGCTACAAAATGCTAACACGAATTCTTTACAGACGAATGGAAAAACTGGTAGAAGCCGACCTCGGGGAAGATCAGTTTGGATTCCGTAGAAATGTTGGAACACGTGAGGCAATACTGACCCTACGGCTTATCTTAGAAATTAGACTAAGGAAAGGCAAACCTACGTTTCTCCCATTTGTAGACTTAGAGAAAGCATTTGTCAATGTTGACTGGAATACTCTCTTTGAAATTCTGAAGGTGGCAGGGGTAAAATACAGGGAGCGAAAGGCTATTTACAATTTGTACAGAAACCAGATGGCAGTTATAAAAGTCGAGGGGCAGGAAAGGGTAGCAGTGGTTGGAAAGGGAGTGAGACAGTGTCGTAGTCTTTCCCCGATGTTATTCAATCTCTATATAGAGCAAGCAGTGAAGGAAGCGAAAGAAAAATTCGGAGTAGGTATTAAAACCCATGGAGAAGAAATAAAAACTTTGAGGTTCGCCGATGACATTGTAATTCTTTCAGAGACGGCAAAGGACCTGGAAGAGCAGCTGAACGGAAATGACAGTGTCTTAAAAGGAGGATATAAGATTAGCATCAACAAAAGAAAAACGAGGATAATGGAATGTAGTCGAATTAAATCGGGTGATGGTGCGGGAATTAGATTAGGAAATCAGACACTTAAAGTAGTATAAGAGTTTTGCTATTTGGGGAGCAAAATAACTGATGATGGTCGAAGTAGAGATGATATAAAATGTAGACTGGCAATGGCAAGGAAAGTGTTTCTGAAAAAGGGAAATTTGTTAACATCGGGTATAGATTTAAGTGTCTGGAAGTCGTTTCTGAAAGTATTTGTATGGAAGTGAAACGTGGACGATAAATAGCTTAGACAAGAAGAGAATAGAAGCTTTAGAAATATGGTGCTAGAGAAGAGTGCTGAAGATTAGATGGGTAGATCACATAACTAATGAGGTGATCTTGAATAGAATTGGAGAGAAGAAAAATTGGTGGCGCATCTTGACTAGAAGAAGGGATCGGTTGGTAGAAACAAATTGGAGAGATTAAGAAATGAAGACACAAGAACAGAACTTGGGATATATGCTATAAATGAGAAGGACAAGTCTAATCAACAAAGCTCGCTACAACATCTATAAGAATGCTCGATTCAAGACCACCAAAGCAAGCTTTAAATTTTAATCCTATTGGTACAAGATCAATAAGAAGACCAAGAAATAGATAGCTTGGTACTTAGAGACCCTAAACAGGCCTATGGCCTAGTCTATGATGAAAGAAGAAGTGTTTAAGTATCCACCATACGGCCCTCTGATTTTCATCTCTATGCTCACGTAAAACACAGCTATGAGGACAGAATTTTGGCACAGATAGCGAGCTGCGACCAGCACAGGAAATTGACCGTGAGCACAGGCATCTGTTTCTATGAAGAGGGTGTTGGAAAGTTGATACTATTCTACGATAAATGTTTATGTCGGAGTGACGACTATGTAGAAAAGTAGCTGGAAGGTGTAGCTAAATGTTGCAAATAAAATATTTTTGATTTCGCGACCGTCCGGGAATTGAAAGAAATAATCCTTGTACACTCTCAGAAAGTCTCCTTCTATGCTTCATGGATAAGATATTGATCCTGTTCCGTCTTCACAAATTTTGTGCCCAACTCTTCTTAGGCCTTCCAACGTTTCTACATCCTACCGGTTTGTAAGCTAAGGCTGGACTGTGTAGTCGTTTACTGTGCACTCTACATGTGCCTGTGCCAGGTGTTGCTGTATTTGGTTACTCTGCTTTCAGCTGCCTCTATTTTTAGTTCTTATTCCACGATTTTGTTCATTATTAGGCTCGTTCTTGAGTAGGTTTTTGATATTCCTAGAAAATTTCATTTATGCAATCTGTATTTTCCGTAGCGTCCTTTTTGTTTGTACCCTGCATTCACTCCCGTGAATTTTACTCTCGTTTGTTGACTGGTTTCTTTTAAAATACGAGGGCAGTTCAATAAGTAATGCAACACATTTTTTTTCTCGGCCAATTTTGGTTGAAAAAACCGGAAATTTCTTGTGGAATATTTTCAAACATTCCCGCTTCGTCTCGTATAGTTTCATTGACTTCCGACAGGTGGCAGCGCTGTACGAAGCCGTTAAAATGGCGTCTGTAACGGATGTGCGTTGCAAACAACGGGCAGTGATCGAGTTTCTTTTGGCGGAAAACCAGGGCATCTCAGATATTCATAGGCGCTTGCAGAATGTCTACGGTGATCTGGCAGTGGACAAAAGCACGGTGAGTCGTTGGGCAAAGCGTGTGTCATCGTCGCCGCAAGGTCAAGCAAGACTGTCTGATCTCCCGCGTGCGGGCCGGCCGTGCACAGCTGTGACTCCTGCAATGGCGGAGCGTGCGAACACACTCGTTCGAGATGATCGACGGATCACCATCAAACAACTCAGTGCTCAACTTGACATCTCTGTTGGTAGTGCTGTCACAATTGTTCACCAGTTGGGATATTCAAAGGTTTCTTCCCGCTGAGTCCCTCGTTGTCTAACCGAACACCATAAAGAGCAAAGGAGAACCATCTGTGCGGAATTGCTTGCTCGTCATGTGGCTGAGGGTGACAATGTCTTGTCAAAGATTGTTACAGGCGATGAAACATGGGTTCATCACTTCGAACATGAAACAAAACGGCAATCAATGGAGTGGCGCCACACCCACTCCCCTACCAAGAAAAAGTTTAAAGCCATACCCTCAGCCGGTAAAGTCACGGTTACAGTCTTCTGGGACGCTGAAGGGGTTATTCTGTTCGATGTCCTTCCCCATGGTCAAACGATCAACTCTGAAGTGTATTGTGCTACTCTTCAGAAATTGAAGAAACGACTTCAGCATGTTCGTAGGCACAAAAATCTGAACGAACTTCTCCTTCTTCATGACAACGCAAGACCTCACACAAGTCTTCGCACCCGAGAGGAGCTCACAAAACTTCAGTGGACTGTTCTTCCTCATGCACCCTACAGCCCCGATCTCGCACCGTCGGATTTCCATATGTTTGGTCCAATGAAGGACGCAATCCGTGGGAGGCACTACGCGGATGATAAAGAAGTTATTGATGCAGTACGACGTTGGTTCCGACATCGACCAGTGGAATGGTACCGTGCAGGCATACAGGCCCTCATTTCAAGGTGGCGTAAGGCCGTAGCATTGAATGGAGATTACGTTGAAAAATAGTGTTGTGTAGCTAAAAGATTGGGAAATAACCTGGTGTATTTCAATGCTGAATAAAACAACCCCTGTTTCAGAATAAAAAAAATGTGTTGCATTACTTATTGAACTGCCCTCGCATATTACGAATGGTGTGACTTATATTTTCAAATGCAGCCAGTTTCACATCAAGTTTTTTTTTGCCAGTTTCACATCCCTAAATGTGAAGGACGACATGACGACATTTGTTCTAGGAAGGTAGTTTTGGGTGCTTTAGCATGGTTCAGCGCGTGTCATTTTCATTTTCTTGCAATGTCTGCACATCATCTACATGAAGTAAAACATTTAACAACGTGTGTTTTGGTATTTTAATACCTTTTTGTCTGTGTTCCCTTCAATTTAGGATAATGCCAGTAATACAATTACTAAACAATATGGGTGATACTGGGCTCCTTCTTTTCTTGTTTCACCTGTGCTTATTATAACGTTTGGTTCTTTGCATATGCTTGTCAGTTTGCTGGGTTAGCCTGTTAATTACTTTCAATTATAATTTTAGAAATTTCTTTTTCTGGTTGGTAGAATTGTTTTAGGGTAGAATGCTCCTTGGCTTAGACTTGGCAGCTTTTAGTATGCTCCTTGCTTCGCCCATCATGTGTCGTTTTGCTTCCAAGATAACAGGAGTGCTTCACTCCGTCCCCGGATGCGATCCTGTTCTTCAGGTTCCTGCAGACGAGCGCAGATCAAGAAGCACGGAGCCATGTGGGTGTAACGTATGCCGGGCAGCCAGAGGGCAGATCCAGTTGGCCTGAAACCTCCGGACAGGTACTAATCGTATGAGCGCGTTTGTTTGCCGAGCACGTCGGCAGGACGTGTGGAGGGCAGGCGCCCTCCGGCCTCCCTGCGTGGTACCTCACCACCTGGTGATGGACCACTCCGCCCACCCAACAGCTACCAACGGCCTCTTCTGGCCCTCCGCTGCTACTGACCACCTACACGCTAGCTTTCAGGCGAACCGCTACGAGCCACAAATATTCGGCGACGAAACAAACAGCAAAAGCTGTGAACTGTGAAGCCATTTACTTAGTGGAGATAGACGTCCACAAGCGACAAGGGCGGGAAGGGGATGAGGCAAGAGGGTGCAACTGCTCGCCACCCCCCTCTCCTCCCACCGCTGGAAGCTTTTTTTTTTGTTTTGGTTTTAGGGCGCAAAACTGCTATGGTCATTAGCGCCCGGTCCGTTACTTAGGAAACAGTAAAAAACCGAAAATGGAAACCAGCAGCAATTGGAACGAAACTCAAAAAATTGGAGAAACTAAAAGCAGAAGGAAGGTTTAAAAATCCACTACAGGAAGGGCTTGGTTGACCCCAAAAAAAGCTTCAAATGACGGACGTCATTTCACTGGCTCTAATAAACTCGAGAACGCGATCGGCCGAGCGCGTATCATCTGCTAAAATTGACGATATATCAGGCGACAGCTGTAGACGGGCGCGTAACGTAGTAAAAAAGGGGCACTCAATTAAAAGGTGTCTGACCGTCCACAGCTGAGAGCAGTGGGGACAGAGTGGGGGAGAATCGCCGCTTAAAAGATGTCGATGGCTACAACGACAGTGCCCTAATCCGGAGTCGAGTTAAAATTACCTCCTCCCGACGACGCGTCCGGGAGGAAGAGGTCCAAGCACAAGGAAGAGCTTTCACGTCCCGCAGTTTATTATGGGGAAGTGTCGACCAATGTGCGTGCCATAAAAGAACAACACGACGACATAAAACGCTCCGTAGATCGGCGAAGGGAATCGATTGAATAACTGGCCGAAGAAGAGAGACCGCAGCCTTGGCCGCCATATCGGCCGCCTCATTTCCACATATACCAACGTGTCCCGGGAGCAGAGGAACGCCACCGAGACGCCCCCCAGGTGGAGCAAGCGCAGAAAGTCCTGAATCCGGTGGACCAGAGGGTGGACAGCGTAAAGAGCTTGGAGACTGAGGAGAGAGCTGAGAGAATCTGAGCAGATAACATACTGTATCCGCTGATGGCGGCGGATGTAGTGGACAGCCTGGAGAACAGCGTAAAGCTCCGCAGTATACACCGAACACTGGTCGGGAAGCCGAAATTGATTTGGGGTGTCGCCAACAATATAGGCACTCCCTACACCAAACGATGTTTTTGAGCCATCAGTGTAAATAAATGTGGCTTCCGTCATTTGTGCACATAGAGCAGAAAATGCCCGACAATAAACAAGTGAAGGGGTACCATCCTCGGGAAACTGACAAAGGTCACGGAGCAGGCAGATCTGGGGACGGAGCCAAGGCGGTGCTGTACCCCAAGTTGTCAAGAAGGTTTTAGGAAAGCGGAAGGAAAGAGAATGGAGCAGTTGACGGAAGCGGACTCCCGGTGGTAGTAGGAAGGAGGGGCGGCCTGCATACCCTACATCAAAGGAGGCGTCGAAAAAAATGTCATGGGCTGGATTAGCAGGCATGGAAGACAGACGGCTAGCATAACGACTCAGAAGGACTGCTCGCCGATTGGACAGCGGAGGTTCAGCAGTCTCAGCATGAAGGCTTTCCACAGGGCTGGTGTAAAAATCTCCAGACACTAAACGTAATCCACGGTGGTGGATAGAGTCGAGACGCCGAAGAATAGACGGCCGAGCAGAGTAGTAAACTATGCTTCCATTTCGAGCGCACTAAGGAGCGATAGAGGCGGAGAAGGACCACTCGGTCCACCGCTGGAAGCTGAAGTACAGTTTTTATTTCCATAGTGAGTGGATAATCATCAGTTTTCTTGTGTCGTACAAAATGTAGTTCTTACGGCATGACAAGTCTCGAAACTGACCAAATCATTTGTACAGGGTGAATCACCTACAACTTGCACCGCAAATATTGCTGAAGTGAAAAGTACTGTTGATGTGCGGTTTTCACAGAACAGATTGATAGCCAGGGGCTCGTATTGTTAGCCAATTAATAGATTTTAATAATACTCAGGAAAGTGTATTTTTCGTGCAGAGCCGGCCGCGGTGGCCCAGCGGTTCTAGGCGCTTCAGTCGGGAACCGCGCGACTGCTACGGTCGCAATTTCGAATCCTGCCTCGGACATGTATGGTTGTGATGTCCTTAGGTTAGTTAGGTTTAAGTAGTTCTATGTCTAGGGGACTGATGACCTCAGATGTTAAGTCCCATATTGCTCAGAGCCATTTGAACCATTTTTCGTGCAGACATCCACTTTTTTAAACGTAACAGTGTCTATTGACATTAACCAACTAAAAGAAGCATAAATTAGAATGTCAGTGGTGTTACCTTCAGGACTCTAGTGCGAGTCGTTTACGAGATACCGTTCAAATGGTTCAATTGGCTCTGAGCACTATGGGACTTGACTTCTGAGGTCATCACTCCCCTAGAACTTAGAACTACTTAAACGTAACTAACCTAAGAACATCTCCGAGACAGGATTCGAACCTGCGACCGAAGCGGTCGCGTGGTTCCAGACTGTAGCGCCTAGAACCGCTCGGCCATCCCGGCCCGAGATACCGTATTTTGAAAAGTTCGCACACCGACACTTGTGCACTACAGTAGCACACACTAAAGAACAATACAAGTGCATACACTACTTATATGGGCCCTGACTAGTAATGAGACGATTGGCCATCACACGTTGTGTTCAAAATGACCACTGGCAGCGCCAACACACGCTTCCAGTCTGGTACGGAATGGCTGCTGCATTTCATCGGAAATGACCTAGCAGACTGCAGTAATGAGTTGATGTATATCGTCGATTGTAGTTGGCATGTTCCTGTACATAGCGTCTTCCAGCTTTCAGCTTCCTCCACAGTCTGCAGGTGTGAAATTTGGTGTAAGGGCCGTCCAAGTTACAGATCCTGTCCGTCCAGTCTAACGGTTTCCAAACAGTTCGTTAGGACTTCGTGCACTATGGGCTGGACAGCCATCATGTTGGCACCCCAGGTTCCTCCTAGTCTGAAGAGGAGCGTCCTCTGGAATCCGTGGAAGATGGTCTGTGAGGAGGCTGCGATACCTCTGCGCGTTTAGTATGTAAAACGGGCCAGCTGATGGTTCACTACGCCTCTCCACACATTTACACTCCCTGGGCGCTGACGTTCCACATAACGAATCCAAAGGGGATTCCGTTCCATATTACCCTCGTGAACCCACCGATTCCATATTCTGCTAACAGTCGTTGAATCTCGACCAATGTGAAGATACGATAAACCGCAATCGCGATAGGCTACAATCCGACCTTTATCAAAGTCGGAAACGTGATGGTACGCATTTCTCCTCCTTACACGAGGCATCACAACAACGTTTCACCAGGCAACGCCGGTCGACTGCTGTATGTGAAATTGGTTGGAAACTTTCCTCATGTCAGCACGTTGTAGGTGTCGCCACCGGCGCCAACCTTGTGTGATGCTCTGAAAAGCTAATCATTTGCATATCACAGCATCTTCTTCCGTCGGTTAAATTTCGCGTCTGTAGCACGTCATCTTCGTGGTGGAGCAAATTTAATGGCCTGTAGTGTAAATATAGTCGATGCCAGCACAGTAATCACTTACGGTTGCTGCTTTCTAGCAAGGAAGACAGTTCAAAATTTGTGAGTAAACTGTGAGTCTCAGAGTGTAGTCGCTGGTTTCCGCAGAAACACAGGCTTCTGTCTGCCAGCAGGCCTTTGACTGCGTTGTGAACCACCAGCAGCTGCCTCGCTACGCACGCTCAGATGCTGTGTAGGCGCCTGCAGTGAGGACGTATCGCCCTCACCGCGGGGGGCGTGTCCAGGCGGCGCGCCGGTACAGCACAGTGCACACACGCCGCGGGCTGCCCGCCGCTAAGTACCGCCTGTCGCCGCGTGGCGCCGCTGCCGTCGCCTCTCGCGCTGAGTGCTGCGCCGACATCCCTCGCTCTCGGGGCAGACGCTTACAGCCGCCTGGTTCAACACATTAACATCCTGACACGCCCTATCCCTGTTCCCGCCTTTGCTCGATTTTCTTTTCTGCTTTTCACTCATTGTAAGAAGGACGCCGTTTTGGGTGGCCAATCGGATCATCATCAATATTCGCCGTACATCGCAGTGCCTGAAATCGGCAACTGAGGCGTCTCCTGGCAAGACATTTACAAAATCGGTAGAATATTAAAAAAATAATAAAAATGAACATTTATCTGTTTTATTATTATTATTTCTCTTCTTTCTCAGACGTTATGTCTGGTTAAAAATGGAAAGTGACGCTGATCTTGATCAAGCGTGACTTCCTTTCAACTGTACGGTATATGTTACATTGCATTTAGGAACTTTCGGGTAATTGAACAAGTATCAATAATTACAGATTTCTGTAGTTGTATAGATACGTTTGGATGTAGCTGTAATGCGTTGATGTACTGGTGGATATTGTGTGGTATGACTCTTGTAGTTGATAGTATAATCGGTATAATGTCAACTTTATCCTGATGCCAATGTCCTCGACTTCCTCAGCCAGTTCGATGTATTTTTCAATTTTTTCTCCTGTTTTCTTCTGTATATTTGTTGTATTGGGTATGGATATTTCGATTAGTTGTGTTAATTTCTTCTTTTTATTGGTGAGTATGATGTCAGGTTTGTTATGTGGTGTTGTTTTATCTGTTATAATGGTTCTGTTCCAGTATAATTTGTATTCATCGTTCTCCAGTACATTTTGTGGTGCATTCTTGTATGTGGGAACGTGTTGTTTTATTAGTTTATTATTATTATTATTATTATTTCATTACTGTATGAATGGTTGTAGATTATGTATAAAAGGAAATAATTTTTCATTTTTTATGTTTTTCCAATATTTGTGTATCTACATTTCACAAATAACGTCTGTGGTCGGCGAATGTATGTATCAAAGCAGACAATGAAGAATAATTACAAAGATGCATATCAAACTGCCTATAAATAGTGGAGTTTAAAACATTACTCTCTCTGTCTTCTTGTAGCCGTTAAAGTTGTAAGAGCCTGTGACGCTCGCTTGAATGCTTCGTTTGTCCTTTGATCGAGAAGACGCCATTGGAGGCTGATATCTGTAAAAGGTGTGTACTTTCAATTTATGTTGATTTTTTTAATATAGCAATTCTTAAAATTATCACCTGTAATAATTTATTGCTAGATTGCCCAAGATTTCAGTCCACATTCTTAGCCGTTTTCAGCATATTAGGAATTTTTCATGACGCAGAGGCATGCAGCGATCGCGGGAGCCGCTGCCGCGGCAAATTCAAAGTAAACTGAATGAAAGCAGTTTTCCCGCAGTTAAGCGGGCAGGTAACGGTACATTAAAATTATCTCTTTCAGCTTCCTGGACACTTCAGAGGGAAGTTGTGGATTTTATTATTTTCAGGTGGACGTGGGCAGCTGCTGTTATGTTATCAATTTCCTAAATAATTCATGAGTGATAAAGTTTTACTTGTGTGTGATCGAAGACTGCTGTGCAAAACCTGTTCTGTTTAATAACATAATAATTAAATTTCATTTTTTTTGTTTCATGATCTCATGTTAGTCGTGGCAGTTAATAGTCTTCATATATTAAAATGAAAAAAAAATCCGCTGCAGCGTTTACGTTTAGTGAACATACCATACTGTAACTTCCGTACAGGCAATAAGAATAATTTTCTGTGCATTCAAGAGATGGAAGTAGCGAAGGGCATTTTTTTTTCATAATTAGTTACAGTAATGATACCATGTTCCATATCTAACAAGCCAGATGAGTGTTATATAAAAAAAGTTTGCAAATTAAAGATCGTACGTCCACAGCAGGAAATCTTTCAGTGTTGTGAGTATTCGCACATGATAGGTCAAAGTGCATAAAGTTAAAATATTTTCAACTGCAGAAACTAATAGTGAAAATCGTATTTTATCTGTCGTGCTCGCAACAATAAGCAATATAAAATTAGTTAAAATATTGTGCCACATAAACTGCATATAAGGTAAAACGGGTGTGCGGTGGGGGATACGCGACACAACGGAAAAGGTCCACAGAACATACAAAGTCCCCGTTTTAATGGGCACACACTTAAAACAATACATCTGCAAATACACAATGCTTTCTTCTTCTTCTAGTGACTAGGTTCCACTTTCAGTACTTTATAACCTTTGTTGTTCTTTGCATTTATTCTAGTATTCCTTCATTGTTTCTCTGTGTTTCTTTTTGTTGTCTTCGAGAAGTCTGCCAGGCAATCCTTACTGTTTTAAAACATATTCCCTAAGTTATTTGAAGATGTCCTTGGTAAGTCTATTTTTACCCATCCTGTAAATACGTCCAAATATAGTAATTTCGTCTTCCTTCTAGTTCTGATACGTTTTCTATGTTCTGATGAATTTTGTCGTTACTTCTCAATTTCCAAAATTCTGCATTTTCCTAGCGGCGTAATATTTTCCATATACTTCTCCTTTCCTCTGGAGCGAGGGATTTCGGTGGCGTGGGATTGGAGCTGGAGGTTGTTCAGAGGTGGGGCTCAATTCTACAATCATTTATTTATCAATTAACAATACACATACAGCCATGTAACAAGATAACAATTTAATGCGTTGAGCACTCTTTCCTCATCACATGATCACTGCAAATATTTATTTAGAATAAAAAATCTAGTCTCTAACGTCACTTCGCTCCACTAGTACGATAACTAAGACTCCATCTACGAGTAAAACACTACGAAGACATTTATGTCTAAGTAAATAGTTATCCAATTACATATACAGGGTGTCTATTGAGGAAAGGTCAATATTGTAAACAGTGATAGTATAAGTAATTCTGAACAAAAAATGTTATATGATCATAGGTCCGCAAACGCTTCGTTAGGGGGGTATGGGTATTGAAAGGAACTTCAATTCTGCAGAACCGATGTGCACAAGGTGAACCTATACGCGCGCAATACAACTGCAGAGTAACGTGATTTTCTTGGAAACAATGCACGGATACATGCCATGTTTGCGCTATGCAAGCTACCACATATTATGGTCATGTGACGTACGTATTACGTAGTACAATCACCCGTTGTTTGGGCAGTTCTACATCTACATCTACATTTATACTCCGCAAGCCACCCAACGGTGTGTGGCGGAGGGCACTTTACGTGCCACTGTCATTACCTCCCTTTCCTGTTCCAGTCGCGTATGGTTCGCAGGAAGAACGACTGTCTGAAACCTCCGTGCGCGCTCTAATCTCTCTAATTTTACATTCGTGATCTCCTCGGGAGGTATAAGTAGGGGGAGGCAAAATATTCGATACCTCATCCAGAAACGCACCCTCTCGAAACCTGGCGAGCAAGCTACACCGCGATGCAGAGCGCCTCTCTTGCAGAGTCTGCCACTTGAGTTTGTTAAACATCTCCGTAACGCTATCACGGTTACCAAATAACCCTGTGACGAAACGCGCCGCTCTTCTTTGGATCTTCTCTATCTCCTCCGTCAACCCGATCTGGTACGGATCCCACACTGATGAGCAATACTCAAGTATAGGCCGAACGAATGTTTTGTAAGCCACCTCCTTTGTTGATGGACTACATTTTCTAAGGACCCTCCCAATGAATCTCAACCTGGTACCCGCCTTACCAACAATTAATTTTATATTATCATTCCACTTCAAATCGTTCCGCACGCATACTCCCAGATATTTTACAGAAGTAACTCCTACCAGTGTTTGTTCCGCTAGTATATAATTATACAATAAAGGATCCTTCTTTCTAAATATTCGCAATACATTACATCTGTCTATGTTAAGTTTCAGTTGCCACTCCCTGCACCAAGTGCCTATCCGCTGCAGATCTTCCTGCATTTCGCTACAATTTTCTAATGCTGCAACTTCTCTGTATACTACAGCATCATCCGCGAAAAGCCGCATGAGACTTCCGACACTATCTACTAGGTCATTTATATATATTGTGAAAAGCAATGGTCCCATAAGACTCCCCTGTGGCAAGCCAGAGGTTACTTTAACATCTGTAGACGTCTCTCCATTGATAACAACATGCTGTGTTCTGTTTGCTAAAAACTCTTCAATCCAGCCACACAGCTGGTCTGATATTCCATAGGCTCTTACTTTGTTTATCAGGCGACAGTGCGGAACTGTATCGAACGCCTTCCGGAAGTCAAGAAAAATGGCATCTACCTGGGAGCCTGTATCTAATATTTTCTGGGTCTCATGAACAAATAAAGCGAGTTGGGTCTCACACGATCGCTGTTTCCGGAAACCATGTAGATTCCTACAGAGTAGATTCTGGGTTTCCAAAAACGACATGATACTCGAGCAAAAAACATGTTCTAAAATTCTACAACAGATCGACGCCAGAGATATAGGTCTATAGTTTTGCGCATCTGCTCGACGGCCCTTCTTGAAGACTGGGACTACCTGTGCTCTTTTCCAATCATTTGGAACCTTCCGTTCCTCTAGAGACTTGCGGTACACGGCTGTTAGAAGGGGGGCAAGTTCTTTCGCGCACTCTGTGTAGAATCGAATTGGTATCCCGTCAGGTCCAGTGGACTTTCCTCTGTTGAGTGATTCCAGTTGCTTTTCTATTCCTTGGTCACTTATTTCGATGTCAGCCATTCTTTCGTTTGTGCGAGGATTTCGAGAAGGAACTGCAGTGCGGTCTTCCTCTGTGAAACAGCTTTAAAAAAAGGTGTTTAGTATTTCAGCTTTACGCGTGTCATGCTCTGTTTCAATGCCATCATCATCCCGGAGTGTCTGGATATGCTGTTTCGAGCCACTTACTGATTTAACGTAAGACCAGAACTTCCTAGGATTTTCTGTCAAGTCGGTACATAGAATTTTACTTTCGAATTCACTGAACGCTTCAAGGCATAGCCCTTTCTTATGCTAACTTTGACATCGTTTAGCTTCTGTTTGTCTGAGAAGTTTTGGCTGCGTTTAAACTTGGAGTGAAGCTCTCTTTGCTTTCGCAGTAGTTTCCTAACTTTGTTGTTGTACCACGGTGGGTTTTTCCCGTCCCTCACAGTTTTACTCGGCACGTACCTGTCTAAAACGCATTTTACGATTGCCTTGAACTTTTTCCATAAACACTCAACATTGTCAGTGTCGGAACAGAAATTTTCGTTTTGATCTGTTAGGTAGTCTGAAATCTGCCTTCTATTACTCTTGCTAAACAGATAAACCTTCCTCCCTTTTTTATATTCCTATTAACTTCCGTATTCAGGGATGCTGCAACGGCCTTATGATCACTGATTCCCTGTTCTACACAGTTGTGCTGTGTAAGCCGCATTGTGTTGTGTACCGGCGACGGATCGGTTGGCTGTGTAGTGTATGGTGTTAACTGTGTTCGTACAAGCGCTGCTAACAATGCCACACGTCTGCAGTAATGAGGAATACGCAGATACGGTGTATGTTTATGGCTTCTGCGACGGTAGGGCTGCCGCTGAAAGATTACGTGATCGCAGGGTGTTTACCAAAGTGTTTATCACTTTGCGTGCAGCAGGCTCTCTTCTAAGTAGATATTTTTCGTCCGAGCGTACACGTTAACAAAAGCCCAACGACTACAATTCTGTCACTGGGTAATTGAAAACAGTCATTTGCTTCCATACATACTATACACTGTGGAAGTTTTCACGAAATCGAATAAACAACACACAAAATAACCATCGATTGTCACGGGAAAATATACACACTGCAGTGGATACCAATTTCCAAGTTCTTTTTGCCGGAAATGATTGGTGTGGCATGATCGGTAACCTTTTGATAGGTCCATTTATTATCAGTCAGTGATTGACAGGAGAGAGGAACCAGCATTTTTTGGAAAATTCATTTGTGGAACTTTTGCAAGACGTTCCTTTAGCCAAGCTAAATGGAATGTACTCTCTACATGACGGTGTCCCTCCACATGTTACTTTACGTGTGAGGGACCATCTCAACCGCACCTATCCCAATCGTTGGATGGGCCGTGGCGGTGGTATTAACTAGCCTCCTACATCACCTGACCTTACACCTTTAGATTTCTGTTTATGGGGCTGGATGAAATCAGAGGTGCACAGAGCGAAAGTAAATACACAAGATGAACTGCTTCGTCGCATTATGGACGCTGCTGAATTGATTAGGAACCAACCACAGGCAATTGAACAAGCAACACAACATGTTATCGCTAGAGAACAAAAGTGCATTGACGTTCATAGTGGGATATTCGAACCTGTTCTGTCAACTGTACAACATCTGTACGATAAGTGTTAAAGCCGTTTGTAAAAGACGTGGTACGTCTTTATCAATTGAATACATGTAACATGCATATTGTAATGCATTATGTACTAAAATCAAAGTAAATAAACATTATGTAAAAATGTGTAACGTAACTGTACTTCTCTGTAACATTATTTTCAGGAAATCACGTTACTGTTCAGTTGTACTGCGTATACGTTCACGTTGTACGTTGTAGAATTAAAGTTGCTTTCAATACCCACACCTCCCTAACGAAGCATTTGCGGACCTATTTTCATATAACATTATTTGTTCAGAATTACTTATACTATCGCTGTGTAAAATATTGATCTTTCCACCCGAAACACCCTGTTATGAAATTCATCCACGTTAAGGCAAAGCAACACAAAATCTTAGTACATATTAGCGACTCACTGATTAACTCACAAGAATGTAGTACAGAATCATTCATTAAAACCACTGGAGAACTACTGATTTACACTCGTACTGAGAAGTAATTAACATTCATTTAATAGTATTTTATAATTTTGAGAACACCTAAGATTTATTTGATTTTCTGAAAAGTTTCTAAAGCCAAGATCGCATAAATATTTCTTTATTTAGAACAACAGTTTGCGTCAGACCTTGCTGTCATCTTCAGGTCTTAAAAATCGTTTTGTTATGGAACGTGTTCATTTTAGTTTGGATCTCACTCCAAGTCGTCAAGTGGACAAAAACGGCACATTATAAAACGTTTATAATAACGAAAATATTTAAAACCATGAAGCCCCTTGTACAGATTGTCATGTCCATTTTAGAGATGGGCAAAACTGTTCTTCTCAGAGATTGGATCAGAACTGGTCACTCACTGGAATGAAGTAGATCTTTTTCATGACTCACCACTCACTATTCACTCACAAAAATAAGTAAAAAGAGGGTTCATTGCTTTTTTTAATTCAGATCATTAAACCTGTATTTTTATCTGATTTGGTCCTATTTTGAAAGAACATATTAAGAGGAGCAATAATTTTATGTTGTGTCCCTAGCAATTGTCAGATGCAAAAGTTTTAAATTTTGTCTGCTGTAAAAGTTATAAATATTACAACAAAATCCTAAATATTTTTATCAAGATGAAAAATTTTAAGAATGAAGACTGATTCTTGTTTTATTTTGGTATTTTTAGTGGAAAATTCACAATATAAGAATTATAACAACTGTAATTGAAGTGTAGCTGTAGTCATCATTTACAGTCAGTGTTGCCATATACGTTCCCATAAAAGAAAAATTAATCAGTACTGTCACTTATGAATAAAATTTGACTCGTTTCACTCAACGTGAGTATTTTTCTCTTCTCAGTGCATATTTGTCCTGATTTTGAAAATATTCGTTTGCAGGTCACTGATGTTGCTGTGATACGTAATAGTTTTAGAACCAATTGATACAGCACTGGCCACAGTAATTTTTTTGTTTCCCATCAGCAATCATCCCACTACAAAACATTTTTCCAATTCGACAATGGGTTGTTACTTGCTAAAAGTTGACTAATAGTTTGATTGAACTCCTATCAGATTGAAGAAGTCTCATGTGTAACGGTGTTAATTGCTTGAGACATGAGCTCTATTTTTTCTTATTGAACAACCAACGCTTTCATTTAGCAACAGCCTTGATGTAGCAGTCCTGAAATGTTTTGTCAGTGAAAATCCTTGCCATTGAATCAGGGATCCAGTAAAGTTACCTGACTAATCGTTTCGTTGCTGGAGATAACACCAAACCACTCTGATATCCCTTTAAGCAAATTATCAACCAATGAGTTTGTTTCTTGAGGAAATTCTTTATTTTTTTCTTTAAAAGGTTTTAGTTCCTATTCCATTAATCTTAGCAAGATTTTCATTATTGAAACTGAGACTGTTTTCTGTGAGGGCACCTCTGCGGTTACCTCATCAAAAACTTTCAAATTCTGTAAGGCCCATTGCATTATGTTCCCGTCTGTATCTTTTAAGGTGGTCGATTTTCCACCTAAAACAACGAGGTAAGAAATTATTCGATTTTTATTTAGAGTAAATCTTTTCAACATTTCGTAAGTAGTTCCACCTGGTTGGGATATTTTGCTTCAATTTCTGTCGGTCTTTTTTTTTTTAATTTTCTTGCATTGTAGCAAGTTTTCTTAAAGCAAGGGGTTTCTGCTTAAGAAGCACAACAACTCATTTGAACTCATCAACAGTTTTTTGTGGACTTCTGAATTGCGTATTATGCAGTGGTGTTTAAAGAATGTGCAAAGCATGGGATATGTGTTAGTTTTAAAAGCATGGCAGTTAATTTTGTATTTGAAGCATTTTCTGCTATTATGGAAGTGATATTAAAATTGATATTGTATTTGGGATAACAGACTTTACCCAATTTGAGATTTTTTCTGCTACCTGTCTGTCTTCGAAATGTGAGCACTCTGAAAGGTATGATTTTCGTTCATTCTTCTCAAATTAATGTCACCTACACTCGTCCACGCATCAGATGTACGTCAGACTGCCTTTTCGGTGGCCGAAAAATTTTTAATTTTTACTGCAAATCATTTTTAAAAGTTGTACATCTAGTGGCATACATTTACTTAATGTGAACGGCTTTAACGTATTAAAAAATTACTTATTGGTTGTTGTAAATGAAAAGCGGTTTAGGGTGAGGACACCACAAAGGAGATAAATCAGGACTTGTTCCAGAAGGTGATGACCATGAGGGGCTGGATTATGCTGGAGACTCAGTTTGCCTATTTGGGAGAATACCTTCCACGAGGTGGAAGCAGACGTTGGTGAGCACAGTTCTACGAGAAATGATTTCTCGAATTTCTGCATCGATTTATGGCGATCTTGATCTTCTTCGTGACCCACATTATTCCAGAGGTACTGTAGGATGCTTCGAATTTAGATGTCTCTTCTGGCTTGATGATAGCCGGAAGCCATTAAAATTGTCTGCTGACCGTAGTGGCATTTTCCTTTTTCTTCCATTTTGGCAAAATGGTGCCGAACATCGCTCGTAATTCTTCTAGGCGAAGGCAATGTGGATAACATATTGTTGTGCAGCGCTGGAAGTACACTGGTGAAATTAAATCATTTGCTATTAACATAGCCATTTTACGTTGTAAAAGGTTAAAGTGAGAACAAATGTATTTGCAGCACATTATATAATCAGCAGTTATAGAGTAGGACGTAGAAATTTATGATCTACGAAACCTGAAGCCACAATCGTGAAGTCTGTATCTTATATGAAAATGTCCGAAACAGTCATAGTGATTACGAAATTCGCGAAGACAAGCCTGACAGTATGTGAGGATTTCACTGATAAAAGATAAAAAATCTGAAAAATTTGTATCCGAATTTGGGCTACGTAGCGTGTGAACAAGAGATGACAAGACAATGCTGCGGATAAAGGCTGAAAAAAGCAGTGGAAATAAATAAACTCTAAATTCTGTGCTTTAGGAGCAAAAAACTTGTCTACTCCTGCAGCCACTGTTTCTACCAGCGTGTTTGTATTGTTACTGTAAAACATAGATGGCCATCACTTTCAACTCATTTCAAAATATCGGTATCCATGTTTTTCTTCTAACGAACGTGGACGCCTGGCGTGCTTT
The DNA here is from genome assembly GCF_021461395.2 of Schistocerca americana. NCBI lineage: Eukaryota > Metazoa > Arthropoda > Insecta > Orthoptera > Acrididae > Schistocerca > Schistocerca americana. The sequence goes on from NC_060120.1 coordinate 216,032,944, forward strand.
CCAGTTCCCTAAATATAGACTCCACTGTCCTAAGACACCACAAAGGTAACAGATTAAGAGGTGGAGCGGTGGCATTCAAAAGCTTTGACTTATTACCGACCATCCCGCCCACATCCAAAACCAATGAAGGCAAAGTAAATATCAAATCTCTTAAAAAACTGCCTACAGGGCGTCCTCAAAGACCTCTGAAAGTAGGCGGGACAGCCTATTGCAAAACTGACCTTTCAAAATTCGATTCGCTTAGGAGCATACAAAATGGTTCAAATGGCTCTGAGCACTATGGGACTCAACTGCTGTGGTCATAAGTCCCCTAGAACTTAGAACTACTTAAACCTAACTAACCTAAGGACAGCACACAACACCCAGCCATCACGAGGCAGAGAAAATCCCTGACCCCGCCGGGAATCGAACCCGGGAACCCGGGCGTGGGAAGCGAGAACGCTACCGCACGACCACGAGATGCGGGCTTAGGAGCATACAAATAACGCTAAGAACACTAGCATAAACATTCTACCCCTTCACCGTGAAATTCAAGTATGTAATTTATTCTTCAAATGCAACAGTATTTCAACTTACACCTGCCCATAACGCAGCCTACAGTAAGGCTCCCATACATAAATTTGCTATGAAATCCACAAGCAAAGAAATTCGTACCTGGAATATCAGCTCATAACATCATTACCAAACTAACTCTGTTACATAATAAATACGCTCCCCCAGAGACTGGAATCCTGCAGGGAAATCTGCACCTTGACTAACGGGAGAGCTAAAACAGTCCATGAATGTCGGAGACACTGCACATCGGACTCACAAACGACCTCGTACCCTTGAAAATAAAACTGATTACTTGCAGAAAGCAAAGAGAATCAATCGAATTGGGAGAAACGATAACTAAGACTTGCCAATACATGAATATAAAACATAAAGACCACATCCTCTATGGAAAAGCTTGTGTGATCTAGGAACGAGTAGGCAAAGCAGAAGTTGCACCCGATCCCATTGTCCCAACCAAGGAACTAAATCAGTACTTGACTTTAGCGATAACCTTCATTAAACCGTAAACAAAACACAGACTTACTGATTATTTCCCAGAGGTAAATGACAGTAGTTGCGAAAAATTCTTTCTTGAGCTGACAACGCTGTCGAAAAATCCTTCAGCTCAGCATTTACTGTGGAGGACGGCGCCGCAGTCCAAATACTCAAGGTTGTTGTTGATCCACTACTGCTCATAATAACTGCTGCTCCATAGACCTTGAAGCTCTTTCCTGGACAACACAGTAGAAACACACATTCCCATCAGAATACAAGCACTAGAGATCCGATTGCTAAGAAGAGTAGGTGGGTACGTTCTATGTGATGGGAGAGGGAATGTAGACAACAGAAAACAACTGAGAGTGAAAAATGAGACGTGGAGATTAAAGAATACAAAAACAACAGCAAGGATTATGTCAAAAGAATGGAAGGCGACAGATTACCAAAACTGGTGAAAATTATTACTTATTGGCCAGAAGATATTGAGGAAGCCCGAGAAAAATCAACCATTTCAGCCAAGAGGGTGTAACAGGCACGTGCCTACTACGTGCAGAGAGAAGAAGAAGAGAAATCATATTAAAAATATGTAACTGTGATTGTAATAAGTTTTGTAATTAAATATAAAACTCTGATCTAATGGAAGAGGACTCCTGAGGGCATTAATCTGTTCAGGTTAAATGAGAAAATAGAGAATTAAACATGTTCCAGGATGAATAGTCAATATTCAGGGATATGACAGGAACGATCATTTATGTGGATATATGCACTCTTCTGAATGATGTCTGAGATAGAACGTATTTAATGTTCATTGTTAGTTATTTTCTTTGTAATTCACTACATTGTCATAGACGAATTCGAGACGAATAATTTGATATAGGACACGTGGTCTGGCAGGTCTAGAAACTACCTCAAACTGGCTTACCTACATGTAAATGCATGCGCGCTGCGAAAGACTTTTCATATTCTCTAATTCTCTTTATTAAATCTAAAGTCCTTGAGGAAAAATGAATACGGCCCTTTTAAAGGAAATTTAATGTAGTTTAATTTTGTACTGCAACAAGTTTTCGCTAGAGGCCGCAGACTGAGCGTTATTCAAGTAACACATACAAAAGTAACGTTAAATATGTTTTGTCTCATAAGGCATTTGGAATAGGACATATGTCCATATTTAGTTTTTTGCTTCAAATGATCGTTCCTGTCACGCCTCTGAATACTGACCATTCCTCCTGAGACAACGAGTATACGTGGACTGAACTATAATGTAAAAATAACACTACATTTATTATTCTATGCACCCAAAGTAATTAAAAGGTGCATAAAGGCTACAGATACACCAACAAAAGCAACTATAAATGCAACAGACATTGAAGAACACTTAGTAGTACACCTAGAAGTACACTCACACAACAAGAAAAAAGAAGAGCAACAGCAAAAGAAGATGACGATTAGAACAGATCAAATAAGGATACAAGAAACTAAGAGTTGAACTCGGATGGAAGCATGCTAAGTCATGAAGGCGAGTTGCAAGCTGTTTCACTGTGCCAAGAGCGCAGAGAACAGAGTAATACCTAAAGTCGCCATGTGGTCTGCTCTGTGCAATTTCGTCTGTGAGAGCTAGTTGCCTTGGTGGGGAGCAGTGAGCTAGTGAGCTACCTTGCAGTCTGATCCCTGAGAGTGGTGGGGAGCAGTGAGCTAGTGGGACACCCTACGGTCCGATCAGTGGGAGAGGTGGGGAGTGGTGAGCTATTGGGGGGGGGGGATGATGATGCCTGGATGGCTTTGCGATGGCGGTGCCCGAATTCCGCAGCTTTTTTACTCGTTGGCAACACATTACGAGTGCGATGCTAAGTTGCATTGGGGGTTGGTTTGAGGGAAGAGACCAAACAGCGAGGTCATCAGTCTCATCGGATTAGGGAAGGACGGGGAAGGAAGCCGGCTGTGCCCTGACAAGGAAACCATCACGGCATTTGCCTGAAGCGATTTAGGGAAATCACAGAAAACTTAAATCAGGATGGCCGGACGCGGGATTGAACTGTCGTGCTCCTAAATGCGAGTCCAGCGTGCTAACCACTGCGCCACCTCGCTCGGTTCGATGCTAAGTCAAAGGATTTCTTTGTCATCAGTCTTCTGACGGGTTTGATGCGACGCGACACGAATTCCAGTACTGTGGCAATCTTTTCGTCTCAGAGCAGCACTTGCAATCAACGTTCTCAGTTATTTGCTGAGTGTATTTCAATCTCTGTCATCATCTACAGCTTTTGCCTTCTACAGCTCCCTCTAGTACCATGGAACTCATTCCCTGATGTATTTAACAGATGCCCTATCATCCTGCCCCTTCTCCTTATCAGTGTTTTCCACATATTCTATTCCTCTCCGAATCTAAGCAGAACCTCCTCAATATTTCCTTTATCAGTCCACTTAATTTTTAACATTTGTCTGTAGCACCACATCTCAAATGCTTCAATTCTCTTCTGTTCCGGTTTTCCCACAGTCCGTGTTTCACCACCATACCATGCTGTACGCCAGATGTACATTCTCAGAAATTTCTTTCTCAAATTAAGGCCGGTATTTGATATTAGTAGACTTCTCTTAGCCAGGAATGCTCTTTTTGGCATTGCTAGTCTGCTTTTGATGTCCACCTTACGTCCTCGGTTATTTTACTGCTTAGGTAGCAGAATTCCTTAACTTCATCTATTTCGTGATCATCTATCCTGATGTTCACATTTCTACTACTTCTCATTACCTTCGTCTTTCTTCGATTTACTCTGAATCCTGCTCTTCATATAAAACTGGGCATAATGAAAAACTTCGCTAAGGTCAAGGACAAAACTGGTGAAGCATTTCTCTACTTTCGCGAGAAATTTACGCGTCTTAGTGAGGGGAAAATAAAAGAGGTACTTTCCGTGAGTTCCCAGATACGCAAACTGTACAAAGATGAGCATTTCAACACCATCCCCACAGTTAGCTCGGGATGCCTTTGTCCAGTTGTCAACAAACTTTCTAGGAAAGTTCAAATGTTCAAATGTATATGAAATCTTATGGGACTTAACTGCTAAGGTCATCAGTCCCTAAGCTTACACACTACTTATCCTAAATTATCCTAAGGACAAACACACACACCCATGCCCGAGGGAGGACTCGAAACTCCGCCGGGATCAGCCGGACAGTCCATGACTGCAACGCCTTAGACCGCCCGGTTCTAGGAAAGAAGAGGGCAGAAAGCGATGAGGATCTTATGGCAAATCTTCTGCACGACTATAGTGTACTGGGGAGCAGTATGTCCTTAAAGTTACATTTCCTAGATTCCCGCTTGGACTTCTTTCCTGACAACTGGTGTGCTGGAACTAACTACCACGGAGAACGCTTCCACCACCAGATTTCTGGTACGTATATGAGATACCAGGGAAAGTGGCATGCATTAATCTTAGCCAACTACTGCTGGACACTAATCTGGGAATCACCACCAGAAACGTACAAACTCCAGGCAAAGCGGTTGAGCCTTCAGAGAGATAACACCAAGGTAAACACATGAATAAGGCGAAAAGTTATCATAATTTCAAAACAAGAGATAATTTTAAATTTTTATTAACGTTTTCGTTATCAGCACACCCGAAAATACATAGATTAGCTGTTTTCGTGCCAGCTAGAGAAAAAAAGTAAAATTTTGTTGTCCAGCGTAACTGTAAGCATGATGATAAGTCAAGTGCCAGCACATTAAAGTAATTATTCGTTCTTATAATCCGTTCCTTTCATTTGATTATTACCAATAAAAGATGTAAACGTCAACATCTTCTATAGGAATGTAGTATTAGGAGACTTTACCAGTACAGCTTCCAAGAAAAGCTTGCTTCACTACCAGTCAACAAGGACATCGATATAGAATGGAATGGTATCAAAACCTGCATCACTGAAGCAGCCACAGAAGCATTTGGTAAAAGGAAGGAAACAGATGGGAGAAAACGACTCACAATTTGGAACACAGAAATTAAGGAATCCATTAAAGAAAAAGAAACAGCTTATTTGAAGTTTCCACAAAGAGAGCTGGGAAACATACAAAATAAAAAGGAATGCTGCGAAACGAACAGCGCTCAAAGTCAACCATGGGACTCATTCATAAGCGACATAGAACACGACGTACACGGTAGACAGCAATGCGCATTCGAGGTCATGGAAGCCGTCAACAAGGAAGAAAAAGACACTGCCTCACTGAACATTATACCCAATGAACAATGGATAAATCATTACTCACATTTGTGGTGGGCACAGGAGGCCAAAGATGACGCTGGAGAAGGCATGTACAATGAAGCAGTAGATCCAATTACTATGGACGAACTACAACAAGCTCCGAAAGACATGAAGAAAATAAACTACTGGAATAGATGGAATACATATAGAGCTAATTAAACGTATAGTGTTACTTTTACAATTAATAAATGAATTTTGGTCGAATTGCACGATGCCAGATCCTTGGTATAAAACAGAAGTAATCTCTCTTTCCAAAAAAGAGAAACGTAAAGAGTGTAAAATGTATCGTGACATAAGTCTTCTAAACACTGGCTACAAACTATACTCGAAGATAATCAATAACCGTATGAAAAATGTCACAGAAGCTATTATATCTGATGAAACGAAATGGATTTAGATACGGCCGTTCACGCACAGACAATGTGTTTGTAATTAAAAAGATCATAGAAAAATAAACAGAGAATTTAACATGAAACGCATATGGCCTTTATCACCTTGAAGAGGTCATCGACCGTGTGAAGCGTCACAGCCTATGGAAGATTATGTCTGAATGTGGATATCCTTATCACCTAACAGAGGTAGTGAAAAGTGTTTACCAAACTACACGCATTGTAATAAACACAGGTAGAAATCCATTATAAGAAATAATTATTATTAATCAAGGCGTTTGACCCTTTTCAGTATTTATATTGACACCATTCTTCGCAAATGGAAATGTAAAGTAAACAAGGGAATTAAGAATGAGATATATCTCAATGTAATTTTATTTGCTAACGACATCGTTATTATAAAAAGAATGAAGATGACCTCCAAAGAGCGGAATAACAGTTGAACGAAATTTGCAAGAAGTATAACTTTAAAATTTCTAGCAACAAAACAAAAATAACAGCATTCCTAGGAAAACATCCAGTGAGATCAAAAACTGTTTTGGATGATTCAGTTCTAGAACAAGTGTCCCAAATCTCTTGTTCAGGTTGTACTATAAGTTTTGACTTGGACTCTTATACTGAAAATAAAATACACAAATTCAAAGCTGTCTGTGGTGCCATTAGCAAACTGTTGGACCATAAAGTACAAAAAGAAACCATCATCAATTTTCTATGTTATCCTACGCAAGCAAAAGCTGGGTTACCACAAAAAAAAAAAAAAAAAAAAAAAAAAAAAACAAAGAAAAAACAAGAAAATAAAATTCAAACAGCAGAGATGAGGTTCCTAAGAAAGACGAAGGGCTGCACCAGAAGAGGTGTGATTAGAAACGAAGATATTAGTACAGAATGAATGAAAAAATTAAAAAAATCGTGAAGATTGGAAAGAACACCTCGTGAGAATGCCAGGTCACACAATTCCTCAGAGTTTCCTGCACTACAAGCCGAATAGGAAAAGAGATATTGGAAGATCTATAAACAGTTGGGAATGATTTTGTTTGTGATCCTTGAAAAGAAGATAACGATGATGATGATAAAAAATTTTAGAGGGCTTTACACAATCCCGCTTCGTCCGCACTCTCGCAGCACGAGCGCGACATATAACATGACAGGAACATCTGGGGTGAGGACAATACACCTCGCCGTTCGACAATGCACACTAGTGTTTCTAATTTAACAAGCTGTAACTTAATACTGGGCATTCGCTACCACTCAGCCATTCTTGTTTCATTGTTCTGCTGTAGAGCATTTTAAATGTCTTAGGTAAGCACTTTTTGTTGTAGGTATTATTGGTAGTACTATACCTTTCTTTCATTTTATATATCCTTTTCCTCCAAAAACATATTTTGTAAATCGTTTTCTTCAGTGGTCTCCCGCACATATTTGAATTTTGTCACCTTTTACAGTTACCCAATATCTGTTATGAAATATTTCGGAAGAATTTTTACGTCTCTCATAAGTGCAGTTTTGTCTGCGGAGATTCTTAAGCCTGTCATATTGTCTGTGTCTTCTAGAAGACTGATCTGCACTGCTGCATCTGTCAGGCTTTCAGAACGTTATGCAAATCATTAACAGTTGCTGGGCAATTTACAGCAACATTTTTGTTCTTTGAAAAAGAGAAGTAAGAGCTTAGAACTTCAATAACCAAAATCTGTAACTATTGCTATACTTTTATTTTTGATGATGTTTTGGCAAATCTAAGTTGCCATCATCGGATCTGTAAACCAAATAGATCGCAAATTGCAATCATAATCAGGTCAGATACAGTAAACTGGGGTACATATTTTCACAAAATTGATATACACAAAATACCTTATGCAAAAACATCTCAATATATCTCCATCACATATACAATATACCGTGTCAAGTCGTGACACGTCATTCCAGGAACATGCAGAAAGTGATGCTTCGGCATGTCAACAATAAAATACGATTTGCATAAAATATCGTGCATATTCCACCCACTGCACAAGCTCATATTCACACAACAAATGAAAGGAGAATGAGGATCACAATTCAAAGCAAAGATGTTACGAAGTGCCAGCAAATGACACTGTAACAGTAAACATACGGAAATACGACCGCAAATTATAAAGCATAAGGAAAGCGTTACATCCAAGGAGTCTATATTGTTGTAATGTGCACGATGTTCCAAATTATTTGTATACGTTTATTCGGTACTTAATTGTGGTCTTACACTACATGCTTACTGCACCAAGACTTCGAGCGCGTTAGCACCTAGACGTTATGTTGTACTTGTGCTGGTCTATAACACTGTGATTTGGTGTGGTATTTTAAGACTGCGGTAACTGAGTTGTCCCTCTTGTTACCTACATGCAATATGACATGTGTTTCCTGCATTGTGCCTGTACTGTTTTTTCGCAGACTTCCATTGATCTTCAGTAAATTTATTCAATGAGGATAAATTTTCCAGTCGTATCCACCTTAAAGTTATTTGTCTACATAGGTCGTAGCCTATACAATTGATGTACGTTGTGTTCTTTCATAGTTATATAGGAAATTTAATTTTAATTGCATTACTTATATACGAGATTATATTGTAAAATGTACGTATTGGTTTCTTTTGTCGACTCCTTGGATGTAACTTCTTCCTGATGCTTTATAATTTACGATCGTATTTCTGTACCTTTACTGTACAGTGTCAGCTACTGGTAATTCATAACATCCTTGCTTTGAATTGTGATCCTCAGTCTCCTTTCGTCTGCAGTGTGAACATGAGCTTGTGCAGTCGGTGGAATATGCATGATATTTTATGTAAATCCTGTTTTATTGTTGACATGTCGATGCATCACCTTCTTCAGGTTCCTGCAATGACGTGTCACGACTTGACACAATATATTGTATGTATGATGGAGATACATTGAGCTGTCTTTACATGAGGTATGTTGTATATATCTGTTATGTGAAAATCAGTGCCCCATTTTGCCGTATCTGACCTGATTATGATTGTAATTTGGGATCTATATGCTATACGGATCCGATGAAAGAAACTTAAATTTGCCGAGACTGGCCATCAAGAATAAAATTATAAGTGGCGATCTTGGCTGTTGAAGTGTCTTCTTCTGTATTTCACATCATTCTAGATGTCACGCGTATATAACTTTCGTTCTTCCCCCTTAGCATGGATGGTGATATTTTGGATTTTTTCAGTTTTTATCGAAATTCTTACAGTTTACTCCATGTTCTAGTTAAAAAGAAGACTTGCGTGACACCTGTATTTATTTTCATAGGTTTACACACCTGATACAGAAATTTTCCTTTTCACATATTTATTCAGGCGACTTGTAACAGCCATAATATTCTTTAGCAAATACATGACAAAAACCACGTAGTCTCTGTTTATTATTACTGTCGGTTTCGGTAGCATACCGTCTTTTTCGTATCTGTATTAGGGAAAAGGAAAAACCAGCTTTAGAAGAATATGCACGAAGTTCATTAGATTGATGGGTAAATACAGAATAGTGCTTAACGACAAAAGACTAATGTTACTAAAAAGTCGTTACACATACTGACATTGAAAATTAAATTTATATTATAAACTCATCCTAATTGTGCATCTTTACCACAATAGTAGATGTTCTAACATCGAATAAGCAATAACCCATTAGGCAGCAACTGAAAACTGATCGTGAATTATTGTGCATATTCGGCAAAATAGATCAGTGATTGGAGTCAACAGTTCAGATATGCAACATACACGTCACATAATCGATTTTACGCTTATTCTTTGAAAATAACATCCAGAACACAACATGAAGTAAACGAATAACACATGCAGAGCAGCATCTACGAAATTCGTATTTAGAAATTTTAACTATTACTACGTCACATAAAATCATTATTGCAAGAACCGTTCATAACGTGAATCTACGATGTCGAATATGTAAAACAGATAAGTGTAAGAATACATCAGGCCACTGATAATGAATTGCTAATAACACAGGTGAAACGCGTGTAGCACGAAAAATTGGATTCCGTTGTTAGAGGGTCGAAAGTGACAGTCATCACCGTACTGTTATGTGGTACACCTCCACCTTAAACCCTGATTGCAGCTCTAACTCGCTGTCTGCTTCACAAGACATATGAGGAGCGAAGTGATCCACTACAACGTGAGCTTTTAAGGTCTTCGTGTCACTCTCGAGGTTTGGTCCTGAGTGGGGTCAAACACGCACTTCCCTTCAGATATGGTCTAGATGTGGTCTGGAGATCTGAGGCAGCATGTCCTCGATGTTCTGCCAACTACTCTCTCGTCCGAGATAATTCAGTAGCGATAATGAAGAGCACTAATTTTCAGAGTTCACAGATCTTCATCGGCGTGCCGAAGGCGACGAAATTTTCGTGATCTGGCAGCCAGTTCCTAAATACCGGATGGCAGTCGTGCCAAGGTGGTCATTTCTGCCCATTTAGATACCCCCTGTACGAGGGTACCACTTCTGGGATGAGTTCTGCACTGCAAAAAGGATCCGCCCACCACTTCATGTCTTTATCGAAACCTTCACGACGTGTTAGCGGTGTGTACCAACGTAGCTTCGCTGCTTATCAGACCAAACGAATATGCTTTCATTTCCCATTAGAGGCGCTTCTGAGTCAGCTGATGTGTGATTACTTTTAAGTACTTGTGTGGCGAAACGACAGTTGATCCCCATCGTTAGCAGATAGCTTCAGATAATGTGATTGATCGAGTTTTCCTGCTGTTTAACACTAAAGTGATAAGTCATTCTGTGTACCATTGTCCACTTATAAACTGTTAAAGTGTTAGCTTACGGCAAATTCTGTCATTGACCCAGATGGCTCTTGTGTCGATAGTCTTTCCTAAGGTGCAAACAGCAGACTTTTGATAGTGGTTCGTGAAGAGGTTGATAGTTTCACTGCGTTAGATATGGAGTGCCATACGCTTCTGGCCGTGTTAATATTGAATTTTCTCATTATGAGAGTGTTGAAGGGCGATCTCTTTTAAAAAATCGTTCAAAAGCCAAGATCGCACAAAATGTTTTTTATTCAAGACAACTGGTTTCAACAGCCTCAGCCGTCATCTTCAGGTCTCAAACATTTGTAGTAAATCATGTTCATTTTACGCTGAACCTCATGCACAAGATTCCAAGTGGATAAAAGTGATAACATTAGAAACGTTTGCTATCGCTAAAATATTTAAAAACGTTTAGCACCTTGTCCGAAAGGCCATATCCATATACAGGGTGGTCCATAGATCGTGAACGGGCCAAATATCTTACGAAATAAGCGTCAAACGAAAAAACTACAAAGAACGAAACTTGTCTAGCTTGAAGGGGGAAACCAGATGGCGCTATGGTTGGCCCGCTAGATGGCGCTGCCATAGGTCAAATGGATATCAACTGTGTTTTTTAATAAATAGGAACCCGCATTCTTTATTACGTATTCGTGTAGTACGTAAAGAAATATGAATGTTTTAGTTGGACCACTTTTTTCGCTTTGTGATAGATGGCGCTGTAATAGTCGTGGTTGACGTTTCACATGTGGATGAACACTTCCTGTTTTCTTAAATAACGTAACTACCCGGTGAACGGTCCAGACAAAAATGGTTCAAATGGCTCTGAGCACTATGGGACTTAGCCGCTGAGGTCATCAGTCCCCTAGAACTTAGAACTACTTAAACCTAACCAACCTAAAGGCATCACACACATCCATGCCCGAGGCAGGATTCGAACCTGCGACTGTAGCAGTCACGCGGTTCCAGACTGAAGCAACTAGAACCACTCGGCCACACAGGCCGGAACGGTCCGGACACTTGGATGATGTCGTCCAGGATACCGAGCAACATACATAGCACACGCCCGTTGGGCATTTTGATCACAACAGCCATACATCAACACTCAACACGATATCGACCTTTTCCGCAACTGGTAAACGGTCCATTTTAGCAAGAGTAACGTATCACGAAGCAAATACCGTCCGCACTGGCGGAATGTTACGTGATCCCACGTACTTATACGTTTGTGACTATTACAGCGCCATCTATCACAAAGCGAAAAAAGTGGTCCAACTAAAACATTCATATTTCTTAACGTACTAGTCGAATATGTAATAAAAATGGGGGTTCCTATTAAAAAAAAAAAAAAAACGCAGTTGATATCCATTTGATCTATGGCAGTGCCATCTAGCGGGCCAACGATAGCACCATCTGGTTTCCCCCTTCAAGCCAGACGAGTTTCGTTCTTTGTAGTTTTTTCGTTTGACGCTTATTTCGTGAGATATTTGGCCCGGTCACTTTCAATGGACCACCCTGTATACTGCGCACAGATGCTTTTTACATGATACGGATACGGCACATCTGTTTATATGTACTGGACACATACTTTTTGTATTTGCACTGTTTAGTATGTATCCAGCATATGTTAACAGATGCGCTATTGTGTACCGTATTTATAGCGTGTAACAAACATGCGTGAGCTATGTGTTTATGGACATGGCGTTTTGGACAAGGTGCTATGTGTTTTTAAACATTTTAGCGATGATAAACCTTTATAACATGCTCCGTTTTATCCACTTGACATCTTATGCATGAATTTCAGCGTTTTACTGCAGCAAAATGTTTAAGACCTGAAGATGAGAGCTAAGACTGTTGAAACCAGTGGTCTTGAATAAAAAATGTTGTTTGCGATCTTGGCGTTTGAATGGTTTTTAAAGTGATAATATTGCTGCGAACCAAGGCACTTGGTTATTGTGAATGTACATTCTGAACGTCATCTTACGTTTCACTCTCAGCTCTTAACTTATCTCCATTAGAAGAGAATCTTGGTCTGTCACTCATACAAACAGATCTAGTAAACAGAGAGAAAACCCTTTTTCGTTCTATATGCTCACTTACTTACGGCAGTATGCTCGTTTATAAAAACAATTTCTGCGGTCTCTCTCACAAGACAAAATTTAGCATATGTTACCCTCTCAATTTAATCTAGAGACTGTGTCTTTGCAATGATAAAAACCCAAGGCAAGAACACAATTTATTCCTAGTGAACAACATCGGAAGTGCAAATTGTAACCTTATTATGTTTCACAGTGCTTAAGACAAAATGAGTGGTATTTCTTATCTAATTCGTTTTGCACACTCTACACGCCATTGAGCATGTAAAGAAAGAAGCTAACTCGTAGCAGTGTTAGCGTCCCTCCCTGACTCTACTCACTTACGGTGTGGAGAAAATGCGGTTAACTTCGTTTACCATAAGCGCCCTGTTCTGACTTTTCTTACACTCACAGCCCATAAGTGAGATGTAAAACACGTGAAGTATAATGTTTGCTAATTCTACATCCAATATAGGTTTTCTAAATTCTCCAGATTGGATTTCACTATAACAATTTCACCTTTCTTCCATTGACTCCAATTACAGCATCGATCCTAGCAGCACGTGTGTGAAATTTTCCCTGCATTTGCTGCCAGATAAATTGAATAAGAACTGCATCTTCAGCAGCAGCACAATAGAAGTGGGCACACCAGTGTACTGTAAATACCTTCCCTTACAAAGTCATCTCAGTGTTCCTCAAGCCACGCTCTCCCTACTACAACTGATTTCGTTCCACTTCATATCGGTCTCTAGTACCACCTGTAAACGTTGAAACGCTATGGCGAGATTATCTTGCAAGAAAACACATCCTCTACGTCTTCGTACATACCTTACGAGCATCAGGCTACGATACTTTCCTGGAGAGAACGGAACAGCCAGCGAACATTTGAGACTGCGAATGACGCTATACTTGATAAACCCTTTGTTTATATTGCGAGTCTTTCATCCACTTTTCAGTGAAAATTTTGTCGTGGCATCTTCAGTCATCTAATACGATGGATAGGTGCAGTCATCGTAACAACAGTATACCTATGGAAATACTGAGGTTATAGTGTAGTATAAATGAATCTTATTTAAATGTGGCAGCGTGTCGACCATTTAGAAATGAAAGTCATTGTCGTCGCCATCGTCATCATAGCCATCACATGACATCATCGTCGCCGGCGTCGTCGTCGTCTTCGTCATCGTCGTGGTCGTCGTCATCTGACGTCATCATCGTCGTGGTCTTCTTCTAACATCGTTATCATCATCGCCTCATCCCCATCGTCATCATCGTTTGTATCATTTATCTTCGCCGTCCTCATCATCATCCGACATCATAATTATCGTCGTCATCGCTGTCATCTGATGTCATCGGTGTCGTCGTCGCTGTCGTCATCGTCTGAAATTATCGTCATCGTCATCTGACGCCCACGGCTGCAAAAAGGCCTCATCCAGACATTTCCACGCATTACGCCCATTAGATACACAGATCCCAGCTGTTACAGGGTAGGTCGTATTATCGTAGTTTGCTTCTCTTGGAATAGAACTTATCTGATGAGTCTTTATGATACTAAAATACAATTGTTTAGGTGACCACCAGAAGTAAATGCGTAATCCTCTCAGGTTTCTGCGGAAGGAGATGTGCCCAGCGACTGCAGTTATTTCAAGTAGTAAAGGACACAGCAATCAATCGCAAATAATGTTTGCTCAGAATCAAGTCTGAGTGTGAACTCAGCGCTTGACATCAATAGCCCAGCTGGGACTATGTGTGTACATAAGCGGTTTTAAAGGTTTAACTTGCATTTACTGGACTGAAGATGACCACACAGCAACTGGAATCATGATTTGCCAAATAGAATGTTATTTGCGACCGACCACTGTACCCTTTGCTACTTGGAATATGTAATCATTTTGCCCTAAACGAACAACATATTTTTTGCATCATTACATTAAATGACGAAATATTTACAAAATAAAGACCACTTCTTTCTGGACTAAACTTCATTTTAATGAAGAGGAATGAAATAAACCTTATTTTCAATACTGTGACAATGGACCGTATTATTCTTGCTGAACTACCATGAATTATTCCAACGCTTTGCGAGAGGTCATATACTGTATGCACTACAAAGCCGCAGTTAAAATGCTGAACTCGTTAAAAGTTTCTGGAACAGCAAACAATTTGGTGATGCATAATTGTTGTTGTTGTTGTGGTCTTCAGTCCAGAGACTGGTTTGTTGCAGCACTCCATGCTGCTCTATCCTGTGCAAGCTTCTTCATCTTCCAGTACCTACTGCAACCTACATCCTTCTGAATCTATTTAGTGTATTCATCTCTTGGTCTCCTTCTAGGGTTTCTGCCCTGCACGCTGCCCTCCAATACTAAATTGGGGATCCCTTGATGCCTCAGAATATGTCCTACTAACCGATCCCTTCTTCTGGTCAAGCCGTGCCACAAACTCCTCTCCAATTCCATTCAAAACCTCCTCATTAGTTATGTGATCTACCCACCTAATCTTCAGCGTTCTTCTGTAGCGCCACATCTCGAAAGCTTCTATTCTCTTCTTGTCCAAACTATTTATCGTCCACGTTTCACTTCCATACATGGCTACACTCCATGCAAATACTTTCAGAAACCACTTCCTGACCCTTAGATCTATACTCGATGTTAACAAATTTCTCTTCTTCAGAAACGCTTTCCTTGCCATTGCCAGCCTACATTGTATATCCTCTCTACTTCGACCATCGTGAGTTATTCTGCTCCCCAGATAGCAAAACTCATTTAC
Organism: Schistocerca americana; assembly: GCF_021461395.2. Taxonomy (NCBI): domain Eukaryota; kingdom Metazoa; phylum Arthropoda; class Insecta; order Orthoptera; family Acrididae; genus Schistocerca; species Schistocerca americana. The sequence continues at coordinate 216,048,252 of NC_060120.1, forward strand.
TACTTTAAGCGTCTCATTTCCTAATCTAATTCCCGCAGCATCACCCGATTTAATTCGACTACATTCCGTTATCCTCGTTTTGCTTTTGTTGATGTTCGTCTTATATCCTCCTTTCATGACACTGTCCATTCCGTTCAGCTGTTCTTCTAGATCCTTTGCTGTCTCTGACAGAATTACAGTGTCATCGGTGAACCTCAAAGTTTTTATTTCTTCTCCATGGATTTTAATTCCTACTTCGAATTTTTCTTTTGTTTCCTTTACTGCTTGCTCAATATACAGATTAAATGACATCGAGGATAGGCTACAACCCTGTCTTACTCCCTTCCCGACCACTGCTTCCCTTTCATGCCCCTCGACTCTTATACGTGGATGGGACTGAATGGGCTGTTACTGAATAAAAATAAACACAAGGTGCCCTCATATTGATTAACTACCATACAATGCTGTGCTCCAAACGCAAATTCTCAGAAATTTCTTCCTCAAATTAAGACCCATATTTGATACTAATAGACTTCCCTTGGCCAGGAAAGCCCTTTTTCCAGTATTAGTCTGCTTTTGACGTCCTCCTTGCTCCGTCCGTCACTAGACTTTTGCTGCCTAGGTGGTACAATAACTTAACTTCATCTACTTCGTGACCATCAATCCTGATGTTAAGTTTCTCGCTGTTCTCGTTTCTGCTCCCTCTCATTTCGTCTTTCTTCGATTTACTCTCAGTCCATATTCTCTGCTCATTAGAATGTTCATTCCTCTGAGCAGATAATGTAATTATTCTTCACTTTTCCTCAGGATAGCAATGTCATCAGCGAATCATATTATTGATATCCTTTCACCCTGAATTTTGATTCCACCCCTGAACGTTTCTTTTATTTCCATCATTGCTTCCTTGATGTACAGATCGAACAGTAGGGGAGAAAGGCTACATACCTGTCTTACACCCTTTTTAATCCGAGCATTTCGTTCATGGTCATCCTCTATTATTATTCCCTCTTGTCTCTTGTAAATACAGTGTTTTATCCTGTAGCTTACGCCTATGTTTCTCAGAATTTCTAACATCTTGCACCATTTTACATTGTCGAACGCTTTTTCCAGGTCGACAAATCTTATGAACGTGTCTTGAATTTTCTTTAGTCTTGCTTCCATTATCAATCGCAACGTTAGAATTGCCTTTCTGCTGCGTTCACTTTTCTTAAAGTCAAACTGATCATCTAATACATCCTTCATTTTCTTTTCCGTTATTCTACATGTCATTTTTGTAAGCAACTCGGATGGATGGGCTGTTAAGCTGATTGTACGATAATTCTCGCACTTGTCAGCTCTTGCAGTCTTCGGAATTGTGTGGGTGATATTTTTTTTTTTTTTTCGTAAGTCAGATGTATGTCACCGTACTCATACGTTCTACACACCAACGAATAGCCGATTTGTTGGCACTTTCCCCAATGGTTTTAGAAATTCTAATGGAATGTTATCTACCCCTTCTGCCTTACTGGATCTTAAGTTCTGCAAAGCTCTCTTCAATTCTGATTCTATCACTTCTATACCGAATTCAGATTCTTCTTCTATCACATGAGACAAATGTTCCCCCTCATAAAGGCTTTCAATGTACTCTCTCCACCTATCCACTCACTACTCTGCATTTAACAGCGGAATTTTGCACTCTTAATGTTACCACCGTTACTTTTAATTTCACAGAAGGTTGTTTGTCTTTCCTATATGCTGTGTCAGTGCTTCCAACAATCATTTCTTTTGTGATATCGCCACATTTTTCATGTAGCTAGTTCGTCTTAGCTTCCTCGCACTTCCTGTTTATTTCATTCCTCAGAGACTTGTATTTCTGTATTCCTGAATTTTCCTGAACATTATTTTTTGTACTCCCCTCTTGTGTCGATCAACTCAAGAATTTCTTCTATGCCTTCGTCGCAGTTACCTACTTTGTACATATATTTCTCTTTCCAACTTCTATGACTGCCCTTTTTGGTGATGTCAAATCCTCTTCAACTGGACTGCCTACTGAGCAATTCCTTCTTGCTGTATCTATAGCCTTAGAGAACTTCAAGCGTATCTCGTCATTCCTTAGTATTTTGTGATTTCCTCTCAGAGAGGTCACAGTACGTTGTGATAGACGGTAAATCATCGAGTAGAACAGAAGTGATATCAGGTGTTCCTCAAGGTAGTGTCATAGACCCTCTGCTCTTCCTGATTTATATAAATGATCTAGGTGATAATCTGAGCAGCCCCCTTAAATTGTTTGCAGATGACGCTGTAATTTACCGTCTAGTAAAATCATCAGACGATCAATTTCAATTACAAAATTATTTAGAGAGAATTACTGTATGGTGGAAAAGTGGCAATTAGCACTATAGAAAGAAAAATGCGACGTCATCCACATGGGTACTAAAGAAATCCGATAAATTTTGTGTATACGATGAATCGCACAAATATAATGGCTGTCAATTCTACTAAATACCCAAGAATTACAATTACGAGCAACTTAAATTGGAAAGACCACACAGATAATATTGTGGGGAAGGCGAAACAAAGACTGCGCTTTGTTGGCAGAACACTTAGAAGATGCGACAAACCCACTAAAGAGACAACCTACATTACACTTACCCGTCCTCTGCTGGAATATTGCTGCACGGTATGGGATCCTTACCAGGCAGGATTGACGGAGGACTCCGAAAAAAGTGCAAAGAAGGGCAGCTCGTTTCGTGTTATCGTTTAATAGGGGTGAGAGTGTCACTGGTATGATACGCAAGTTGGGGTGGCAGTCACTGAAACAAAGGCGGTTTTCTTTACGGCGAGATCTATTTACGAAATTTCAATCACCTACTTTCTCTTCCGAATTCGTAAATATTTTGTTGTCACCTATGTAGGAGAAATGATCATCATAATAAAATAAGAGAAATCAGAACTCGAACGGAAAGATTTAGGCGTTTCTTTTTCCCACGCGCCATTCGAGACTGGAATGGTAGAGAAGTAGTATGAAACTGGTTCGATGAACCCTCTGCCAGGCACTTAAGTATGAACTGCAGAGTAACCATGTAGATGTAGATGTAGATGTTCTTTGCGTATTGATTGTTCCTGATTAATCTTTTAAACTTCAGCCTATTCTTCGTCGCCACCACATTGTGATCTGAGTCTATATGCGATATTGGGTACCTCTTACAATCCAGTATCTCATTTTGGAATCTCTGTTTGACGATGATGTAATCTAACTGAAAACTTTCCGTATCACCCGGCCTTTTCCAAGTGCATCTCCACCTCTTGTGATTCTTGAACAGAGATTCGCTATTTCTAGCTGAAATTTATTTCAGAACTCAACTGGCCTTTGTCCTCCCTCATTCCTTGTCCCAAGCCCATATTCTCCTGTAGCCTTTTTTTCTGTTCCCTCTTCTGCAACTGCTTTCCAGTCCCCCATGTCTATTAAATTTTCATTTCCCTTCATATACTGTATCAACCTTTAAATATCCTGATATACTTCCTCTATCTCTTCGTCTTCAGCTTGCGACGTCGGCATGTATATCGGAACTATCGTTGTCGGTTTTGGTCTGCTGTCGATTCTTATAAGAACAACCCTATCACTGAACTGTTCACAGCAACATACTCTCTGCCCTACCTTCGTATTCATAACGAACCCGACTCCCGTTATGTCGTTTTCTACTGCAGTTGATTTTACCCTGTACTCATCTGACGGAAATCCTGTTTCCATTGTACTTCACTGACCCCTACTATATATAGATTGAGCCTTACTCTTTTCAGATTTTCTAGCTTCTGTACCATGTTCAAGCTTCTAAAACTCCACCCCCCAACTTTTCGTTGGTTATTCATGCCTTTTCTCATGATAAACTCCCTATTGGCAGTCCGCTCTCGGAGATCCGAGTGGGGGACTATTCCGGAATCTTTTGCCAATGAATAGATTAGCATGAGACTTTTTGAATTACGGGTCACACGTCGTGTGGATACACGTAGTTTGTCTTTGATGAAGTGGTTTCCATTGCCTTCTGCATCCTCTTGCCGTTGGCGATTGCTGATTCTTCCACCTTTAGAGGCAGTCCCCCATCCCATGGACAAGAGAGTGCCCTGAACCTCTGTCCGCTCCTCCGCCCTCTTGACAATGCCGATGCAGAATGCCCGAGGCCTTCGGCCGCCAATGCTGATTGTTAAGCAGAGATTAAGCTGTGGCGGGTTTCGAACCCGAGACCAAGGAAGTTTTTGGTTAATAATCAAAGACGCTACCCCTAGACCACAGGTGTACCACGTATATACTGAATCATCAAAAACGTCAGAGAAACAGAAAAATTGTCAGAAGAATGGAAGTCGGCGGTAACACACCCTCCCCAAACGAAAAGAGACAAAACAGACTCTAACAACAACAGAGGAATTTCACTACTGCCTGTGACATAGAAAATTCTGTCAAAACCTCTGCTAGAGTCTCAAATAGATCCGCATTCATAAGAAAAGCAAAGAGGATTCAGAAAAGGAAGATCATGCAGTGAACAGATCTGGTGCAGAGAACAATTTTAAAACAAGAAATTCCAGGACCACCACAATAACATACGTCGAGTTCAAGAAGGCCTACGACTCCATAGATAGAGAAACACTCTTCAACACGCTGGAAGAAATGAAGATTAATAAATACCATTAAGGTTATCCAGGAAACATTAACAAAAACAACATCCAAAGTGAAATGGGAGGGATCTCCGAAACGCTCGAAATCAACACAGGTACGAGGCTGGGGGTGGCCTTTCACCCACTGTATTTAACACGGTTTTGGAGAAAATAATCAGTGCATGGAACAAAGGAGTCAGTGGAGGTAAAGCTGGGGAGACACGATAGAACCGTCAACATAAAATGTCTGGTCTTGCCGATGAAGTAGCCATCACAACAAGTAACAAAAAAGAAGCCGAGGAAGCTCTAGAGACACTATTCGAAATCTCAGCCAAAACAGGGCCACAACTTTCATGTGAAAAAACGCAGTACATGGACACAAAATCCACAGACAGTCACCTACTGGTAACGAAGTATGGAAGGATAAGTTTCAAAAGTTTCAAAACCCTGAGAGAGATTAGACAGAAAACAGGACTGAACTGGACATCCAGTGAAGAAAGGATCACAAAATTACAAAAAAACATGCAAACTTACATGGACCATTACAACAAAATATGTACTTCCACCAATTCCAAATTCAGACACTTCAGTACAGTAGTTTTACCAGAGGTCTTGCATGTCTCAGAAACAATAGTGATCAAGGGAAGCGCGAATATCAAGGAGCTGGAAAAGGAAGAGAGGAAAATACTGAGAAAGATCTACGAGCCAGTTCAGAAATAGGGGACCTGGATATACAGACCGACATAAGAACTGTATGGATGGAGAGAGATAATTAGAAACAACACCAGGAAAAGAAGAGTAAATTTCTATGAACACATACATAAAACAAACGAAAATAGACTGACCAAGAAAATTTTTAACTTAGTGACAAATAAGACACTGAAAACTAACGGGGTAAAGGAAATCATGGAAGACCTGAAGAAACTGAACTTCTCCGCAAAAGACATAACAGACAGGGAAAAATACCGAGAAAATCAGAAATTTTAGCAAACGTAAAACAGAAGAAAACAGGAATGAATTCGACAGAAGACAGGATTAAGAAACGCAGTGATTAAATGAGAGGCTTTTGGGAAGAAAAAAGAAAGAGACAGAAAAAATATTCAATGAAAACGAATAATAATAATAATGTAGAACGCATTATGTCGGTGCATGCTGCATGCGAAAAGCTACTTATCCCAGTAAGTGCCGCAGGCTCCACAGAAATGTCTCTCTGCAGAAGTACCACTCCTACCCGATTCAGGGATCGGTTGTGAGAGGGGAGAGGGGTGAGGGGCAGTACCAGTTAATCATTGTCTCCTCGGGGCCACCGCCCACAAAAAGTTGTTTATTCATCGTAAATAAATCCGTCACAATTGCACAATACTTCATCGACCGAAATCTTGCACGACAGAAATCACTATACACTAATACGGTTTCAGGGGTCTTTGCCCCAGGTTCAGATGTATCTGCAGTGTCGCAGTAGTAGGATGTCATTTCCATGCCTTAACAACTAATTGGCAAACAACATTTACCGTAGGTGGACCGTCAAATAACATCCCAAATTGTGGTTGCAAAGAACTCAAATTTTCAATAACTAAACATTTTAATGTCATTTTCAGTCCTACCCACACTTAATATGCCACAGATACCCAGGGTTTTAATATCAATAAGATACTTTTTTTTTGTCAACAGTTAGCGATATGTAATAGTACGTTGTGTCTCTGTGATGCCAACTGATGCTCAAATTGTAGCTGCGGATGCAGTACCATGCGCCAAAGACCCATGCCGAACACCATAGTCGTCCCTTCCAGCAGCGCCAAGTGATCGTCCGGAGCCCCCACTTCTAGCGACAGTGCATTCTAGTGACCGTTGCCAGCACTCATGTACAGTGGATTTTTTTTTCTTTTTTTTTTTTTTGGTCATCAGTCTACTGACTGGTTTGATGCGGCACGCCACAAATTCCTTTCCTGTGCTAACCTCTTCATCTCAGAGTAGCACTTGCAACCTACGTCCTCAATTATTTGCTTGACGTATTCCAATCTCTGTCTTCCTCTACAGTTTTTGCCCTCTACAGCTCCCTCTAGTCATTACCTCACGTCTTAGCAGATGTCTTATCATTCTGTCCCTTCTCCTTATCAGTGTTTTCGACATATTCCTTTCCTCTCCGATTCTTCGTTTAACCTCCTCATTCCTTACCTTATCAGTCCACCTAATTTTCAACATTTGTCTATAGCACCACATCTCAAATGCTTCGATTCTCTTCTGTTCCGGTTTTCCCACAGTCCATGTTTCACTACCATACAATGCTGTACTCCAGACATACATCCTCAGAAATTTCTTCCTCAAATTAAGGCCGGTATTTGATATTAGTAGACTTCTCTTGGCCAGAAATACCTTTTTAGGCATAGCGAGTCTGCTTTTGATGTCCTCCTTGCTCCGTCCGTCATTGGTTATTTTACTGCCAAGGTAGCAGAATTCCTTAACTTCATTGACTTCGCGACCATCAATCCTGATGTTAAGTTCCTCACTGTTCTCATTTCTACTACTTCTCATTATCTTCGTCTTTCTCCGATTTACTCTCAAACCATACTGTGTACTCATTAGACTGTTCATTCCGTTCAGCAGATCATTTAATTCTTCTTCACTTTCACTCAGGATAGCAATGTCATCAGCGAATCGTATCATTGATATCCTTTCACCTTGTATTTTAATTCCACTCCTGAACCTTTCTTTTATTTCCATCATTGCTTCCTCGATGTACAAATTGAAGAGTGGGGGCGAAAGGCTACAGCCTTGTCTTACACCTTTCTTAATACGAGCACTTCGTTCTTGATCGTCCACTCTTATTATTCCCTCTTGGTTGTTGTACATATTGTATATGACCCGTCTCTCCCTATAGCTTACTCCTACTTTCTTCAGAATCTCGAACAGCTTGCACCATTTTATATTGTCGAACGCTTTTTCCAGGTCGACAAATCCTATGAAAGTGTCTTGATTTTTCTTTAGCCTTGCTTCCATTATTAGCCGTAACGTCAGAATTGCCTCTCTCGTCCCTTTACTTTTCCTAAAGCCAAACTAATCTTCACCTAGCGCATTCTCAATTTTCTTTTCCATTCTTCTGTATATTATTCTTGTAAGCAGCTTCGATGCATTGGCTGTTAAGCTGATTGTGCGATAATTCTCGCACTTGTCAGCTCTTGCCATCTTCGGAATTGTGTGGATGATGCTTTTCCGAAAGTCAGATGGTATATCGCCAGACTCATATATTCTACACACCAATGTGAATAGTCGTTTTGTTGCCACTTCCCCCAATGATTTTAGAAATTCTGATGGAATGTTATCTATCGCTTCTGCCTTATTTGACCGTAAGTCCTCCAAAGCTCTTTTAAATTTCGATTCCAATACTGTATCCCCTATCTCTTCTAAATCGACTCCTGTTTCTTCTTCGATCACATCAGACAAATCTTCACCCTCATAGAGGCTTTCAATGTATTCTTTCCACCTATCTGCTCTCTCCTCTGCATTTAACAGTGGAATTCCCGTTGCACTCTTAATGTTGCCACCGTTGCTTTTAATGTCACCAAAGGTTGTTTTGACTTTCCTGTATGCTGAGTCTGTCCTTCCGACAATCATATCTTTTTTGATGTCTTCACATTTTTCCTGCAGCCATTTCGTCTTAGCTTCCCTGCACTTCCTATTTATTTCATTCCTCAGCGACTTGTATTTCTGTATTCCTGATTTTCCCGGAACATGTTTGTACTTCCTCCTTTCATCAATCAACTGAAGTATTTCTTCTGTTACCCATGGTTTCTTCGCAGCTACCTTCTTTGTACCTATGTTTTCCTTCCCAACTTCTGTGATGGCCCTTTTTAGAGATATCCATTCCTCTTCAACTGTACTGCCTACTGCGCTATTCCTTATTGCTGTATTTATAGCGTTAGAGAACTTCAAACGTATCTCGTCATTCCTTAGTGCTTCCGTATCCCACTTCTTTGCGTATTGATTCTTCCTGACTAATGTCTTGAACTTCAGCCTACTCTTCATCACTACTATATTGTGATCTGAGTCTATATCTGCTCCTGGGTACGCCTTACAATCCAGTATCTGATTTCGGAATCTCTGTCTGACCATGATGTAATCTAATTGAAATCTTCCCGTATCTCCCGGCCTTTTCCAAGTATACCTCCTCCTCTTGTGATTCTTGAGCAGGGTATTCGCTATTACTAGCTGAAACTTGTTACAGAACTCAATTAGCCTTTCTCCTCTTTCATTCCTTGTCCCAAGCCCATATTCTCCAGTAACCTTTTCTTCTACTCCTTCCCCTACAACTGCATTCCAGTCGCCCATGACTATTAGATTTTCGTCCCCCTTTACATACTGCATTACCCTTTCAATATCCTCATACACTTTCTCTATCTGTTCATCTTCAGCTTGCGATGTCGGCATGTATACCTGAACTATCGTTGTCGGTGTTGGTCTGCTGTCGATTCTTATTAGAACAACCCGGTCACTGAACTGTTCACAGTAACACACCCTCTGCCCTACCTTCCTATTCATAACGAATCCTACACCTGTTATACCATTTTCTGCTGCTGTTGATATTACCCGATACTCATCTGACCAGAAATCCTTGTGTTCCTTCCACCTCACTTCACTGACCCCTACTATATCTAGATTGAGCCTTTGCATTTCCCTTTTCAGATTTTCTAGTTTCCCTACCACGTTCAAGCTTCTGACATTCTACGCCCCGACTCGTAGATCGTTATCCTTTCGTAGATTATTCAGTCTTTTTCTCATGGTAACCTCCCCTTTGGCAGTCCCCTCCCGGAGGTCCGAATGGGGGACTATTCCGGAATCTTTTGCCAACGGAGAGATCATCATGACACTTCTTCAATTACAGGCCACATGTCCTGTGGATACACGTTACGTGTCTTTAATGCAGTGGTTTCCATTGCCTTCTGCATCCTCATGTCGTTGGTCATTGCTGATTCTTCCGCCTTTAGGGGCAATTCCCACCCCTAGGACAAGAGAATGGCAGAATGAGGCTGACTTCTTATGCCGGAAGTCTTCGGCCACCAATGCTGATTATTTATCAAAATTTAGGCAGTGGCGGGGATCGAACCCGGGACCGAAGACGTTTTGATTATGAATCAAAGACGCTACCCCTAGACCACGGGTACATAAAATGTCTTAATATAGTCATAGTAACTTCTTTACATCATTGGTTAGTACAGCGTTTACTTTTTGGGGAGGGGTCATGACACACACCCTAATGTCCCACCTACCCACCATCCCCGCGTAACTGGTGGTAGCCCTATAGGAAACTACAGTAGAGAAGGGGGTGAATTCTGCAATTGGAAGAGCACACTTAGCCAAATTGGAAGAGCACACTTAGCCACTGCGGCCAGCGCCGACGGAAAACCAATCCAAAGAACACAAAATGAAAACTTTTGGGTTATAGCAACCGGCGCGCTTATACATTTCCCAACAATGTCCACACTAGAATTAACGTAAGTAGAGAAGATTCAACTAGGTCCTCACTAAAATTATTGTAAATAGAAAATATTCGATTGAGAAACGGATACGTAAAGAACAGACCGAGAACAGGAAAGTAAAGAATTTCAGGTAATCGTATACCTGGAACTCATTGATTCTGTGATGTGACAGATTACAAAAAAGTATGGTATACCACAGAAAATGATAACATCATCAAAAGTTTGTATTATGGCTTCAAATGCTGTGTTCTCCACAATGAAAATCTTGCAGAGGTAACAGAGGTATAAACGGGAAGCCAGCAGGGATGTGTTTTGTTATTAGTACTTTTTCTGTGTGCCCTCGCTCTGTTATGAGAAGAAGAATCACAGTAGACAGATGAAGAAGAATTGTACGGAAATTCCATGAACGTATTGACGACTTGGATTTCTCAGTCGACAGTTTTTTTAGCTCAAAGGCTTACAGATAGGAAACATAAACTAAATTGAAACTTCCTGGCAGATTAAAACTGTGTGCCGGACCGGCTCTCGAACTCGGGACCTTCGCTTTTCGTGGGAAAGTGCTCTACCATCCTAGCTACCCAAGCACGACTCAGTACCCCTCATCACAGCTTCACTTCTGGCAGTACCTCGTCTCCCATCTTCCAAACACACTCCGCTGCCGAGTGGTCTCATTCTGAAAACATCCCCAAGGCTGTGGCTAAGCCATCTCTCCGCAATGTCCTTTCTTCCAGGAGTGCTACTGCAAGGTCTGCAGAAGAGCTTCTGTGAAGTTTGGAAGGTAGGGAGACGAGATACTGGCAGAACTGAAGCTGCGAGGACGGGTCGTGAGTCGTGCTTGTATAGCACAGATGATGAGCTGCGCCCCTGGTGCAGTGGATAGCGTTTTTCGGTCAGAGGGCTACTCTCTGTAAAAAAAAGAGTGAGTGAATGGATCAACGAAGAACCGAAACGGGTGTCATCGCCCGAACAAATAAAAGGAACAGTATAGAACAAAAATGAGATCAACAAAACAACATGGTAGAGCACTTGCCCGCGAAAGGCAAAGGTCCCGAGTTCGAGTCTCGGTCCGGGACACAGTTTTAATCTGCCAGGAAGTTTCATAACTGCGTACACTCCGCTGCAGAGTGAAAATATCATTCTAACAAATTAAATTCTCTGGGCCTCAAGATAAATACAGTTAAAAGAGAGGAAATGGAATAAATTTTGGGAACTTGAAAGAGCCAGTTTTGGTGAATGAGTAGCGAGTGGAGGCTGTCAGCTCAGCCTTGCACCTGGTTTCAGAAGATAATGAAGGTGCAGAAGATGTGAAGAACCGCCAAAAGAGAACAAAAACTGTGTTCGTACCAATGCATCCAATATTACGAACAAGAAGCATCACACGTAACAGTAAAATTCTTATTTTAATGCAAATGTGAAGGTCGTCCTTCTACATGCCAGTGAAAGTTACAAAGTAAGCAAGGATATAAACTGCCAGAAAAAAACACCGTCAAGGGCAAGGCAGTTTTACTGACAACGGATGGGACAGGTTGGGTTGGGTTGTTTGGGGAAGGAGACCAGAAAGCGAGGTCATCGGTCTCATCGGATTAGGGAAGGATGGGGAAGGAAGTCGGCCGTGCCCTTTCAGAGGAACCATCCCGGCAATTGCCTGGAGTGCTTTAGAGAAATCGCGGAAAACCTAAATCAGGATGGCCGGACGCGGGATTGAACCGTCGTCCTCCCGAATGCGAGTCCAGTGTCTAACCACTGCGCCACTTCGCTCGGTGATGTGACGGGTATTTGCATCATTGTAGGAATATATGACAACAAATTCAGACCAATGAAACACGCATGTCACAATGAAGGATTCCCAGACAGTCGCATCAGTACACAGTGCACTTCCCTCGCCTCTCCATGGCAGTAACACAGGCGTGTATTCTCGCATGCAAATGGTCACAAGTTGCTGAATTGCTTCCATCAATAGATTGTTCCTAGCACGTACACTTTTTATTGCTATTGAACGGTGGTTCTTCCTGGTGCTGGAGAACGAGTAAGTCCCCATTTGACCACATCCCATATATATTTAACTGACGAAGAATGAACTGGTGCTTTCGTGGCCAGGGCAGTTGTTGAATTCCATGAAGAGCACATCCCGTCGCAGCAGGCGTGTGTCGTCGTGCATGTAATGTTGCGGACACTGGTCACTTAACCCTGCAGAAACACCAAAGGTGACCGCGGGTGGTAACAGATGGCCTCCCACACCTGAATCCTGTATGGGACCTGTGTGGAGTGGGCGAATGCACTCCATATTTGGTCGCTCACCAGGTCTACAACGTACACGTGTACATCCATCACTCACATACACACAAAACCTCCTCTCGTCACTGAAGGCAACAGGCTGCCTTTCCAAACTCCAGTCGACTCTTTCAGGACACCAGACAAGTCGTGCTTGGCGGTGTCGTCTAGTCAGTGTGAGCATCGCGTGCCTAGAGCCATAAGTGGTCTTAGTCCTGCAAGTAGACGGTGACGCACCCAGTACAACGCGCACCTACACTCCTGGAAATGGAAAAAAGAACACATTGACACCGGTGTGTCAGACCCACCATACTTGCTCCGGACACTGCGAGAGGGCTGTACAAGCAATGATCACACGCATGGCACAGCGGACACACCAGGAACCGCGCTGTTGGCCGTCGAATGGCGCTAGCTGCGCAGCATTTGTGCACCGCCGCCGTCAGTGTCAGCCAGTTTGCCGTGGCATACGGAGCTCCATCGCAGTCTTTAACACTGGTAGCATGCCGCGACAGCGTGGACGTGAACCGTATGTGCAGTTGACGGACTTTGAGCGAGGGCGTATAGTGGGCATGCGGGAGGCCGGGTGGACGTACCGCCGAATTGCTCAACACGTGGGGCGTGAGGTCTCCACAGTACATCGATGTTGTCGCCAGTGGTCGGCGGAAGGTGCACGTGCCCGTCGACCTGGGACCGGACCACAGCGACGCACGGATGCACGCCAAGACCGTAGGATCCTACGCAGTGCCGTAGGGGACCGCAGCGCCACTTCCCAGCAAATTAGGGACACTGTTGCTCCTGGGGTATCGGCGAGGACCATTCGCAACCGTCTCCATGAAGCTGGGCTACGGTCCCGCACACTGTTAGGCCGTCTTCCGCTCACGCCCCAACAGCGTGCAGCCCGCCTCCAGTGGTGTCGCGACAGCCGTGAATGGAGGGACGAATGGAGACGTGTCGTCTTCAGCGATGAGAGTCGCTTCTGCCTTGGTGCCAATGATGGTCGTATGCGTGTTTGGCGCCGTGCAGGTGAGCGCCACAATCAGGACTGCATATGACCGAGGCACACAGGGCCAACACCCGGCATCATGGTGTGGGGAGCGATCTCCTACACTGGCCGTACACCACTGGTGATCGTCGAGGGGACACTGAATAGTGCACGGTACATCCAAACCGTCATCGAACCCATCGTTCTACCATTCCTAGACCGGCAAGGGAACTTGCTGTTCCAACAGGACAATGCACGTCCGCATGTATCCCGTGCCACCCAACGTGCTCTAGAAGGTGTAAGTCAACTACCCTGGCCAGCAAGATCTCCGGATCTGTCTCCCATTGAGCATGTTTGGAACTGGATGAAGCGTCGTCTCACGCGGTCTGCACGTCCAGCACGAACGCTGGTCCAACTGAGGCGCCAGGTGGAAATGGCATGGCAAGCCGTTACACAGGACTACATCCAGCATCTCTACGATCGTCTCCATGGGAGAATAGCAGCCTGCATTGCAGCGAAAGGTGGATATACACTGTACTAGTGCCGACATTGTGCATGCTCTGTTGCCTGTGTCTACGTGCCTGTGGTTCTGTCAGTGTGATCATGTGATGTATCTGACCCCAGGAATGTGTCAATAAAGTTTCCCCTTCCTGGGACAATGAATTCACGGTGTTCTTATTTCAATTTCCAGGAGTGTAGATTTATTCCCTGTGCGATGTTCGGTAAGTCACTGCCGCTCTCACAGAACGAGTAGAACCTGATTTGCAAGTACTGGAATGTTCCACAGGCCACTGCTGAAAGCAGCGACACGTCGCCGATGCAATATGCCTAACATGTCTAGAAACCGCTGATACGTCCATTCAGGCTAACAGTGCGACCCTGTTCAAATGGCTTCAGTTGGTCAACAGGAGTACGTACTCCTCGACAGGTCCTGGTTATACCCTAAAATGAACATTACATACACTGTTCGCCTCTAAACTCGGCACAGTTACTGCCTGCAGAATTAAAACAGAGGGCGCACAGAGCACCATCTGATCGCCAATGACCGTGTGAAATGAATCATTGACACTGCAGCCCATCAGTAAGTACATATTATACGCCACTGCCACGGAAACACACAGAACTTTATAACTAGATGTCTTCGGCGCATAGCGAATATGTGGTGACCAGAAAAGGCAAGCAATGAGTAGCTGGCACGTTCCTACTTTGAAAGAACTCATGTGAGACTCGTACTGATGTGAGTATTCCAGGGTTTCATCACCTATGCGAAATCTGAATCACCAGTGAGAGCAGACTATTCTCTACCCTACCCAGGATGTCACCAGAGATTTCGCACTACGGTCTTTAACTTTGAGCTTGCGAAAACACTAATAAAGACAGAAAACCACGTCTCATGCAACTCCGACCGGCGCATTAAGCACGTTGCGATCTCACCATCGTATAATGCCGCTGCAACTCCGAAGCTGACAGGCTCCCTCCGTGATCCCTCAACAAGCGACATGTTTGGCTCGTCCTTCGGACGAAGGCATACAGACAGTATACACCGCAGCACACGAATCTGTCTGCAATAGGAAAGCATGAACAACGCGGATATTATGAAACGAGGCGAGGAAGTCGACATGCTTCACCTCTACCGGGTTATCCCGCGAGAAGTTCATGATCGTTGAGACGATGAGGCTGTCCGAATTACCCAGTTCCTGCGGTCCGGAGCCGCCAGTTGTGGCGGCTCAGCACCGCTACCCGCTATTCCTCGGTAGCTCCCGTTTGAGGAGGGTGGGTGGTGGGGGGGGGGGGGGGGGGAAGGGGAGGGCTGGAGCGCTAGCCGACACCTGGGGATCCCCCCCCCCCCCCCCCCCGCCTCTCACCCCGACTAAATTGGTCCTGATTGACGTTTTCCCGGCGCAATGAGTGTTGCACGGAATTTCAGGCTAGCATCTGCATGACGCCGACATCTTGCCACAATATTTCAGCTTACGACCATTCAGATATCTTTAGGGTGATTTGATTTGTTATTTACACTACTGACCATTAAAATTGCTACACCAAGAACAAATGCAGATGATAAACGGGTATGCATTGCACAAATATATTATACTAGAACTGACATGTGATTACATTTTCTCGCAACTGTGGTGCGAAGATCCTGAGAAATCAGTACCCAGAACAACCATATCTCGCCATAATAACGGCCTTGATATGCCTGGGCATAGAGTCAAACAGAGCTTGGATGGCGTGTACAGGTACAGCTGCCCATGCAGCTTCAACACGATGCCACAGTTCATCAAGAGTAGTGACTGGCGTATTGTGACGAGCCAGTTGCTCGGCCATCATTGACCAGACGTTTTCAGTTGGTGAGAGATCTGGAGAATGTGCTGGCCAGGGCAGCAGTCGAATATTTTCTGTATCCAGAAAGGCCCGTACAGGACCTGCAACATGCGGTCGTGCATTATCCTGCTGAAATGTAGGGTTTCGCAGGGATCGAATGAAGGGTAGAGCCACGGGTCGTACCACATCTGAAATGAAACGTCCACTGTTCAAAGTGCTGCCCATGCGAACAAGAGGTGACCGAGACGTGTAACCAATGGAACCCCATACCATCACGCCGGGTGATACGCCAGTATGGTGACGACGAATACACACTTCCAATGTGCGTTCACCGCGATGTCGCCAAACACGGATGCGACCATCATGATGCTGTAAACAGAACCTGGATTCATCCGAAAATATGACGTTTTGCCATTCGTGCACCCAGGTTCGTCGTTGAGTACACCATCGCAGGCGCTCCTGTCTGTGATGCAGCGTCAAGGGTAACCGCAGCCATGGTCTCCGAGCTGATAGTCCATGCTGCTGCAGACGTCGTCGAACTGTTCGTGCATATGGTTGTTGTCTTGCAAACGTCCCCATCTGTTGACTGAGGGATCGAGACGTGGCTGCACGTTCCGTTACAGCCATGCGGATAAGATGCCTGTCATCTCGGCTGCTAGTAATACGAGGCCGTTGGGATCCAGGACGGCGTTCCGTGTTACCCTCCTGAACCCACCGATTCCATATTCTGCTAACAGTCATTGGATCTCGACCAACGCGAGCAGCAATGTCACGATACAATAAACCGCAATCGTGATAGGCTACAATCCGACCTTTATCAAAGTCGGAAACGTGATGGTACGCATTTCTCCTCCTTACACGAAGCATCACAACAACGTTTCACCAGGCAACGCCGGTCAACTGCTGTTTGTGTATGAGAAATCGGTTGGAAACTTTCCTCATGTCAGCACGTTGTAGGTGTCGCCACCGGCGCCAACCTTGTGTGAATGCCCTGGAAAGCTAATCATTAGTATATCACAGCATCTTCTTCCCGTCGGTTAAATTTTATAGGCCAGTAGTGTATTTATTGCTTATTTAGCCTTGCCGGATAAAGGCCTCAAAGCCCTCTCTTTCACCTGACCAGGAACAACACACACAAAAAAATATTACGTAGCAATCACAACAATATTAAAAAATGCAATGTTGATAAAAATAATAATTAGCATTAATATTAATAATAATTATGGTAACATTAATAATGATGAATAACAACTGAGAGATTAAATACGTCCGCAGCTCGTGGTCGTGCGGTAGCGTTCTCGCTTCCCGTGCCCGGGTTCCCGGGTTCGATTCCCGGCGGGGTCAGGGATTTTCTCTGCCTCGTGATGACTGGGTGTTGTGTGATGTCCTTAGATTAGTTAGGTTTAAGTAGTTATAAGTTCTAGGGGACTGATGACCATAGATGTTAAGTCCCATAGTGCTCAGAGCCAATTGAACCATTTGATTAAATATGATATTATAGCAAACTCAGTAATAATAATTAACATTATTAAGAAAAATAGTAATTTGCAATAACACTGATACTAAAAGTAATGATAACAGTAGCAATAACAAAATAATAACAATAATAATAACAACAAAATAATTGAAGCATTACGAATGATGTTGATTGTTTAACACTTTTGAATCCTTGTTTGATATTAGAAGAAGTGGAAGGGATAATGAAAGATGAATGGGTTGAAATGAAAGTGAAGATGGGCACTAGGAAAGATGAGGATTTCAATGGAGATCTGTGTAGATAACTGGAGGGAAAAGTGGAGGACGAGGAAAGGTTGACGAGAGTCAGCTGCAGGAAGAGATAGCTATTGTGGTAGAAGGTGGGCCGGCCGAAGTGGCCGTGCGGTTAAAGGCGCTGCAGTCTGGCACCGCAAGACCGCTACGGTCGCAGGTTCGAATCCTGCCTCGGGCATGGATGTGTGTGATGTTCTTAGGTTAGTTAGGTTTAACTAGTTCTAAGTTCTAGGGGACTAATGACCTCAGCAGTTGAGTCCCATAGTGCTCAGAGCCATTTGAACCATTTGGTAGAAGGTGGACCATTACCTGTCTTTTGAAGTTTGAAAGGCTTTTAATTTCTCTATTATTTTGAGAAAGATTTTTTCAAAGCCGAGTTCTTGATACACAACATGGTTTAGAGAACATGGCGGTGTTTTGTAATGCTACAGAGAGGGAAGTACCAGTAGTTTCTTCAGAACGAGTGTTTCTGCTGTGATGTTCAGATACTAGTGTCGAAGATAAACAGGAAGTAGTGCAACGATTGAAAGGACGGTGCAACAGACGCAGGGCATGATAATCTCTCCGCTTGTCGTTTCGTAGCCATGATAATTGTTCATAGGCACAAGTGATGTTGTCGAAATAGCGTGCATCAGAAGTGTATAGCATACAAGCATTCATATCAGTTCCAGCGGACGTGAGCTCCCATACGAAAGTCCTTGGAGAATAGGATCACAATAATCAAGGATGGGGAGTATTAGTGACTCTACGAATTTCTTTTTAAGCTCGAGAGGAAATACTTTTGGTCCTGGTGGAGGTTGGAGTCCTCCCTCGGGCATGGCTGTGTGTGCTTGTCCTTAGGATAATTTAAGTTAAGTAGTGTGTAGGCTTAGGGACTGATAACCTTAGCAGCGAAGTCCCATAAGATTTCACACACATTTGAATATTTTTGAAATATTTTTTTTTTATATTTGTGTAATGACATCTTACAGACTGCAGTTGTGTGTTCAAGTCCAGTCTAGGCGATGGTTCAGATTTATCCCCAAATTCTGTGAAAGAAGAAGAAAAGATGATTTCTGTGCTGTTCAGGACTAAGTATGGAAGAGATTCTCTGAACTGAGGAGTAACAAGTGTTTTGTGAGCGACTAAGATTGCTTGCGTTTCAGAAGGCTAAAGTATCATACCTATGTTCTGTGCCCACTCTGATAAAGTAAGTCAGCATATACGTTATGGATGGCTGTGCGCAGATTTCACAATGAAGATTGCTGATGCAAGTCTCTGACTTTATCCGAAAATTGGTGCGCAGGTACAGGCACATAAGTGTTCGCTGCAGGACCACAAGTTGTCGAGTTTAGAGCTCTTTGTCGGATATTGCTCCATTTGAAGCACATGCGCAACGATGATACAGCACGCACATCCACTGTTGAACTGCAGGCCAGCGGAGTTAAGGTACAGCTATTAAAATAGTAAAATTAACTGTCACTGGACGTGTCATTAGATGTAAAATTTTATCTTCTTGAAGGTATGAGAGAGGTCATCGAGTTCCAAATCATATCCATCTGAAAGCTGACATTGCAATTAATACGATCTTCCGCCAAATTTATTTCCCTGATATCTTCAGAAAGACAAAGTTTTACACCTTAAATTACGCCCAGTGACAGCTACTTTCACTAATTTGACAACTGATGTTTAACTCGCCGAGCCGCCCTTCGATAGAGGGTGTGCATGGAATATCACCCATTGCACATGTGTCTGCGCTCATCAGATGGAGCAACACTCAGCAGAGGGCGCTAAAGTCGGCAGAGAATTCTCTGCAGCGGAAGTACACTCAAGCTCCAAAGAAACTAGTATAGGCATGAGTATTCAAATACTGAGATATGTAAACCGGCAGAATCCGGCTCTTACGTCGGCAACGCCTATATAAGACAACAAGTGCCTGGCGCACTTGTTAGATCGGCTACTGCTGCTACAATGGAGGTTATCAAGATTTAAGTGAGTCTGAATGTGGTGTTATAGTCGGCACACGGGCGATGGGACACAGCATCTCCGAGGTTGCGATGAAGTGGGAATTTTCCCGTACGACCATTTCACGAGTGTACCGTGAACATCAGGAATCCGGTAAAACGTTAAATGCCCGCCATCACTGCGATCGGAAAAAGCGCTTGCAAGAACGAGACCAACGCCGACTGACGAAAATCGTTCAAAATGGCAGAAGTGCAATCCTTCCGCAAATTGCTACAGATTTCAATGCTGGGCCATCAACAAGTGTCAGCGTGCGAACGGTTCAACGAAATCTCATCGATAAGGGCTTTCGGAGCCGATGGCTCCTTTGTGTACCCTTGATCACTGCACGAGACAAAGCTTTATGCCTCGCCTGGACCTGTCAACAACGACATTGGACTGTTGATGACAGGAACATGCAGCCTTGTAGGTCGAATCTCGTTTCAGATTGTATCGAGCGGATGGACGTATACGGGTATGTAGACAACCTCATGAATCCATGGACCCTGCTGGTGGAGGCTCTGTAATGGTGTGGGGCGTATGCAGTTGGAGTGGTGTGGGACCCCTGATACGTCTGGACACGACTGTGACAGGTAACACGTACGTAAGCATCCTCTCTGATCACCTTCATTGATTCATGTCCATTGTGCATTCCGACGGATTTGGGCAGTTCCAGTAGGGCAATGCGAAGCTCACACGTCCAGAATAGCTACTGAGTCGCTCCAGGAACAGTCTTATAGTTTAAACACTTCCGCTGGCCACCAAACTGCCCAGACACGAACATTATTGAGCATTTCTGGGATGGCCTGCAACCTGCTGTTCAGAAGAGAGCTCCACCCCCTCGTACACTTACGGATTTATGGAAAGCCCTGTAGCATCCATGGTGTCAGTTCCCTCCAGCGCTACTTCAGACATTAGTCGAGACCATGCCACGTCGTGTTGCGGCACTTCTGCGTGCTTGAGGGGATCCTACGAAATATTAGGCAGGTGTACCAGTTTCTTTGGCTCTTCTGTGTATATGCGTATCCGCCACCGTGCCAATGTATGGTATAAAGCCAGAGACGTGCACAAGCAGTCTCCACTATAAAACTCGTGGAGTGCCAGGTTAAATAGTCTTCTTCGCCATAGTTTTTACAAGAACCTGAAAACTAATGGAGAACGTACTGGCCATAATTTACAGACTGTAAGTCCATATTCTCTTTATGTTCACTGAGCGAAAATGTTCCTACTTGCTATTTACTCACTGGGATCAGGACCTATGACTATAAACAAAAGTTTTGTGTACTAATTGGTTAAACTATTCAGTTCAAATGACTCTAAGCACTATGGGACTTAACATCTGTGGTCATCAGTCCCCTAGAACGTAGAACTACTTAAACCTAACTAACCTAAGGACATCACACACATCCATGCCCGAGACAGGATTCGAACCTGCACCGTAGCGGTCACGCGGTTCCAGACTGAAGCGCCTAGAACCGCACGGCCACACTGGCCGGCCGTCTATTCAGTAAATGTTTACACGCACAACGATAATAATATTCCTGATGTTAATAATGATAATGTCCCTATCAGACACAGAAATATTAGCAGTTCACTGGCGACGTCTACGGTAACTTCCAAGTAAAATAATCTACCGCCCTGACTTCTAATCGTGGAAATTAATTGCTCGCACAAAAGTGGAAAATAATCTCACTACTTGCCAAGCGGTTTAGTCGACATTATGGGCGGCACAAAAACAGTTGCTTCTGTGGAAACTAAGCAGTCCAGGACGGTGTACAGTTGTCGCCAGTTCACTTCCTACTTTTCCGAAAACACTTTTCGTAGGTGCCGAGCTCTCATCGCAAGCAGAGCGTATGCCGACTTTTCACTGACGCAGAGAGATGAATACTTCGGTGCGACATGTGTACCTCGCTGCCTCTCTGGCTGTATTTATATATGGACGGAGCGAACCGCCGAACGGAACATCCGCTGTCAACAGCCCTAGGCACAAATAGCAGAATCTAAATGGCCGCTTCTCCGACACTTATTATTTAATAACTCTGTTGTGTAGCAAACTACAAACTTCATAATTTTTATGTTGGCTTTAGTTACTACAAAAAGCCTTATCTTGACTGCATTTAATCATTTCCGGCTACAACTTTCAGAGCGGATCGGACAGTAGAACATGACCTGTGAACTATCTCTGTAAGAGTCCTTGTACTGATTGTTATTTACACTTAAGTCTCGCAAGTTGGTACAGTTGTATTATTTAATGGATGTAATCAAGTACTGTCATTAGAACTATCTGTAACAATAGCCAACGATAATTTGTTTTGAATAAGGACGTTTTTGTTCCAAGTTTAGATTTTAGAAACTTACTTGAAAACTGTAAGAGGTTACTTAATGGTGTCACGCAGTTAATTTTTATGTGTCAAACTGAGGCTACATGCGTGAGCCGTGGCGCAACTGAGTTAGTAGACTGTTCCGTCTGCCGCCACTGGCCCAAAGGTGGTATCGACTATCCCTCTTGCGGCCCCGCTACCAATATCTATGAGAAGGTATCTGTGAGTTGTACCCTTAGAAGGTCTTTGCTTGCTGATATATTTGCAGGTTTGCTGGCCCGAGAGAGGGGAGCACGAAGTTTATGGTTTGGCGGCAGGGTCGCGACGAGAGGTGGTCACGAGGTTCGAGCGGCCGAAGCCACGAGCTGCGCGAGGAAGGCCTGCGCAGAGCGAAGATACCGGAGTACTCCACCGGGGTCAGCGTCGTCTACAAGCATCAGGCCGACATTCCGTCGGTTGGTTGGCAACATTCGTGTCGGACGACCGCTCGTGGCCTGGCTGCCCTCTTCTACCTGGCTTTCATCGGCACCACTCAGTAACCACCGCCACTCACCATGGATCCATGACATTGCTTGCGGATTAAGGGAAGTAACATTCTGTGATACTCGTGGCGATTTGTGTCATTGTCTACCTGCCCTCCTTATTATTATTTTCTGGGCTGTAGCCGACCATGAGAGTTTTGCTCGGTCGGCTCTTTGGTCGTAAATATAGGCCATAGTATTGTGCTAAGACACTAACTGTCGTTTAAAAATTTGTCCCGCTATTATATTGCCTTTTCTTATTATTTTCTGGTCTGTGCCCGACCCTCAGAGTTTTGCTCGGTCGGCTCTTTGGTCGTAAATATAGGCCGTAGTACTGTGCTAAGACACTATTTGTCGTTTGAAAATTTGGCCCACCATTATATTGCCTTTCCTTTCAGGTTATACCTGATCATTAATGTTCTAATGAATCAGCTCTCCAGCCGCTGTGGCCGAGCGGTTCTAGGCGCTTCAGTCTGGAATCGCGCTGCTGCTACGGTCGCAGGCTCGATTCCTGCCTCGGGCATGGATGTGTGTGATGTCCTTACGTTAGTTAGGTTTTAGTAGTTCTAAGTCTCGGGGACTGATGACCTCAGATGTTAAGTCCCATAGTGCTTAGAGCCATTTGAACCATTTTGAATCAGCTCCTGGTCGTAAATGGAGCCGGAACAATTGTACCTAAGGCACAGGTTGCCGTTAAACAAAACAGGGGCCCTGTGGTTGGATTCAGATGTTAACCGGTTCAATTCTTTGATTGTAATTGAATATCTCAGTCATTAGTTATAATCTGGACAACCTGTTGTACTAAGCTGTGTGTTGCCTTGTTTGAAAGACCGGGTCACTATTGGTGTATTACAGTTGGATCTTGTGGTTCTGCCTAGTGAGTTCTCTTGTAATAAGTGTTCACAAGTAATGTTGTAAGACGTTCCTTCCGATCAGTCTTAATAACTGAGAATCAGTTTAAGTTTGAAAATATTAACAGCCAACTGTCACCAGGGTTTTAGTCAAAATAAGACGGTCAAAAGGGAGGATTTGGAATCCAGTCGCACCTGGGTTGCCGATTAAAGATAAGATGTTGGTTGCTTTGAAGTAAGCCTTATTATTGCCATATTGTTTCCTAATCGGTTTAACCTTTAAGCACAGGTGCGCTCCTTAACCCCGAAGCTTTCGACATATAGCTTTCAAATTAAAAGTTACGTCCTCTGTTTTGAGTAACTGAATCATTCTTGTTATCAATGGTGCTTATATAGTATTCATGTGTTGCAGAAGGGCGTTTAATAAGACTGTATAGTTAACACCACTGTTTCACACGATTACGGGCGGGCTGCAAGTCCAGCCATCTTTTAAGTATTGTCCTATTCTTTCTTGTTTTGTTTTCTTTTGCAAAAGCTTATTCATCTTAAGGTTTAAGTTAAAAAAAAGAAATTTTGCGAATTTGTTTATTTTTTTCAAAAAATGATGATACATTGTTAAATAAACAGTTTGTGTGAAAAGAAAGTTACATTGGAGGGTCCTTCCTTGCACGTTTTCCTTAATTCCAGTAAGTACCTCGTATGAATACTAATTTTCATCTTTCTAATATTTAGAGTCTTAAATTTTTCGTAAAAACGCCCATTTTTGACCCAAATATTGCACCAATCAAATTGAGACCTGTAACTTTCGCTTGTGACATACATTTTCAGATTCTGAAGAGTTTTTCGCTGTCTAGTTTCGTTATTTAGTGCCACATTTTTTTTTCTTAAAATAACATTCATCCGATCATTCTGAGATTTAACAATTTTAACATTAATATACTGAAGCATATACTGCCAAAGTTTGAAAAGTTACTTCAATTTTTAATTTCGTTCTTGATTATGGCGCAATACTTTGTATGCTACGCACAGGGGCGTTATGATGGCGTGGCGCTAGTAGCAGCGAACTGGAGTAAGTCCCGGCACATTCGTTCGCCTCCGTATCTCACAAATGATACAGAACTTGTTTCGCCACAAACACACCTGAAGATGCCTGACTGTCAGCCGAAATATCATGGTGAGGAGTCCACGCCAAGCGGCTGCAAGCCTGGAACTTCACGGAATAGATTGGTACCGCCACGCAGTATGTCAAAAAGGGACTTGCATCATGAAGCGCAAGCTGTTCAGTGACAGCACCAGCAGATCCCAACCAGACAGTCGACAGATAGCGACTGCCCTCGAACGTGTGGTCAGTGTTACAGTCTAGCCCACTTCAGCACTGTGAGACAGAGACCACTGCACTGTCAGCGCCTGTCTAGGGGGCAACAGTGAAACTGAGGCGTGAACAGTGATTTACAACAAGGCAACAGCGTTAATGGGGTAGTGAGACATGCGGTTCCGTGTGCGCGCGCAGCAGCCGGCAGCAGGACCACGTGTGGCGGCGTCTGGCAGCCGTAGCCGGCGTAAATATTTAGAGCAGGCCCGACGCGTCGCAGCCGCGACCCCGACATGCGGGCGCCGCTTGTGGCTGTCTGTAGACCACTGTGCTCTGTCGTGATGCACCGTACTGCTGCCAGCTTCTGCCCCCGTCAACGAGTAGGCAGGCCGCCTCTCCACTGGGAAAAGAGATTCACACTTGCCGGAACGTAACCGTCGTGTGTTTGAACGTCGACAGTAAGAGGGATTCCTGAGCATTCACATTATACGGTACGTCAACGTCGAGAAGTTACAGGTGGTTCATAAAATACTCACCAGAGGCGCTATTTGGTAGTTTTATAGTAGAAAAAATGGTTCAAATGGCTCTGAGCACTATGGGACTTAACATCTATGGTCATCAGTCCCCTAGAACTTACAACTACTTAAACCTAACTAACCTAAGGACATCACACAATACCCAATCATCACGAGGCAGAGAAAATCCCTGACCCCGCCGGGAATCGAACCCGGGAACCCGGGCGTGGGAAGCGAGAACGCTACCGCACGAAGTTTATGGTAGAGCGTCATAAAATGTCTAAATGTAGTTAAAGCAGTTCGCAAAGAACGCAGTTGCACTCGACGACGAACAGAGCAAGAAGAGTCTGAGATAGAAAAATTTTAAAAAATCCAGACTGCCAAGTAGAGTTCCACACTCTTTACAAAGAGGTGGAAGAGGAGGATTCGTCGTTATATAAATATTTTTAGGATATCTAAGTAACATTTTTTTAACTGTTAACCAAGATACAAATAAAAATTACGAAGAGAAATTCAAGATTTACGCGCCCAGTATCACCTCGACGGAAGCTGATGGTTTGTCTACGGCATGTCTGGAGGGGCCGTTTAGTGTACCTGAACTATGTTTACCAATATTTTTGCTACCTGCTGTTTGTCATTAATTTATTACGGGCTGCGCGGGATTAGCCGAGTGGTCTTGGCGCTGTAGTCATGGACTGTGCAGCTGGTCCCAGCGGAGGTTCGGGTCCTCCCTCGGGCATGGGTGTGTGTGTTTGTCCTTAGGATAATTTAGGTTACGTAGTGTGTAAGCTTAGGGACTGATGACCTTACCGGTCAAGTCCCATAAGATTTCACACATACATGATTTATTACGAATCTTATTTCAAACTTCTAAATGCCGCAACAGCTTTACTCCCGTTTTTTTTTTTTTTTTTATTTTCGCTAATTCACTGGAAAGGGTAATGCAGTATGTAAAGGGGGACGAAAATCTAATAGTCGTGGGCGACTGGAATGCAGTTGTAGGGGAAGGAGCAGAAGAAAAGGTTACAGGAGAATATGGGCTTGGGACAAGGAATGAAAGAGGAGAAAGACTAATTGAGTTCTGTAACAAGTTTCAGCTAGTAATAGCGAATACCCTGTTCAAGAATCACAAGAGGAGGAGGTATACTTGGAAAAGGCCGGGAGATACTGGAAGATTTCAATTAGATTACATCATGGTCAGGCAGAGATTCCGAAATCAGATACTGGATTGTAAGGCGTACCCAGGAGCAGATATAGACTCAGATCACAATTTAGTAGTGATGAAGAGTAGGCCGAAGTTCAAGACATTAGTCAGGAAGAATCAATACGCAAAGAAGTGGGACACGGAAGTACTAAGGAATGACGAGATACGTTTGAAGTTCTCTAACGCTATAGATACAGCAATAAGGAATAGCGCAGTAGGCAGTACAGTTGAAGAGGAATGGACATCTCTAAAAAGGGCCATCACAGAAGTTGGGAAGGAAAACATAGGTACAAAGAAGGTAGCTGCGAAGAAACCATGGGTAACAGAAGAAATACTTCAGTTGATTCATGAAAGGAGGAAGTACAAACATGTCCCGGGAAAATCAGGAATACAAAAATACAAGTCGCTGAGGAATGAAATAAATAGGAAGTGCAGGGAAGCTAAGACGAAATGGCTGCAGGAAAAATGTGAAGACATCGAAAAAGATATGATTGTCGGAAGGACAGACTCAGCTTACAGGAAAGTCAAAACAACCTTTGGTGACATTAAAAGCAACGGTGGTAACATTAAGAGTGCAACGGGAATTCCACTGTTAAATGCAGAGGAGAGAGCAGATAGGTTGAAAGAATACATTGAAAGCCTCTATGAGGGCGAAGATTTGTCTGATGGGATAGAAGAAGAAACAGGAATCGATTTAGAGGAGATAGGGGATCCAGTATTGGAATCGGAATTTAAAAGAGCTTCGGAGGACGTACGGTCAAATAAGGCAGAAGGGATAGATAACATTCCATCAGAATTTCTAAAATCGTTGGGGGAAGTGGCAACAAAACGACTATTCACGTTGGTGTGTAGAATATATGAGTCTGGCGATATACCATCTGACTTTCGGAAAAGCATCATCGACAGAATTCCGAAGACGGCAAGAGCTGACAAGTGCGAGAATTATCGCACAATCAGCTTAACAGCTCATTCATAGAAGCTGCTTACAAGAACAATATACAGAAGAATGGAAAAGAAAATTGATAATGCGCTAGGTGACGATCAGTTTGGCTTTAGGAAAAGTAAAGGGACGAGAGAGGCAATTCTGACGTTACGGCTAATAATGGAAGCAAGGCTAAAGAAAAATCAAGACACTTTCATAGGATTTGTCGACTTGGAAAAAGCGTTCGACAATATAAAATGGTGCAAGCTGTTCGAGATTCTGAAAAAAGTAGGAGTAAGCTATAGGTAGAGACGGGTCATATACAATATTCCAAGAGGGAATAATAAGAGTGGACGATCAAGAACGAAGTGCTCGTATTAAGAAGGGTGTAAGACAAGGCTGTAGCCTTTCGCCCCTACTCTTCAATCTGTACATCGAGGAAGCAATGATGGAAATAAAAGAAAGGTTCAGGAGTGGAATTAAAATAAAAGGTGAAAGGATATCAATGATACGATTCGCTGATGACATTGCTATCTTGAGTGAAAGTGAAGGAGAATTAAATGATCTGCTGAACGGAATGAACAGTCTAATGAGTACACAGTATGGTTTGAGAGTAAATCGGAGAAAGACGAAGGTAATGAGAAGTAGTAGAAATGAGTACAGCGAGAAACTTAACATCAGGATTGATGGCCACGAAGTCAATGAAGTTAAGGAATTCTGCTACCTTGGCAGTAAAATAACCAATGACGGACGGAGCAAGGAGGACATCAAAAGCAGACTCGCTATGGCTAAAAAGGCATTTCTGTCCAAGAGAAGTCTACTAATATCAAATACCGGCCTTAATTTGAGGAAGAAATTTCTGTGGATGTACGTCTGGAGTACAGCATTGTATGGTAGTGAAACATGGACTGTGGGAAAACCGGAACAGAAGAGAATCGATGCATTTGAGATGTGGTGCTATAGACGAATGTTGAAAATTAGGTGGACTGATAAGGTAAGGAATGAGGAGGTTCTACGCAGAATCGGAGAGGAAAGGAATATGTGGAAAACACTGATAAGGAGAAGGGACAGGATGATAGGACATCTGCTAAGACATGAGGGAATGACTTCCATGGTACTAGAGGGAGCTGTAGAGGGCAAAAACTGTAGAGGAAGACAGAGATTGGAATACGTCAAGCAAATAATTGAGGACGTAGGTTGCAAGTGCGACTCTGAGATGAAGAGGTTAGCACAGGAAAGGAATTCGTGGCGGGCTGCATCAAACCAGTCAGTAGACTGATGACCAAAAAAATAAAAATAAAAATTCACTGGAAAAATCGTGAGTGAGGCACGTTGAACGAGATATGTATCATATAACTGCGTAGCCTTCTGCGGCCAAAGTCAGTCGTCACAAAAATTTTCTGGATGTGGTACCGCGTTATATTGTATAAAACTACTGCTGGAGGAAACCAACGTTTCGGCCACGCTTTCAGCGGCCTTCTTCTGGGTCTACTGGTGCGTTCTAGCTACGCAGTGTCCCTTATATTTTGTTATTACTGTTCACTGCGCGTCAAATTACGCCATAATTTTAAAAAGATAGTCATTGGTCACTAAAGGAAGAAAGAGAGGGAACTTTATTTTTAATAGGTTACTACGGTGGAGGGAGAGCGTAACCTCTGTGTTATGTGCAGTGATTGGTGTTCACCGGCGAATGAGAATTTGGCTCCTGTTTACTAACAAGGGAACCTCCCCATCGCACCCCCCTCAAATTTAGTTATAAGTTGGCACTGTGTATAGGCCTTGAAAAACTGAACACAGATCAATCGAGAAAACAGGAAGAAGTTGTGTGGAACTATGAAAAAAATAAGCAACATATACTGAGTAGTCCATGCTCAACATGTATAACATTAAGGATAGTGCTACCTCAGTAGCGCCGTGGTCCTGTGGTTAGCGTGAGCAGTTGTGGAACCAGGGGTCCTAGGTTCGAGTCCATCCTCTCCTGAAAATTTTAATTTTTTATTTTCAGACAATTATCAAAGTTCAGGCACGCACACACAATCAACTTCGCTCTCCAAAATTCCAGGACATGTTCAGATTTGCTTGGACATATGCAGGATTTCACGGTCTACACACATAAAAATTTGAAGACGTTAAAATCATATGTTTGGACAGAGCACAGGGAAAACTGTGCGACTGTTGCAGTCATTTGTTGCAGTTTATGTGACAAACTCTTATGTTTTCATCACTTTTTTGGGAGTGATTATCACATCCACGAGAAAACCTAAATCGGGCAAGGTAGAAGAATCTTTTTACCCATTCGCCAAGTGTACAAGTTAAGTGGGTCGACAACATATTCCTGTCATGTGACGCACATGCCGTCAGCAGTGTCGTATAGAATATATCAGACGTGTTTTCCTGTGGAGGAATCGGTTGACCTATGACCTTGCGATCAAATGTTTTCGGTTCCCATTGGAGAGGCACGCCCTTTCGTCTACTAATCGCACGGTTTTGCGGTGCGGTCGCAAAACACAGACACTAAACTTATTACAGTGAACAAAGACGTCAATGAACGAACGGACAGATCATAACTGCGAAAATAAAGAAATCAAATTTTTCACTCGAGCGAGGACTTGAACCAATGATCTCTCGTTCCACTGCTGCTCACGCTAACCACGGGACCACGGCGCTCCTGATCTCACATTGTCCTTGATGTTGCATATGTTGCACACAGACTACTCAGTTTGTATATTTTGCTTTTTTTTTTATAGTTCCACACAACTTCTTCCTGTTTTCTCGATTGATCTGTGTTCAGTTTTTCAAGGCCTATCCACTGTGCCAACTTATAACTAAATCTGAGGGGGGTGCGATGGGGAGGTTCCCTTGTGAGTGCTGGACGTCGTCCGCGCGGTGGCAGTTACTCGCCGTTAGGGCTCGCGCCTCGTGTTGCCTATGCCGTCTGTTTGATTGCTGGCAAGCCTGAGTCCATCGTCTCTATTCACGTTCTTAGGGTGTTTAAGTATTTCGATGACCCCTCTGATTTTGCGTTTCGTCATAACCGGCTGCTTCGCCAACACACAGGCTTCGCAGAATTTTATTTCTTTTCCGCAGTCTTGCTCATGTCCTGCCACTGCAGATTTGTTGTGTTGCCCTAGACGAATATAGCACTCGCGTTCCCGAACGCGCGCAGTGTCAACATGAGGCGTGAGCACTACCGGCGAGTAACTGCCGCCGCGCGGCAGACGTCCAGCACTTGGTAAACAGCAGCCAACTTCTCATTCGACGTTGGCCACCAACTATGGCACATAACACAAGAGCCAATAGACAACAGAGGTTACGCTATCCCTCCACAGCAGTAATCTATTAAAATAAAGTTCCCTCTCCTTTTTCCTTAAGTGACCAATGAAATGAACTGTATTTTTAAAATTATGACGTAATGGCATGAGCAGTGAACAGTAATAACAAAATATAAGGGACACTGCATAGCTAGAACGGACCAGAAGGCCGCTGCGACCGTGACCGAAACGCTGGTTTTCTCCAGCAGTAGAATATGACGCGGTACCATACCCAGTAGACTTTTATGACGAAGATATGTATCGTTACTTTGCAATGCATTTCTTCCATCTATAAAAAATAATAAATTAACTTAGTATTGTCTTCTAAATAGTACATATTAAAACCTTTTCGCAGTAGCAGTCAGTGGGGAATACTTTCGTATTATTTCATCCCGTGTACCTAATGCAACAGTTGCTCCCCATGTGGGCTGCACTACGGCCAGTCGAAACAGACTTCCTGAGAAACCTTGACATGCCGCTAACGTGACGTGACGTGTCGGTGACGTTACGTTGACAGCGCTTGTGAATGCCGGGATTTGAACTACAGAGGAGAATCTTTTGTCGTGACAGACGTGATGGTGATGTTCCGTCAAGTGTCAATCCACCTTAAACGGCTCCGCAATCGGTCGCTCGCCTCGACACCCCACACACGAACGATCTGCCAAGCAATTTCACTCGACAAACGCCACTGTGTCGGGAAGTTCTCCTACGAAAAATGGAGTGCTATTTTTAGTAGCATTCGCACTTGATTTTCATATCCCCACAAATACTACAAAAAACAAATTTAAATAAACGAAAATTATAATTTATTAAACTTTTTTGAATCGATTTTCTTGGAAACTGTAAGTAACTGTATAGAATATGTTACATTCCTCACAGAAGACAAGTGAGTTGTATACTCCTTACTGGTGTGCTAATACACTTCGTAATTTGTTTAGTAATCCTAAATTCCTTTTTTATTCATTAGTCTCTTCGTTTAACTTCCCGTATAGATGTGTTCGAACCAATTTCGGGCTTACAGCCGGCAATAGTGTAATACATGCCACAGTATTTCATCTGGACTGCTGCCAGTCATCGAAGACTAATGAAGAATTCTTTTTTTCTTTGTTGTTATTTCATTTCCCCACAAAGGGGGCGGGTCGGCAGTGGATAAAAACACTCTTCCGCCAAAGGTTACTAAACTGTGTTTAGAGATATTTTGAACATGGCTGCACTACGGCAACGGTTACAGAACAGCAGGAGTAAAGGACAGCCAATCAGTTACAAAAACGATGGTTAGTCGGCGTGTAGCTACTAACATGGTCTGTTATTCCAAGTGATTGTTTTTAATAATGTTACAAGCCCTTGATTCTAGGCAGCTTATCTTTACGTATGGACATACAGACCGTTGCCGATTAATGTCATGTGGAGACAGCTTTTACTGAGTGAAATGTTAATGTGAAGTTCGTCTGTCCTGAAGAAGACGGGTTTAGATCCGTCGAAACTGTG
The DNA here is from genome assembly GCF_021461395.2 of Schistocerca americana. Taxonomy (NCBI): domain Eukaryota; kingdom Metazoa; phylum Arthropoda; class Insecta; order Orthoptera; family Acrididae; genus Schistocerca; species Schistocerca americana. The sequence continues at coordinate 216,080,107 of NC_060120.1, forward strand.
GTCAACGTTATTTGAAAACCACCGTTTTTACAACTGGTTGACTATCCATTGTTACTGATATTATTAAAATATATGAAAGGTAATAGTAACACATGAGTTTGTAAAAAAAAATACACACGTGGACGATATTGACGATTTTTACATAGAAAGAAGTGACAGTAAACGAAGATTTGGTGCAATACACATAAATGGAAAATATTGGTGGGCTTTAAAACTTGTTTTACGGTTTCACATTACAGTTAAAATGCAGTCAGTGATGAACGTGAATGATACCATGGTTTAGTGCGAAGGCTTCCTCCGTTCCGTATAATGTAGCGCGCTGCGAGTATTCCGCTCGTGCTTCGAGATCTTGTTAGCAGACGGATCACACATACAGGCGGCAGCGCCCTCACTGGTGGAATCGCTGGAGCTCGGCTGTCCTCTGCATTACCACTAGGCGCGGCCGTTGGCGTACATTGTTGTCTTCGATTGGGACAAGTGGAGGAGATGACAGGGTTCCATGCACCGTCCAACTGGTGGCCGCTATCACGGTTAGCTTTTCGGCTAAGCTTATTTCAACGTAGTCTTTAACAATGGAGTCACAAAAACACTTGCAAATACAAATCAATATGAGTGGGCTTAGATAAGCTGAATGCCTCAGAGAGTCATCAGCATCAAGGTTGGAGCATCCGTCGCAAGCTATGAGTGTCCTTAAAGCACTCGTACACCGTGAAAGAACGCTGCACTGAACATCAACGTTGCTCTCGCCTTTCGCAGCCAAGCAAGTACACTATTATATGAATGCTCATTCATACTGTATGACTGATACACCTAGCTGGGTAATGGATCCACCTTCTTTAGAGCGGGTGCACAAATACGTCCAACCTCCTGTTGGAATCTCAGAGTAGCAAACATGGAGTCAATGGACAGGGAGTTTGGATAGGTGACCCTCCGTGGCAACGCGGATCGGCCGTGCGGCGTGCGGAGATAGTCCGCGCATTTGCAATAACGCTGTGTCGCTGTGTCGCTGGTGGCATAGTGACTAACGCACCGGCCTAATAAGGAGGAGATCCCTTTCTCGAATCCCTGTCTGGTACACATTTTCACTTGTCTCCGCTGATTCCGCGTAATGTCCAGTTGCAGCTGACAGCTTTGATCCCCTTCAGGTTACATATCAAGTCCACTACTGTCGGTCACTGTATTTCCGCTGGACTTTCAGTGGAATACGAGAAAACTATGAATCTGACCACAGCAACTATGTCCATGTGGAAATGCAGTGTGCGCCAATAGTGGACATACCTGGCTGCAAAAGGCGGTACAACGTTAATGCTCAGTGCAGCGTTCTTTTTCAGTGTGTAACGCCGGAAATGCATATCCTATTTCCATCTATTGTACTATAAATTTTTCCCTTATTTTGTTACCTGAAGATATGACATTTCTGTGTCTTTATATATTGTAACTGTTTTAAAATTTATATATATATATATATATATATATATATATATATATATATATATATATATATATATATATAGGGTGTTTCAAAAATGACCGGTATATTTGAAACGGCAATAAAAACAAAACGAGCAGCGATAGAAATACACCGTTTGTTGCAATATGCTTGGGACAACAGTACATTTTCAGGCGGACAAACTTTCGAAATTACAGTAGTTACAATTTTCAACAACAGATGGCGCTGCAAGTGATGTGAAAGATATAGAAGACAACGCAGTCTGTGGGTGCGCCATTCTGTACGTCGTCTTTCTGCTGTAAGCGTGTGCTGTTCACAACGTGCAAGTGTGCTGTAGACAACATGGTTTATTCCTTAGATCAGAGGATTTTTCTGTTGTTGGAATTCCACCGCCTAGAACACAGTGTTGTTGCAACAAGACGAAGTTTTCAACGGAGGTTTAATGTAGCCAAAGGACCAAAAAGTGATACAATAAAGGATCTGTTTGAAAAATTTCAACGGACTGGGAACGTGACAGATGAACGTGCTAGAAAGGTAGGGCGATCGCGTACGGCAACCAGAGAGGGCAACGCGCAGCTAGTGCAGCAGGTGATCCAACAGCGGCCTCGGATTTCCGTTCGCCGTGTTGCAGCTGCGGTCCAAATGACGCCAACGTCCACGTATCGTCTCATGCGCCAGAGTTTACACCTCTATCCATACAAAATTCAAACGCGGCAACCCCTCAGCGCCGCTACCATTGCTGCACGAGAGACATTCGCTAACGATATAGTGCACAGGATTGATGACGACGATATGCATATGGGCAGCATTTGGTTTACTGACGAAGCTTATTTTTACCTGGACGGCTTCGTCAATAAACAGAACTGGCGCATATGGGGAACCGAAAAGCCCCATGTTGCAGTCCCATCGTCCCTGCATCCTCAAAAAGTACTGGTCTGGGCCGCCATTTCTTCCAAAGGAATCATTGGCCCATTTTTCAGATCCGAAACGATTACTGCATCACGCTATCTGGACATTCTTCGTGAATTTGTGGCGGTACAAACTGCCTTAGACGACACTGCGAACACCTCGTGGCTTATGCTAGATGGTGCCCGACCACATCGCACGACCGACGTCTTTAATTTCCTGAATGAATATTTCGATGATCGTGTGATTGCTTTGGGCTATCCGAAACATACAGGAGGCGGCGTGGATTGACCTCCCTATTCGCCAGACATGAACCCCTGTGACTTCTTTCTGTGGGGACACTTGAAAGACCAGGTGTACCGCCAGAATCCAGAAACAATTGAACAGCTGAAGCAGCACATCTCATCTGCATGTGAAGCCATTCCGCCAGACACGTTGTCAAAGGTTTCGGGTAATTTCATTCAGAGACTACGCCATATTATTGCTACGCATGGTGGATATGTGGAAAATATCGTACTACAGAGTTTCCCAGACCGCAGCGCCATCTGTTGTTGAAAATTGTAACTACTGTAATTTCGAAAGTTTGTCTGCCTGAAAATGTACTGTTGTCCCAAGCATATTGCAACAAACGGTGTATTTCTATCGCTGCTCGTTTAGTTTTTATTGCCGTTTCAAATACACCAGTCATTTTTGAAACACCCTGTATATATATGCATTTATGTCGATGTATGATTGGTTTGTTTTGTAAATATTATTTGTATTTTTACGCTGGGTCTTGCCTAGGGAAAACTATGCTATCGAACGATTACATCGATAGGTGGTGTGGAGAACCAGAGTGTTTAGTATCTTGGGTAGTGTTAACTCTGCCGCGTGGAGCGCGGGCAGAGCAGAGTCTGGCTGGAGTAGCGAGTGGAGCGGGTGTGTTGAGTGACGCTCCCGCGAGTTGCCGCGCTTTCGGGATTTGGCAGCATGTAATTGCGCTCGACTTGCTATGATAGTTTCTGGCACGGTGTCGCGGACGGGTAACATTAGCTGGCACACATCAAGAGCCCGTTTCGCCTGGTGACCGTGTGGAGAAGAAGGCGCGCCAACATCCAGCTCCTGCAACAGCGACGGCTGACAATAAGTGATTGTCGCCACCTCCTCGATCGACGACTTCAAACGTTCAGTCAGCCAACAAGGAAGACTGAAAGCACGTAAAGTTTTAGAACTGTACGGTAGACCTCAGCTTTTCAAACTGTTCCTTTTGCATCACTAAAATACAGCAATTTAGCATGAACCTTTGTTGCTCATTGTCCCAATTGCATTACCAAGCAGGGTCCCTTCCTTTTCCGAAATGAACGCGAGTGTTGTTGAAACTCAAACGCCAGCATTAAAGTAATATCATTCCATTTCATTGCTTTAATTTCAAAGTTCAGTTAAAGTATTCATAGCTGGCTATGAACTATATTTAGATTACACAAGCACAAATTAAGAGTGCGAGTTTTGCTACCATATTTTAGCTTACCTGTGACTGCAGCTCAGCTTGGTATGTACTAAATTTTACTATTGTTAATTGTTCAAAATCATTTAATTCAAGTTCAAAGTTAAATCTCTTATTTCTAAATTGCGTAGATTCAAGTAGCTTTTGAAATGATTGTTGAGGTAGCCCAAGACTAACCGTATTTTACTGAATTTCGATGTGCTTCAGAAACAAAGCTCACTATTAATTTCAGTCACTAAATTAACTTTCAATTTTCTGGTTTTATTAATACTTTTGCTAAATTAAGTCAGAGCGTAGCGAAATTTATTACTTCTGACAAACATTCAGTTTTCACACAATACGTGTCAACCTTCAGTTGCCACGCTTTTAGTGCTAATTATATGTGCATTAACCTTTATTTTTCAGTTACTATAGTATTTGTCCATAGGACTGGCGACCGTAATTTTCCCCAAATCTCGAACATCTGATTAACGCCAGTTAATTGTCAACGTAACGACCGCACGTTTACTTCTCCATTAACTTAACCCTTTCAAAATTAATTTCCACCAATTTCATTAGCATTTTTCCTTTCATTTTGATGTAACCCTTTCCTCCCTCTTTACCGACAGATTAACTTCGGTGGCGATTGCTTATCCCAAGTTTCCATTAGGTACACGCGGTTTAATTTTTCACAGTCATTAATGTCGGTAAGTGAGGGGGAGGTTACAAGTGTGCGAATGTTTTAAGGACTCTCATAGTTTGCAACAGGTGGTGATGGCAACTTGACACTGATGACTCTCTGGGGCATTCAGTTTCTCTGGTTTCTATTTGCAAGCGTTTCTGGGACTCCATTAGTTAGGAATCAATGGAAATATGCCCTACGCGAAAGCCTATGTATGGTGATGGCGGCTACCAGTTGGACAGTGCAAGGAGTTCCATCATTTCTATGATTTTTTCCAATCGAAGACGGCAGAGAAAGCCAACAGCAGCGGTGAGTGGCTATGCAGAGGACAGCCGAGTTCCATGGTTCCACCAGTGAGGTTCTTCTGTCAAATTGATTTGTCGGGTGCGCAGAATACGAGATGTGGCTAGAAAAAAACCGGACTAGTACTGGTGAAACAATAAAACGAATGCAATAAGGCTGAAAGTCGCGTGGCCTGTCACGTGACTCTCGCTCCGCCTACTGCTCGAGTTTCATCTGCCTCCTGCACTCAGTCTGCCCGTGGCGTCTGTTTTAAGTAGTTGACGTTTTGTCTGTGCGTCGGAAAATGTTGAGTGTACAGAAAGAACAGCGTGTTAACATCAAATTTTGTTTCAAACTAGGAAAATCTGCAAGTGAAACGTTTGTAATGTTACAACAAGTGTACAGCGATGATTGTTTATCGCGAACACAAGTGTTTGAGTGGTTTAAACGATTTAAAGATGGCTGCGAAGACACCAGTGATGACACTCGCACTGGCAGACCATTGTCAGCAAAAACTGATGCAAACATTGAAAAAATCGGTAAACTTGTTCGACAAGATCGCCGTTTAACAATCAGAGCAGTGTCTCAGTTAACAGGAGTTGACAAGGAACAAGTTTGTTGGGATTTTTCAGTTTTTACGGAGTCAAGACCAACTTTAAGGTCAACAATAAAATTATCTACCACTTTAGGATCGTTAATATTAGGCATAAAATTGTACTTAAAACCTCTCGATAGCATGGCGCTTTCTTGAGGGGTAAAGCTTATAGAAGTTTTGTTTAGTACTCTGTCGAAAAATTGGTGTTCGCAATTGACAGTTCTTTTTGCATGAACAACATTAGATTTTGGGGTAACATTTTCCAGTTTATGAAGTTTAAAATCATGCCTACACTGAATTTCAACCTTACGATTGTGTAACCACTCATTAACACTATGCCAGATACTGTCTACATGAAAGTTAAAATAATCTTTAAAAGTTCTAGTAATACAGAGATACAAAGAGTAAGCTTCTTCATTTAGTTTATCTTTCTTCTTATAAAGGTCACTGATTCTGTCACTCATAATTTGTTTCACTAGTTTAGCTTTAGTAGATGGAAACTTCTTACACTGTTTCGCATTGATAAAAGCCTTCACGTAATTCGGTGTCAAATGGCGTCTCTCACACTGTTTAGTGAAGTCAATAGCCATACCTGTTTTCAGGATTTTAAATGAGATGTCCATGTATTTCGAAACAGCCTTTGAAACCTGGGCGGGTACATATTTCAAGATTTTAAACATGGCTGCAGCAGCAACTGTTAAAATTCTTCACAATAAAAGGATGACAGCCAAAACCAGTTGCAGGATAAAATTTTTTATTAAAATTCTTGACCAAGGTTTCGGTACATATAAATATACCTTCATCAGAAGTAAAACTTCCTGAACAGAGAGACACATTCATTAGAAAAGCCATATCAAGGAAAGGTTTTTTTTTTTCTTTATTGTATTTCAATTCCCCATCGGGGCGGGCTGGCAGCAGCATATGCGCTGCTCTTCAGCCGAAAGACATAGAACAAAACAATAAAAGACATTTAAAAACAGCAAAGGAGAGAAGAAGGCGAACATAGATATAAAAAGGGAGAACATCATGGAAGGCAATAGACAAAGAAAAAAACGGGGTGACTGTAAAATGGAGATAAAAAACTGTTTAAAAGTAGCACACACAAAAAGCCACACACTGCGACGATTAAAAGAAGACAAGGCACAGTATGACTGGAGCATAAAGGTGTTGACGGATGGCATAGCACACAACGTAACACTGACGGCGAACCTCAAGGCAGTACACAATTAAAATCACACCTCTTGACGCACACGAGAAACAGCACTAAACACAACACTGATGTGGCACACTGATGATGATCAATACAGAGGATCTGCCAGGTTCAAGGAGATGAGGGAGACCTGAAGAAGGGAGGGAGGGGAAGAGATGGGGGAGGGGAATGGGGGGCGCGTGGAAGAGGGCCAGGTAGGGAGGGATGTGAGAAGGAGAGAGGCCAGTATGGGGTGCAGGGTCTCAGGGGAGGGGGGGATGGAGGAAAATCCGCTCTGGGAGAAGGAGGAAAGAGGAGAAGGGGGCCCTGGGGAGGGGGGGGGGGAACAAGGCCGGGTTATAGTTGGAAGGAAGGGTATATGTCACGGTGAAGTTCGTCATCCGGGAGGGGGAGGCGTTGGAAATTGCCCTGATGAAGGAGATGGAGGGTGTGGACGTGGAGAGAGGGAGGGATACAGCGATAGAGGCGCGGCAACGGGCAGGGGGTGGAGAGGAAGGAGGAAACCAGAGGGTGGGGGGGATCAACCCTGCGAACAATGTAAAGGATGCGGAGATGTTGGAGGAACAAGAGGAGGTGGGGGTAGGGGATCAGTTCATACAGGAGCCGTGTGGGGGAAGGAAGGTGGATACAGAAGGCAAGGCGGAGCGCATGGCGTTCAAGGATTTGGAGGGCCTTGTAAAAGCGGGTGGGGGCGGAGATCCAGGCGACGCTGGCATAACAGAGGATAGGGCGGATGAGGGATTTGTAGGTGTGGAGGATGGTAGAAGGATGCAATCCCCATGTCCGGCCGGACAGGAGTTTCAGCAGGCGGAGGTGGGAATGGGCTTTCTGCTGGATGGTCAGGAGATGAGGGGTCCAGGTGAGGTGTCGGTCAAGGGTGAGGCCAAGGTATTTCAGGGTGGGGGTGAGTTGGATAGGACGACCATAAAGGGTGAGGTAGAAATCATGGAGGCGAAAGGAGCGAGTGGTGCGGCCTATGATGATTGCCTGGGTTTTGGAGGGGTTGAGACGGAGGAGCCACTGGTTACACCAAGTGGTGAACTGGTTAAGGTGGGTTTGGAGGGTACGTTGAGACCGTTGAATGGTAGGATAGAGAGCCAGGAAGGCGGTGTCATCAGCATATTGGAGAAGGTTGCCTGGTGGGGGTGGCTTGGGCATATCAGCTGTATACAAGAGATAAAGGAGAGGGGAGAGGACAGAACCCTGGGGGACGCCAGCCGTGGGATAAAAGATACGGGAGTTGGTGTTGTGGAGGGTGACATAGGAAGGACGGTGCGAGAGGAAGGAAGCGACCAGATGGACAAAATTGATAGGCAGGACGTAGGTTTGGAGTTTAAAGAGGAGACCGGGATGCCATACACGGTTATAGGCATTTTGGAGGTCAAGGGAGACAAAAATGGCAGAGCGACGGGAGTTGAGCTGGAGGGACAGAAGGTGAACAAGGTTGAGGAGTTGGTCGTCAGCAGAGAAGGAGGGTCGGAAGCCACACTGGGTAAGGGGGAGGAGGTGGTGTTGAGCAAGGTGCCGATGGATACGGTGGGAGAGGATGGATTCAAAGACCTTACTGAAGACGGAGGTGAGGCAGATGGGACGATAGGAAGAGGCGGCAGAAGGGGGTTTGTTGGGTTTGAGGAATAGGAGGACGCGGGAGGTCTTCCACAGGTCAGGGTAAAAGCCAGTAGAGAGGATGACATTATAGAGATGGGCGAGGACAGTTAGGAAGGAATAGGGGCTTTCTCGAAGGTGACGGTAGGTGACACAGTCGTGACCAGGGGCCGTGATGCGTTTGGACTGGAGGAGAAGTTTAATGTCTTGTGCTGTGATGGGAGTGTTGACGTCGGAGGGGGCAACTGCCCCAAGTACTGGAGACTAGGAGCAAGTGGAGCGACTGAGGTATCAGCACGTTCCATGACAGTGGGGAAAAGAGAATAATCAAAGTGGGGATCATCGGGGATGGAGAAGTCCTCGGAAAGGTGGGAAGCGAAGTGGTTGGCCTTACTGAGGTTGTCTGGAAGGGGGTGATCGTTATGGAGAAGGGGGTAGTGGGGAGCAGAAAGGGAACCAGTAAGACGATGGAAGGCGGACCAGTACTTGGAGGAGTTGATAGGGAGGGTGGCATTGAGTCGTGTGCAGGTCTGGCGCCAGTCCCGGCGTTTCGTTGCTGTAATAAGGTTCCGTACGTGTCGTTGTATTTGCCGGTGGTGTTGGAGTGTATCCCTGTCACGAGTGCGGAGGAAGGAGCGATAGAGGCGGCGGGATTCACGGAGGAGGAGGACAGCCCGCGGAGGGAGAGTGGGACGGTGTGGGTGGATGGTTTTAGTAGGAACATGGGCCTCCACGGCGTCAGTAATTACCGTCTGAAGGAAGGACGAGGCGCGGATGATGTCGTCAGGATGGCAATAGGTAAGAGGGTGGCTTTCGACCTGGGTGGAGATGGAGTCCCAGTAGGCATCCCAGTTGGCACGGCGATAGTCATGGACGACCTTGGGAGGGGGTGCAGGTTGCGGAGCCGGAGGGGGGCGGTTTGCAGACGTTATGGTGAAAAGGACAGGGAGGTGATCGCTACCTGTGGGGTCAAGGACGGTGACAGTGATACGCCCAAGGAGGTTGGCGGAGGCAATGACAACATCGGGGGTGGTGTTACTTTCGGGTCGGGTGTGCTGGGGAATGGGAACAAGGTCACCCTGGATTGTGGAGAGGAACTGATGCCACCGCCAAAGGGCAGCAGGAGTGCGGCTATGGATGTTGAGGTCGGTGGTAATCACATAGGTGGAGAAGGTGTGGTCAATGTGTGAGATGAAGTCATAAGGAAGAGGAGCAGTGGAGCGGACATAGATGGTGGCACAGGTAATGGTGAGGGAGGGAAAGAAGACGCTAAGGATAAGGTGTTCAGTGGGGTCATTGAGGAGAGGTTGTGGCCGGACGGGGATATGCTTAAGGTGGCCAATCGCAACTCCACCCTGCGCACGAGGATCAGGAGCATCAGTGCGGTGGAGGATATAGGGGGAGGTGCGGATAGAATGGTGGGGCTGGAGAAAGGTTTCGTTCAAGAGGAAGGTGTCGACCTGGTGGTGGGAGAGGGTGTGCATGAGGAGGTATTTGTTGGAGCGGAAGGAGCGAATGTTCTGGAAGAGGATGCGAGACTCATGCCGCGCCATGACGGGAAGGAGGGGGGGAAGAGAGGGAAAGGAAGAGACTTAAACTAGGGTGTCGAGGCGGGTGAAGGTGAAGTGGGCTTGGTTGTGGGAGTAAGTGGCGAAGGTGTTCAGGTGGAAAACAGAGCGAGCAGCAAGGGATATTTGTTGGAAGGTGTCCGGGCGCTGAAAAGGGTGAATGTTTTGGAGTACAACGGTAATGAACTGGATGATGTCCTCGGCCGTGGGGGGTGGACGGAGGGAATTGTTAGGATGGACAGGAGGATCGACGGGACGAACTCGGACTGTAGGTTCAGGGATGGCTGGAGGGGGTTTAGCTTTACACTTGTGGGAGTATGTGGGATGGGGGCCATTGCAGGTATTATAGGAAGGAGGAGCAGCGAGGTTGGGGCAGTTCTTGAGAAAGTGGGAGGCCTTGCAATGGGGACAGGTGGGGGGGTTTTTGCAGTTGGGAGTCAGGTGGTCATTGTACATCAGGCACCGCTGGCAACAGTAGGATTGGGGAGGGGATTTGGAGGATTCAACAGGGTGGCGACGGTGGTGTATCAGGGCACCCTGGGTGAGGAGATGGTCTATGGATGGGGCGGACTCTGAGAATACCCGCATGAGGTAGGTGGGACCACAGGCATTGTGGATACGGCGGGCAGAGCGGATTTCCAAGTCCGGGTGGGAGTTCAGTTCTACCAACACTTCATCCTCTGTGATCTCCGGGCTGAGCTTGGTGATCACAGCGGTGTAGGTGGGGGGACGACGGGGAGGCTGGGGCTGACGAGGAGTGGAAGCAGAAAGGAATGGTGTCAGAGAGGCGTGGGGGCCAAACATAACTCGTGGGAGTTTTCACAGGAGGTCTGTGTGAAAGGATGGGGACGGGGACTTGATAAGGACTGAGTCCCTGCGGGGAATGAGTTGGGAGATGGGAGCACTTTCGTATTTCCTTGGTGAGGGTACGAGCGTCGAGGAACTTAGGATCGGGAGTTGACAGGACAAAGGTGTGGAGGGTGGGGGCCAAGGTAGGGGTGGCAGGAGGAGGGGTGGTGTCCATGGTGACGGCAGGGGGAGGGGGAGATGGTGTTGATTTTTTGTGGGAAGTGGCGGGAGCGGAGTCGGTAAGGACGCGCTTTTGGGGTTTTTTGGAGACTGGAGGCTGGGAGGAGGGGAGAGGGACGGGGAGGAGAGGGAGGTGGCGGGTGGCAGATCCCTGTGGCGTAGTGGAGGCACCGGGAGAAGCAGCTGGTTCAGTGGTGGCGATGGTGGCTCGGCGCGACGTGATGCGTGCGGGAGATGCAGAAGACGAAGCGACGGGGTCGGTGAGAGAGGGGAAGCCAACCACCTGAGGGGCGGCAACAGAGGCGTACGTGAGGGCGGGGGTAGTAGTGGGAGCTGTTGAGGGTGTGGAGGCTGGAGGAAGGGTGTAGAGGTGTGGGTATACAGCAGGGGAGGAGATAGGGGGGTGGGTAAGTGGGGGAAGGGAAGGGAAGGGGAGGTGGAAGGAGGAAGGCCAGAGGCGGCACTCCAGGAAGTGACTGTGGGAGAGGGGGAGGGGGAGGAGTAGATGACGGTGGAGGTGGGAGTACTCATTGCAGACGAACGGCGACCGACAGACGGATTTTTTTTTTTTTCCTTTATTGTAATTTTCAGCACCTCATACAAGGCGGGCTGGCAGCAGCTTAATACGCCGCTCTTCAGCCGTATGGGGTACAATAATATGAGATAGGTGACACAGAAAATACAAAAAATGGCGGGCAAAGAAAGTAGGTACAAAAAAAACAAAAAAAATACAAGAAGCCGTTCACGTTGGACGAAAAAACACTAACACTTGTTGACACGGCGCACAAAACACGGAGAGCTGCGACGGCACATGTGAACAGTGGAGTTGTAACTGCACGAAACACAAAACGAAGCACACACACTAGACACTGACGGCGATGATCTCCGGCGCGCGAATGTTCACCATGCGTGTGCGAGTCCGGGGACCTGCCAAGAGAGGAGGAGGAGGAGGAAGGGGAGTGGGAGAGGGAGAGGAGAGAGCGCAGATGCCACAGGCAGGGGAGAAAGGGGGGAGGGAGGAAGGGGGAGGGGAAGCCTGGGGGGGAAGAGTGGTGGAGGGAGGGGACGGGGGAAAAGGAAAGAGAAGGGGAGGGAAGGGAAGAGAAGGGAGGGAGGGAGGGTGCCTAAAGGAAAGGACACCGGAAGTGGGTGGTGGGGCAGGGTCAAAGTTGATAGGAGGGGTAGATGGAGGGGAGGAGGACATCATCAGGGAGGGGGAGCTGGCGGAAGCCACCTTGGGAGAGAGTAAGGAGGGTGGAGAGATGGAGACCGGGCGGGACGTGGGAATACAGGCACGGCAGTGGGCGGGGATGGGAGAGGATTGGGGAGACGAGCGGGTGAGGAGGATCGAGTTTACGGGAGGTGTACAGGATCCGTATCCTTTCAAGGAAAAGGAGGAGGTGGGGGAAGGGGATGAGATCATACAGGATCCGCGTGGGGGAGGGGAGACGGATGCGATAGGCGAGGCGGAGAGCATGGCGTTCAAGGATTTGGAGAGATTTATAAAAGGTAGGGGGGCGGAGATCCAGGCTGGATGGGCATAACAAAGGATAGGGCGGATGAGGGATTTATAGGTGTGGAGGATTGTGTAAGGGTCCAGACGCCACGTACGGCCGGAAAGGAGCTTGAGGAGACGGAGTCGGGAACGTGCCTTGGCTTGGATTGTATGGAGATGGGGAGTACAGGAGAGGCGACGGTCGAGGGTGACGCCAAGGTACTTAAGGGTGGGACTGAGGGCGATAGGACGGCCATAGACGGTGAGATAGAAATCAAGGAGGCGGAAGGAAGGGGTGGTTTTGCCTACAATGATCGCCTGGGTTTTCGAAGGATTGACCTTGAGCAACCACTGGTTACACCAAGCGGTGAATCGGTCAAGATGGGATTGGAGATGGCGTTGGGAGCGTTGCAGGGTGGGGGCAAGTGCGAGGAAGGCAGTGTCATCGGCAAACTGGAGGAGGTGGACAGGGGGCGACGGCGGCGGCATGTCCGCCGTGTACAAAAGGTACAGAAGGGGGGAGAGGACGGAGCCTTGGGGCACACCGGCGGAGGGGAAAAAGGTGTAGGAATCTGTGTTATGGATGGTGACATAGGAAGGACAGCGGGAGAGAAAGGAACCGATCAGACGGACGTAGTTAATGGGAAGGGCAAAGGTTTGGAGCTTGAAGAGGAGACCGGAATGCCAGACGCGGTCATAAGCGCGTTCGAGGTCAAGGGAGAGGAAGATTGCGGAGCGACGGGAATTAAGCTGTTCGGAAAGGAGATGAGTGAGGTGAAGGAGAAGATCGTCGGAAGAGAAGGATGGCCGAAAGCCACACTGGGTGACGGGAAGGAGGCGGTGCTGGCGGAGATGCTGGTGGATGCGGCGGGTGAGGATAGATTCCAGGACCTTGCTGAAGACCGAGGTAAGGCTGATGGGACGGTAGGAGGAGACGGCGGACGGCGGTTTGCCAGGTTTAAGGAACATGAGGATACGGGAGGTTTTCCACAGGTCGGGGTAGTAACCGGTGGACAGGACTACATTGTAGAGCCTGGCCAGGGTGGAGAGGAAAGAGACAGGAGCTTCACGAAGGTGACGGTAGGTGGCACGATCGTGACCAGGAGCGGTGTTGCGTTTTGTGCGGAGTGTATCAATGAGATCCTGTGTAGTGATAGGGGCATTGAGTTCCGTGTGTGTAATGTTGTCCAAGTACTGGAAACCAGGAGCGAGGGGAGGGACAGAGGGGTCAGTTCGATCGCGGATATCCGGGAAGAGGGAGTAATCGAACTGGGGATCGTCGGGGATGGAGAAGACATCGGAGAGGTAGGAGGCAAAGTGATTGGCCTTACTAAGGGTGTCAGGGAAGGGGTGATCATCGTGGAGAAGAGGATAGTAGGGGGAGGGTTTAGTTCCGGTAAGGCGACGGAAGGCCGACCAGAACTTGGACGAGTTGATTGGTAGGGTGGCATTTAAACGGGTGCATGTCTGTCGCCAGTCCCGGCGTTTCTTAGCCGCGAGCAAATTACGAACGTGTCGCTGGAGTTGCCGGTGGCGTCGTAGTGTGTCCGGGTCACGCGTGCGGAGGAAGGCACGGTAGAGACGACGGGATTCATGGAGGAGGAGAACGGCCTGTGGGGGTAAGGTAGGACGGTGGGGGTGGATGGCGACAGTAGGAACGTGGGCCTCCACGGCCTCAGACAAGGTCTGCTGGAGAAAGGAGGCGGCATGGGTGACATCGTCAGGGTGGTGGTAGGTGAGAGGGTGGCTATCGACCTGGGTGGAAAGGGTATCCCGGTAGGCATGCCAGTCGGCTCGGGAATAGTCGTGGACATACTTAGGGGGAGGGTCAGTACGAGGGTCGGGGCGAGGGCGACGACCGTCTGAAACGGTGAGGAGGACAGGGAGATGGTCGCTACCAATAGGCTCCAGGACATCCACCGTTATGCGGCCAAGGAGGTTGGGGGAGGAGAGGATAACATCAGGAGTGGAGTTGGATTCAGGACGGGTATGCCGGGGGATGGGGACGAGGTCACCTTGAAGGGTGGAGAGGAACCGATGCCATCGCCGTAACTGGGCAGCGGAACGACTATGGATGTTGAGGTCGGCGGCGATCACGTAGGAGGAAAAGGTACGATCGACGTGGGAGAGGAAGTCGAAGGGAATAGGAGCGTTGGGGCGGACATAGATGGTGGCGCAGGTAACGGTAAGGCCGGGGAAGAAGAGACTAAGGATCAGGTGTTCGGTGGGGTCGGGAAGGAGAGGTTGGAGCCGAACGGGGATCTGGCAGTGGTGACCAATGGCAACTCCGCCACGCGCAATCGGGAGGGGATTATCGGAGCGGTGGAGGAGGTAGGGCGAAGTGTGAATGGTGTGGTGGGGTTGGAGGAAGGTTTCATTAAGGAGGAAGGCATCCACGCGGTGGGTGGCAAGGGTGTGCAGGAAGAGGTTCCTGTTGGCGGGTAGGGAGCGGATGTTGTTGAAAAGGATACGTTGCTGTCGCGCCATGATAGGGATTTAGACGAGGGTGTCGAGGCGGGAGAAGGTGAAATGGGCCTGGTTGTTGGAGTAGGTGGCGTACATCTTGAGTTGGAACGGGCAGCAAGGGAGATCTGCTGGAGGGTGTGAGGGCGCTGAAAGGGATGAACATTCTGGAGGACGATGGTAAGGAACCTGATGATGTCCTCAGCGGTGGGGGGGGGGGGGACGAAGGGAATTGCCAGGAGGGGTGGGGGCGTCCAGGGGACGGACAGGGACGGTGAGTTCAGGAGTGGTTGGAGGGGGTCGGGCTTTACACTTTTGGGAGTAGGTGGGATGGGGGAGATTGCAGGTATTGCAGGAAGGAGGGGATTGGAGGTTGGGGCACTGCCTGAGGAAGTGCGCTTGCCGACAATGCGGGCAGATGGGGGCCTCGCGGCACTCAGCTGTGGGGTGCGCGTTATAGCGTAGACACCTCTGGCAGCGCAGGGATTGAGGAGGGGAACGGGAGGGGTCGACCTTGTACCGCTGGTTAAAAAGGAGGGCACCCTCCTTCAGGAGACGGTCAATGAAGGGGGCGTGCTCAGAAAAAACCTGCATAAGGCGGGTGGGGCCGGCAGCGTTATGTATGCGGCGAACCGCACGCACCTCCAAATGGGGATGCGCCTGGAGCTCCGCCAACACCTCCTCCTCCGTGATCACTGGACTAAGCCGAGTGATCACGGCGGTGAGAGTTGGCGGGCGACGCGGAGGTTGGGGTTGGCGGGAGGGAGGTGGTGAAGGAGCAGGGGTGAGAGAGGCATGAGGGCCAAAGCGGGTGACAGGGATGCGGGAAAGGAGGTAGGTGTGGAGGGTTGGGCTGGGGGAGGAGATGAGGACCGAATCTCGGCGAGGAGTGAGGAGGGAGATGGGGGCACCAGGACAATGCTGGCGAAGGAAGAGGGTGAGGTTCCGGGCTTCAAGGAGAGAGGGATCAGGACGGGAGAGGAGGTAGCGGTAGGAGGAAGGGGGAGAGGAGGAGGATGAGGGGGCAGGGACAGGCGGGGAGACTTCTATGGCATCATGGGTGGGGGAAGGAGGACGAGGCGCAGCCTTTTTGGAAGCAGAGGAAGCAGGAGTGCCACCGGGGCGCTTGACAGCGGTGGAGGAGGTGTGGGGGATGGGAACAACGGGAATGTGGCGGGGAGGGGCAGGTCCCGGGGCCGGAGTCGGCGCCGGAGATGGTGACGGTGACGGTGAAGGCGAAGGCGACGGCGACGATGACGATGACGGTGGCAGTGGCGGCGGTGATGGTGAAGGTGACGGGGAGAGCTGGGCATGGGCAGTGGCCCGACAGGCCACCACCCGAGCCGGAGCTGCAGTGACAGGCTGGGGGAGTGGGGGGAAGGGATCAGAACGAGAGGAGCGGGAGGAAGAAGTGGGAGAGGGGGCGACAAAGATAGAGGGTGAAGGGAGAGTGAGGAGAGGTGGAATGGAAGGAGGGGGGTGGGACTGGGCACACCAAGTTATAGTGGTGGAGGCGGCGGAAGGGGAGGTATAGACAATGGCGGTGGTGGTAGTAGTGACAGTGGTGGTGGGGGCGGACATGACGGGAGAGAGAAACAAGAACGAACAGAACGAAGAGGAGAGGACAGAAACTGGGGACAGACAAAGACGAAGACGGACGGAGACGAAGACGGCCGTAGACCAGGGTCAGGACGGCGGCGGGCACCGGCGGCGGCGGCGGCGGCGGCGGCGGCGGCGAGCCCCGGCAGGCGGCGACGGCGGCGGCGGCGTCGGCGGCGATCAGCAGGCGGCGGCGGCGGCGGCGGCGGCGGCGGCGAGCACCGGCAGGCGGCGACCAGGCGGGGGCGGCGAGCCCCGGCAGGCGGCGACGGCGGCGGCGGCGGCGAGGACCGGAAGGCGGCGACCAAGCGGTGGCGGCGGCGGCGGCGGCGGCGGCAAGCAGACGACACGGCAGGGATCTTCCACGTCGAAGGCGCACCCTGAGAGTAGCCCAGGCAGTGAAACTCTTAGATGAAGAAGAGAGGGAATCCAACCCTCGAATACGTGGACAGACGGATTTTTTTTTTTTTCTTTATTGAATTTCAATTCCCCCCAAAGGGGGCGGGCTGGCAGCAGCTTAGGACGCCGCTCTGCAGCCTACAGATTTTCTGGCAAAGAGCAGGAGAATAAATAATAATAAAAAACAGGCGATAAAATCGGGGACTTAGTGAGTAACAAGGTGAAAAGAAAATGGGGAAAGTAAAACAAGCAACAGAGGGATGATGAAGCGAATAAAAATACATACGGAGCAGACAGGGAAAACAAGAGACAGTTAAAAAAACACGGCGACAGTCTGGATTCTGTTCGCAAAGTATATAAAATTCACACCCAGCGACAGCATGGTTTCTGTTCGCAACACAACACTGAATAGGCACTAGAACACAGCACGAAAAAGTCGGCAAAGGTGACACCACAGTCGAGAGCAGGTGGGGGGAAACTGGACAGGAGATGGGAAAACAAAAGGGGGGAAAGGAGAGTAAAAGCGAAGGGGGGGGAGGGGAACCGGGAAAGGAGCTGATGGAGGATGAGGACCCATAAGAGGGGTAGGGGGCAGACGCGACAGGGAGGGGGGTAGGTAGAGGAGGGGAATACAAAAGGACTGGGGGGGAGAAGGGAGGTAGGGAGAGCCGTAGTGGGGAGGAAACAGGACGGAAGGGGGGGGGAAGAGGGAGCCCAGGGAAAGGACAGAGGAAAGGAGGGGGAGGGAGGATCAGAGTTGATAGGAAGGATAAATGGAGGGAGAGAGGGCATCATCCGGGAGGGGGAGCTGATGGAAGCCACCTTGGGAAAGGAGATGGAGGGTGTAGAGATGGAGGGTAGGGGGGACACAACGGTGAAGACGTGGCAGGGGGCAAGGATGGGAGAGGAGAGGAGCAACCAGGGGGTGAGGGGGTTCAAGATGGCGGGAGGTGTAGAGGATGCGGATATGTTCGAGGAAGAGGAGCAGATGGGGTAAAGGAATGAGATCATAGAGGATCCGCGTGGGGGACGGGAGGCAGATACGGAAGGCGAGGCGGAGTGCATGACGCTCAAGGATCTGGAGGGACTGATAGAATTTGGGGGGGGGGAAGATATCCAGGCAGGACTGGCATAACAGAGGATGGGACGGATTAAGGATTTGTAGGTGTGGAGGATGGTGGAGGGGTGCAACCCCCATGTCCGGCCAGAGAGGAGTTTGAGGAGGCGGAGGCGGTTGTGGGCTTTGGATTGGATGGATCGGAGATGAGGGATCCAGGTGAAGTGACGGTCAATGGTGAGGCCAAGGTAGGTGAGGGTGGGGGTGAGACGGACAGGACGTGCGCAGACAGTAAGGGAGAAATCCAGGAGCCGGAAGGAGCGAGTGGTACGACCTACGATGATTGCCTGGGTCTTGGAAGGATTTAGTTTCAGGAGCCATTGGTTACACCATGCAGAAAAAAGGTCAAGGTGATTCTGGAGAAGGCGTTGGGACCATTGGAGGGTAGGAGCGAGGGCGAGGAATGCGGTGTCATCAGCATATTGCAAGAGGTGCACTGGAGGGGGGGGGGGTTGGGGCATATCGGCCGTGTACAGGAGGTAGAGGAGAGGGGAGAGGACAGAGCCCTGGGGCACACCGGCAGAGGGGTAGAAGGTGCGGGAATTGGCATGATGGATGGTAACGTAGGAGGGGCGGCGGGAGAGGAATGAGGCCACCAGATGGATGTAGTTGATAGGAAGGGCGTAGGTTTGGAGTTTAAACAGGAGACCGGGATGCCAGACACGGTCGTAGGCCTTTTCAAAGTCAAGTGAGACAAAAATGGCGGAGCGACGGGAGTTAAGCTGGAGGGAGAGGAGATGAGTGAGGCGGAGGAGTTGGTCATCAGCAGAGAAGGAAGGTCGAAAGCCACATTGGGTGTTTGGGAGGAGGTGGTTTTGGTGGAGGTGGAGATGGATGCGCCGGGAAAGGATGGATTCCAAGAGCTTGCTGAACACCGACATGAGACAGATAGGACGATAGGAAGAGGCATCAGATGGAGGCTTATTGGGTTTGGAGAACATCAGGATACGGGAGGTTTTCCACAGGTCGGGATAGAAGCCAGTGGCAAGGATGACATTGTAGAGGGCGGCAAGGAGGGAAAGGAAGGAGGGAGGGCAGTGTTTGAGGTAGCGGTAGGTAACGCAGTCGTGGCCGGGAGCAGTGTTGCGTTTAGTGCGGAGTGTGAGGCTGATGTCCTGTGTAGTGATGGGAGTGTTAAGTGCAGATAGTGGGGTGTGGCCCAAGTACTGGAAGCTAGGAGCAAGGGGAGGAACAGAGGTATCCGTACGGTCCACGACATCAGGGAAGAGGGAATAATCAAAGTGGGGATCATCTGGGATGGAAAAAACATCAGAGAGGTGGGAGGCAAAGTGGTTGGCCCTACTGAGGTTGTCAGGAAAGGGACGGTCATTAAGGAGGAGAGGGTACTGGGGGGTGGGGCGGTTCCCAGTAAGGCGGTGGAAAGCAGACCAATACTTGGAAGAGTTGATGGGGAGCGTGGTGTTGAGGTGTGTACATGTCTGGCGCCAGGCTCGGCGTTTCTTCGCAACAAGCAGGTTGCGGATGTGTCGCTGTAATTGCCGGTGGCGGGTAAGTGTATCCCGGTCACGAGTGCGGAGAAAAGAGCGGTAGAGGCGGCGGGACTCCCGAAGGAGAAGGACGGCCTGTGGAGGCAGGGCAGGGCGGTGAGGGTGGATGGCTTTGGTGGGGATATGGGTGGCGACGGCGTCAGACAAGGTCTGGTGCAGGAAGGCAGCAGTGCGAGAGATGTCATCAGGAGACTGGAGGGTAAGGTCGTGGCTGTCAACCTGGGTGTGAATGGACTCCCGGTAGGCATCCCAGTTGGCACGGGAGTAATCATGGACAAGTTTAGGAGGGACGTCAGGGCGAGGAGTGTGGCGGGGATGGCGACCGTTAGAGATAGTGAGGAGGACAGGAGCATGGTCACTGCCAATGAGGTCAAGGACATCCGCGGTGATGCGCCCAAGAAGGTTGGGAGAGGCAAGGACTACATCAGGAGTGGTGTTGGATTCGGGCCGGGTGTGCTGGGGCAGGGGAACCAGGTCTCCCTGGAGAGTGGTGAGAAACTGATGCCACCGCCGGAGGTCGGCAGGATCACGGCTGTGGATATTGAGGTCGGCGGCAATCACGTAGGTGGAGAAGGTGCGGTCAATGTGGGCCAGGAAATCGTACGGTATGGGGGTGCGAGGGCGGACATAAATGGTGGCACAGGTGATGGTAAGGGCGGGGAAGAAGAGGCTGAGGGTGAGATGCTCGGCAGGATTGTTAAGGAGAGGTTGGGGCCGGACTGGGAGGTGCTTGAGGTGGCCTATAGCAACTCCGCCACGTGCCAGAGGGTACGGGTTATCGGTGCGATGTAGGGTGTAAGGGGCAGTGGAGACGGAGATACGGGGCTGAAGGAAGGTTTCATTGAGGACGAAGGCATCCACGCGGTGCTGACGTAGGGTGTGGAGGAAGAGGAGTTTGTGGGTGGGCAGGGAGCGAATGTTGTGGTACAGGATACGGTACGGTTGTTGTACCATGGGAGTGGAGAGTTAGACGAGGGTGGTGAGGGGGGTGAAGGTGAAGTGGGCCTGGTTGTGGGAGTAAGTGGCATAGGTGGTAAGATGGAACGGGCAGCGAGGGCGATTTGGGAAAGAGTGTGGGAGCGCTGGAAGGGGTGGATGTTTTGGAGCACAATGGTGGTGAAATGGATGATGTCCTCAGCAGTAGGGGGAGGGCGGAGCGAGTTGTTGGGGTGGATGGGGTCATCAACAGGACGGACAGGGACGGTGAGCTCAGGGGTTACTGGTGGAGGTTTCGCTTTACACTTCGAGGAGTAGGTAGGATGGGGTTCATTACAAGTGTTGCAGGAGGGGGGAGAGGTGAGGTTGGGGCAATGCTTGAGGAAGTGGGAAGCTTTGCAGTGGGGACAAGTAGGGGGGTTCTTGCAGGCAGAGGTAACGTGGTCGTTGTAGGTGAGACAGCGTTGGCAGCGGTAGGATTGGACTGGGGAACGGGAGGGGTCCACCTTATGGCGCTGATTGTAGATGAGGGCTCCCTCGGTGAGGAGGCAGTCAATGGAGGAGGAGGATTCAGTGAATATCCGCATGAGAAAAGTCGGCCCGGCATCACTGAAGATGCGACGGGCCGAGCGGATTTCGATGTCGGGCCGGGAGTTGAGTTCCGCCAACACCTCAGCCTCCGTGATCACGGGGCTAAGCTTCGTGATCACAGCGGTGAAGGTCGGCGGACGTCGGGGAGGTTGAGGCTGACGGGGAGAGGACGGGGTGTGGTAGGGGGTGAGGGTTGCACGTTGGCCAAATTGGATACGAGGGATGCGGGAGAGGAGGTCGGTGTGGAAGGAAGCATTGGGGGATTTTATGAGGACCGAGTCCTTGCGAGGAATCAGTTGGGAGATGGGAGCATTGGGGCAGTATTTCCGGATGGCGAGAGTGAGGGAGCGGGCATCAAGGAATTGAGGGTCAGGATTGGAGAGGACAAAGGTGTGGGTGGCAGGCGTGGCGGGGGCGGGGGTCGGGGCCGCGTCCATGGGAGTGGGTGGGTCACGGGGATTGGGGGTTTTTTTGGAGGAGACTTCGGGGGAAGGGTCAGCATTCGGGCGCTTGGAAGGTTTCGTGGACACCACTGGGTGGGGAGGGGGCAGGGGGACGGGTTGCAGGGGGAGATGGCGGGGGGCAGGACCACCCTGAGCAGCGGAAGACGCAGACGGCGGGGGCGTGGGTGTCACTGAGACTGTGGAACGTCGAGCAGAGATCCGGGCTGGCTTGGAGCCTGTCGGAGGCGGTGCGGGGAGCGGCGGAAAGTCTGTAGCTGGCGATGGGGCGACAGTGATAGGGGAAGAGGAGTTGGGGGTGGGTACAGCCGAAAGTGGCGCAGGGGTGGGGTGGACAGGGAGAGAAGGAAGGACGGGAAGTGGGGTGGATGAGCTCCATGTGATGGTGGTTGGAGCAGCGGAGGGAGAGGTGAAAATGATAGTGGTAGTGGTGGTGGGTTGGGACATGGCGGCGGCGCGCGAGAAGGGCGGCGGCGGCGGCGACCAGACGGCGGCGGCGGCGGCGGCGGCGGCGGCGGCGGCGGCGAGCACCGGCAGGCGGCGACGGCGCGGCGGCGAGGACCGGAAGGCGGCCAAACGGCGGCGCAGACGGCGGCGACGGCGAGCACCGGCAGGCAGTATGGACGGCAAGCAGACGACACGGCAGGGAAACGGCGGGAATCTTCCACGTCGAAGGTGCACCCTGAGAGTAGCCCAGGCATTGAAACTCTTAGATGAAGAAAAGAGGGAATCCAACCCTCGAATACATGGACAGACGGACGTAACAGAAGCTTAAGTAACGGTGAAATTACCAAAGAAATACAGGCACAAAACCTTTAGTACTTACTAAAATTACGTCATGCAATGGAGAATAATAAAACAATTATGCCAAAGGCGTCGTCAATAATTAAGACATCATCTCCATTTGTACAACATGTGTAATGGGCACAGGGTCAAAGCGAACAGTTTAACACCATTACTTCGCCTATGAACTACTGAGACACGAGTGTGAAAGCACTAGGGCCGATGGTTTCGCCGAGAGAGGGCACTTGCATGTGCCAGACTCGCGCATATTAAAATCCATGAATACATACATAAGCGCATCAAAAATTATTAAAGGTTGTGTTAATTCAAACCCTGTCTTAATAAATAAAACATATCAGGCGAATTAAAGACATTTATGTAAAATAGAAATATAGAACCAATTTACGTGTGTCCTAGCGTCAGACGGATAAAGCTTGGGCTTGGAACATCTAACGAGAGAGGGCACTAGTGTAATGCGCGAGGCTCTCGCGTAACGTAGGCAGTGAAATACATACTAGCGAAACAACCAAAATGTTATAATAAAACGAAACCATCTGTCATTATGAATAAAACATAGTAGTCATTTAACCAACCATACACATTGAAATTCATAACTAACAAACATCAAAATACGTAGAATCCCAACAAGACAGGAAAAGCGCATTTCACCGGCATCAACAAGCAAGAAAATAACTACTAGTCAGCCAGACTATATTACATGAAGGCAATGAGGGGTTTGAAACTGTCTAAAAAAATTTTGTCTCGAAGCTGCACCTGTTCATTAAGAACAAATCCATCTTTTAGAGACAGATGCTTGAAAATCTCTAATTCTTCGAGCAAGTCTAGTTTGTAACCTTTATTAGCTTCATGAAGCAGCTCTACGTCGTCCAGTTCACATGGCGTGTGCCGTAGGAGGCATAGATGTTCAGCAAAGGTGGAATTATATACGTTTTCCCCATTTTTACCTAACATGTGTTCTTTATACCTAACTTTAATGGGTCTACCTGTCTGCCCTATGTAATAGTTTGGGCAGTCGTTACAAGTAATTTTGTATACCGCGGACTTAGTGCTGAGATCTTCTCGTGCTCCAATATTATGAATTACTCTACGTTTCAAGCTATTATTTACGGAAAAGGCAACTCTATAACCGTATTGTTTCTGTCATCCTTTTATTGTGAAGAATTTAACAGTTGCTGCTGCAGCCATGTTTAAAATCTTGAAATATTGTGAACCATGTTCCGTCAAGAACGACGTTCATCATTAATGGATTAAAGTTGAGTATTAAACTAGCTATGTCCGCTTTCTAAATTCTAATTCCTTGTCATGTTCCAGACCTCATGTCAGTATAGTCCTTCCCCCCGCAAGCCAACCTGCGTGAGCTAAAACGCGTGCATTTCGGCCTCCATTAGTAACACGGTGTTGGCTCTTCTGCCAAACAAACATTTCATACATCTTGAAGTTGTCTCTTCATGTACTGTTTTTATCTTACTTGGTTTACTTATTTAACCAAACTTATATGGGAATAGCTTTTGAGTATAGTGTTTATGTTTTTTTCTGTTTGCACCATTTACATTTATATGTTATTCAACTTTTTACTTTTTAAAATGTAATACCATCACATTCTCTAAGATGTCATTTACTGTATGTTCCCTCACGTTTCTCCACTTCCCTGCATTTATTCATTTCTGTTTATCTCATTGATGTTGCGTAAGTTCTTCATATATGAGGGCTGCTCAGAATGTAAGATGACTTTTCAAAATGCGCGGGCAACGTACATTTGACCATCAAGCTTTTTTTTTGTTATGTTGGTACACATGTCCCGAACATATGTTCACAGTTTTAAGAGTCCAGCATACTTAGTTTGTTTTTTACAGATAGAAAGGTTAGATATGTTTTAGTGTGCTCGGCGATTTTCGATTCTTATAAAACATGGAGCAAAGAATTTGCATCAAATTTTATGTGAAAAATGGAATAAACTGCTCTAAAACACTTGAAATGTTGTCAGTGGCATATGATGAGTCTACTCTAAGTGAAAGAAAAATGTTTACGAGTGGTATAAGCTCTTCCAAGATGGCCAAGAAGATGCCAATGATGAACTTCGCTCTTGACGCCCCATCACATCAACAACAGATGACGAAAATTGTTTTAGTAAAACATCGAATTACCGCAAGAGAAGTTGCTGAGGATTTGGCATATCGGCCGCGTCATGCAATTTTTTCAGATGTTTTGGGCATGAAACGTATGTCAGCGAAGTTCGTTCCAAAATTTCTCAATTTTGATCAGAAAAACCGACGCATGAGCATCGCTTAGGAGCTCTTAAATGACGTCAATGACGATCCTGATTTGCTCAAAAGGGTCATAACTGGTGACGAAATATGGGTTGACGTCGAAACCAAAGCCGAATCGTCCCAATGGAAGCAGCCCTGAGAGCCAAGACCGACAAAAGCACGCCAAGTTCGATCAAATGACAAACTTTTGCTCATTGTTTTTTTAATTACCGTGGCGTAGTGCATCATTAATTTTATCGTCAAGGTCAGAAATTATGCGCAGTTTGCGATAAGCAATACGCAAAAAACGTCCGGAATTGTGGAAAAACAATTCATGCCTTTTGCATCACGACAATACACCTGCCCATTCATCGTTGCTTGTGAGAGATTTTTTGGCCAAAAACAACACGACAATCAAGCCTCAGCCACCATATTCACCAGACTTGGCCCCCCTGCGACTTTTTCCCGTTTTCAAAACTGAAGAGACCTTTGAAAGAACGAAGATTTTCAACGATTGAGGAAATAAAAACTGCATCGCAGGAAGTACTCAAGGTTGTAACAAAAATTGCTTATGAGAAGCCCTTCGAGGACTGGAAGAAGCGTTGGCACAGTACTGTATCTGAGGGGGAATATTTTGAAGGGGAAACATGAATATCGATGATAAAATAAATATTTTTAATGAAAATATAAAGTCGCCTTACTTTTTGAACACACTTCGTATTCTATAGTTGCAATTGATAATTCTTTCTTTCGATTGGTTTGTGTCGCACTCTCCATCTTTTATACCTCTTGAAGTAACATTCTCAAGTACTTATTTTATTCTATTTTACTGGTTTTGTTTATTAATGTAAACTGTTATATAGCCATGCTTTTCCAGTTTTGTGATAAAATTTTTTGCTGTTTGCTCCCTTTATGTTTATCTATTTTTCACCTCTTACTTTCTGACATTACATTACCACCACTCTGTCAAAGATGTCATTTACTGTGAGTTCGTGCTTCAATCTAGATGTGTAACTTCTTTTCCAATGTCGTTTCCAAACATTGTAACTTCTTTGGCGACAGTAGTCGGTAAATATCTGATGACGGCCTTGTAAGCCGAAAACCGGTTATTAACACTGCAGAATAAAAGTAAACTATCACTTTTCATTTATTCAAAATGCCAATCATTGCAAAATCGGAGGGTGTATTTTGTGTTACTTCTAAGAATAAATGGTAACTTAGGCCTTCACCTCTGAGAGTAGCTGTTGGTCCCTGAAAAGTTATAAATTGTAAGATACAATTGTTACATTACGAGGGCAAAGCGAAACGAAAGTGCACACCCAAGCGTGATGACTAGAGCAGCGGTTCGGAGCCATATTGCCACACACCACTGCTGACCAGCCAGACGAGCACGAATCGCCTGCGATCCAGCTGATTGCCTGGGCCTTCCGTGCGACCAGCGATCAGTGACCAATCGCTTCGATTGGCCCATATACATGCAATCTACGAAGCGATCTATCTTCCGTGTGACGCATCGCTGCGACCAGTTGCTCGTGTGTGAGACCCTTAAAAGAGACGTAAACTCGGGAATGTGTATCTGCAGGTGTTCCTCTCAGGGCACTCGTCCTGTCTTGTAAGATGGAAGATCTAATTATCTTCTCACAAAAACCGAGGTGCAACCACGAAACTTACAAGGGGAGGCCGCCAATTGTGAAATTCAGATTCGATTCATACTGCGCATAATAAAAGCACCAAGATGCACTTCTCAGCCGTTGTCGAGAAAATCGACAGTTAAAAGAAACCGTTGCGGTGGAATACTCTCTACGATTAATAATTTTCTCCAGCGGCGTGGCGCAGAGCTAAGCGCTCGGGTTCGTAATCCGAAGGTCACCAGATCGAATCTCGCGCTATGCAATTTTTTTTTATTATTACTTTTTTGTAATTCATATGTGTATATATATATATATATATATAAACTATTAATGAATTGCTTATGCATGTTGGTGAAGGCGGATCGCTCTCCAATTGTACCGCCTCCATTTTTCCGTTTGTTTAACAGGGTGTACCAAAGCTCTCCCGTCCGCACTGATTTTCGACGATGTTATAAGTTGCGCTAGGGACCGCATCTACCTTCTTTCGAAGTTAGCAGGCAACTACGCTGTTATGCGGCGGCTCGTTTCGGCCCATTCAACATCTGTCCTTCAAGTGTAACGACCGAGTAACGGAGTTCATATTTCATACCTACCACAGCAAATTTGTGTTCGTGGGGTCTCTATTCTAATTCGAACGTTTGACTTACGCTATACGTATTCGTTTCGGAATATAGTTTCTACGTCTTCCGTTAACTATACGTGGTTAACATTATGAAGACAATTAATAACATTTGTGAAATACAACTTTGTTTGCGGAAAACATAATGATGTTCGAAGTCGACAGTTTTTCCACGACAAACGAGTTTCAACAACTTATTATATGCATAATTGCTGCAACTGATTGCCGGGAATTTTTATATGTTTGTGTGTGTATATACATTTGAATTACAAAAAACAAATACTAAAAAAATAAGGTTGCATGGCGCGAGGTTCGATCCGGCGACTTTCGGATTACGAACCCGAGCGCTTACCGCTGCACCACGACGCAGTAGAAAATCATTAATCGTAGAGAGTATTTCACCGCAACGGTTTCTTTTAACTCTCGATTTTCTCGACAACGGCTGAGAAGTGCATCTTGGTGCTTTGCCACATTACACCTCTGGCCATGAGCTTTTATTATACGCAGTATGAAGCGAATCTGAATTTCACAATTGGCGGCCTCCCCTTGTT
This sequence comes from Schistocerca americana, assembly GCF_021461395.2. Lineage (NCBI taxonomy): Eukaryota > Metazoa > Arthropoda > Insecta > Orthoptera > Acrididae > Schistocerca > Schistocerca americana. The sequence goes on from NC_060120.1 coordinate 216,107,316, forward strand.
AGTGTTAGTCCTTTTCTACGTACAGGGGGTGGACTAAAATAGGGCAACACCAGAAACACATCAGCCGGTTCAGTAATGTGAAGGAAGCCCTTTGCCATTCAAAACAGCTTACAGTCGTCTTGTAATCGATAAATGCACGTGTATGGTATTCGAAGGAATCTTGTACCATTCTTCTTGCAGTATATTTTCAAGTGCAGGTAACGCTGCTGGAGGTGGACAGCGATCACACACGCTTCTCTCCAGAGTAGACCACATAGGCTCTGAGGCGTTGGTGGCTCGTGTTTCCGCCATCATGTATTTTACACCCTGTTTTTAACGTACTTCCACCTCACTATGTTAATTTAAATTACTACTGTCACTGAATTGTTGCTTTGCCTGACCGCCACCGGCGCTAGCAGCGCGTATCGATATATCCCCTCTCTTAGTATCTTTGCTCGACTGCTGTTACTTCCTGGTCGTTGTCTCTCGTAAGAGGAGTTCGGGTCGCGAGTTCGGGCTGCCAGTCAGTTGGAACGCTTCTGGAGCGCAGTCCACACCTACCAGTCGGGGAGTTGCAATGCGGCACTAGTGCACTCGGGTTGGAGTAACAGTGAGGTCTCCATCGACATGGCTCGCCCGACCATTGCCACCATGCGTCACTTGAGCCGGGCCAAGGTCTTGGTGGATTGTCGGTCGGTCGTCCTACCCGACGACGCGTTTTGGCTCGCGGATCGTTCATGAGTCGGTTGTGTGTGTGTGTGTGTGTGTGTGTGTGTGTGTGTGTGTGTGTGTGTGTGCGCGCATCGACTCTCGGTTTGTCTTCGTGCGTGCTTAGTTACTGTTGGTTATCGTTCAAGTCTTCGTGCAAGTGTTTGCCAAACTGTGTGTGTAGTTGGTGTCATTTACCACTGACGACTTTTAGGTGATGTCGGCATTCTGAGGGGAGTCGGTCGGTTCCTGCGCGCGATGCAGTCGGCTGGGACCGCTGGCGGTCCCTGCACAGTGTCAGAGCATGTGTGGAGCTGTCCGATCGCAAGGAGCTTCGTGGTTCACCGACCCAGGACGTCAAAGTTGAGTAGTGGTTTCAAGTACCCAAGACACGTCCATTCATGTTGTGTGGATTGTTTCGGTGGTTCGCTGTTGGGGAAGGTCTTCCTGTGAGCAACACTGTTTGTTTTGCTGACATTTAGCCGCCATGTGGTGGAACTAACTTCGAGTATATTGGTTGACTACAATTCAAGTGCACCAGCGGAAATTTCTGTCTTGTGGCCGTTAGTGATCCGGTTACCTGCCCTGGCCAATAACGTAATTTCAGGTAGTGTCCCAGTGTCCTTTCCTCACCTGTTGTCGGTGTTCAACACGGTGTGTAGTTTTGACTACTTAATACACATACATATTTAATTGCGGATAATCGCGCCCGTAACATTTTTTGTTTGAATTCTCATGCATCGATTGGTGGCAAGCAAGTCGTTTGTCGGTCGGTCAGTGGCTGTCCCCTGGTTGGGTTCCGACGGATCAAGTGTAGTTGGGCTCGCCACCTGAACGAGTGCTGTTGTCTTAACAGTCTTTCTCATCGGTGTTTAATTGTCTGTTTATAATCTATCGTAGCCAATGATTGAATAGAATCTAGTTTTTACTGTGTTTTTATTTGCTATTTTAACTGCATTTTTATCTCGTTGATTTTTAAGATTTCTCGTTTGGAGGCCTTCAGCCGTGAAAGAATTGCATTTTGAATCTCGTAGCTGTAAAGGTTCGGCTATGTGCCGCTTTGGTTGTAAATGTGTTATTAAATTACAATAAATTACAATTTTACGGTGAAACTGACCCCAACGTTATTTGGCCCATTCCACAATCCTAATCACCTGTTCTGCTCAGCGGGTTTAGAGGGCGTTTCAGGCTAAGTAATACTGAGCTCTGCTGACTGTAGTGGCCGTGTGAGATGCGACCATCCATCCTCGCGCTCACAAAACGAGTCCCGGACGATAGGAGCTGTGCGCGCGACGGTCCTGTCTTCTTGGAACATTACATCTCTATTGCGGAACAAACATTGTACCATCGGATGGACTTGATCAGCCAAAATGGTCACATAATACTTGAATGTAATAAGACCTTGCTGAGTACCCACGGGGCCCACGGAATACCACGATATGGTTGTCCAAATCATCACCGAACGCCTATCATGTTTCGCCCCTGGGGCGTAAACTCGAGCAGAAGTTGAAGACAGCGTGCAAGAGGACACATCCGACCAAATGACTTTCTTCCATTGCTCCATAGTCCTGGTTTTATAGCTTCGAAATTACATTTTCCTCTTACAGGCATTTGCCTCACTGATCAATGTTTTTTGGATTCCAGTTCTTCTCACAATTTACTGCTAATGGAGCTCCTGTTTTCATGAGAAGGGTGTCTGAGAGTGCAACATTTAGTTCCGCAGTGACTTTTGCAGCTGTCGTCCTCTTATTTTTCGATACACTTCCTCTCACTCACTCCACACACACAGCCTTGTTTGCATAATAAGTTTTTCCGCTTTCTCTGTTGTTGTTGTTGTGGTGTTCAGTCCAGAGACTGGTTTGATACAGCTCTCCATGCTACGTGCAAGATTCTTCATCTCCCAGCACGTACTGCAGCCTACATCCTTCTGAATCTGCTTAGTGTATTCATCTCTTGGTCTCCCTCTACGATTTTTACTCTCCACGCTGCCCTCCAGTACTAAATTGGTGATCCCTTGATGCCTCAGAATATGTCCTACCAAATGATCCCTTCTTCTAGTCAAGTTGTGCCACAAACTCCTCTTCTCCCCAATTCTATTCACTACCTCCTCATTAGTGATGTGATCTACCCATCTAATCTTCAGCATTCTTCTGTAGCACCACATTTCAAAAGCTTCTATTCTCTTCTTGTCCAAACTATTTATCGTCCATGTTTCACTTCCATACATGGCTACACTCCATACAAATACTTTCAGAAACGACTTTCTGACACTTAAATCTATACTCGACGTTAACAAATTCCTCTTCTTCAGAAACGTTTTCCTTGCCATTGCCAGTCTACATTTTATATCCTCTCTACTTCGACCATCATCAGTTATTTTGCTCCCCAAATAACAAAACTCCTTTACTACTTTAAGTGTCTCATTTCCTAATCTAATTCCCTCTGCATCACCCGAGTTAACTCGACTACATTCCATTATCCTCGTTTTGCTTTTGTTGATGTTCATCTTATATCCTCCTTTCAAGACACTGTCCATTCCGTTCAGCTGCTCTTCGAGGTCCTTTGCTGTCTCTGACAGAATTACAATGTCATCGGCGAACCTCGAAGTTTTTATATCTTCTCCATGGATTTTAATGCCTACTCCGAACTTTTCTTTTGTTTCTTTTACTGCTTGCTCAGTATACAGATTGAATAACATCGGGGATTGACTACAACCCTGTCTCACTCCTTTCTCAGCGACTGCTTCCCTTTCATGTCCTTCGACTCTTATAACTGCCATCTGGTTTCTGTACAAATTTCTAAATAGCGTTTCGCTCCCTGTATTTTACCCCTGCAACCTTCTGAAGGTGGATGTCCCTGTACGTGATATAAATCTTCGATAGGGGGTTTCCTCGGCCTCCCTTGGTTAGGGAAGCATCCACCATACGACCACCAGCAATTTGCCAATGTTGGAATTCATTTAGCTCCGGCATATGGCACTCACGACAAACGCTACTCTGTCCACGACTGACACTTGCAACGTGATGAGGGCATTGCACAGGTGTCGTTAGTGGTCAAATAAAACAGCGCAACCTCCAGGCTTGGCAAGCGTCTGCTTGCATTTCTCGTGGTGTTTCCATATTTTTAGCCTCCCCAGTATTTACTCTTCCAACTCTGATGGCGTAGTGGAGACAATGGAAGCGGAAGAACTTGGTATTAATAATTCTCTACGTAGACGCTGATAACTCCTTCGCGTTGTAGCGACGTGGTGGACTGCATCGCTTCTAGTCAGTTCCAAACGGTCGATAAACTGTACGAACAAATCGATGGTGTGGCTATTAAATTACATTCTTTTTCCTTTATTCGTCACTAAAATGCTAGTTCCAAATGGAAAGCTAAGTGGATGGATTTCAAACCTTTGCTGAGTGGTGGTAAAAATGAGTGAAGGGCCTGAAGTAAAAAATCTTTTTGTGAAAATCTGACTGTAGATGCGGCGGAGCCACGGAGCAATGGTCGTATAAACAGAGACACGTCGACGACAAACAGCCGTTCTTTTCCAAAGAACGAAGACTGCAAATTGATTGTTTAGAATCAGTCGTTGGTGTGCATCCATATTGGACTGACGTATATTTCGGTTGCGCGGGGCTAGAATCACTGCTATCGGTAATAACAGTGATGTAAAACAGACGGTCAGGTGTATCTTTGTGCAGAGAATGTAAGACTTCACTTGTTCTCAGGGATTAGTCCTTGTCACTACTGTAAGGTATAAAATATGTTTACCATTTCCCCTGTATGATTGATACGTGTGATCCTTGGTGTAATTGCTTTCGTCCTATACTTAAACGAGAGAAATAAGCCTTCTTAAGTTTAATCTTTCTGTTTCTGGCATCCGTCAATATGTAAGACATACTTATTATTGTTATTAAGCTAAATGTTAATAATTAGCATAATTCTGACAGATACTGAGTTCATAGTTATTTTATTTACCTATCTGACAACCATGACTGTTTGTGAGCCAGTAATTTCTGTTTCAAACTTATTTTTCCGCTGTGAAGCATAAGTTCGGTGACGTGGTAACTACGCGCCCTCAGCGTACTATTACATAAATAATTATTTTGCTCAATTTAGAACCTACAATCCCATTTAGTTTTGAAACGAATTCAGAAGGAATTTACATGGTCGCCTAGCTTCCGACCTATTGCCATGCAACAGCAGACTCTGCATCTGCTTATAACTCTTCAGAAACAAAAGGCAACAATGATAAGCGCAGAGCCAGCTGTGGAGGGAGTCTGGTACACACAAACACCTTAATTAAAAGAAAATAGCTTCCATCAGCTATTTTCCCTCCTGATGCACCTCTTGTAGTACGTCCTCTTAGTGAGCAAACTAGCAGCTAATCTTGACGTCATTACTTATGCAGACTATGAGAAGTATTACAAGTGGCGACCGTGACAGGACCAGGGAAAATATAAAGACATGCTATGTAAATTTTATGTGTCATTACAGTGCAGTGTTGTAATTTGTTCTCTTTGTTTCCTGCACGAACGACAAATCCGAAGTGTGAAGAAAATAATATATGATTGGGAGTCCAGACTTACCAAAAGTGAAAAGATAAAACCACCCTTAAGATTTATTTGAGACAGGAAAATTATAATACAAGAAAGAGGGAAAGCATTGTTGACTGCACTTAGTGTAACATATCAGGTGAGAACAGCTCTGTCTAATACAATTTCTTACATAAAGGGTTGTGTCAATGCAGTCGATACTCATTCAGTAGTTTGCTTACGACAGTAGGCTAGAAATTTTTTTTCCCAATAGTTAACAATAGCATGTAATAGGTTATACAAGATGGAAAAATTCATGTAGCGGGAACGCGTAATATCATGGCGAAGTTTCACTTTTTAGCTTAGCCATCTTGTGTTGGAAGAACAGTTGCAGTCTAATTAACTGAATTAGCTTACGTTAAAATACATAAAACTCGATCTTATTACATTGTTATGGATAAGACAGTTAAAGTAACGTCATTGATCCAGCAAATGAACACAGTGATGAATCCGTTACTGACGAGAATGAGTTTGATGATATAGTCATAGATAGTACGAACGCTACGGCGAGCGCAAATGAATAACAAGCTGAAGTAGACGTTTATAATGCTGTAGTTAATCCTACAGTTATTGCTATAGTGAGTCCTATGGCTAGTTCAACAGCTAATAAAGCACAAGGTACGGGTACTGTTAATGCAAGACAGATACCATCGTCAGTGTTACTTAGATATGTGCAAGCACTTGGTTTAATTACAAAATGCAGAATAGGAAAACGTTAATCTCACAGAATCCAGAACACAGACTGGAACAGTACTACCATGATACACAGTGATGTTCTCTTCCATAGCAGAAATCCTAATTCTGACGCGTATTGTATTTTCATTCCTAACTCTTATGAAAACACTTTAATCTGGTATACGCATAATGTTTCGGGGTATAGGAGCCTCAAAGTATGTGCACAAAATTAACTTCTACTGTTACTTTCACAAAATGAGAGAGCGCATACAGCATTTGCTAAAAACCTGTCTCATTTGTCAGACATCCAAACACACTAATAAATCAAGTCACACTGAGCTGCATTGTGTCAGACCAACATAACCGCTTCAAATAGTCTGCGTTGACGTTACCGTCCTATACTCTCTGCTAGGGGTGGAGTTACGTATGTTGTTGGTGTGCCTTATATGGTACATTAACTAAGTATGTTATGTTACGCGCTACAAAATCAACAGCAGTTCATTTCATTCCAACGGTTGGCAACCCTGCCGGGCTGCTATCCGAAAGCGCATCTGTGTCACACCTGGCCACCGATGTGAGATACGGGTGTTACTGATGCCGTCACGACTGAAAGTGGCTTCATCAGGAAACTCTGTTAATGGAATTACTCGGTGGTTTACAATTAGCCAACGCCAATATTCCATCCACTACCATCATCTTCTTCTCTAAGATTTCTAATGCGCTGTAAATGGTAATGATAGAAGCAACGACATATTTTACAACCAACACGCCGTAAATTCCCGATAAGAAATCTGATCTACGCAGACAGGGGTTTAAATATTGCATCGGTGGCGTACGTTTCCTTGGAGAGTAGAGTAAACTTTTGCGTTGCAGGACATCCAATGGCCACAACAACAATACAAAAATCCCTGCATAATAGTGGTTCACCTGGAGTAAAATTACCCTTTGAAGAGTAAAATATAACTTTCTGAGCGATGAAAACGTAAGAGCTCAATTTTATTGCCCCAAAACACTTGGTTTTCAAAGATCATTACTACTAGGTTTGTGCATAAGTTCGTAGCGTTTTTTGTTTTGCATGTTGGTATTCCGGTTGCTATGGGTTTATTTATCGATTGTCATTTTTTATTTGTAGCTCACTGTTGCTATTTGAGTTTACAGACGGTCATTTTGATAATTGGGGATGGTGGCTGAAGCTGTTGACACTAGAAATTGGAGTGTTAAGTGGAGATATCCGAACATTCCCGACATATTCTTCTGTGTGAGTTCAATAGAGGGGTGACAGAGGCGGAGGCAACTAAAAACGTTTGCACCGTGTACGGGGATAATGCCACTGGACAGAGCACGGCAAGGAAATAGAGCTGTTTTAGTAACTCTCGACGTTCAGGAAGACCTTCGGGGGTTGATGGAGACCGTTTAAACGTTTTAATCCACAATGGTTCACTGTAATATATTCGAGAACTGACAAATGTGATGAACTGTGATCATTACATCAACGAGCGACATTTGCATGTAGTGGAGAAGGTTCAAAAATAGGGTGTATTGGTACCGCATGCTCGAAGCCAAAATCACAAAAATCTGTGGCTGGCCATATGTGCATCTGTGCTTGCTCGTCATCGATTGACTCGTGAAAACCACCGAACATTCCTATCGTGCATGGTTACTGGTGGCAAGAAATGGTGTCATCATGCTAACATGGAATGTTTGAGCGCAAACAAAGCAGCAACTTACCGCACAAAGACCTGCACCCTTCTCCTTTTTTTTTTTTTTTTTTTTTTTTGTCTACTGACTGGTTTGATGCGGCCCGCCACGAATTCCTTTCCTGTGCTAACCTCTTCATCTCAGAGTAGCAGTTGCAACCTACGTCCTCAATTATTTGCTTGACGTATTCCAATCTCTGTCTTCCTCTACAGTTTTTGCCCTCTACAGCTCCCTCTAGCACCATGGAAGTCATTCCCTCATGTCTTAGCAGATGTCGTATCATCCTGTCCCTTCTCCTTATCAGTGTTTTCCACATATTCCTTTCCTCTCCGATTCTGCGTAGAACCTCCTCATTCCTTACCTTATCAGTCCACCTAATTTTCAACATTCATCTATAGCACCACATCTCAGATGCTTCGATTCTCTTCTGTTCCGGTTTTCCCACAGTCCATGTTTCACTACCATACAATGCTGTGCTCCAGACGTACATCCTCAGAAATTTCTTCCTCAAATTAAGGCCGGTATTTGATATTAGTAGACTTCTCTTGGCCAGAAATGCCTTTTTTGCCATAGCGAGTCTGCTTTTGATGTCCTCCTTGCTCCGTCCGTCATTGGTTATTTTACTGCCTAGGTAGCAGAATTCCTTAACTTCATTGACTTCGTGACCATCAATCCTGATGTTAAGTTTCTCGCTGTTCTCATTTCTACTGCTTCTCATTACCTTCGTCTTTCTCCGATTTACTCTCAAACCATACTGTGTACTCATTAGACTGTTCATTCCGTTCAGCAGATCATTTAATTCTTCTTCACTTTCACTCAGGATAGCAATGTCATCAGCGAATCGTATCATTGATATCCTTTCACCTTGTATTTTAATTCCACTCCTGAACCTTTCTTTTATTTCCATCATTGCTTCCTCGATGTACCGATTGAAGAGTAGGGGCGAAAGGCTACAGCCTTATCTTCGTTCTTGATCGTCCACTCTTATTATTCCCTCTTGGAATATTGTATATGACCCGTCTCTCCCTATAGCTTACGCCTACTTTTTTCAGAATCTCGAACAGCTTGTCCCATTTTATATTGTCGAACGCTTTTTCCAGGTCGACAAATCCTATGAAAGTGTCTTGATTTTTCTTTAGCCTTGCTTCCATTATTAGCCGTAACGTCAGAATTGCCTCTCTCGTCCCTTTACTTTTCCTAAAACCAAACTGATCGTCACCTAGCACATTCTCAATTTTCTTTTCCATTCTTCTGTATATTATTCTTGTAAGCAGCTTCGATGCATGGGGTGTTAAGCTGATTGTGCGATAATTCTCGCACTTGTCAGCTCTTGCCGTCTTCGCAATTGTGTGGATGATGCTTTTCCGAAAGTCAGATGGTATATCGCCAGACTCATATATTCTACACACCAACGTGAATAGTCGTTTTGTTGCCACTTCCCCCAATGAAAGACAAATTTCTGCATGTGCAGGAACAGCGATGGTGCGGTGTACTACGAATAGCTTCCCCGAGGTGTAACCATCATTGCTGCCATTTACTGTCAACAACTGGAGACGTCTTGCAGTCACATTCTAAGAATAACGACCAGGAAGGCTGCGTGAAGTGATGCTGCTTGGCGATTACGCCCGCCCACAATCTGCTAAACTGATTAAAAGCACTGTGCCATAGCCGGGATGGGAGCCATTCCGCACCCACCTTATTCACCTGATCTGCAGCTCTCACTCCTTTGCCTTTACGTTCTCTAGTGAACAGTTTTCAAGGAGCTTCCTTTCCGTATAGAATGCGCTCCGAACATGGCTCGTCTCAAAACTATGTAATTTCTACAGTCGCGGGATACAAAAGTCACCCAATGGTTGGAAAACTTTTGTAAATAGTATTTGTCGTGTGTATCTGTTACGTTTATTAAACTTTCGAAAGAACACTACGAAGCTATGCAGAATCCTAGTGTAACCATTATTTCGTAACACTGCAAGACTGATTTTCTTCTCTAAGTAGCAGACGTAATACTTGACAATGTGTGGGGGTTACAGCTTGTGAAATATATTTATACACTTCTACCTTACGTAACCCAACCACTAAAGGTATGTTTTGTATCATATATGACACTGACAACGGAAGGATAAAGCTCTACGAGCAGGGGCGTGGAATATCAGAAGCTTGAATGTGGTAGGAAAGCTAGAAAATCGGGAAAGAGAAATGCAGAGGCCCAATCTACATATACACTACTGGCGATTAAAACTGTTACACCGAGAAGAAATGCAGGTGATAAACGGGTAGTCATTGGACAAATATAGTATACTAGAACTGACATGTGATTACATTTTCACGAAATTTGGGTGCATAGATACTGAGAAATCAGTACCCAGAAAAACCACCTCTGGCCTTAATACCGGCCTTGATACGCCTTGGCATTGAGTCAAACAGAGCTTGGATGGCGTGTACACGTACAGCTGCCCATGCAGCTTCAACACGATACCACAGTTCATCAAAAGTAGTGACTGGCGTATTGTGACGAGCCAGATGCTCAGCCACCATTGACCAGACGTTTTCAGTTGGTGAAAGATCTGAAGAATGTGCTGCCCAGGGCAGCAGTCGAACAGTTTCTGTATCCATAAGGGCCCGTACAGGCACTGCAACTTGCGGTCGTGCATTATCCTGCTGAAATGTAGGGTTTCGCAAGGTTCGAATGAAGGGTAGAGCCACGGGTCGTAACACATCTGAAATGTAACGTCCACTATTCAAAGTGCCGTCAATGCGAACAAGAGGTGACCGAGACGTGTAACTAATGGCATCCCATACCATCACGCCGGGTGATACGCCAGTATGGTGATGACGAATACACGCTTCCAATGCGCGTTCACCGCGATGACGCCAAACACGGATGCGACCATCATGATGCTGTAAACAGAACCTGGATTCATCCGAGAAAATGACGTTTTTGCCATTCGTGCACCCAGGTTCGTCGTTGAGTACACCATCGCAGGCACTCTTGTCTGTGATGCAGCGTCGAGGGTAACCGCAACCATGGTCTCCGAGCTGATAGTCCATACTGCTGCAAACGTCGTCTAACTGTTAGTGCAGATGGTTGATATCTTGCAAACGTCCCCATGTGTTGACTCAGGGATCGAGACGTGGCTGCACGATCCGTTACAGCCATGCAGATAAGATGCTTCTCATCTCGACTGCTAGTGATACGAGGCCGTTGGGATCCAGCATGGCGTTCTGTACTACCCTCCTGAACCCACCGATTCCATATTCTGCTAACAGTCACTGCATCTCGACCAACGCGAGCAGTAATGTCACGATACGATAAACCGCAATCGCGATAGGCTACAATCCGACCTTTATCAAAGTCGGAAACGTGATGGTACGCATTTCTCCTCCTTACACGAGGCATCACAACAGCGTTTCACCAGGCAACGCCGGTCAACTGCTGTTTGTGTGTAAGAAATCCGTTGGAAACTTTCCTCATGTCAGCACGTTGTATGTGTCGCCACCGGCGCCAACCTTGTGTGAATGCTCTGAAAAGCTAATCATTTGCATATCACAGCATCGTCTTCCTGTCCGTTAAATTTCGCGTCTGTAGCACGTCATCTTCGTGGTGTAGCAATTTTAATGGCCAGTAGTGTAATAGGTGTCAGTGCAGTGAAATGAAAAGAACGAAAGAATTTCTGGTCAGATCGGAATAGGGTAACATCAACAGCAGCAGAAAATGGTATGACGGGAGTAGGAGTCGTAACGAATAGCAAAGCAGGGCAGAACGTTTATTATTGTGAACAGTTATTATTGTAACCGACAGTAAACCTACACAGACAACGATTGTTCAGGTATACATGCCGACGTCTCAAACTGAATTTGACGAGACAGAGAAAGGGTAATGCAGTACGTAAAGGGAGACGAAATCTAATAGTCATGGGGGATTGGAATGCAGTTGTAAGGCTAGGAGTAGAAGAAAATGTTACAGGAGAATATGGGCTTGGGACAAGGAATGAGAGAGGAGAAAGACCAGTTGAGTTCTGTTAAATTTCAGTTAGTAATGGCGAATACTCTGTTCAAGAATCACAAGCAGAGGAGGTATATTTGGAAAAGGCAGGGAGGGAAAATTTACGGTCAGAGAGAGATGTCGAAATTAGGTACTGGAGCAGATATAGACTCATATCACAATATAGTAGTGATGAAGAGTAGCCTGAAGTTTAAGAGATTAGATAGGAAGAATCAATGCACACAGAAGTGGGATACGGAAGTACTAAGGAATGACGAGATACACCTGAAGTTCTCTAAGGCAATAGATAAAGCAACAAGGAATTTCTCAGTAGGCAGTACACTTGAAGAGGAATAGACATTTCTAAAAAGAGCAAACACGGATTTTAGAAAGAAAAACATAGGAACAAAGAAGGTAACTGCGAAGAAAGCATGCGTAAAAGTTGTCGATGGAAAAAGAAAGTATAAAAATGTTCAGGGAAATTCAGGAATACGGAAAAACAAGTCTCTTAGGAATGAAATAAAGACGAAATGGCTGAATGAAAAACGTGAAGAAATAAAAAATAATAATAATAAAATAAAAAGAAAGATTGTCGGAAGGACTGATTGCGCATATAGGAAAGTCAATACAACCTTCGGTGAAATTAAAAGCAAGGGTGGTAACATTAAGAGAGCAACCCTCGGAATTCCACTGTTAACTGCAGAGGAGAGAGTGGGTAGGTGGAAAGAGTACATTGAAGGCCTCTATGTGGGGAAAGATTTGTGTGATGTGACAGAAGAAGAAACAGGAGTCGATTTTGAAGAGATATGGAATCCAGTATTAGAATCAGAATTTAAGAGCCGGCCGCGGTGGTCTCGCGGTTCTAGGCGCGCAGTCCGGAACCGTGCGACTGCTACGGTCGCAGGTTCGAATCCTGCCTCGGGCATGGATGTGTGTGATGTCCTTAGGTTAGTTAGGTTTAAGTAGTTCTAAGTTCTAGGGGACTGATGACCACAGCAGTTGAGTCCCATAGTGCTCAGAGCCATTTGAACCATTTTGAACCATCAGAATTTAAGAGAGCTTTGGAGGAGTTAAATAAGATCAACTAAGGCAGAAGAGATGGATAACATTCCATCAGAATTAAATCATTGGGGTAAAGCGGCTATTCACGTTGATGTGTAGAATATATGAGTCGGTGACATACCACCTGACTTTCGGAAAAATATCTTCCACACAATACTGACGACTGCAAGAGTTGGCAGGTGCGAGAATTATCGCAAAATCAGCTTAACAGCTCATGCATCCAAGCTGCTGACAAGAATAATATGCAGAAGAATGGAAAAAACTTGTGGATGTGTTAGATGACGATCAGTTTGTCATTAGGAAAGGTAAAGCACCACAGACGCAGTTTTGAAGTTGCGGTTGATACTGGAAGCAAATCTGCAGGAAAGTCAAGACACATTCACAAAAGTGATTGACAATGTCAGCTGATGCAACATGTTTGAAATTCCCAGGAAAATAGGTTTAAGCTGTAGGGAGAGACGAGTAATGTATAATATGTGCAAGAAATAAGAGGGAACAGCAAGGGCAGACGACCAAGAACGAAGTACACGAATTACTAAGTGTGAAGTATGTATCTTTCACCTCTAGTGTTCAGTTTCTTCATGAGCAATGACTGAAATAAAAGAAAGTTTCAAGAGCGGGATTAAAATTCAATGTGAAAGGATATCAGCAAGGTTCGCTGATGGCATTGCTATCGTCAGTGAAAGTGAAGAAAAATTACAGGGTCTGTTGAATGGAATGAACAGTCTTAACGGTACAGAATATTGATTGCGATTAAATCGAAAAATTACCAAAGTCATGAAAAGTAGCAGAAATGAGAACTTCCAGCAACTTAACATCAGGATTGATAGTCACGAAACAGCTGGAGGTATTTTGCTACCTAGGCAGCAAAATCATCAACGACGGACGGAACAAGGAGGACATCAAAATCAGACTAGCACTCGCGAAAAGGGCATTCCTGGCCAAGAGAAATCAACTAGTCTCAAACAAAAAGCCTTCATTTGAGGAAGAAATTTCTGAGAATGTACGTTCTAGCATAGCACTGTATGGTAGTGAAACTTGGATTGTGTAAAAGCCGGAACAGAAGAGAATCGATTCATTTGAGATGTGGTGCTACAGACGAATGTTGAAAATTAGGTGGACTGATAAGGTAAGGAGCGAGGGGTTTCTGCGCAGATTTGGAGAGGAAAGGAATACGTGGAAAACACTGACAAGGTGAAGAGACAGTATGATAGGACATCCGTAATGACATCAGGAAATGACTTCCATGGTACCAGAGGGAGGTGCAGAGGGCAAAAACTTTAGAGGGAGACATAGAGCGGAGTACATCCAGCAAATAATTGAGGACGTAGGTTGCAAGTGCTACTCTGAGATGAACTGGTTGGTACAGGAGAGGAATTGCATCAAACCAGTCAGAAGACTGATCACTCAAAAAACAAAACAAAAAGAAGAAAATCTGTGACAGTGAAATTTGGACATATACACCATATATCACGCTTATGTCATGAAAATCCCTTCTCCGAGTTGCGGGTAGTGTGAGTTGGCTTCCACCTCCGTCAGCTGAAATATTCCAAAATGTTGTTACCAGAGTGAAGACTGCAATCCCAGAAAACAGATTACAAATGTCCGTAATGATTTCAAAAGAAATTTGACGTGAAATATTTGGGAGTTTCACCCGATGTATACAATAATAACGACGAAGACAGTAAAATCATGAAGTTTGTCGCTAGTAAGTTACCATACTATAAATCCTTCTTCCCGTGCACCTTCATGCGAATGGACTCAGGTGACGTCCGTCATGGGATCCTTCATAATATCGTCTCCGATCTCCTATTGTCCCGCGTAGTTCTGGCAGCTCTACGTGTTAGAGATTCAACAAGTCGTTCGAAGTCGTCTATGGAAATATTGAGCCATGCTGCCCCTCTCGTGGTTCACAGTTACGAATGAGTTGCCCCTGCAGGATTTCGTGCATGAACGGACCTCTCGATTATGTCCCATAAAAGTTCACTGCAGTGTATATCGGGCGAGCTGTGTGGCCAAATCGTTGGCTCAAACTGTCCAGAATATTCTTCAAGCCAATTAAGAACAACTGTAGACTGTGACAAGGCACATTTTTGTTCATAACAATTCCATCGATGTTTGGGAATAAATGGTCTCCAAGTAACCGAACATAACCATTTACAGTCAATGATTGCTCCATTTAGACCAGAGGACCATTCAGTATAAACACATCCAACTTGAGGTTTCGACTTCGTGGAATCTGTTCTATCTTCGTGAGGTCTGTGCCACACTCGAACCAACCATTAGCTCTTACCAATTGATTTCGGAACTAATGTGACTAAGCCTCTAAACCTAGTCGTCTAGGGTCCAGCCCTGGTCACCAGCCGAGCAGAGGCGCTCCAGGCTATGTCATGCTGCTAGCAAAGGCATTCGCGTTGGTTGTCTTCTGACATAGTCCATTAATGCCAAATTTTGCCGCACTGTCCTAATAGATACGTGCGTCGTACGGTCCACATTGATTTCTGTGGTTATTTTTACGCAGTGCTGATTTTCTGTTAGCTCCGATAACTGCAAGCACACGCAGCTGGACTCTGTCGTTGAATGAAGCGTGTTGTCAGTGCTGAGTGGTAATGCCTGATAGGTAGTATTCTCGGCATACTCTTGACGCTGTGGATCCCAGAAGATTTAATTCCCTAATGATTTCCAAAATAGAATATCCTAAGCGTTTACAGAATAAGATTTTCACTCTGCAGCGGAGTGTGCGCTGATATGAAACTTCATGACAGATTAAAACTGTGTGCCGGACCGAGACTCGAACTCGGGACCTTTGCCTTCCGCGGGCAACTGCTCTACCAACTGAGCTACCCAAGCACGACTCACGCCCCGTCCTCACAGCTTTACTTCTGCCAGTACCTCGTCTCCTACCTTCCAAACTTTACAGAAGCTCTCCCGCGAACCTTGCAAAACAAGCACTCCTGAAAGAAAGGATATTGCGGAGACATGGCTTAGCCACAGCCTGGGGGATGTTTCCAAAATGAGATTTTCACTCTGCAGCGGAGTGTGCGCTGATATGAAACTTCATGACAGATTAAAACTGTGTACTGGGCCGAGACTCGAACTTGGAACCTTTGCCTTTCGCGTGCAAGTGCTCTACCAACTGAGCTACCCAAGTACGACTCACGCCCCGTCCTCACAGCTTTGCTTCTGCCAGTACCTCGTCTCCTACCTTCGCAGGGGAGCTTCTGTAAAGTTTGGAAGGTAGGAGACGAGGTACTGGCAGAAGTAAACCTGTGAGGACGGGGCGTGAGTCGTGCTTGGGTAGCTCAGTTGGTAGAGCACTTGCCCGCGAAAGGCAAAGGTCCCGAGTTCGAGTCTCGGTCCGGGACACAGTTTTAATCTGTCATGAAGTTCCTAAGCGTTTAGTTTGAACTTCCATTCCGCATTCAAAGTCTTTTAAGGGGGGTAGGACGTCAAACGGGCCGACTTGGAGCAGGAGAGGCAACACGGGACATTTTAATTTCCACTATCTATACTTTTACAAGAAAATTCATAAAACTTTGTCAGCATGACCAGGAAGGATTCAGGATTAACACTCGTAGCAGCGGAAGTTCAAAAACATAACAAAATAGTTTTTTTACCTGTGAAATTTCATCATTTTTTCAGTTACTATTGGCTGCATTTGTTGCTATAGGTACACTTTTCTTCATAAGTTAAGTGAGACTGTTCGATGAATTTTGCACAGCATACAAACCATACTTACAGGTGTCTGAAACTGTAGAATCTATTTAATTTATGAAAAAATGAATGAGCTGTTATGTTTTAAGCTTTATGTTTAGAAAAAAATCAAATTTTGTAGTTAATTATTTCAATTTTTACAACAGTTTTTAATAGATTTGGAAAATTCTAGAATTTCATACACTTGTATGTATGGTTTGTATGCTGTGCAAAATTCATCAAAGAATCTCTCTTACTTGTGAAGAAAAATGTGCCTATAGTAACAAATGCAGCCAATAGTAAGCGAAAAAACGATGAAATTTCAGATGTAAAAATATTTATTTTGTTATGTTTTTGAACTTCCACTGCTATGAGTGTGAATCCCGAATCCTTCCTGGTCATGCTGACAAAGTTTTATGAATTTATTCGAAAAAGTATAGACAGTGGAAATTAAAGTGTCCTGTGGTGCCTCTCCTGTTCCAAGTCGGCCCGTTTGACATCCTACCCCCCTTAATTAACCTCGTGCGGCCTTAATCACGTCGGAAACATTTTCACATGAATCACCGAGCACAAATGACTGTCCCGCCAATGTACTGCCCTTTTATACCTCGTGTACTACCGCCTTCTGTGTATGTGCCTATCGCTGTCCCCTGAATTGTCGCCTCAGTGCGAGAAGCGGTATTACGACCCGAGTGGTGTCTTGGAGAGCGCAGATGGCCCTGTGGAGCAATTTAGATGCTTATAAGATAGCACGTTGTTGGTTTACTAACAGACCTTGGCAGCTCGATCACTGTGAGCTGTTGTTCTTTGACACACGCCGTAGCCCACCCAGACGGCCACAGTAATTTGCATTGATTCGCCAGCCCTGCCTACACCGCCTCACATGTTTCCCTGTGGCGGGCCGAACCAGCCCTGCTGGCTCGTAAATTTTAATGTGACAGCCGGGGACCACCCAGGCACTCACTGTCTACGCGTAGATGCGTGCACCATGCCCCTTCACAGTTCAGAAGTTTTATGTTCACATTAACTTTAAATTCACCAACACTTCGTATTTTATGCCTTTTGATTGTTGAGAGTTTATATGCGGACGTTTTTGGAAATAAATACTCTAACTTACCTCCCGGTTTCGTCTCCGAATTGTGGTCAAAGCACCATAGCGCAGTATTTACCAATACCGGTTCCTGTCATATAGGACCAACAGCAATCCCAGACAGTTCGCTGAGGACTATGTTGTCTACAGGAAAGCAAACAATTTCTGAAAGAAACGCCACTTGGTGTAATGAATGGCTGTTATCCTTAAATGTGCCAGATAATGCCTATACTAGAGACAGCTGTTAGTACTTGATTAAAAGATTAGCGTTGAGCATCTTGAATTCATCACGTCGTGTAGCCATCTGATGATAATACTTGATATTTGAAAAGTGGGAAGATCACTTAAATCAGTCATGGAAATGGGAAAATGAAGAAATAATTCCTGCTAGGATTCTTGGAGAATGCAATGTATTTGGAATGGAAATCAAGCAGAAGACGCTGGTGCTACCGATTATAAGCGTCGGACATCAATTGGCACTCAAACTCTTGCCACACTACCCCCAGGGACCCAAGAAAAGCAGAGGCAGTTGTTCATCTCACAGTCCGTAACTGCTTAAACACATGCTGGGAGAAACTTTGTGTAAGTACACAAGAGTGTCGACGAGCGAAACATCTGCGGAATATATTAAGGATCCTTATCAAGCAGACATGACAAAATTCAATGATCAGTTGTGTGTGAAATCTTATGGGACTTAACTGCTAACGTCATCAGTCCCTAAGCTTACACACTACTTAACCTAAATTATCCTAAGGACAAACACTCACACCCATGCTCGAGGGAGGACTCGAACCTCCGCCGGGACCTGCCGCAGAGTCCATGACTGCAGCGCCTGAGACCGCTCGGCTAATCCCGCGCGGCTGACGTGACAAAAGGCATCGAAATTATTTAGAGAAGCTGTGTTAGAATGGTAACAGGTCGGTTTTGCGCGTAAGAAAGAGTAACTGTAACAGAAGTGCTCCAGGAACCTTAATGGAAATCTTTTGAAAGCAGACAACGTCGATCAGTTGTAGAATTTTGGAACACGTATTATGTTCGAGTATAATGACTTTTCTGGAGACTAGAAATCTACTCTGTAGGAATCAGCATGGGTTTCGAAAAAGACGATCATGTGAAACCCAGCTCCACGAGACTCAGGCGGCCATAGACATGGGTAGATGGCATGGCTCTTGACTTCCGCAAGACGTTTGATACAGTTCCCCACAGTCGTTTAATGAGCAAAGTGAGAGCATGTGGACTATCAGACCAGTTGTGTGATTGGATTGAAGAGTTTCTAGATAGCAGAACGCAGCAAGTCATTCTCAATGGAGAGAAGTCTTCCGCGGTAAGAGTGATTTCAGGTGTGCCGCAGGGGAGTGTCATAGGACCGTTGCTATTCACAATATATATAAATGACCTTGTGGATAACATCGGAAGTTCACTGAGGCTTTTTGCGGATGATGCTGTGGTATATCGAGAGGTTGTAACAATGGAAAATTGTACTGAAATGCAGGAGGATCTGCAACGACTTGACGCATGGTGCAGGGAATGGCAACTGAATCTACATGTAGACACGTGTGATGTGCTGCGAATACATAGAAAGATCCTACAATATAGCAGGTCAGCAACTGGAAGCATTTAATTCCATAAATTATCTGGGAGGTGGCATTAGGAGTGATTTAAAATGGAATGACCATATAAAACTAATCGTCGGTAAAGCAGATGCCAGACTGAGATTCATTGGAAGAATCCTAAGGAAATGCAGTCCGGAAACAAAGGAAGTAGGTTACAGTACACTTGTTCGCCCACTGCTTGAATACTGCTCACCGGTGTGGGATCCGTACCAGGTAGGGTTGATAGAAGAGACAGAGAAGATCCAACGGAGAGCAGCGCGCTCCGTTACAGCATCATTTAGAAATCGCGAAAGCGTTACGAAGATGACAGAAACACTCCAGTGGAAGACTCTGCAAGAGAGACGCTCAGTAGCTCGGTACCGGCTTTTGTTGAAGTTTCGAGAATATACCTTCACCGAGGAGTCAAGCGCTATATTGCTCCCTCCTACCTATATCTCGCAAAGAGACCACGAGGACAAAATGAAAGAGATTAGAGCCCACACAGAGGCATACCGTCAATCTTTCTTCCCACGAACTGTACGAGACTGGAATAGAAGGGAGAACCGATAGAGGTACTCAAGGTACCCTCCACCACACACCGTTAGGTGGCTTGCGGATTTTATGGATGTAGATGTAGATGTAGGTGTAGGTGTAGATTCATGTTGGGTCAATCTGGAGACACTGTATTCGAAAATGACAGTGTGATTATTATGCTGACGTCATAGTATATCATCATTAGGTATCGCGAGAACGATATTAGGCACATGCAGAGGAATACAGACTTTATTGCGTAGCTCAGTGCGCAACTCCAGCGGGAGACAAAGTCTTTCCTACAGTAAGACACACACACACTCCGCCATGCATTGCACAGTAGCTTCTACAGTGTGTATTGCATGTAGGCTATATGAAATAAATAGGAAGTGCGGTGAAATTAAAAGCAAGGGTGGTAACATTAAGAGTGAACGGGGAATTGCAATGTTAAATGCAGAGGAGGGAGCCGATTTGCGAAAAGAGTAGATTGAGAGCCTCTTTGAGGGAGAGGACTCGTCTGCGACGTGCTAGAAGAACAGACACGAATCAATAGGGTATAGGGGGTCCAGTATTAAAATCGTAATTTAAATAAACCTGTGGAAGATCAAATAAGGGTTTTTTTTTTCGTGGCTGATCGTTGTATTTGTTCTTTGCGGTCGTCACATGACATCCGTTGAAGTTCGTTATTGATCCTTTCACTTTGGTATTTTTTTATTTTATTTTATTTTTTTTTTTTTTATTACAGAGGCCAACCAGCTCTCTGACCGAACACGCGGAGCTACCGTGCCGGCTGCAATAAACAGAAGAGTGGAAGAAAAAATTGAGGCTCTGTTAGACGAAGATCAGTTTGGCTTTAGAAAAGATAAAGGCGCAAAAAGTCAATTCTGACGTGGCTGATAATGGAAGCAGGACTGAAGAAAAATCAAGACACGTGTATCTGGAAAAAGCATTCGATGATGTCAGATGGTGCAAGATGTTCGAAATTCTGAGCAAAATAGGGGTAAGCTGTAGGGGGAGACGGATAATACAGAGTATGTACAAAAACGAAGAGGGAACTATAAGACTTGAAGACCAAGAATGAAGTGCTCCGTTTAAAAAATTTGTAAGACAGTGATGTAATCAACCGTCAATACTGTCCAGTCTATACATCGAAGAAGCAAGGAAAGAAAAGAAAAAAAAAACAATTCTTCAAGAATTAAAATTCGTGGTGAAAGGGTATCAATGATAACATTCACTATTGACATTGCTATTCTCACTGGAAGTGAAGAAGAATTACAACATCTGTTGAATGTGATGAACAATCTAATGAGTACAGAATACGGATTGAGAGTAAATCGAAGAAAGACGGAAGTAATGAGAAGTAGCAGAAATTAGAACAGCGTGGAACTTAATATAGAAACTGAGGATCACGAAGTAGACGAAGTTAAGGGATTCTGCTATCTAGGCAGCAAAATAATCAATTTTTTAAGTGTTGTCATCTTGCTTTCAATCTTTAGATATTTATTTTACGATTGCGATTTCTGCATTAAGTAATTTCAGGCACGAGATTTTGACATACAGCATACTCAACGAATGATGGACGCAGGAAGTAGAGTAGCACTGTTAAGAGGGCATTCCTGGCCAAGGGTAGTCTACCAGCATGAAACAGAGGCCTCTGAGAACGTACGTCTGGAGCACAGCATTGTATGACAGTGAAACATGGACTGTGGGAAAAAAGGAGCAGGAGAGCACCCAAGCATTTGAGATGTGGTGCTACAGAAGAGTTTTGAAAATTATGTGGACTGATAAGGTAAGGTATGATGAGGTTCTCTGCAGAATCAGCGAGGAAAGGAATGTATAACCGGCCACTGTGACCGATCGGTTCTAGGCGCTTCAGTCCGGAACCGCGCTGCTGCTACGGTCGCAGTTTCGAATCCTGCCTCGGGCGTAAATGTGTGTGATGTCCTTGGGTTAGTTAGGTTTACTTAGTTCTAAGTCTAGGTGAAATGAACCATTTTTTAGCAATGTATGAAAAACAGTGACAAGAAAGAGGGGTGTATTATAGGACATACGTTAAGAGATCAGGTACAAGAGGGAGCTGCAAAAGGCAAAAACTGTAGAGAAGACAGACGTTGGAATAGATCCGACAATTAATTGAGGATGTGGGTTGCAAGTGATACTCTGAGAATAGGTTGTCGGAGGGGAGGAATTCGCCGTAGGCCGCATGAATCCAGTCAGAATCATTTCTTAGAAAACATAGTGTTGGCTTTAACGTTCGCAACTATCTACTACACATCACTGAAAGCCCGATCGGGATCTCAGAACGCGTTATGACTCTGCGTTTGTCAACCAGCAGTGGGCCAACGACACTGATAGCTGTATACGCACCAACATTGACCTCGACTGCTGACTTACAGGATCAGTTTTACGAAAATCTCAGCGAAGTGGTGCGGGGAGTGTTTCCTGCCCACCGCCTGTACATTTTAGGCGACTTCAGCGCCCGTGTCGGATGTGATTCTGCTGCCTGGTCAGACTGCCTAAGGACACGTGGAGTGGGCATGACGAATGAGAACGGTTCAGGACTGCTTGAACTTTATGCACCAACAGTGGGTCACTAACACATAGATTGAAGGCAATACGAGGCACAACGGTTCCGGATGCACCCTCGCTCCAAACTTCGGCATCAACTAGATCTTATTTTAATTAAGAGGAAAGATTTCCGCCATAATCTCCATAACCGCTCCTTCCGTAGTGCTGATTCTGATAATGTACTAGCATTGACAAACGTTAGCATCGTGCTCGAAAAGCTCAATCTACTAAAAACATAGCAAAACCAAGATCAATCTCTGTAAAATCAAGGATCCCGCAGCACTAGAAATATTTGGTGATAGAGCTCGGAAAGAAGTTAACAACTAGGACCCAAACGCACCCATCGTTGATGGCTGTCTGGAAATCAAGTCAATTCTTATGGCTGGCACTACATATGGTACTTTGAAAGCGAGATCCCAGAACTGGTTCCTCGAGATTATTGATGTTTTGAAACCCTTCACTGATTCTAACAAGGGAAGCTCCCGCCGCCCCCCCCCCCCCCCCCCAATATTTAGTGGTAAAATGGCCCGGTGGATATCCCGACAAAAACTGAGCACAGATCAAGCATGAAAACAGGAAGAAGGTGTACTGAACTGTGAAAAAAGAAGCAAAGTAATGGTCTTACACCGAGCGCATTGGAAGAACCACGACGTCATGCTTGTATGGTCATGGTGTTGGAGATCCGTGTTCAAATCTCCCACGTGCACCATTCTTTTCACAAAATTATGAACTTTCCGTCCGGTCACTGAGGCATCTGTTCTTCCTCTGTAGTCCTGGCAATTGTCATACTGTACATTCGTTATAGAATATGAGTCATGTGATAAGAATGTGTGTTCCGTCGTAACGTCAAGCTCCGGCACGACGATCAAGAACGGATGAGCAGAGAAGGCTGTGAGAAGACGTCAGCCAATCGTACGCTCACAGACCCCTCTCTAGGACGACACAGAGAGAGGAGCGGTATCTAGGTCAAGAGTACGAGGTGCATTCAAGTTCTAAGGCCTCCGATTTTTTGTCTAATTAACTACTCACCAGAAATCGATGAAACTGGCGTTACTTCTCGACGTAATCGCCCTGCAGACGTACACATTTTTCACAACGCTGACACCATGATTCCATGGCAGCGGCGAAGGCTTCTTTAGGAGTCTGTTTTGACCACTGGAAAATCGCTGAGGCGATAGCAGCACGGCTGGTGAATGTGCGACCACGGAGAGTGTCTTTCATTGTTGGAAAAAGCCAAAAGTCACTAGGAGCCAGGTCAGGTGAGTAGGAAGCATGAGGAATCACTTCAAAGTTGTTATCACGAAGAAACTATTGCGTAACGTTAGCTCGATGTGCGGGTGCGTTGTCTAGGTGAAACAGCACACGCGCAGCCCTTCCCGGACGTTTTTGTTGCAGTGCAGGAAGGAATTTGTTCTTCAAAACATTTTCGTAGGATGCACCTGTTACCGTAGTGCCCTTTGGAACGCAATGGGTAAGGATTACGCCCTCGCTGTCCCAGAACATGGACACCATCATTTTTTCAGCACTGGCGGTTACCCGAAATTTTTTTGGTGGCGGTGAATCTGTGTGCTTCCATTGAGCTGACTGGCGCTTTGTTTCTGGATTGCAAAATGGCATCCACGTCTCATCCATTGTCACAACCGACGAAAAGGAAGTCCCATTCATGCTGTCGTTGCGCGTCAACATTGCTTGGCAACATGCCACACGGGCAGCCATGTGGTCATCCGTCAGCATTCGTGGCACCCACCTGGATGACACTTTTCGCATTTTCAGGTCGTCATGCAGGATTGTGTGCACAGAACCCACAGTAATGCCAACTCTGGAGGCGATCTGTTCAACAGTCATTCGGCGATCCCCCAAAACAATTCTCTCCACTTTCTCGATCATGTCGTCAGGCCGGCTTGTGCGAGCCCGATGTTGTTGTGGTTTGTTGTCACACGATGTTCTGCCTTCATTAAAGTGCCGCTGCCATCTCTGGGACGTATTGACAATGAACGCGGCCTCATTTTAAAACAATGCGGATGTTTCTATCTCTTTCCAGTCCGGAGAAAAAAAATCGGAGGCCTTAGAACTTGAAAGCACCTCGTATATAACCGCCACGCCGCCTAGCCGCGGGCCGAGTGGAAGACGGTCCGTCATACAAACGCTACAGCAGTGACTTATGAACTTCATTGTTCTGCTTGAATTGGAATTGTATATACTGAAAGACGCTGATTATTTGCTTGCGACACACCTTTGTGAATACGCAAAGTTAAAGTGCCGAGGGGTAGCCGCGCGGTCTTGGGCGCCTTGTCACGGTCCGTGGGGGTCCGTCGGAGGTTCGAGTCCTCCCTCGGGCATGGGACTGTGTGTGTGTGTGTGTGTGTGTGTGTGTGTGTGTGTGTGTGTGTGTGTGTGTGTGTGTTGTCCATAACGTAAGTTAGTTTAATTTAGATTAAGTAGTGTGTAGGCTTAGGGACCGATGACCTAAGTAGTTTGATCCCATAAGACCTTACCACAAATTGCCACATTTGCAAAGTTAAGTATTGTGATTTATCTTACTGTAATAAAGATCTATTAGTGCTATTTGCTTGAATTGTTGTCTAGCGATATGTTGTTGTCTAGCGATATGAGAAAGCAGGCTTCCTAGACACCCTATATTAGACAAGTGGGCCGAGCACAACAATATATTACCGTCGCAAGTTAACGTGATGAGTAGTGATAGCAGGCGAGATGACGCACAGACCTCTTACCGAAATGAAAACAACAAATAATCGGATGTGAACTATGTTCAAAAAAGCAATTCGAGAGTCGGAAGTCCCAAAACGGAACGCAGGAGTCGTAACATGTGGTAGTTGCGTAGAACAGACAGGAGGTATGTAAAGAAAGGAGGTACATAAGTCTGTAGGTCGCTTCCTTACACCTCTGTTGCAAATGGGCGCTTTACCACGACACAGACACACCAATATCGTGACCATATAGCCACAACGCCGCAGCTATTCAGTTTTGTACATCTTAAGCGTGTATCGTTCACTGCTTCGAGTTTTCTTCTTTTTTCATAGTTCAGTATATCTTCTTCCTGTTTTCATGCCTGATCTGTGTACAATTTTTTACGAGACATCCACTGGGCCAACTTGCCACTAAACGTGAAGGGGCTGCGACGGAAAGTTTCCCATGTAAGCGTTGGGCAATTACCAAATGTCCCTCAAACCCTGGCAACGCTACCTGTAGTGTTCTAAGGAAAGCAAAGGCAATTGTTTAACGCACAATACGTAACTGGATCAATACATACTGGGAGAAACCTTGCCCTACTATACAGGAGTGTGCTGGCGCTCGGCCGGAGTGGCTGTGCGGTTCTAGGCGCTACAGTGCGGAACCGAGCGACCGCTACGTCGCAGGTTCGAATCCTGCCTCGGACATGGATGTGTGTGATGTCCCTAGATTAGTTAGGTTTAATTAGTTCTAAGTTCTAGGCGACTGATGACCTCAGAAGTTAAGTCGCATAGTGCTCAGAGCCATTTGAAACATTTTTTTTTTTTTTTTTTTTTTTTTGTGCTGGCGCTGGAAACACTGGTGGAGTGTATTCTGGCATCATAAGGGCCTAACAAGAAGCCCGCACTTAAGGACATCGATGGAACAGTCACCTCTGATTGATTGAATTTTCTTATACTGACAAATTTGGAGTAGCGATCTGTTTTACTTGGTAAAAATCTTTCAATAGCCAAGATAACGTAAGTTAGCCTGTATTTTTGACAGCCGATTTCGACAGATATAACTGTCAACTTCTAGCCATTAAAAAAATTTTTTTTAATAAACGGATTCATTGTGAGTTAGAGCCTCATGCCGTGTTGTCATTACGGCGGGTAAAAGATAGCACTTTATACAAAACTCTGGCAAGGTGCCAGTGTGCGTGGAGGGCAAGATGAAGCTTTCTAACTACGCGGTTGAACCTGTCCTCCGGTGTCTCCCAGCCAATCATGCCATACGACTTCACATCACGTCTGTAACATTTTCTGAGGCAGAGGGGCCGGAAGTGGCCTGAGGCAAAGTTCACTGTCGGTGAATAAAATTTTCGCGGCCCCCTAAATAGAAAAGATTTTTCACGACTGCTTAAATTGCAACTTGTTCCGTTGTTGATGTGGTGCGAGCCAAATACATTCCTCCAACGCTCCGTCAGTGAAATGAACCGTAAGAAATTTTAATCTTTTTCTTCTTCTTCTTCTTCTGCACTTCAAGGCTTAGACAGTATGCCAGTTCCTACTTCAAATAATTAACTCTGTCTACTGCTCGGCCGTCCTAAACCTCTTCTTTCAAAAAAATAGCTCTGAGCACTATGCGACTTAACTTCTGAGGTCATCAGTCGCCTAGAACTTACAACTAATTAAACCTAACTAACCTAAGGACATCACACACATCCATGCCCGAGGCAGGATTCGAATCTGCGACCGTAGCGGTCGCACTGTAGCGCCTAGAACCGCACGGCCACTCCGGCCGGCAAACCTCTTCTTTCTGAGCACTTGTTCTTGTTTACAATGTCTTGAATTCTGTAGTCATAAATCCACTTAAGACGATGCATCCATTTTTCTCTGCGGTCTTCATTGTTCTAATTTAAATTATAAATTCCCGCTTTTGCCAGGACGTCAATCTTAATACACTCAAAGACACAAAACTCGACGCACCACGAAGGAGTTACGCTAATTGGCACAAACTGATATTCATACAGAAGTCGACGGAACACGCAAAATTGTAAACTCTGGCGGTCAATGGATGAACGTGTGACGCTGCAGTGCAATTTTATCGCGCAGCTGTCAAGGACATGTCGATACTAGGACACGAAGTCTCTGTGAATTTCATTCCGTGTACTCAGTTGGAAAGTACACTACTGGCCATTAAAATTGCTGCACCACGAAGATGACGTGCTACAGACGCGAAATTTAACCGACAGGAAGAAGATGCTGTGATATGCAAATGATTAGCTTTTCAGAGCATTCACACAAGGTTGGCGCCGGTGGCGACACCTACAACGTGCTGACTTGAGGAAAGTTTCCAACCGATTTCTCATACACAAACAGCAGTTGACCGGCGTTGCCTGATGAAGCGGTGTTGTGATGCCTCATGTAAGGAGGAGAAATGCGCACTATCACGTTTCCGACTTTGATAAAGATCGGATTGTAGCCTATCGCGATTGCGGTTTATCGTATCGCGACATTGCTGCTCGCGTTGGTCGAGATCCAATGACTGTTGGCAGAATATGGAATCGGTGGGTTCAGGAGGGTAATACGGAACGCCTTGCTGGATTCCAACGGCCTCGTATCACTAGCAGTCGAGATGACAGGCATCTTATCTGCATGGCTGTAACGGATCGTGCAGCCACGTCTCGATCCCTGAGTCAACAGATGGGGACGATTGCAAGACAACAACCATCTGCACTAACAGTTAGACGACGTTTGCAGCAGCATGACTATCAGCTCAGAGGCCATGGCTGAGGTTACCCCTGACACTGCCATCACAGATAGGAGCGCCTGCGATGGTGTACTCAACGACGAACCTGGGTGCACGAATGGCGAAACGTCATTTTTTCAGATGAATCCAGGTTCTGTTTACAGCATCATGATGGTCGCATCCGCGTTTGGCGACATCGCGGTGAACGCACATTGGAAGCGTGTATGCGTCATCGCCTTACTAGCGTATCACTCGGCGTGATGGTATGGGGTGCCATTGGTTACACGTCTCGGTCACCTCTTGTTCGCGTTGACGGCACTTTGAACAGTGGACGTTACATTTCAGATGTGTTACGACCCGTGGCTCTACCCTTCATACGATCCCTGCGAAACCCTACATTTCAGCAGGATAATGCACGACCGCATGTTGCAGTTCCTGTACGGGCCTTTCTGGATACAGAAAATGTTCGACCGCCGCCATGGCCAGCACATTCTCCACATCTATCACCAATTGAAAACGTCTGGTCAATGGTGGCCGAGCAACTGGCTCGTCACAATACGTCAGTCACTACTGTTGATGAACTGTGGTATCGTGTTGAAGCTGCTTGGGCATCTGTACCTGTACACGCCATCCAAGCTTTGTTTGACTCAATGTCCAGGCGTATCAAGGCCGTTATTACGGCCAGAGGTGGTTGTTCTGGGTACTGATTTCTCAGGATCTATGCATCCAAATTGCGTGAAAATGTAGTCACATGTCAGTTCTAGTATACTGTATTTGTCCAATTAATACCCGTTTATCATCTGCATTTCTCCTTGGTGTACCAATTTTAATGGCCAGTAGTCTAAAATGGCTCTGAGCACTATGCGACTTAACTTCTGAGGTCATCAGTCGCCTAGAACTTAGAAGTAATTAAACCTAACTAACCTAAGGACATCACACACATCCATGCCCGAGGCAGGATTCGAACCTACGACCGTAGCGGTCACGCGGTTCCAGACTGAAGCGCCTTTAACCACACGGCCACACCGGCCGGCCCAGTAGTGTAACTATGACTCGTAGGCAGGCGCATGAACAATATTCGCAGAAGTCAGCATTTGAGAGAGGATGCGCAAAAGCCGGTTGGAGTAATCGGTGACTCGTGCTACATTTGTATATGAGCGATGCCACTAATCCGCTATGTCGCCGAACACAGCGTCAAGGAGGACATGGTCGACCTACAGAGGCGACAGAACGCAAGGACCGAGCTATCGTCAGAGAGCCTCTCAGAGCCCCGGATTCATCATTATCTATGATCCGACGTGCAAATGGTGCTTCAGTGACCAGAAGGACCATTAGTTGGCGGTTCACACAAAGGAAAATGAGCTCTGTACACCGACAAGCCCGTTTGCTGTGTTGTAGGGCACATCCGGCCTGGAAACTCATTGACTGGAGTAGGCTGTTTTCAGTGACGAGTCCCATTTCGAAGTGAGCCTCGATGACCAGAGACGCCTCGGGCAACACTGAGTTACCAACCTGACTATCGCCCGCCATATGGCCCGACAGCCTGGAATAATTTTCTGGGGTGCCATTTCATTTCACAGCAAGACCATGTTGGTTGCCATCCGCGGCCGCGGCACCCTGACATTTCACCTAGATAACGCTCGACCGCACACGGCAAGAGCTTCTATTGATTGCCTTCGAGTTTATCAACCGCTACCTTCGCCCAACAAGATCGCCGGATCTCTCCCCACTTGAGAACCTTTGGAGCGTTATGGTGGGGGCCCACGAACCATTTCAGGAATTTGAAGATCTATCACGCCAATTGGACAGAATTTGACATGATAAAACTCAGGAGGATATCCCACAGCTCTATCAATCAATGCCAGGCCGAATAACTGCTTGCTTAAGGGCCAGAGGCGGACCAGTGCGTTACTGACTTGCTCAGTTTGTGAAGCTCTTTCTCACATGAGTGACACTATAGACTGTTTCTTCTGTGTCATTTCTTGGGCCCATTTTGTCTTGCACGATATCTCCAAGATTTTAAACTTTCCTATTTTATGTATAGTACACCCACAGTAAACAACACAACTTCAGTTAACCACCCTACTAAGATGCAGATAAGCTCGCGCCATCCACCGCATCTAACCGGAGCCACATACTATGCCGTTTAGCTCAGCGTAGAACGTTGGCCAATATAGGAGCGTATTGAGGCAGTGCAAGAGTTTTGTTACGTGGACAGCGTTGAGGCTGTCCAAAGCGCAATGCTCCTTTGAAGAGACTGCTATTTCCGTGTTCCTGACAGAAGAGCGATATCCAAATGGATAGAATAATGACTTAATATTGGTTATGTAAACAATGTGAAGCGTAAGCAACCGGGAGTGACAGTTCGTACTCCCGCAACGACGATTTCGTGGAGTTCTGCAACGGAGAGAACTAGTGTCATCTTTCCAGTAGATCAAAATATCTCGCAGGTATTTGCAGAGAATTTTGTAACAAGATTTAATCATCCTTATATTTAATCATCCTTATAAGCTGACACATCACCTCTCGCCCTGGCGTCCCACCGCCACACCTTCACCTGCCCATGTTAGGCAAAATTCTTCTGCCTGACTCATGTAGCACTATCACCGTTAGAGGGTGGTACGGGACTACAAGTCCCACCGCCACACCTCCAAAGTGAATTGCAGTGACGGAGTCACTGCCCTGTGGAAATTTACTGCCTCACCAACACAGTTAGAGCGCAATAGACCGGTGATGCTGTATTGTAACATATCACCCCGGACTACAAGTCCATTAAAAAAAAAAAAAAAAAAATAAGCTGACAGTGGCTCAACAGTTACGACTGTGAGATAAAGTACGTAGACGGAATTTCTGCGCAACAGAAAAATGTGAGTGAAATCTTATGGGACTTAACTGCTAAGGTTATCAGTCCCTAAGCTTACACACTACTTATCCTAAATTATCCTAAGGACAAACATACACACACCCCTGCCCGAGGGAGGACTCGAACCTCCGCCTGGATCAGCCCTCACAGTCTCCGCAACATTATAGAAGAAAATTGACCAGAATGAAGCGTTTCTGACAAATCTTGTGATGTCTGATGTAAACTTTCATGTGAATGGATTTATCAGTAAACAAAACTTCTGAAATCGCTCGGACACAGACTCATAGTTCGTACGTGAAAAGGTCGACCCTTTTTTTTTTTTTTTTTTTTTTTTTTTTTTTTTTTTTTTTTTTTTTTTTTTTTATTACAGCAACGACCGGTCAGAGAGCCAGTGAGCATCAGTTTCGAGGTGTCTTTATTCCACAATTCCACAGCTCCTGGGACACAGTCCTCAAATTGTGATACGGTTTCATCAAGATGTGGCTACTGCCCACACGGCAAGATCGCCTCATTTCTCAGACCCAGATTTTTTTCTTTCTTTACTGTGGAGTCAGGAATTTTTTTTTGTCGGTGACTGATGGGTTGAAAGCTACAATGCGGGGAAAGGTAAGGTGGAGGCCATTCCTCCAGAAATGACTGAGAACGTAATGTGAAGCTCCCGTGAATGTCTTCAGTAACGCATAATCAACGATGGAAGTCATTCCTGTGACGTACTTTCTAAGAAATAAACTTGTATTGAACTTTTCAGTAATGGAAATGCGCACTGCCGGAAAAAATTGGAACACATTCAAGGGCTCCTTCAAAGTACTCAGTAACGCTCCACCACTGATGGAAGCCATTCCTGTCATGTACTTTCTAGGAAATAAACTTGTGTTTGACTTTTCAGTAATGGCACTGTACATTGCCAACACCTTCAAGGATTGCTTTCAGTGCCACGGTAGAATATGTGCATACTAAGGGGTTGTAGTTTTAGTTATTCATTTGTCATGATCATCGGCGCCCGGGAAGCCTGTCTGGGCACCCTCTGTTTTAACTCTGCAGACAAGTAACTGAGTTTAGAGGTGAACAGTGTTTGCAGCATTCATTCTAGGGTACAGCCATACCCCTGTTAAACAGCTTCAGCCATTTGAACGCGGTCGCACTGTACGCCTGTAGGAAGCGGGATGGATGTGTCGACGGACTGCTGCACACGTTGGGCACGATGTATCGGTGGTGTGTCACTGCCTTCAACAGTGATCCGTGAAACATTCCCACACTTGTAGACCGAGTTCTGGACTTACAAACGCTCGTCAAGACCGACGCGTTGTGCGAGGATCGGTGGCCGGCTGAATATCATCCAGGGAAGAAATCTGGTACATGCACCTGCTGTGGCATCAGCGACCATTGGGAACCATCTGCTAGCAGTAGGACTAAGAACACCTGTGAATCTGGCCGCGGTACCGCTGACACTACGACATCACCAATTATGCCTCCTCATCGGCCATGGAAGACTTGACTGGAGCCTAGAATGACGCTCTGTTGTCTTCAGTAATGAGAGCAGGATTCGGCTGTATGCGACTGATGGACATGCACCAGTATGGCGCGGACCTGCTGAGCGTCCTATTCCAGATCACATTTACCCACGAAATGCAGGCCCTCTAGGCTTGATGGTGTTTATGTGTGTGTGTGTGTGTGTGTGTGTGTGTGTGTGTGTGTGTGTGCGGAAGGGGGGGGGGGGGGGGGGAAGTCGCGCTACCTCTTCATTTCCCAAACGTAAGCACAGTTTTATATTCCGAAGTTTTTCTTTCACACTGTTCGCCGTGTTTACCCTGATTATATACTTCGTTAGACTGGCAACATTTAGGAAAACAAATCAAACAGGAGGTAGCACATGACGAACTCACTATATTTAAGTCTTTAAAAGCACACCTCTCGAACAAATAGCTATAACTAGTGCCAAAAGAGTAATAGTACACCACAGAAATAAGGTTAAACATGGTGACCGGTATGAAAGGAGAAAAATGTGAGTGTGTTTCGGAAATGAAGTGGTAGCGCGGCCTCCAGACCAGATGAGAGGAAACGCAGATGTCAGCAAACTGTAAGTAATTTAGCGACGTGAACTGTTTGATTATTTAAAAATTGCATATATCAAAACAAATCTGTATCTCACTGAAGATACCCTGGAGTAAAAAGAAGGGGAAACGCATCTGGGAGAAGTAAATTGCAGTTACAGCAAGAAAAGTTTTCATTTACAAAATAAATATTACTGATGCGATTGTTTGGGGAGCGTTTGCTGTCTGGGTTTATTACCATATGCTCCTACAATGATGAACTGCCTGCGACCTCGCTTGTCAATAAAGTGACGTTGTCCTTAAGAGTGTTCCATTTTCTTTCAGCAGTGTATGTGTAAAACAGTTAACTGTTGCTTATAATGTTGCGGCGTACGCTAAACCTTGTAATAATCAAATGTACATGTAGTGCTTGCAGTAAGCTACTTTGCATACTGCTGTTTTTCTCGTAGTTTTAATTCCAAACAGCCTCCGAATTGTACGGCCATCCTGGACCAAACAAGTTCCGAGAACGCATAAAGCAATTGTTTTTCTTCGAGAGTGCAGCACAATGACTCTCGTCAGACAGAGAAAGCCGGGGATGTGGTGTTGTGATAACGTCGTTTACACGCAGCCCCCTATCAGATAGTAGCTGGGCGAAGGGGAACACGCGCCGGCAGAGCGCTTGTGCGAGACGGACGCCGTCCGCGCCGGTTTATTTAAATCAAGCGGCCGACTCACGCGACCGACTCTCTCGACCCGCCGGTTGTTATCTCTGGCGCCGGTCGCGCTGCCGGGGCGTCGGGCGTTAAGCCGGCCGGACAGCGCCTGATTGAGGCGCTTGTTTGTTTTGTGGACAAGTAACAAGAAGGCGGCAGGCAGGCAGGCAGGCAGCCGAGTGTACCGGAAACAAAAAGAGCGCCCGCCGCTCACTGGCACTGTCCCCGGGCGCCTCTTCCCCTCCCCCCCCCCCTCTCCCCCACTCACCCCCTCCTCCTCCGCGCCTTTTTGCGCCGCGTAAGGACAGTCATTTCCGGTGCACCGGCGCAACACTCACTCCGGCCTTTCCCACGGCGCGCCTCCCTATAAATCTGTACCAGCTCGCTGTAAAGTCTCCTCCCGGGGCGTTTCCTCTTCTCTTCGTACGTCCGGTAGCAATTTACAGCCGAGTAAAAGCAACGTAAAGTATCAAGTACCACTTTAACGCCAGCGCAAAATGTCTACAATCTGAGGCAACGTACTAGCTCTCTCCATTCAACTGTCTCTATACAGGATGATTCCGTGATGTTAGCCGGCCGCGGTGGTCTAGCGGTTTTAGGCGCTCAGTCCGGAACCGCGCGACTGCTACGTTCGCAGGTTAGAATCCTGCCTCGGGCATGGATGTGTGTGATGTCCTTGGGTTAGTTAGGTTTAAGTAGTTCTAAGTTCTAGGGGACTGATGACCACAGATGTTAAGTCCCATAGTGCTCAGAGCCATTTGAGCCATTCCGTGATGTTACTAACTTTCAGAGATGGTGGAGAAAAGTAAATACATCAATTTGACGTAAATAAATGTAAATGTAGTGTGACTGGGGCATCTCGTCGGCTAGACCGTTCGCCGGGTGCAAGTCTTTCGATTTGATGCCACTTCGGCGACTTGAGCGTCGATGGGGATGAAATGATGATGATGAGGACAACACAACACCCAGTCTCTGATCGGAGAAAATCTCCGACTCCTCTGGGAATCGATCCCGGGCTCTTAGGATTCCGTCGCGCTAACCACTCAGCTACGGCGGGCGCACAATTTGTGGTAAGGGACCGTGATTTGGAGTCGAAAGCCAGCCGGAGTGACCGTGCGTTTCTAGGCGCTACAGTTTGGAGCCGAGCGACCGCTACGGTCACAGGATCGAATCCTGCCTCGGGCATGGATGTGTGTGATGTCCCTAGGTTAGTTAGGTTTAATTAGTTCTAAGTTCTAGGCGACTGATGACCTCAGAAGTTAAGTCCCATAGTGCTCAGAGCCATTTTAACCACTTTTTTTTTTGGAGTCGAAAGTTACAAGAGACTATGGTTCTGACACCTCTGTCAGTGGATCTTTTCTGCTCCAAACTCTTTGCTTTCCGTACTCCGGGAGCTGTTAAAATGGAACAAATAAGGTAAAATTGCCTATTAAACACAGATTCTGAAGTGCATACCTTAAGAGCTAAGAGTACTTTATGTGAATTCAGGTTTTCTCGGCGAAATTCTATGATGAAGTCTTCTCGAGCCATCAGCCGAGTCAAGGCGTCGTTTTGAGGCAACGTTTCGACAACTTTCCTATAAGTCATCCTCAGGTGAGGTGTCGGCATCTGTCTCGCCAGCAACGGGTGGGTCAATCGCCTTCCGGAGGCGTGCAATTGGCCCAGTCGTTGCAAACGAGACAGAGGAGCCTGCTGTCCAACGTCTGTAAAGATATGTACTGGACATGAACCCGAAGATGACGAATAGGGAACTTGTCGAAAAGTTGCCGCAGAACGACGTCTTGTCTCGGCTGATTACCTGAGAAGACTTCATGATCGAAATTTGGCGCGCAAACCTGCTTCCCCATGAAGTACTCTTAGCTCTTAAGGTATGCATTTTAGAGTCCATGTTTACTAGACAATTTTATCTTGTTTCAGTCCATTTTTGCAGCTCCAGAAATAAGGAAAGCAAAGAGTTGGCAGAACAAGAGGTTCTTTTTCAGAGGTATCAGAACGATTTTCGCTTATAACTTTCGATTCGGTCGTATCCGGATACATTTGCCCTTGTCCATCATCCCAGAAAGTTTGTAACATAATGACGGAATCACCCTGTATAAAGCAACTGTAAGGATGAATGGGTCTGTACGTGTGGTTGTAAGGCCCAAATCTAGTTCTTGTATACTTTTGTCGTGTTCTGTCTCGATATTCAATTGTCTATCCAAAGCTTTTGAAACAAATCTTGACGGGTATAAAAAGATCGAATATTGTTAATTTACTTACACAGACATTAATATGGACAATATATCAATGGTGATTTATCATTTCTTATTGTATTACCAATAAGATTTTTGCAATCGTAGCATACTACGTTGGTGTATCCCCTGTTACATTTAGATCTTGTTTTACTTGTTTCAGTATACTGTGGTTGAAAGACTTATTTCTGTTGTTGTTAACCCCATGTAGTTTGTGCCAGGATACGACTTAAATTAATGTCTACCCTGAATCGTCACAATAAACTGTAATATACCATTTCCAGTGTTGAGATGACCGTATGGACAGGTTCCGAAAGCCAATAAATTTAAAATAAAGTACCCTCAGGCCGTTCGGAGTAGGAATTAAATTCTATGGAAAATAAATAAAAATTTTGAGGTTCGTCGATGACACTGTAATTCTGTCAGAGACAGCAAAGGACTTGGAAGAGCAGTTGAACAGAATGGACAGTGTCTTGAAAGGAGGGTATAAGATGAAAATCAACAAAAGCAAAACAAGGGTAATGGAAAGTAGTCGAATTAAATCGGGTGATACTGAGGGAATTAGATTAGGAAATGAGACGCTTAAAGTAGTAAATAAGTTTTGCTGTTTGGGGATCAAAATAACATAATGGTCGAAGTAGAGAGGATATAAAATGTAGACTGGCAATGGCAAGGAAGGCGTTTCTGAAGAAGAGAAATTTGTTAACAGCGGGTATACATTTAAGTGTCAGGAAGTCGTTTCTGAAAGTATTTTTATGGAGTGTAGCCATGTATAGAAGTGAAACGTGGACGATAAATAGTTTAGACAAGAAGAGAATAGAAGCTTTCGAAATGTGGTTCTACAGAAGAATGCTGAAGATTAGATGGGTAGATCACATAACTAATAAGGAGGTACTGAATAGAACTGGGGAGAAGAGAAATTTGTGGCACAGCTTGACTAGGAGAAGGGATTGCTTGGTAGGACATATTCTGAGGCATCAGGAGATCACCAATTTAGTATTGGAGGGTAGCGTGGAGGGTAAAAATCGTAGAGGGAGACCAAGAGATGAATACACTAAACAGATTCAGAAGGACGTAGGTTGCAGTAGGTACTGGGAGATGAAGAAGCTTGCACAGGATAGAGTAGCATGGAGAGCTGCATCAAACCAGTCTCTGGACTGAAGACCACAACAACAACAACAGGCCGTGCATAGACTCAGCAGACGACCTTACAGGTATGGTGAGATGATGACGGGAGGGGAGGAAGGGAGCACACGGGTGAACAAAGAACTCTGAAAATGGCAATTTTTTCTAGAAATTACGTGCTATGTTGAACACAGAGTATATGCAAAAGCTGACGTCATCAGGTGAAGGAGACACAGTCTTTATCATGGTAATGAAAAGCTAGAAGAATTATCTGACCACATCTTCAATATACACTCCTGGAAATGGAAAAAAGAACACATTGACACCGGTGTGTCAGACCCACCGTACTTGCTCCGGACACTGCGAGAGGGCTGTACAAGCAATGATCACACGCACGGCACAGCGGACACACCAGGAACCGCGGTGTTGGCCGTCGAATGGCGCTAGCTGCGCAGCATTTGTGCACCGCCGCCGTCAGTGTCAGCCAGTTTGCCGTGGCATACGGAGCTCCATCGCAGTCTTTAACACTGGTAGCATGCCGCGACAGCGTGGACGTGAACCGTATGTGCAGTTGACGGACTTTGAGCGAGGGCGTATAGTGGGCATGCGGGAGGCCGGGTGGACGTGCCGCCGAATTGCTCAACACGTGGGGCGTGAGGTCTCCACAGTACATCGATGTTGTCGCCAGTGGTCGGCGGAAGGTGCACGTGCCCGTCGACCTGGGACCGGACCGCAGCGACGCACGGATGCACGCCAAGACCATAGGATCCTACGCAGTGCCGTAGGGGACCGCACCGCCACTTCCCAGCAAATTAGGGACACTGTTGCTCCTGGGGTATCGGCGAGGACCATTCGCAACCGTCTCCATGAAGCTGGGCTACGGTCTCGCACACCGTTAGGCCGTCTTCCGCTCACGCCCCAACATCGTGCAGCCCGCCTCCAGTGGTGTCGCGACAGACGTGAATGGAGGGACGAATGGAGACGTGTCGTCTTCAGCGATGAGAGTCGCTTCTGCCTTGGTGCCAATGATGGTCGTATGCGTGTTTGGCGCCGTGCAGGTGAGCGCCACAATCAGGACTGCATACGACCGAGGCACACAGGGCCAACACCCGGCATCATGGTGTGGGGAGCGATCTCCTACACTGGCCGTACACCACTGGTGATCGTCGAGGGGCACTGAATAGTGCACGGTACATCCAAACCCTCATCGAACCCATCGTTCTACCATTCCTAGACCGGCAATTGAACTTGCTGTTCCAACAGGACAATGCACGTCCGCATGTATCCCGTGCCACCCAACGTGCTCTAGAAGGTGTAAGTCAACTACCCTGGCCAGCAAGATCTCCGGATCTGTCCCCCATTGAGCATGTTTGGGACTGGATGAAGCGTCGTCTCACGCGGTCTGCACGTCCAGCACGAACGCTGGTCCAACTGAGGCGCCAGGTGGAAATGGCATGGCAAGCCGTTCCACAGGACTACATCCAGCATCTCTACGATCGTCTCCATGGGAGAATAGCAGCCTGCATTGCTGCGAAAGGTGGATATACACTGTACTAGTGCCGACATTGTGCATGCTCTGTTGCCTGTGTCTATGTGCCTGTGGTTCTGTCAGTGTGATCATGTGATGTATCTGACCCCAGGAATGTGTCAATAAAGTTTCCCCTTCCTGGGACAATGATTTCACGGTGTTCTTATTTCAATTTCCAGGAGTGTAGATACCACATCAAGTTCACGATGTAAGCGGAGACGGACTGTGGCTTGCAATTCCTTGACGTCCTGGTCCGCCGAAAAGCAAACGTGTGTCTTAACTGCAATGTTCACCGGAAGCCACCTACACGGACTGGTATCTGCACGCTAGCACCTAGTAACACCCAGCACAGAAACGTTCTGTCCTGACGACCATGCTCCGCGTAGCAGAAGTTGTTTCAGAAACTGAAAACCAAACCTGCTTAAAGGACTCATCGACTTACGGAAAGTTTTCAAACAAAACGTCTACACCAAACAATGGGTTTCGTCAGCTATTTCATCAAAGACTCGTAAACAGAAGCCCCGAGGAGGATACGAAGGAACTTCGGGTTTTGCAGCTCTGTAACTGATTAACAGGAAAGATTAACCTGCTCCTAAGCAGACATAAATCGACTTAATCTTCAGGACTCCAACAAAAATTTGACAACTCACAGGTCTGTAAAAGACGATGTGGCCACAGAACTCCAGTAATGTACAGAATCACGTGTGGTTGCAGACAGATTTATGTTGGATAAACGTGTGGACCAATGAAAAACGATGCATAGAACAGGAGAGATGTCTCCTCCAACAGCGTTCTGAGAAATGAGCAGTACCATAGCAAGCTCGAAAATAGACAGAAAA
Source organism: Schistocerca americana (assembly GCF_021461395.2). Classification (NCBI taxonomy): domain Eukaryota; kingdom Metazoa; phylum Arthropoda; class Insecta; order Orthoptera; family Acrididae; genus Schistocerca; species Schistocerca americana. The sequence continues at coordinate 216,146,230 of NC_060120.1, forward strand.
TTTCATTACATGCAACATGTATTAATAAAAGGACAAATGGTTTCTAGGATATCATCATAAAAGAAGCGATCGAGATCAAAATTTCAGAAAACGCAGTTGATAAAGACGACAGGCTACAGCTAAGCACAGTTTGAGACCCGGTCATAGGAAGACTTAGGCGGGCACGATGGTCTTGGCAAGCACGATGCCAACCTACATGACGCCACGCTGGGGACCAGTGACGTCACAGGCTAGCGCTTCTCTGTAACGACGGCAGCAGCAACCAGACGAGTCGCCACTTGACAATGGCCGAGTAGTACTTGGTCGAAAGACCGTGGATTTTAAACCACGTGTCATGGCTGGAAGCCTGACAGAACTCTAGGAGCGATTTTTATTAGTTATTGCAAAATCGCAATAGAGTCACATTCTAACCCGACAAACGGATTCGGTTGACCAACAATCACCCTGAGCTCATACTTTTACTCGTATTCCAGATACAGTGAAAGTATGATCTGAAGATGATTGTTGATCAACCGAAACCGATATTGTAGTTGATATTGGACTGTACTGTGACCAACACTATTAAAATTTGCAATAATTAGGACACTTCACTTGGTTGCACACGTCAATGGACTACTGTCATAACAGCCTGCAGAGAACATTCTGATGCCAACAAGAAATTGTACACGGTTCATCAGACCACATGTAGAACCAGAGCAAGTCATTGGATGTTGAGATGGCAACACAGAACGGAAAAGACAATCCACTACGAAAAATTTTACAGAAAGACTGATTTCTCTAGTGTAGGTCACAATCTTCTTTACAGGAACTCTTGCATCGTTCGATGTCCTTTAGTTTTTCTTTTCTTCTATGGTCCTTTCTGGTGTCGATCTGAAACACACGAAAAAATCTACATTACTGTGTTATAGGACCAAGTTATTATGCCAACTTTTATGGCCATTTAGTAGTATCGTGGCGGCACACCCTGGTGCCCAGGTTGCCGACATGTCGGTTCTGTGACGTTCCATCTTACTCACAGGTCACGGGCCGATCGACCAAACCTCTCCCGGAGGTAAGGCATTCCGGCTACGTGATGGAGTTCCGCTGCCGGAGAATCCCGAGTTACGGCTGAATTTTGCACCCTCTGCAGGCGGTTGACACGGATATCGGTCTCGTTTCCCCAGCCTACTGCTGCGTGCTCCAACCTGAACGCAATACCGTCTTGAACAGAACAGCTCCAAGATCTCGTGGGAATGTAGATGACCCACTAAGCAGCGGTCAGAGATGGTACAGCCTCACCATCGCTCTGCCCCTCGGTTTTTCAACGTATTGAGGTCATGTAAGAAGCCTATCGTCACAGACACCCAAGTATTCGACGGTGTCTCCCTATCGCTCAGCTCCCACTGGATGTCCACGCGGCTCATGTTCACAGGGACCTGGGTGTCACCAAGAGTGCTGGTTCTTCAATACGTTGGCGCCTGCTTCCATTTTAGCGTCCCAGACGCCACTTCGTCACAGGCTGCCTGGGATCTACACTGAATCAGCTACACGCTCATGCACACTCATGCACTCCCAAACGCCGCGTCGTCAATGTATAGAGTGAGCTCCTCGAGTGGACATGGTGCTACATTCGATGCGTAGAGAGTGTTTGAGCCGTGGCTGGGCCATGCTATGCCCTGGATTAAGCTTTCGTTGCGATTCTGTGTTTAGTCTCCCGCGGTTATCGCGATTATGCTCTTATCCTTCCGCGGATGGCAGCAGCGGTATGTTTCGATATTCGCACCTTGGCCTATCTTTGACCTAGCACTTATAGTTTCCGGCTGAGCGGTGTGCGACCAGTAGGTCGGTTGGCGTGGAGCAGCGAGGAATTCTCGGCAGGGCGTACTTTGGCTGGGCCCGCTGGCAATCTCTACGTGGTGTCGGAGTGTGTGGCGCTGTTCCCATTGCTACGAGGTCCGTGGCTCACCGACCCTGGACGCGAAAGTTGAGTTTTGATTTAACCTACCAGCAAGTCAAGACTGTCCACATTGTGTCGTTTGGAGTTTGTTGTCGGCTGTTAGGATATTCCTGCGAGCAACAACGTGGTTTTCAAGTTCGAAAATTCTAGACATCCTCCGGTAGAGTTTCACTGTATTTGGTTACTGGAAGTGAAGTGCACCAGCGGAATCTTCTGCCTTGTGGCCGTTAACGCTTCGGTTACCTGCCCTGGCCGTTAACGTAAATTTCAGGCATTGTGGTTTCCTGATCGTGTTGTCGCTGTCCAGCACGGTGTGTAGTATGACAGCTCCATGTGTGATTGGTTGTGGGCGCCAATATCTTCTACGTTGTTCCGTTGAACTCCCTGTTGTGCCCTGGTCGAGTGAGGCGGAAGTTATCTTGTCGGCGGGTCTGCTGACTGTTGGCCGGTTGGGTTGCCACCAGATCGTGAATGGTTGGGCCGACTGCCTGTCTCACCTAAGCGAGCGTTAGTGCTTGAATTACAGGCCGACCCTCGAACATCTGAGCACCCTTGGAATATTTATTATTTGTTCTTGTTGTTTGTATTTCTGTGGCTTCTAGCCGATCTTTTTAAATTACAATTGTTTTGCTCTTAAAGCCTTCAGCCTAGTTCAAAGTACTGTTTCAAGTAAGCCCTTTGGCATTTTGAAAATTTTAATGTAGTTGAATTTTTTTTTTTTTTTTTTTTTTTTTTTTTTTTTTTTTTTTAGTCTTGGGCCTTCAGCCGATTTTGAGTTTGAGTTCTTTTGCTCTTAAGTCCTACAGCCTAAATTAAGGAACTGTTTCACGCAAGGGCTTTGGTACTTAAAAAATTAATGTTATGGAGTTTTAAGTGTTAGGCGTTCAGCCGATTTGAACTTAACTTGTTTACTTCAGCCTAACTAAAGAACTGTTTTAACGTAAGGCTTGCCTGTTAAATTTCTGATTATGCTTGTATTTTAAGTTATTGGTCTCCAGCCGTTTTTAAATTAAAATAGCTTTCAGCCGGTAATTAAGTCCCAAGGATTAAAGCTGTGTGTTTTTAAATAATTTTTTTTGGAAACTTGTGATTTTTGATCAAATAATAATGTTGTATGTTCGAGAGTAACTGACAGCCCTTACTTTGACCCCTTTCCACAGACCGAAGATGGAACACCCAGACGTGGGACTGGTGGGCGCGGACCGCAGAGGGAACATCCAGAGCCGCAGCGGACGAAAAACGGAGCGGCAACGCTACAACAGGTCGTGGTGAGCGGGCGCGGACCGCAGGGGGAACGCTTGGTACCGCAGACCGTAGATGAAACCCCCAGGAGCGGGTTTGGTCGGCGCGGACCGCAGAGGGAACACCTAGAACCGCAGCGGACGGAAAACAGAGCAGCAACGCTCCAGCAGGTCGCAGGAAATGGGCGCGGACCACAGAGGAAGTGCCTGCAGCCGTTGGTGGAGGGGGAAGGCCGTAGGCATAAATACTGGATCAGGTCCAAGGGTCCTTCGGCCATTCCGAGCTGCGATGTCTCTTGCGAATGTTGTGTGTTCTGGAGCTGAGGGTGTGGCGGATCGCCGCCTGGCGGAGCTAGCTTCGTCGGCGGCCTCATCCGGCCCCCCACCTACGACGACCCGGCCAATTCACCCGGACTCTGAGTTGGCTCATTCTTTGGATTCTCCGCCTTCGCCTGGAAGTACTGTCTCCTCCGCGGGCGGCTTGCCGCCGGCGCCGTCCTTTTCTGCTGATTCTTCTGGGCGATGAGGTATCGATTCAGAAATCGATACCGCCGCCCTTAGGCGGTTAGATAGGGCACATGGCGCGTCAGGGCCCCCTTCACGTGGGACCAGCCCGCGCGCGCCGAGGCAAAGTCAGGATTCCACTTTCCTTCGTCCCTCGTCCGCCCTCGACATGCCGGACATTTCTGATGCGGTCAATGTCCCTGAAGAGTCGGACTGCGCCTCCCTTGGCGGCTTCATGGATGACAGCGACATCGCGGAGGGCCTGGAGGAACACCTCACCGCTCTCCGTGACGCTGCAGAGGAAGAGGGCCAGCAGGTCGACCCTGTCCGGCTTCAGACCGCCCTCTACCCCAACATGACTGCCGCGGCCGCCGACAGCGATACCGGGGCCGGGATGGAGTTCGATGACGACCATCGGCGCCCGGTCGCTGAGCGCCAGAAGCGGCAGTTAGCCTCCTCATCGGACTCTGAGGCCCCTCCGCCCGCTGACCGCGGGCACACCAAGAAGAAGAAGGCCGTTATTGACGCGGAGGGCTTCCAGGTGCCGCGCAAAACGGCACCTCGTCGCCAGTTCACCACGTCCTTGTCGGACGTGCCCGTCAGCAACGCGTTCGCGGCTATTGATGGTGCCGCGGACGCCCCACCCCCTCCCCCGCCCCCCCCCACCGTCGGCCACCCCTCCTGCCCCACCACCCATATCCATCCAACACAAGGGGCCCTTCAAGGTGCTTTTAGATCTCCTCACTACTCACACTGACTTCCCCTTCCGTATAAAATGGATGGGTAATGATGACTATCGCCTGTTTGTACAGTCCCCCGCTGACCTTGCTAAGTCCCTTATTATCCTAAGCAAGTTCAACGTCGGATTCTCCACCCCTCCTAAACGGACCCGCCGCCTCAGGGTTGTTGTCAGGGGGCTCCCTATGGAGTATTCTGACGATGACCTGCGGACGCCGCTTGCGTCTTTGAACATCACCCCTACAGTTATATCCCGGATCATCTCCCCTCGAACCCGTCGCCCCACCCCTCTCTTTTTCGTCTCCGCTCCTGACACGCCGGAGAACCGCCCCCTCCTCACCCTCTCGCTCCTCGATCACGTTAGCGTGACGATGGAGAAGCCGCGCTCCAGGAGGATGACCCTGGTCTGCTACCGCTGCCAGGTATTGGCGCACTTCGCGGGTGACTGCACCCGCGAGGTGCGTTGCGTAAAGTGTGCTGGTGGTCACGCCTCCTCGGAGTGCTCCGCTGGTCCTTCCCCATCCCCCCGGCAGGCGTTAAGCACTGCCTCCCCCTCTCCCATCCCGGTACACTCTCAGCAGCACCCTCTCCCCACCCCCTCCTCTGTTCCCACCCCCCTTGGTGACCTCATCGCCACTGTTGTTGAGTCACTGACCTCAGCCATCTCCGCCACCTTCACCTCCCTCCTCCAATCCCTCCCACACCAACTTGCCACCGCCCTCTCCCAATCCATGGCCCCCATCGCCCCTCCCGCTCCCATTCCAACCAGTCATGGCTGTTAGACATCACGGATTGACAACCATGATCTGGAATGCCAACGGTCTCCCCAAACAACAGGGCGAGTTCCGACAGTTCCTCCTGGATGAGAGGGTTGATGTTTGCCTTGTTGCTGAGACGCACCTCAAACCCGGTGTTTTTGTCCGTGTAGCAAACTACTCCTGCTACCGGACAGACAGGCCCACCGCCTATGGTGGCACGGCGGTGTACGTGCGTAACTCCCTCCGCCACCACCCTATTCCCCTCCCCCCACTTCACACTGTGGAAGCCACTGGCATTGTCGTCCACACGGTGAGGGGTCCCATCACGTTCGTGGCTCTCTACAGGCCACCACGAGGCCTTCTCGAAACACCGGACTATGAAGCATTGCTCTCGCTCGGCAACGACGTCTTTGTTGGCGGTGACTTCAATGCCAAACATGCTGCCTGAAACAGTAGGTTAACCAACACATCAGGTCGTCGACCCTTCCGGGTCGCAGAGCGGCATCATGCCCACACCATCGGCCCGCACGACCCCACCATTTACCCTTCTGGTGGACGTGCCCCAGATGTCCTAGACATCGCAGTGGTGAAAGGTCTACCCCACCCCATTACTGCAGCCACCCGCATCGCTCTAGCCTCCGATCACCGACCGGTCATCTGTTCCATCGATCTCGCTGGAACCTCGACCGTGCCGAGGGAGGGCCTAGACATGCGCGGTATTGACTGGCAGTCCTACCAGAGACGGGTCGAAGCAGCCCTACCCACACTACCTGCTGCCGATCACACGGACGCAGATCGTACCCTCATCCACCTCACCACCGTTGTGCTAGATGCTGCAACAGCAGCGACCCCTCCCCGTCCGCACCGGCCCCCGGATCATCTGCATCCGCTCACCCCCCACATCCTTGGTCTCATCACAGAGAAAAACCGGACCACCCGTGAATGGCAGCTCACTCGGAATCCGGCAACCAAGCGCCTCATCAATAGATTACAGCGCCAAATCAAGGCTGTGGTGCAAGACCACCGCAATCAGGCTTGGGAGAACAAAATCTCTGCCATTGACCTGCGTGACCCGTCTGCTTGGCGGCTCACAAAAAGCCTTCTGAGACGAGGGCAACGGATCGCCCCCCTACAGGTCGGCAATGACTTTGTGTCCGAACCAGATGCCAAGGCTAACGCCTTGGCTGATGTCTTCGCGCGCAATTTCACCCCAGTCAATGACCCCATTGACCCATTGACCCCGACCATATTCGCCTGGTCACGGCACGCCTCCCTCAATTCCTTGCCGTCCAGGACCCTGAGGATGAAATCACCCCCATTAACGAAGAGGAGGTTGCACTGCAATTGCGGTACCTCAAATCCAAGAAAGCTGGCGGCCCCGATAAGCTGACGAATGCCCTCCTCAAGCAATTACCCCTAGCTTCTATTCCCGTCCTGACGGCCACATTCAACAACATCCTCACAACCAGGCAATATCCCTCTGCCTGGAAATACGCTGAAGTGGTCGCCATACCCAAGGCTGGGAAGGATCTTTGTTCCCCTGGCAGCTACTGCCCCATCAGCCTCTTGCCCGCCATCTCCAAGGTGTTCGAGAGGCTGTACCTTAAACGACTGCTCATCCACATTGCCCGAGAACGAGTCCTCCCTGATGAGCAGTTTGGCTTCAGGCAGGGCCATGCCACCACTCACCAACTCCTGCGCCTAGTAGAAGAGGCACTGCACGCCATTGAACGTAGGGAGTACTTCGGGGCCATACTCCTCGACGTGTCCAGGGCGTTTGATTCGGTCTGGCACGAAGGGCTGCTCTACAAATTATTTTCCCTTGGCTTCCCAGTGTCCCATGTACGGCTAATAGCCACATACCTGGAAGGTCGCACCTTCCATGTTAGGATTCCTGACGGGAAATCCACGCGACGACTCATCAGGGCAGCGTACTTGGGCCGCTACTCTACTCCCTCTTCACAGCTGATCTGCCCTCTGCGCCGAGGGTACATTTAGCTCTCTACGCAGATGACACTGCACTCTTCTCTCGTTCTCGGAGTGCGGCAGTTCTTCAACAGCGGCTCCAGGGGGCTACAGATTCCCTAACCGACTGGGCTAGGACCTGGCGTCTGGCATTTAATCCCTCCAAAACCCAAGCCCTTATCATCTGCCGACGCCGTATTCCCGTTCGGCTCCCTCAGGTGGCGGTCCTTGGTACCCCAGTCCCCTGGACTCATACTGCAAAGTACTTGGGTGTTACCCTGGACCAACGCCTAACCTGGCGCCCCCACATCGACGAGGTGCGTCGTAAGGCAATGGGGCGGCTATGCCTGCTCTACCCTCTCATCAACCCAACCTCTTCCCTCCCCACGCACCTTGCTGTTAGACTGTACACCTCCCTTGTTCGCCCCATCCTTGAATACGCGGTGGTGGTGTGGGGCAATGCTGCCCCCACCCACCTCCGCCGACTCCAAACCGTCCAGAACCGGGCTCTCCGGCGTGCCCTCCGCCTCCCCTTCGACTTCCCAACCCGTGAGCTCCACCTCCTGGCTGAAGTGCCGCTCCTTCGTACCCGCATCCTCTCCGCCGCCCACTCGTTTTACCACAAAACTCGTCACTCTCCTAATCCCTTAATCCTTTCCCTGGGCACCCGTGTTCACCGAATAGCCACCACTCGATGGCCCGACCTTTTATTTCGCCCCCCATGACCTCGCCTGCACCAGGCACCTCATCTCATGCCGACTACCTCCCTCACGTCATAGATTATTCCCCCCCCCACATGCCATGTCATTCGCTCCCCCAACACGCCTCCCCCTTCCCCCCACACTACCCCCAATGTTGGCCTAATCATGATAAGCCCTTCCTTTTTCCACTTCTTCAACTGTCACCCTCTGACTTCTTTCTCTTCCCCCCCCCCCCCCCCCAATTCGCCATTTCAAGACTGCCTGCCGCCGCCATCGCGTCGCCGCTACAAAGCAGAAGAGGCCAGGATAATGGCCGTTCGCTTTCACTCACTCTCACTATTCCTCCTTCTGTCCTTTCTTCTGTAACTAATCGTAATTCCCGGCCAGTCAATTGGGCCGTTCGTTTTCCTTTTCTCTCACTGTCTCTCTTACTATCCTTTCCTCCTTCTTTTATTAAAAAAAAAAATTGCACAAAGAATCAAGCAGAACAATAACGCCATGAAATTTCCCTAGCCAAACCGTCATGCCAGAAGGTGAAGCGCCTTGTTGCGCTAGTACTTCGCCCTCAGTCGAGGATATCTTCCTCAGTCCATTGTGCAGGTTGTGCAAGGGTCCTTCGGCATTCCGAGCTGCGATGTCTCTTGCGAATGTTGTGTGTTCTGGAGCTGAGGGTGTGGCGGATCGCCGCCTGGCGGAGCTAGCTTCGTCGGCGGCCCCATCCGGCCCCCCACCTACGACAACCCGGCCTTTTCACCCGGTTTCTGAGATGGCTCATTGTCTGGATTCTCTGCCTTCGCCTGGAAGTACTGTCTCCTCCGCGGGCGGCTTGCCGCCGACGCCGTCCATTTCTGCAGATTCTTCTGGGCGATGTGGTATCGATTCAGAAATCGATTCCGCCGCCCTTAGGCGGTTAGATAGGGCACATGGCGCGTCAGGGCCCCCTTCACGTGGGACCAGCCCGCGCGCGCCGAGGCAAAGTCAGGATTCCACTTTCCTTCGTCCCTCGTCCGCCCTCGACATGCCGGACATTTCTGATGCGGTCAATGTCCCTGAGGAGTCGGAGTGCGCCTCCCTTGGCGGCTTCATGGATGACAGCGACATCGCGGAGGGCCTGGAGGAACACCTCACCGCTCTCCGTGACGCTGCAGAGGAAGAGGGCCAGCAGGTCGACCCTGTCCGGCTTCAGACCGCCCTCTACCCCAACATGACTGCCGCGGCCGCCGACAGCGATACCGGGGGCGGGATGGAGTTCGATGACGACCATCGGCGCCCGGTCGCTGAGCGCCAGAAGCGGCAGTTAGCCTCCTCATCGGACTCTGAGGCCCCTCCGCCCGCTGACCGCAGGCACACCAAGAAGAAGAAGGCCGTTATCGACGCGGAGGGCTTCCAGGTGCCGCGCAAAACGGCACCTCGTCGCCAATTCACCACGTCCTTGTCGGACGTGCCCGTCAGCAACGCGTTCGCGGCTATTGATGGTGCCGCGGACGCCCCCCCCCCTCCCCCCCCCCCCCCCACAGTCGGCCACCCCTCCTGCCCCCCCACCCATATCCATCCAACACAAGGGGCCCTTCAAGGTGCTTTTAGATCTCCGCACTACTCGCACTGACTTCCCCTTCCGTATAAAATGGATGGGTAATGATGGCTATCGCCTGTTTGTACAGTCCCCCGCTGACCTTGCTAAGTCCCTTATTATCCTAAGCAAGTTCAACGTCGGATTCTCCACCCCTCCTAAACGGACCCGCCGCCTCAGGGTTGTTGTCAGGGGGCTCCCTATGGAGTATTCTGATGATGACCTGCGGACGGCGCTTGCGTCTTTGAACATCACCCCTACAGTTATATACCAGATCATCTCCCCTCGAACCCGACGCCCCACCCCTCTCTTTTTCGTCTCCGCTCCTGACACGCCGGAGAACCGCCCCCTCCTCACCCTCTCGCTCCTCGATCACCTTAGCGTGACGATGGAGAAGCCGCGCTCCAGGAGGATGACCCTGGTCTGCTACCGCTGCCAGGTATTGGCGCACTTCGCGGGTGACTGCACCCGCGAGGTGCGTTGCGTAAAGTGTGCTGGTGGTCACGCCTCCTCGGAGTGCTCTAAACCCCGAGACGTCCCCCCCACCTGCGCCCGCTGTGGAGGGAATCACACAGCCAGTTATATGGGCTGCCCCAAAATTAAGTCTTTCAAGGCAAGCCAGAAACGGTTTGCGGGGACATCGGCGGCGGCCCGCCCGGGCACCAGTTACTCTGGTGCGCTGGTCGGGTCGGCGTCGCGGGCCCACCCCCCCTTACGTCTCGTTCCCATCCCGCCCCTCTAGGCTCGTACCCACCCCCGCTCCTCTCCCTCCCCATCCTACCCCCTCCAACAGCCTTCCCTCCCCTCCCCACCCAGCAGGTGTCCGTCAAGCACTGCTTCCCCCTCCTCCCAGCGGGTGTCACGCTCCGCTGGTCCTTCCCCATTCCCCTGGCAGGCGTTAAGCACTGCCTCCCCCTCTCCCATCCCGGTACACTCTCAGCAGCACCCTCTCCCCACCCCCTCCTCTGTTCCCACCCCCCTTGGTGACCTCATCGCCACTGTTGTTGAGTCACTGACCTCAGCCATCTCCGCCACCTTCACCTCCCTCCTCCAATCCCTCCCACACCAACTTGCCACAGCCCTCTCCCAATCCATGGCCCCCATCGCCCCTCCCGCTCCCATTCCAACCAGTCATGGCTGTTAGACATCACGGATTGACAACCATGATCTGGAATGCCAACGGTCTCCCCAAACAACAGGGCGAGTTCCGACAGTTCCTCCTGGATGAGAGGGTTGATGTTTGCCTTGTTGCTGAGACGCACCTCAAACCCGGTGTTTTTGTCCGTGTAGCAAACTACTCCTGCTACCGGACAGACAGGCCCACCGCCTATGGTGGCACGGCGGTGTACGTGCGTAACTCCCTCCGCCACCACCCTATTCCCCTCCCCCCACTTCACACTGTGGAAGCCACTGGCATTGTCGTCCACACGGTGAGGGGTCCCATCACATTCGTGGCTCTCTACAGGCCACCAAGAGGCCTTCTCGAAACACCGGACTATGAAGCATTGCTCTCGCTCGGCAACGACGTCTTTGTTGGCGGTGACTTCAATGCCAAACATGCTGCCTGAAACAGTAGGTTAACCAACACATCAGGTCGTCGACTCCTCCGGGTCGCAGAGCGGCATCATGCCCGCACCATCGGCTCGCACGACCCCACCATTTACCCTTCTGGTGGACGTGCCCCAGATGTCCTAGACATCGCAGTGGTGAAAGGTCTACCCCACCCCATCACTGCAGCCACCCGCATCGCTCTAGCCTCCGATCACCGACCGGTCATCTGTTCCATCGATCTCGCTGGAACCTCGACCGTGCCTAGGGAGGGCCTAGACATCCGCGGTATTGACTGGCAGTCCTACCAGAGACGGGTCGAAGCAGCCCTACCCACACTACCTGCTGCCGATCACACGGACGCAGATCGTACCCTCATCCACCTCACCACCGTTGTGCTAGATGCTGCAACAAACAGCAGCGACCCCTCCCCGTCCGCACCGGCCCCCGGATCATCTGCGTCCGCTCACCCCACACATCCTTGGTCTCATCACAGAGAAAAACCGGACCACCCATGGATGGCAGCTCACTCGGAATCCAGCAACCAAGCGCCTCATCAATAGATTACAGCGCCAAATCAAGGCTGCGGTGCAAGACCACCGCAATCAGGCTTGGGAGAACAAAATCTCTGCCATTGACCTGCGTGACCCGTCTGCTTGGCGGCTCACAAAAAGCCTTCTGAGACGAGGGCAACGGATCCCCCCCCTACAGGTCGGCAATGACTTTGTGTCCGAACCAGACGCCAAGGCTAACGCCTTGGCTGATGTCTTCGCGCGCAATTTCACTCCGGTCAATGACCCCATTGACCCCGACCATATTCGCCTGGTCACGGCACGCCTCCCTCAATTCCTTGCCGTCCAGGACCCTGAGGATGAAATCACCCCCATTAACGAAGAGGAGGTTGCACTGCAATTGCGGTACCTCAAATCCAAGAAAGCTGGCGGCCCCGATAAGCTGACGAATGCCCTCCTCAAGCTATTACCCCCAGCTTCTATTCCCATCCTGACGGCCACATTCAACAACATCCTCACAACCAGGCAATATCCCTCTGCCTGGAAACACGCTGAAGTGGTCGCCATACCCAAGGCTGGGAAGGATCTTCGTTCCCCTGCCAGCTACCGCCCCATCAGCCTCTTGCCCGCCATCTCCAAGGTGTTCGAGAGGCTGTACCTTAAACGACTGCTCATCCACATTGCCCGAGAACGAGTCCTCCCTGATGAGCAGTTTGGCTTCAGGCAGGGCCACGCCACCACTCACCAACTCCTGCGCCTAGTAGAAGAGGCACTGGACGCCATTGAACGTAGGGAGTACTTTGGGGCCATACTCCTCGACGTGTCCAGGGCGTTTGACTCGGTCTGGCACGAAGGGCTGCTCTACAAATTATTTTCCCTTGACTTCCCAGTGTCCCATGTACGGCTAATAGCCACATACCTGGAAGGTCGCACCTTCCATGTTAGGATCCCTGACGGGATATCCACGCGACGACTCATCAGGGCAGGAGTACCACAGGGCAGCGTACTTGGGCCGCTACTCTACTCCCTCTTCACAGCTGATCTGCCCTCTGCGCCGAGGGTACATTTAGCTCTCTACGCAGATGACACTGCACTCTTCTCTCGTTCTCGGAGTGCGGCAGTTCTTCAACAGCGGCTCCAGGGGGCTACAGACTCCCTAACCGACTGGGCTAGGACCTGGCGTCTGGCATTTAATCCCTCCAAAACCCAACCCCTTATCATCTGCCGACGCCGTATTCCCGTTCGGCTCCCTCAGGTGGCGGTCCTTGGTACCCCAGTCCCCTGGACTCGTACTGCAAAGTACTTGGGTGTTACCCTGGACCAACGCCTAACCTGGCGCCCCCACATCGACGAGGTGCGTCGTAAGGCAATGGGGCGGCTATGCCTGCTCTACCCTCTCATCAACCCAACCTCTTCCCTCCCCACGCACCTTGCTGTTAGACTGTACACCTCCCTTGTTAGCCCCATCCTTGAATACGCGGTGGTGGTGTGGGGCAATGCTGCCCCCACCCACCTCCGCCGACTCCAAACCGTCCAGAACCGGGCTCTCCGGCGTGCCCTCCGCCTCCCCTTCGACTTCCCAACCCGTGAGCTCCACCTCCTGGCTGAAGTGCCGCTCCTTCGTACCCGCATCCTCTCCGCCGCCCACTCGTTTTACCACAAAACTCGTCACTCTCCTAATCCCTTAATCCTTTCCCTGGGCACCCGTGTTCACCGAATAGCCACCACTCGATGGCCCGACCTTTTATTTCGCCCCCCATGACCTCGCCTGCACCAGGCACCTCATCTCATGCCGACTACCTCCCTCACGTCATAGATTATCCCCCCCCCCCCCCACATGCCATGTCATTCGCTCCCCCAACACGCCTCCCCCTTCCCCCCACACTACCCCCAATGTTGGCCTGATCATGATAGGCCCTTCCTTTTTCCACTTCTTCAACTGTCACCCTCTGACTTCTTTCTCTTCCCCTCCCCCCCCCCCCCCCCCCCCCGAATTCGCCATTTCAAGACTGCCTGCCGCCGCCATCGCGTCGCCGCTACGAAGCAGAAGAGGCCAGGATAATGGCCGTTCGCTTTCACTCACTCTCACTATTCCTCCTTCTGTCCTTTCTTCTGTAACTAATCGTAATTCCCGGCCAGTCAATTGGGCAGTTCGTTTTCCTTTTCTCTCACTGTCTCTCTTACTATCCTTTCCTCTTTCTTTTATTAAAAAAAAAAATTGCACAAAGAATCAAGCAGAACAATAACGCCATGAAATTTCCCTAGCCAAACCGTCATGCCAGAAGGTGAAGCGCCTTGTTGCGCTAGTACTTCGCCCTCAGTCGAGGATATCTTCCTCAGTCCATTGTGCAGGTTCGGGTCCTTCGGTTGTGCAACTCACTGAGTCTGCCGACCGTGCAAGGAACTCCAGAGAAGACGAATCGCGGCCTGTCCCCCCTTTGTACGTCAAGTGCAAAGGCGGGTGGACAGCGCTGTTCGACACCATGACGAATTGCGCTCGGAATGAGGTGGTCTACGAGTCTGTCGATACAGACTCGCTGATCTGCGTTCGAGCTGAAAACGTGGCCGACCACAGGGCGATCAAGGTCGCAGTGGCCGACCACATCGTCGACGTGCCGCCGGCGCGTGAGAAGGCACCTTCCGTAGGAAGGATGAAGACGACTAAGGCACTCCTCAGGGGGTTGCCTTGGTGCTGTGATGAGGCAGCGGTCCGGGAAGGGCTGCTGCGAGCCGGGTTTGGTAATGCAGCCGCAAAGTTGCACAACCGAACCAACAGGAAGTGGGCGCCGCTCTATGCCGTGGCCGTGCAAACGGTCGACGGCGGGAGAGACATCTTCGACTTGCGGAAGTTGCTGGGCTTCCCGGTTACGACGGAGGCTCTCCCGACCGCCATGGATCCTCAGCCCCAGTGCTTCAGGTGCCAGGGCGAGGGCCATGTAGCGAAGTATTGCCGCAACGCGGCGCGGTGCGTCAAGTGCTCAGCTGAGCACGACAGCCGCGCCTGCGACCGCGGCAGCAACGCTCTGCCGACTTGTGTCCGGTGTGGCGGCCCGCCCGTCGCCAGTTGGCGCGGTTGTGCGGCTTTCTCAAGCCGCAGCCGTGCCGGGGGCGGCGAAGCGGCCGCAGTCGCACCGACGCAGCAGCAGAAGAGAAGACGACGTCGGAAACGGCGTAGGGCGCAGAACAGCCCGTCGCAGCTGAGGGACGGCGCAGCAGCAGATCCACCTGCCAGGGGCGGGGACGGCCGCTCGGAAACGGGCAGCCAGGACGCAGCTCGCCCTCCCGCGAAGAGATGTGACCTCGAACTCGGCACCGCCGTGAAGGAGGCCACAGCAGCCCTCAAAGCCGTCATGGCGGCGGAGAGGGCTGCCTTCGCAGCCGCCGTGGCTGCAGAGAAGGAAGAGGCGTTGAGGCAACTGCGAGCAGTCTTCGCCCAAGGCCTCAGCGCAGTCGTACCTGCGAACACTCCTGCGACCTCGCAGAAAGACGTTCGCGCGCCTATCCCAGCTTTTGTTCCAGCAGCACAGCAGGTGAGAGGCGCAAAGAAGTCAACCGCCGCCCCAGAGGAGCCGATGGCGACGCCGCCCGCTGCGGGAGCGGCCCCCCCAAGGCACCGAGAAGACAGAAAGGCAGCCGTCATCGCGCAAGCGCGAGCGAACGGCGCGCATCTCTCCGACGCTGAAGCGGCGCAGATCACTGGACAAGCGGAGCAGCTCACAGCTGCAATGCATAAGGGCTGCGCCGTGCAGTAGAGGAGGACGCTGTACGGTAGCCGATCGCCGTCGTTCTGGGCCAGCCTGATGAAGCTGCACCAAGTCACTGACGACAAGGCGCAGCAGAGGGCCTAACAGCAGCGCATGCGTTGCCGCGCCGAACTTTTATGTTACAGGGAGGAAGCCACTGCGGCCGGCCCAGGAGACTACAAGCGAGCCCAGCCGCAGCACCGGACTGACCCAGCTAACGACCACGCAGTACATAGGTAACGTCGCACGATACGTCACGCTAACCACCCCTCACCTTGCATGCTCTGTCGCAGCTAGCAAGCCGCTACTGCCCTTACTACCCGTCCTTCTGTCGCAGAGGTTTTTTTCCCTTGGCGCTGGCCTTGGCACTTTTTTTCCTCTGCCCTTACAACCGCTACCCTTCAATCGTTTTGGACCACTTCTATCTCCTGATGGACCATGTTAATGAGTAATCTTACCCAGACGCATGGAATACATCACAGCCTGCATCCTGTGACGCCTGATTCAAAAACTAACATGTTTACGGAGGTGACAGTAGAACTTTTGTGTTGGTCACGACGTTGGTGCGGGCGTGGAGGGGCCCCATCCATTCTAAAAAAAAACTCGAGGAGTGGTCTCAGGTCGCACCTGATGAAGGCCACGAGCTACGTGACCAAAATATCGTGCAAGTACGACGCTAATATCCGGCAGAACACCCGACAACCCAAGATGTCATGAATTATTCATGTTTGTTAATGGAGGTACAATGCATAATGTTTGTCTTACGGAAATTTATTGTGTCTTGCATTGTTGATCAAATGGTGTGCTTCTTCACTTATACTGTAGTCCAAAGAAAGATTAAACCATTTAATCTGGAAAACCAGTATGTAGTTCCTATAATGAAATCAATCCCTCTGAAATTTACTCAGTCTATTGAGTACCGAGTTCTATGGCACTGTGCAATAAATTGATAAAATTCCCTATGCAAATAAACAATGAAATGAAATAAAATTGAAACAAATGAGCCCGCGGTCACAATTTTTTAGTATCATAAAACAGGTTTCAACACTTCTAAAAGTGCCTTCATCAGAATTTAGACTTTTAAAGTGAACATAACTACAAATTTATGGGAAATAAAAAAGTGTAAGTACTTACTAAACGGTCACTGAACCAAGCATCCATATTCAAAACTTTGCAATCAAATGCCTATTTTTTTTATTTTATTTTTATTTTTTTTGGCTCTTGAGTTGCAATGGATGTTATCTTGGTGTTCTGTTCTCTCCGCAGTAGTCATACACAATATTCAGTCTTGGCTCAGCGAAGTAGCGAAGTGCAATGCCCGCTGTCAAATAGCTTCCTACAAATAATGTCAGTCGATTATTTAATAAATGAATAACCTTGAAAATGTTCAGTGAAAATACTGGATATTGGCACAGCGCTGTGCAATGCTGCCTGCATTGAAACTGCTACAAAAAAAATTAATACTTTTCTGATTCTGGCATATTAATATTTTTCTGACTCTGAAAAATCTTTTCTTTTAAGCAATACTCATTGGATTTAAACAATCACGACATGTAAGAGGATGAGGTACTGACAACGGGATATGCTAAGACCGAATGCTTTACTTTGAAAATTGTATTCAATATAAAGTATCTCCTTCACAAAATCTAATATGGAACATTTTACATTAACTTCATTTTACATTAACTGTAGCGTCTAGAACCGCTCGACCGCTACGGTCGCAGGTTCGAATCCTGCCTCGGGCATGGATGTGTGTGATGTCCTTAGGTTAGTTAGGTTTAAGTAGTTGTAAGTTCTAGGGGACTGATGACCTCAGCAGTTAAGTCCCATAGCGCTCAGAGCCATTTGAACCATGCTCACATCTGGGGAAATCTTGTGCACTTGGATGGGTGTGGACTAGGCAAGCTCCATCCATTCACGAGACGCTGAATGTAGCTGTCTGTTCCTGATCGGCTGCAGATTAAACCAGTAACGGTGCTGCAGGCAGGTTGGCCAAAGACTGTGTGAGAGGATCTTTCGGCCTCTAATTTTATCCTAAGACTACGAGAATACCTTGTACTAACATCCGCATAGAGACAGATCGTAAATTATGAACTACGCTCGAGGTGTTTGAAATACGGAGATCGCTACCTGGTATACTTTGATGATGTATGTGTTTGAGAATTACAATGTATGAACGTACTTAGAAGAAAGATCAAGAAAAGGCAAACCTACGTTTCTAGCATTTGTAGACTTAGAGAAAGCTTTTGACAACGTTAACTGGAATACTCTCTTTCAAATTCTGATGGTGGCAGGGGTAAAATACAAGGAGGGAAAGGCTATTTACAATTTGTACAGAAACCAGATGGCAGTTATAAGAGTCGAGGAGCATGAAAGGGAAGCAGTGGTTGGGAAAGGAGTGAGACAGGGTTGTAGCCTCTCCTCGATGTTATTCAATCTGTATATTGAGCAAGCAGTAAAGGAAACAAAAGAAAAATTCGGAGTAGGTATTAAAATTCATGGACAAGAAGTAAAAACTTTGAGGTTCGCCGATGACATTGTAATTCTGTCAGAGACAGCAAAGGACCTCGAAGAGCAGTTAAACGGAATGGACAGTGTCTTGAAAGGAGGATATAAGATGAACATCAACAAAAGCAAAACGAGGATAATGGAATGTAGTCAAATTAAATCGGTTGATGGTGAGGGGATTAGATTAGGAAATGAGACACTTAAAGTAGTAAAGGAGTTTTGCTATTTAGGGAGTAAAATAACTGATGATGGTCGAAGTAGAGAGGATATAAAATGTGTACTGGCAATGGCAAGGAAAGCGTTTCTGAAGAAGAGAAATTTGTTAACATCTAGTATAGATTTAAGTGTCAGGAAGTCGTTTCTGAAAGTATTTGTATGGAGTGTAGCCATGTATGGAAGTGAAACATGGACGATAACCTGTTTGGACAAGAAGAGAATAGAAGCTTTCGAAATGTGGTGCTACAGAAGAGTGCTGAAGATAAGGTGGGTAGATCACGTAACTAATGAGGAGGTATTGAATAGGACTGGGGAGAAGAGAAGTTTGTGGCACAACTTGACTAGAAGAAGGGATCGGTTGGTAGGACATGTTTTGAGGCATCAAGGGATCACAAATTTAGCATTGGAGGGCAGCGTGGAGGGTAAAAATCGTAGAGGGAGACCAAGAGATCAATTCACTAAGCAGATTCAGAAGGATGTAGGTTGCAGTAGGTACTGGGAGATGAAGAAGCTTGCACAGGATAGAGTAGCATGGAGAGCTGCATCAAACCAGTCTCAGGACTGAAGACCACAACAACAACAACGAATGTACTGCAGTCATCTACGTACATTCGCAGAGGTACTCGCAAAACACAGCAACGGCGGTTTAGCGATGGTACTGAAATTGAGAAGCATTCTGTTAGTGTTGAAGTTACTGTGAAATTGCTAAAATTGTTCTCACTAACAACTGTGATACCAGTTATTGCAGTACATCGACGGTGTCTTTTCTATCCCATCTGTCCACTAGTATGCTGTTGATTGCCATATACTGAATGACTGACTTCGCTTGTTTAAGATGGAGAAAGAGTCTTGGTGAATGGGCAACACCTTCAGGGGATGGATGGCTAGCACCAAAACAGTGTTCACGTACATCACTGCAGTGGGAGGAATCAAACGAAACGGAACACAGAGTAATCAGCTATACCATCAGTGTGACGGATGAGTTTAAATGTAGAGATCGTCAATCACATTTGGCGAGCACTTTGGAAGCGCACCACTATACGCAAAACTATTCCAGTTTCCTTACACTGTAATTGCTTTTTATATAAAATCATTCAGTGTGTGTGTGTGTGTGTGTGTGTGTGTGTGTGTGTGTTATGGTAGCAGCAGCAGCAACATGATTTACACCGTGCGACGTCTAGTTTTCTGTGTGAGGCAATTGATCAGGACATGTTAACGTCAGTTTTGAACCTGACACAGATCTCGCTCGAAGTTGTGTCGAAAAAAAAGTGTGGTAGTGTACAAAACGTGTTACAGCAGAAAAAAAACAATGTTTCAAACAATGACACACGGTCACAGGGAGCGTCTCTTGCGACTTATAGTTTGTGGGATACAGTCATCCCTCTACAGTACAGGGGATGAAACTTTACTCTGGTCTGTGTAATGGGTCAATACTTGCAGATTTAATAGGATCGACACATCTGCTCAATGCTGGCACACAGTCTATATTTGTTTTCGATGTATGGAAGAGGGAGATGCAGTAAAAATCTTATCAAGTTCTCTGTCGGATAAAGTTAGTGGAGCTTTTATAGTTCGAAATTTTTCTCTGTTAGATGGTACAGAACATGATGATAGAATGTTGGGATGATAGAGGGGAATGTGTAGGTAGGCTGTTAAGGTTTTTATGTTGGTAACGCCACATAGCGCTCTGTATGAAAATCACTGACTGTGCTGTGTGCAGTCTGTGGCTGGTTTGCATTGTTGGAATTTTTGCTGTTGTAGTGTTGGGCAGTTGGATGTAAACAGCGTGTAGCGTTGTGCAGTTGGAGGTGAACCGCCAGCAGTGGTGGATGTGGGGAGAGAGAATTGTGAGAGCGGACGATCTGGACGTGTGTCCATCAGAAAGAGTAAATTTGTAATACTGTATATCATGAACTAATATATATATATATGATGACTTTTGAATATTATTAAGGTAAATACATTGTTTGTTCTCTAACAAAATCGTTCATTTGCTAACTATGCCTATCAGTAGTTAGTCCCTTCAGTACTTAGAATCTTTTATTTAGCTGGCAGTATTGGCACTCGCTGTATTGCAGTACTTCGAGTAACGACGATTTTTGTGAGGTACGTGATTCATGAAAGGTGTAGGTTATTGTTAGTCAGGGCCATTCTTTTGTAGGGATTATTGAAAGTCAGATTGCGTTGCGCTAAAAAATTGTGTGTTAGTTTAGTGTTGTTCAGAATAAGTAAAGAGAGAAATGTCTGAGTACGTTCGGTTCTGCTCAACTGTTTGAAAATCAAATAACATAAGAGGTCTATCAGCACAGTAATTCATTAATTTTTCTAAGGGGATGTTTCAAATGGACCCTAAGGGATGCGGATCTGCCTCTGACTGCAGTGCCTGTTTGATGTTGGGTCTTCCTAATTTTCCTGATAAGAAACACCACTGTAACTTTCGTACTCTGTTATACTACCTCGAGTTGCAGAAATGGGTTTCGTTTGGCGCCGACCTTACAGATCGTACACAGTTGGCAGAGCTTGATAACATTTTCCCATTTCCATCGAATGGTCAAAACATAGCCCTGTCGCACTAACTTAGCTTAACCTGTTTCTACATGGACTGCAGAATGTGGTAGATATAGCTTTCTCCGACTTCTACTCAGTTCCAACTTAAATTGGAACGATCACATGCGCAAAGCTGCAGGGATGGCAGTCCAGAGTCTGAGGGACATTTGCAAGATGCATAGAGACTATCTAAAATTTTGCTGTAGCAGGTTCGAGAAAGATGACTCGTTTCGAGACATGAGAGTGCAAGAAATGTGATTCACTAGTGGCTCTAATAATTAAAAAACTTCTCCATGGGATCCAACGCAGGGATGTGTCTGAATGGGAAGACTTAATTCCAAATCACAGACAGCATTTCTACCGGGATGCGTGCACTACAGATCTGGAAAGCCTGTGTACATTTCTTACGACCTCAATCAGCACACGATATACTGTTTGTGATCCTTCTCTACCAGTCATCAGCTATAACCCAGTGAATTTATCGCAGAACCGCTGACGTGGCATCGAGAAAGAATGCGTTTCAAATACTGGAGAAATATCTAGCGGTGGAATGAGGGAGTTGCAAATTCATTAGCTGAATCACTTTCTAAATTTGGCAAATTTATTATGAGCTTAAACCCGTTGGCGACGTGTAACCGCACTGTTGGTCTGATAATATACGTACACTCCGGAGATGGCCATCTATATTAACTGTCGTGGTATTTGTCTGGAAAAACCACTTCATTCGGAGATAGTGTCATACCTCGATTTATAAGGCTTGATCGTTAGCGATACTTGTTAGCACCTGTAGAACCAAGAACACTTGCGATAGTAACATGGTCGTTGCAATCGTGTTTTCAACATCTGGCGGCTTGTAAGATGATTACGCCTTTCTCTGCAAGACACGGCGGTAGCACTCGCAGGAGAAACTTACGAGACACGTACACCCATCGCTGATTTTCGTTTTTGTTTTGTATCACCAGCAATCAGTTATTTACGAAGTATTATACTTATCAGCAGAGAATGCGTGAGAGGTTCGCCTTGTGCTTCAGTCTTATAAAGTATGTGTGTGTGTGTCTGTGTGTGTGATCCAACATGTGTAAAGGAAATGACTATATCCAATCGTAAGGAAGGCCTCGATTTGACTTGGAATACTGTGATAGCAGAGGGAAAAATATGTCAAGTAACGAGAATGGTACAGATATTTCCACTTCCAGAGCCAAACCTGTTAGCAGAGGTATTTCCGATGCTTTTCGCATTGTCGAATGTCGCTCAGTTGAGACTGCAATCGTAACCTTTAATTGTAAGTACAGCGATAAATTATATTTGTAGCCGGTTTCCTATGAAGATTCTGTCTGGGGGTGCATGTCGCCCAGCGGCGGGGGCGTGTGGATGGAATTATTAACGTTTCCAGGCAATGGAAGGAGCTGTCCGAATGAAGGGCCCTGTTGGGATACAGGAATGTAGCTGACTTGATCGTGTCGTCCTCTAGATGGCTGAATAGCAAACTAATACTTAGAATGTGTTGGGCAACCTTCGTGATCCGATGTGTTCTCAGTGGAAATTTGAGAAGATACAATATAGACATGTGATTGCGCTGGACTACTATTCCGTCCAATGTAAGCTGTCTGTTGAGTGTGTAACTAACCTGTTTCTACGGGTTATTACGTTATTATTGGGGATGTAAATACTTATTGCTTGTGAAGTTAACGTGAGAAGATTAGGGTCGCCACCGACTCTAACCATACAACTAATCGAAGGTTTGGTCGAGTCGGAAAACAAATTAATTTGATCACGGTCCAAAAACTCACAGAAATGCATACGTTGTGATGTCGCTCATAGCGGATACGATGTAATTAATAGTAATGCCCGTGCACTGTTCACGACAATCAAACATTTAAAATAAAATAGAAAATGCTGAACACTGCATAAGATCAGCTCCCAGCAACACACCTGAAAATAAGATTTAATCTAAAGCATTTGTTATAAAATACAAACGGAGACAAATCACTCGACCTGTGCGTGAGGAAACGCGTTGGATGCGCTAACGGGAAAGCTACGAGGTGAGTGGCTTAGGTGCAAAAGCGTAATCTCGGAACACAAGGGAAAATTGTAGATAAAATCATTTATTCCTAAGATAAGGATGTGAAGCATGTGCACAATTCCTAATAACATTAATTTCTAAAACATTAAAGAAAAGTGTCGATACGTTCACCGCTATTATCTGCAACTAAAATCATTGGTGTGAATCGTTCATACAACTGCTGTTGCCTGATAATTGATCGCAATAACTCGTGAAACGGTACACGTTTTGCAGTACACCCGCGTGCCCACGTGGTTTGTGGAGACGCAATTTCTAGGTATCGTGGCCAAGTTGCAACAATATCACATCACACAATCATGAACAGTTAACGTTCTTTAAAACAAACATGAGACCGGACAGTTAGTGATGACGGTAGCCCAACAAAACTTAAAAGTTCAACCACGTGGTCGGCTCCCCACGGACGAAAGATACATAAAGCAAGGAAAATTTACGAGAAGGAAAAGCTATTCATATTTAGAAAAATGAAAGCTTATACAGGCACAGCTGAAGGAAATCAGACATTCATACAGAAGCGAGTGCTCACTTCTTATCGACACCTTTGTGTGGCGCTCTTCCGGTGGATCCAAGTCTGCTATAGAAATTTACTAAAAGAAAAATCTGCCAAAGTTTTGCATTCCTCGCTGCGACAAGGCAACGCAATCTTTCAGAGTTGAAAAGCGAGACCAAAAGCTAACAGCTCTCCCCTCGCCAAGTAACAACGCGCCACGCGGTCAGTCTAACTCACCCTTCTTCGACTGGAGCACAGCTGTGGCCGCTTCCCGTACCGGCGGCAGACTGCCTCCCGCTTCTTCTCCAGCCTCTTCCACGCTCCGCGTGGCCCAGAAAACCCAAAGATGCCATTTCCGCCACCAACCTAACGTAGGTGGATTTCTCACAAGTAGCGAAAACCTCTTTGCCTACTTGACCACTACAAGAGTTGGCTATTCTGTACAACTGCTGCTGAATCTGTACGACTATCGCAGACTTTCTGCAGCGGACTACACCACCATCTAGCAACGTGACACACAACCACATTCATTCAATCACACCACAGCGAGAGTTATGAGAAAATAGAAACATGAAAGGAAAGAGAAATACTAGTGAAAATGGGCTACCGGACTAATGAAAGGTGGCTACAGGACCCTTTCAAGTGCTTCTGCACATTTCCCATCTTTATTTCGTTGAGAGAACATCGATTGCGGTGTGTGTTGCGTGTTTCTAGCAAGTCAAAGACGGGTGTAAGACACATTTGCTGGCTCTCTAGGCATGAGAAACATCTTACCTGATTTTGTAAATTATAACGATGATTTTTAATCTTTTATATCACCGACATCGGTATTCGAGAGTGGAAATATCAGTTTCCTCTATTTTTCTCGAGTTTTCACGTGAAGATCTTCGCAGACGGGATACGTTTCTAGTCACTCAGTCGTTTACAGCACGCTAAACATCGCTAAAGTTGCGGGTTTCTAGAAAAATAATTTGCAGTCTGTATTTTCGGAATTGTACTGTGCAAGCGATACTGCTATGCAAGCGATATTGCTAAGTGCTTGATATCGAGAAGCATCGCAAAAATGGTATAATATTCTGGCAAACCACGTCAAAGTACACGTGTTCTTGTAATCCCAGAGTTTAGAGATGGGTGTAGAAAGCAAGCAGGTAGGAGCCAGGAACAGTGACACCTATGTGCTGAGGGGAATCGACCCAGCCTTTGTACAGCAGTCTTCGCAGTATATGTACGAGTGTTTGATGGTCGAGAGCTATATGCAAGATGCAGCAGTGATGCTTTTGTATGGCGCAAGATACGAACTCCTTGTTTACTACATCGATACAGTGTGTGCCGCGTTGGAGATTGGTTTCATGCTGAAATATTCAAGCTTCCATCGTCAGTGGCAGAGCAGTGTAATTGAGGAAGTGTCTTCTCGTATTTGATGGTCTGTAGACCACTTTTGCAAGATTCAACTGACTGTGCAATATGGTGATCTGTAAGAAATAGTTTTGCCATTGAAAGTCTCGTGTGCAGAAAGAAAAGGCGGACGATGCCCCGACATCGGCAGTATTAGTAATTTTGCAAGTAATTTATGTAAGAGCCAATCAGAATGCTCCTTTCATTCACAAGGCATTCTTTGTGCTGGGACATAGGAAACTCTACGGGCTGGTCCTAACGAGATGGGGCATGGTATCCCCGGTGGGATGCTGTCCCATATCCGCCATGGCATTGGGACATCTACAGCAGCTGTAGCACACCTTAAATATCAGCCATTTTTCTCTTCTGCAGAACAGCGCATCTAATTCTGTTTGTGTAATTCTTCTGATTTTCCCATCTGTGGTTAGACAGTGCTCTCTTTCCAAACAACAAGAATGCTTATATGATTAACGGTGTTTTCCTAAGTTTGCACATATATGATGAAGGCTTTTAGAGGTGAGAATGTTTACTGCTTCTGAGACGTATGTTGAAAGCAGGAGGTCATGGTTTCTAGGAAGGGTAGTACGGTATGCCTCTTTACGACCATCACAAAGAATGCATTCGGTGTTATACTACACTATTTTCTCAAACGGGTCCTGTTAGGGTGAGAATTTTCATGCAGACAAGCCGGGATATCACGAAAGCTCCTACAACAACAAAAGCGACCGTTAACTATTTCTATGACACTTTACGATTTCCTAGAGGTAGATTTGGCTCTTATTTACATTTACATGTAAACGTCTCTCGCTGGATCGCAGGTACAAAATCAATGCATCATTGCCCCAGCAACAGTAAACACGTTTGTGACTAGAGGCATCTTGCATGTGGGATGGGCTGTCCTGTTCGGATCATTGGGGAGAATGCACTCTGGATTATTCTGGGAAGCACTGCAGCAGATTTGTAAAGCACTACCAGAGGATATTTGGCTGTTATTTACATAGACATATGACGTCAATATAACACTCGAAGAACTCTAACCGTATACCCAAAAATAGACACGACTTTCACCTGCTGGCTACAGGTGGCAGCTGCATCTGGCTCGCATCCAGCTGGTCCTGCAAAGCATATGTATGGAGTTGGCGGCATCGGCATGAGGGGGCATTGGATCTCTGTAGGGAACAATTCGCTGATACGTCATGGTCAAATTTCTTAACGATAATTCGAAAGCGATTTTACATGCAGGAATGAGTGTTAGTGCACTGCATTATTTTCGGCTGTTTAAGTGTTGTGAGTGTCTTGACAGAGCGTTATATATGAATTATTTTTTGACAGTTTACGAGTTGTTTGCATTTCTGTACAGCAGTCTACTGCATTATTTCGGTGATTTACTATACTTTGCAGGTCTGTAGGCTGTGAATTGTGACCCAAAGCACGTCAGTGCATGTGTTTTCTATCTGTGTAATAAATAAACTAGGCGAAATCCATCGCTAAATAAATTACTCCAAAATAAATAAAATGTAGTGCCTCCTATCCAGCAGCCCAGAACAGGCTGAGTCCTTTCCCCGCCCCTTTTCCCCCAGACCGCCATGGAATGACAGTGCCCTCTGGTACCAGTACTGTGTACTAGGTTAGTTGGACTCCTGTCCGCATGGTGAACACATTGGATGGAGCTACTGCCTAAGACAACTCAAATTGTTTAAATAAAGACTTACGTCCATCCTATCCAGTAGCCCAGAACAGGCTGAGTCCTTTTCCCATCAATTCCAAGGAAGAGGTGGTGGTCAGACGGTTTAGGTTAGTGGAGGTGGCCCAAGTGACCTATTTTACTGCCAAAATTTGAACTTACCCCATGATGTCATTGTGATGTTGGCACTTCTATCGCCGCCATCTTGGATCCACCATCTTGTACAAATTTGGCAATAATGCAGAGTGGGGCCATACGAAGTTTGCCCTACTACTGTTGTAGTATTTTATGGTATGCAAAACAATAATCATAGAATTAAAGAACCTGATTGACATTTTATTTAAATATTTGTGGTTCACTTCTTGTACTTTAATTTGAAATTATTTTTCGGAATAAATCACATATCCGAGGGAGTAGTTATAAACCTTTTAATTATCACCCGAGTCGCCGCGCCAGGAATTTTATAAACAATATTATCTCTCTTTTTGAGTTTAGCAGCTGCATTTGGAAGATGCTGTAATGAAAGAATGTGATCTCACAATGGTAGACCTATGTTTTCATTTACTTGGCTATACGTCATAATTTTATAATGAATCCTACCTATGCGACTGCTTCTGTTACATTGCTACTCCGCTTACGTGTGGGTATGCTGGTGAAATGCACTAACAGCTGTAAGACTACAGCTAAGTCATTTTTAACAAGAGTGCTACACAACTTCAATAACCTGGTTATCAAGTGATAAGAAGATATACTAAAATCTACTTTTTTTTCTTTTCGTGTCAAACGACGAGCTTATACGTTGAGAGAGGACCTGTCAGCTATACGACATGGAAGAGAAATATACCTACAACTAGCAGCCCCACAACTACGGGTAGTCATCAGTACAAAAGCCTCTACATGGGTATCCAATCACAATGAAGAGAACTCAAAGCATAAAATAAATGAAATATCAAACTTTTATATACGGAAATGAATGCACGGCGAAGGCGGCAATTTTGTCTTTCTCGTAGTAATGTAATGTCCGATCTTAGATCATGAGAAGTGATTATATGTCGATTAAGACTGATGAATATTGTCACTCACCATAGTTTATTGTAATCAGGTAATATGCATTTTGACCGTTGTCCAAATTGATGATTAATTATTAAAGCTGACTGGTTTTGGCGTTTTGTGCGAAACTGAGTACTTAAATGTGAATACGGTATTTGCTGCCTAGCGAACAAATATATGGTTTTGTTTTTCTTTTTTGAATAATGAAACAAATTTTAGCGGTATTTAAATTCTTCTCACTGAAAATAATTCGGGGATTAGTTGTATTCATTACCTTGTTATCGTAGTATGAAAACACAATCGAAGTAGCACGGGAATATTATTTTATTAGTGGGATATTTCATTAAATGTTCTGCGGGCGTACTGAGTTTTTAGTCACTAATAAAACTGACTTAGGCTTTGCAGTAAGAGTCTACCTCAGAGATGGGGTCGAATGATGATGTTTTCCAGCAAGTAATTTGTTGGAGTGAAGACGTTTCTAAGAATGTAGTGATTCTAAGAACTCCAAGGACAAGTTTGAGATTTGCCAACTAACGTACAATACGAATAACTATTTTCAACGAGAATTGGTGAGCTGAATTTCGAGGAATAAGGTTACTACTATAAAACTAACCTGAAACAGCTGCTTATGATTAATATCATCAACGTCATGTCTAGTGCGTTTTGGGAACTCTCATTGCACACTGAGGTTCCTCGTTATCATTCATTTTCAGTATTGGGTGATGCAGCAGTGACTCAAGCTGAGGTGCTTTTCTGCAATAATAAATCTGATCTTGACTGTAAGCCAGACAGTTACGCTGTTTTGTACTTATTAGAATCACCACATCTTTCTGAAAAGAGTATTCCATTCATACTTAACAATACTTACAGTACAGACGAAGGGAACCTGGGAATATTCTTAAGTTATTGTTTAATTACAAGACAGTACCGCCGGTGCGCTGTGTTTGGCATTTTTAAAAGTGTTAGGCACATTATACTCAGGAGAGATTTGTTACACAGGTCGACTTTAGTGTTGTCAACAGGCAAAGCTTAATACCTTTAACTTACTTTAATGAGATGCCCAAGTCGACAATGGAAAAAAAGGTACCTGGATAGTTTCTTTTCCGTTTCTCACAAATACTGAATTCACAAAATCAGATTCGGAGAGATTGTGTGCATATGAGGCTCACTATTACTTATTTAGACGGAATTGAGCGAAACCCCTAATGCCGCTTGAAAGTTTGTTACGTGCCGTAAAATAAGTAAATTAAATAAAGTGATAATTAAAACTTTACGACCACTTATCGTAAAGCTACAAGCAATTGCATCGGACGCAAGCTGCTGCGATACAGAGCGAACGTCCCTGTAGCCTATAAGATCGGGAACGTTCCAGAAAACCAGCATGCGAGGCAGTGCAGGCACTGGGCTTTTGTGATGTCGCGTCAGAGGCTGAACGTGACGTCATCGTGGCCAGAGTCGGTTACCGGGAGCAAGAATGCGCTGATGATACAGTCCATCAGAGCAGATTGCAACAGCAGCAGATAGTTCGCACTGAATCAGATCAGTAGCTGCTTCAATGCTGAACGACGACGGTCTAACCATCCAGAACCACCTCACTACAGGGTACAAAAGCCACTGCGCATTTACTGTATCTGCTCACAGGGTACATACGAGAACATCTCCACAATGGGTCGGAACGGTGCCTGTTGGCAAGCACAGCCTAATGTGGTTTCCAACTTGTCGACCCTGACTAAGGAGTTCAGCAACGAGTACCGTGATTCAAAATTCGAGAGGAATTTTAAGCATTCGGCGGGGGTCCTGCACCAACTGCACCAATCTTAGTTCGATATCTACATTTATTACAGGAAATAACAGGAATGAAAAACCGAAAACCGGTTATTTCAGAAACCGGTGGTTTTGAACGGTTTTATCACTCAGGTTAAACTCGCATGGAACAATCCTATATAACCGATAATCGCTATCCTTCGAATACATGGCTATCTGTGGTAGATCTGTCTACTTTTTATGTTGTTAATTGATATTAACAGATTACTATTTTGACAAATTCATATGTTAAAATTAGAATTCATTTACGTAGATTTTTTTTCTACAAATAGTATTGATACTTCGTGATTCATTTATATTTATTATAATTTTTCTTGTTTTGGTTATTTGTGTTTCAATTAGCGTAGTTTTTTAACTTTATTGGAGCGTTTGGCACAAGTGTTTGGAGCGCACTGTTCAACAAGTTGCCCCGCAGCTGAATGACACCTCCATGTCCTCATGTTAACCCAGTGAGATCGTCAATGCGACCGCAGTGGACTCGGGATCATAGTGTATGGACTG
Organism: Schistocerca americana; assembly: GCF_021461395.2. Taxonomy (NCBI): domain Eukaryota; kingdom Metazoa; phylum Arthropoda; class Insecta; order Orthoptera; family Acrididae; genus Schistocerca; species Schistocerca americana. Next base: position 216,175,741 of record NC_060120.1, read on the forward strand.
TAGAGAAATTTAAACATGTAACGTTATCGGATGAATAACTTTTGTTGTTACACCAGATTTACGACCGGTTCTTCATCAGATGGTGCGCTTCTTGTCTCGGAAAACCGCACATTACGTCTACCCACAAGCTTGTACCCTTGGTACGTGAGTGCAGGGACGGAAATCCGCACGTTGCTCGCACCTAGTGAATACGAGACGACATAGCGACAATACCGTAGAACTCAGTGAGGACAAACAAATCAACAATACATCCATCTCTCCCATTCACAGTTTCGATGCACAACTCAAGGAATTTGACCACAGCAGCCGGACATGTGAAAAAATCTCGTTATTTGCAGCGCGACAGTAATCGTTTCCGGTTACGCTCTTATCCAGGCAGTATTACCGCAAAAAATCGTGTTATAATGTTGTTGTATCAATAAAGATTCTTTTTTTTTAAATAAGGAAAAAAAGGGGGGGACAGAAACAGTGTGACGAACAGAACTAAAAGGGGGGGGGGGGGGGGGGAAACAGAAACAGTGTGACGAACAGAACTAAATTTCCAAGAAAGTTCTGTGCTATGGTTCCGGGAGGCAAATGCGAATATTATTCAAAGATTTTTCTGTTACTTTGGTAGTGAACCAATGTCACAGAGGAATTATGAATTTCTAAGTTGGCGATACTGTCCATTGATGCTTTATTTACTCAGTGACAAACATCGGATGTGCTGTTGAGTTTGTTTACTCAGAATTTTTTCTGTATGTACCCATCTAAATTGTTTTCTTTTAATTTAAGTACCTGGAAAGTAAATCTGCAGTTCAGTTTCGTTCACTAAAAGTTCAGTTGTAGTGTATATACTTTAATCTGACTAGTGTTTCAGTTAACTGAAAACATAGGGTTACGTTTTATGACTTCGTTGTATGAATAGAAACAGTAGTCGTCAGTGTTTCTACAGGGGAAGACTAAGAATTTTACGGAAATGGCACTGTTATAAAGCCAGGAGATAATGCTGTGGTTAAAGCATATGCAAAAACTAAGCAGTCACTGAGATTGTCTGCAAACAAAATTGGTTATTTGTAAGCCGAAAGTTATGCCGAACAAACACGTACATTTGATCAGATCATGAAGCATAATTTATTCTAGGAAATTTTCGAAAGTTCTCCATTACGTCTGATTCTACCTCCCACTTCTAGATTCAGACACATGATCATTTTTAAAGATGATGTTAATGGCTTAATGTATTAACAGTGAAACCAAGTTCATCGGTTTAATGTTACAACAACGAAATTAGACATAAAACACTGTTTATTGGGAAAACAGATATTTTAAAAATCAGAATTCATGAAATATTCTTAGTTTTGTACTAAATAAAACTTTTCTGAATCAGATAAATTTTGTTTCTTACTCTCCTAGGACCAAAACAGATTTTGTTTGACACGCCCCTTCTCACCCTAAGGTCCAATAGACCCCTTTCTGTGGGATGAACAGAAAAACCAAATGTTTATTTTTGTTTATGTTATAAAATCAAGAGCTAGGCCACAAAATCAGTTATAAGTTGGAAGTTAGGCCCAAGAACCATAATCTCAAATAAATTTTTGATTTTATTACTCCTTTTTAAAATTATCAATTTTTCCTTTTAAAGTTGAAATTGCTCTTATTCCCCTACTTTACAGTGTGCTTAGGTAGACACCCATCTGTGATTTCCTGGTACCTGCGCAGTAATTGAAGACATCATGTTAGCTGTGGACTACAGAAACGTTATTACAGACACCTGCATCCATTGTGGTGTGATACCTTATCCACACGTGGTCTGCCGGCACGGTAGCTCAGCGTGTTCGGTCAGAGAGGCGGAGGTCCTCTGTAATAAAAAACCTTAGTAAAGGAATCAACGACCCACTTGAACGGATGTCGTGTGACGTCCGCCCAGACCAGACGAACAACATCGAACAAAATAAAGAAGAAAAAAGAGGGGTATCATTGTTGATTGGTAATCAAAACATCCTCGGTCCCGAGTTCCAAACACGCCACCGCTTAAGTTTTGATTAATAATCAGCACTGACAGCCGAAGACTTCCGGCATAAGAAGTAACCCTCGTACTGCCAACGGCCTCGCCAAAGAGGGCGCGCACACTCTTGTCCTTGGGGTGGGAAACTGCACCAAAAGGCAGAAGAATCTGCAATGATCAGCGACATGAGCATGCACAAGGCAATGGAAACCACTGCATTAAAGAAACATAACGTATATCCATAGGACACGTGGCCTGTAATTAAAAAAGTGTCATGATGATGTCTCCATTGGCAACAGATTCCGGAATACTCCCCCATCCCGACTTTTGGGAGGGGAATGCCAAGGGTGAGGTGACCATGAGAAAAAAATTGAATAACCAACGAGAGGATAATGTGTTCTACGACTCGGGGAGTGGAATGTCAGAAATATGAACGTGGTGAGGAAACTAGAAAATTTGAAAAGGCAAATGCTAAGGCTCAATCTAGATATAGTAGGGGTCAGTGAGGTGAAGTGGAAAGAAGACAAGGATTTCTGGTCAGATGAGTGTAGGGTAACATCAGCTGGAGCAGAAAGTGGTACAACGGGAGTAGGATTCGTTATAAATAGGAAGGTAGGCCAGAGAGCGTGTTACTGTGAACAGTTCAGTGATAGGTTTCTTCTTATCAGACTCGACAGCAAACCAACACTAACAACGATAGTTCAGGTGTACATAACGACGTCACAAGCCGAAGATGAAGAGACAGAGAAAGTATATGATACTGAAAGGGTAATACAGGGGGACGAAAATACGGACTTTGGGGGCTGGAATGCAGTTGTAGGGGAAGGAGCAGAGGTAAAGGTTACGGGAGAATATTGAATTGCGCCGAGGAAGGAGATAGGAGAAAGACTAATTGAGTTCTGTAATAAATGTCAGTTAGTAACAGCGAATACTCTGTTCAAGAATCACGAGAGAAGGAGGTATACTTGGAACAGGCCGGGAGATACGGGAAGATTTCAATTAGATTACATCATGGTCAGACAGAGATTCCGAAATCAGATACTGGATTGTAAGGCGTACCCAGGAGCACATATAGACTCAGATCACAATATAGTAGTGATGAAGAGTAGGCTGAAGTTCAAGACATTAGTCAGGAAGAATCAATACGCAAAGAAGTGTGATGCGGAAGTACTAAAGAATGACGAGATACGATTGAAGCTCTAAGGCAACAGATACAGCAATAAGGAACAGCTCAGTAGGCAGCACAGTTGAGAGGAACGGACATCTCTAAAACGGGCCATCACAGAAGTTGGAAAGGAAAACATAGAAACAAAGAAGGAACTGCCAAGAGCCCATGGGTAACAGAAGAAATACTTCAATTGATCGATGAAAGGAGGAAGTACAGAAATGATCCGTGAAACTCATGAATACAGAAATATAAGTCGCTGAGGAATGAAATAAATAGGAAGTGCAGGGAAGCTAAGACGAAATGGCTGCAGGAAAAATGTGAAAACATCGAAAAAGAAATGACTGTCGGAAGGACAGACTCAGCATACAGGAAAATCAAAACAACCTTCGACGACATTAAAAGCAAGGGTGGTAACATCAAGAGTGAAACGGGAATTCCACTGTTAAATGCAGAGAAGAGTGCGGATGGGTGGAAAGAATACACTGAAAGCCTCTATGAGGGGGAAGATTCGTCTGATGTGATAGAAGAAGAAACAAGAGTCGATTTAGAAGAGATAGGGGATCCAGTATTAGAATCAGAATTTAAAGTAGCTTTGGAGGAGTTAAGATCAAATAAGGCAGAAGGGATAGATAACATTCCATCAGAGTTTCTAAAATCATTGGGGGAAGTGGCAACAAAACCACTATTCACGTTTGTGTGTAATTTGTATGACTCTGGCGACATACTATTTGACTTTCAGGAAAGCATCACCCATACAAGTCTGAAGACGGCAAGAGCTGACAAGTGCGAGAAGTATCGCTCAATCAGCTTAACAGCTCACGCATCCAAATTGCTTACGAGAATAACATACAGACGAATGGAAAAGAAAATTCAGGATGCGCTAGATGACTATCAGTTTGGCTTTAGGAAAAGTAAAGGCACGAGAGAGGCAATTATGACGTTGCGGTTAATAATGGAAGCAAGACTAAAGAAAAATCAAGACGCGTTCATAGGATTTGTCGACCTGGAAAAGGGGTTCGACAATGTAAAATGGTGCAAGATGTTCGATATTCTGAAAAAAGGTGGGGAAAGCTATAGAGAGAGACGGGTCATATACAGTACGTACAACAACCAAGAGGGAATAATAAGAGTGGATGACCAAGGTCGAAGTGCTCGTATTAAAAAGGGCGTAAGACAAGGATGTAGCCTTTCTCCCCTACTGTTCGATCTGTACATCTAGGAAGCAATGATGGAAATAAATGAAAAGTTCAGGACTCTAATTAAAATTCAAGGTGAAAGGATATCAATGATACGATTCGCTGATGGCATTGCTATCCCGAGCCAGAGTGCAGAAGAATTACATGATCTGCTGAACGGAATGAAAAGTCTAACGAGTACACAGTAATGATTGAGAGTAAATCGAAGAAAGACGAAGGCAATGAGAAGTAGTAGAAATGAGAACAGTGAGAAAATTAACCTCAGGATTGATAGTCACTAAGTAGATGAATTTAAGGAATTCTGCTACCTAAGCAGTGAAATAGCCAATGACGGACGGAGCAAGGAGGACATCAAAAGCAGACTGGCAAGAAAGGCGTTCGTAGGCAAGAGAAATCTACTAATGTGAAATATCGGCCTTAATTTCAGGAAGAAAGTTCTGAGAATGCACGTCTGGAGTACAGCATTGTATTGGTAGTGAAACATGGACTGTGGGAAAACCGGAGCAGAAGAGAATCGAAGCATTTGAGATTTGGTGCTACAGCCGGCCGGGGTGGCCGAGCGGTTCTAGGCGCTACAGTCCGGAACCGCGCGACCGCTACGGTCGCAGGTTCGAATCCTGCCTCGGGATGGATGTGTGTGATGTCCTTAGTTAGGTTTAAGTAGTTTTAAGTTCTAAGGGACTGATGACCTTAGAAGTTAAGTCCCATAGTGCTCAGAGCCTTCTTTTTTTAAGGTGCTACAGACGAACATTGAAAATTAGGTGGACTGATAAGGGAAGGAATGAGGAGGTTCATCAGCGAATCGGCTAGGGCAGGAATATGTGAAAAATACTGACAAGGAGAAGGGACAGGACGATAGGACATCTGTTTTGGCACCAAGGAATGCCTTTCATGGTGCTAGAGGGAGCTGTAGAGGGCAAAACCTGTGGAGGAAGACAGAGATTGGAATACATTCAGCAAATAATTGAGGACGTAGGTTGCAAGTGCTACTCTGAGATGAAGAGGTTAGGACAGGTGAGGAATTCGTGGCGGGCCGCATCAAAACAGTCAGAAGACTGATGAGGGAAAAAAAACCGATATTTTACCGAACAGCTCCTAGCGCCGGAACGAGGCGTTCTCAGCCCTGCTGCGCCCCCCCCCCCCCCTCCCCCCCCGGCTGGGCGCTGCGGTGCTGGCGCGCCAGTCGGGCTTTTACGGCAGCGCCATAAAGGCCAGGCCGGCTCACGCACCGCACCTCACGCACGCAGACGCAGCGCGGTGCCAGATGCGTAGGCAGCATATGGCGAGCGGCCGCCGCAGATTGGAATCGAAAGGAGTCAATTACGGCGCCTGGGCCTCTGCCCTGCCGCTGCCCCTGCTACCTGCCCGCCGGGCTGACGTCTCTAAATCTCTCTCGCTGCTCACTCCGGCCGACCACGGGGTGCTTCGAACCACCCCGGCAGCGTCACAGGTCGGAAGCGGCGCGTCCTCCGTCTTCCTGCTCCAGCGAGCCGCGTCCAACTCGCGGCGGGGCAGTAGATCACGTCCATGACATATCCCTAGACAACGTTTGCTCGCTAGTCCACTCATCAACGTTTCTGAAACAATGAAGACTATAGGGTGATTTTTTCCACCGTGTGCAAACCCTACGGATTGATCGATGAGAGGATACGGAACAAAAAAGATCTAATCAACTTATGTCCGTAAATGCGTGGTTTCCATGCCAGAGACCATGTATTCAACATACATTGTTACAGAGACTGCGGCCTAATACGCGCTGTACGATGCAGCCACAATTAATGGGTTCCATGCCCCTCAACTATGCGTGTACGTGCCGTAGCATCTTCTGTCTCACACGTTTACATAGGCCAGGCTGCATCCGAATAGAGTGGCAAAAGGCAGCAGAATACGCTGCTCGAGTGCCACCATATCTCGAATGTGCGCTGCATACACGATACTTTTGAGTTGGTCCCATAACCAAAATCGCACGGGTTGAGACCCGGTGAACGAGCAGGCTATGCAACTGGCCCCCTCGTCCGATCAAACGACCAGGGAAGACACGAGTGAGATGCGTCCGGACGTTAATGGCTAAGTGGGCTGGAGCACCACCATATAGCAGCCACAAAACCCTTCGAGTCATCAATGGCACTGCTTTCAGCAGGGAAGGCAAAGTCACGCTGCAAGAAACACCGACAGTTCCGCCCTGTTACGCGACGTGCAAGGAAGACTGGACCCAAAATTTGGTAGCCAATTAGCCCGGCCGACAAATCCCAGTTGCACCGATGCCGATAATCGCCGTCACCATACCATGGGGTTTCTGCATACTGCCCCACAGAAGACTATTATGAAAGTTGAAGATACCACTCTACGTATAGGGGCCTCATCTGTTAAAAGAATGATGACACAAATCCCGGAACAGAAGTGCTCCCGATGTGGAAAGTCTGTCGCTAGTAAGCCCTGCACGCATTGTAAGTCATAAGGGTAATAACAATTGTCATGAGAATGTTCCACATGGTCGTCTGGTTTACCTCATCTGGAGTCCGAACATTTCGGGTACGTCTTTCATGAATTCCTGATTCCTGAAACGACCCTGTCTCAGACAAACGGCGAAACACTGTTGTAAACATGGAATGCTGTGATTGTTGTGGCGGGGATAGGTCTCCTGACAAAACCTTGTTGCCCTACGCCCATTGCCTTTCCGTAAGTGAACACCATGTCGGCATGCTCTCGTTTCGAATACGGAACCATTGTCTACAACGATGAATCACATCCACTACAAGGTGAGTCAGCAAGAGAAGTGCATCGGACACAACATTACCAATTACTATGGCAGGAGAGGGCGCTAGGGCATGACAAATCAAATGGCTCTGAGCGCTATGGGACTTAACATCTATGGTCATCAGTCCCCTAGAACTTAGAACTACTTAAACCTAACTAACCTAAGGACATCACACAACACCCAGTCATCACGAGGCAGAGAAAATCCCTGACCCCGCCGGGAATCGAACCCGGGAACCCGGGCGTTAGGGCATGACGTTTGAGGAACAGCACCACCCTCTAGGAGGAAACCATGCATACCGTTAACTGCGACTGCATGTTAGAGCACGTATTAGACCGTAGACTCTGTAACAACGTATGACTGAATAAATTGTCTCCATCATGGAAACCATGCATTTCCGGACGTAAGTTCATTACACCTTTTTTGTTCCGTATCCTTTCATCGGTCAATCCCTACAGTTTGAACACGGTGGAAAAAAATCACACTGTAGAGACATGTACCGTGAAATTCACTGACTGAAAAAAAAGTGAAACACTTACAGTACATTGTCGGATGTCAATGAAATTCTGTATACTCACACACCGTCGGCGAGTAAGCAAATGATTAAGAGTCGCAATTCCCTGTGACAGTTACAACAGCAACCAGAATGTTGCTCGTTAAAGAAAATCTTCTATATATTACGAGCTGCACTAGAAACGTTTTCTTTGCTAAAACCGGTTATCGGATTTATAACCCACCATCAATGGCATCTGACACAGAGGAAAGAATACTGTATGTACATCGATTTTTACAAAATAAGTGTACATATAGCAGCAGTAATTTAAGTCAACTCACATTATTTACGTCTATAGTAATGACATTTATGTCAGTTAATACGAAGGAATATGAAATCTGCCCCGTAACATATCAATGATGCGATTCGCTGTACATACAGTATTTGACGTGTGTTACTGCTGTCAGATGTTTGGCAGTGGTAGTGTTTGATAACGTGCGACATATCTCTAATACGGAGTAAATGCGGAATTGACTGTCAAGCAGTCTACATTACCTGTCTTTTGTTATTTCTAAGATTATATATATAGTGTGTCTGTGTGTGTGATTCGCATTCATATACGTAATTATAATGTTTTGACAGTTGGTATATGAGAGTGAAATATAGAAAAGATATCAAATTGCGAAATAATACAAAATATCACGCAACATTACACAACTTTACATGCAAGAGAGATCCGCCAAACGAAAATTATTCGGGTAAAACCCTGTTGAAATTTTGTTTATACATATAATTCCGCTATTACGTTTGTTCATTAAGTGCTTGTCAACTTGTTTTGTCATGTGGGTGTATATTTCAGTATCCTCAACCTTTTTCTGCTTTATGGAGAACATTGATGTTTTTGTTACTGTCATTAGCAGAAGGCTTCTATTCTGTTAAATGAGAACTGAATGCTGAGGGATTGGCATCAATAACATTATATGTTCTCCGACTACCGTTTCCAATATTCTCCCTGTTTGTCCAACGTAAAACTTATAACGTTCACTAGTTTATACACTCTCGACATGTTATAAATATTTGGCTCTTGTAGTGTATGACACCTGATCATACATTGTTCTGTCCTGAAGCCAAATTGCAGCCTAATTTTTCGAAAGAGACGATTTATTGTCGGAAATGTGACACCAGTATGGTAAAGTTATAAACTTATCTTTTTCTACTTGCTTCTCTTTTCTAATGAGATCCGATTTTTATTCTTACTGTGTCCGTTTTGTCTTTTTTTTCTATAATATCTTAACTGGTTTTAAGTCATAGTCACTGTGAGATGGTAGCTTGTCCAGTGTACGTAGTTCAGCTTTGACATTCGCCTCGTTTAAAGGGTATTTAATTGTCATTCGCTGAATGTTGCTCGTGTTTAGTGTTCTAGGCCTGGTAAGTTAGATAAGGAGCATAAACAGTGTCAGATCGTCGGTGAACACTACGAGGCACACGAAGATGTAGCGTAAACGTGTGAGACAGTGTTATCAGAAAGTGTTGTTGTTATTGGTGTGACCTTCAGTCCGAAGACTTTTTTGGTACGGTTCTCTATGCTACTATATTCTGTGCAAGGCCCGTCATCTTCGCATAACTACTGGAACTTCCATCCTTCTGAATATGTTTACTGTATGCATCTCTTGGTCTCCCTCTATGATTTTTACCCACACCACTTCCCTCCAAAAATAAACTGGTGATCGCTGGAAGTCTCGGAATGTGTCCTATCAACCGATGTCTTCTTTTGGTCAAGTTGTACCACAAATTTCTTGTCTCCCCAATCCTATTCAGTATTCCCTTATTAGTTACTCGATCTACGCATCTAATGCTCAACATTTTTCTGTAGCACAAATTGTCAATAGCTTATATTCTTTTCTTGTCTCAACTGTTCATCGTCCATGTTTCACCCCCATACATGGCTACACTCCATACAAATACTTTCAGAAAAAACTTCGTAAGACTTAAATCTCCATTCGATGTTAGTAAATTTCTCTTCTACAGAAATGCTTTTCTTTCCATTGCCAGTCTACATTTTATACCTTCTCTACTTCGGCCATCATCAGTTATTTAGGTGTCGAAACAGCATAACTCACCAACTCCTTTAAGTGTCTTGGTTCCTAATCTAACTCTCCCAACATCATCTGATTTAATTCTACTACAGTCCATTATTCTTGTTTTGCTGTTGTTGATGTTCGTTTTATATCCTCGTTTGAAGACACTGCCCATTCCCTGCAACTGCTCTTCGATGACCTCTGTTGTCTCTGACAGAATTAGTGTCATCGGCAAATCTCAACGTTTTTATTTCTTTTCTCTGAACTTCAATTCCTATTCAGAATTTTTCTTTGGTTGCCCTTATTGCTTGCTCAATATATGGACTGAATAACATAGGGGATAGGCCACAGCCGTGTTTGAATCCCTTCTCAACAACTGCTTCCCTTTCATGCACCTCGACTCTTATAACTGCAATCTGGCTTTTGTATGAATTGTAAATAGCCTTGCGCTCCCTATATTTTGTCTCTGCTGCCCACAGGATTTCAAAGAGAGTGTTCCAGTCAATATTGTCAAAAACTTTCTCGAAGTCGACAAATGCCATAAACGTAGGTTAGCTTTTTTTTCTTAACCTGTCGTCTAAGATAAGCCTCAGGGTTAGTATTTCCTTGTCCTGCATTTCATCTACATCTACATCTACATGATTACTCTGCAATTCACATTTAAGTGCTTGGCAGAGGGTTCATCGAACCACAATCATACTATCTCTCTATCATTCCACTCCCGAACAGCGCGCGGGAAAAACGAACACCTAAACCTTTCTGTTCGAGCTCTGATTTCTCTTATTTTATTTTGATGATCATTCCTACCTATGTAGGATGGGCTCAACAAAATATTTTCGTATTCGGGAGAGAAAGTTGGTGACTGAAATTTCGTAAATAGATCTCGCAGCGACGAAAAACGTCTTTGCTTTAATGACTTCCATCCCAACTCGCGTATCATATCTGCCACACTCTCTCCCCTATTACGTGATAATACAAGACGAGCTGCCCTTTTTTGCACCCTTTCGATGTCCTCCGTCAATCCCACCCGGTAAGGATCCCACACCGCGCACCAATATTCTAACAGAGGACGAACGAGTGTAGTGTAAGCTGTCTCTTTAGTGGACTTGTTGCATCTTCTAAGTGTCCTGCCAATGAAACGCAACCTTTGGGTCGCCTTCCCCACAATATTATCTATGTGGTCTTTCCAACTGAAGTTGTTCGTAATTTTAACACCCAGGTACTTAGTTGAACTGACAGCCTTGAGAATTTTACTATTTATCGAGTAATCGAATTCCAATGGATTTCTTTTGGAACTCATGTGGATCACCTCAGACTTTTCGTTATTTAGTGTCAACTGCCACCTGCCACACCATACAGCAATCTTTTCTAAATTGCTTTGCAACTGATACTGGTCTTCGGATGACCTTACTAGACGGTAAATTACAGCATTTCTCCGGAATCGAAACTGATCTTCCCCGAGGTCGGCTTCTACCAATTTTTCCATTCTTCTATAAAGAATTCGTGTTCGTATTTTGCAACCGTGACTTATGAAACTGGTAGTTCGGTAATTTTCACAGCTGCCAGCAACTGCTTTCTTTGGAATTGCAATTATTAAATTGACAGACGGACTTCGAAAGGGGTCTCTTTGTGGGTCTCCATTTAGCCGGCTGGTCGAATCGTGCAATACAAAAATTCGTGGGACACTCGGATGTAACTGTGGCCCGATGTTCGACTGAAGGGGAATGTGAGTGAAGACATTTTCGTCGTGAAAGTACTAGCTGAACACGTCTGACCACCATAACGGAGGATCGCCGTATTGTCCACCAGGCACATCGCAACCCCTTTACGTCTGCGCATGCCCTCCTCAAGCAAGTGATGGAGTCTTGGCAACTTCCTATGTCATCCTGCACCATTGGTCGAAAACAAGCAGCAGCAGCTCTAGGGACCTGCCATCTCAATCGTAGGCTGCCGTTACTGGCACAACACAAATTGCTGTTTTATGATTGGTGCCTTGGCTGGCTTAGATCACTGACGAATGGTGTCACGTGGTGTTCAGTGATGAACCGCGGCTCCGACACTAGCCATGATGATCACTATCGGCGAGGGTGGCGGCGACCTGAAGAAAGTTTCCACTCTACCACTGTTTTGGAGAAGCACAGAGCTGGCGTGTTGGCCAGGGGAGCCTTCGGATGTGACTTCAAGTCACGGCTGATTGTGATTGGTGGGACTCTGACATCACAACGGAGCCCCTAAACTTCCATGGAGAAAAAAAGAAGAAAACTGACTTACGGGTGTTGAGGAAGTGGCATGCGAGATGGTGAGATGCAGGAGCTGGTCATCGGAAGAGAAGCCACGCTGATTAATAGGGAGGGGAGGTAGGAGATGCTGGTTCAGGTTTTTATGGATGCGTCTGGAGAGGGTGGATTCGAAGACGTTGCAAAACTCTGAGATGAATCAGATGGGGCGTTAGGACAAGGTATCAGTTGGGGGTTTGAGTGATTTGAGGAAAAGTAGTATTTTGGAGTTTTTCCTCAGTTCGGGATGTGAGCTATGGAGAGGACAATGGTATAAAAAGTTGAAAGGGTGACCAGCTAGGATACAGGACATTCTTTAAGGTGTCGATAGGTAAGGCAGCAGTGACCAGGGGATGTTTTGCGTTTTCTGTGAAGTACTTGTTTAATGTCATATGCTGTGACTGGTGTGTTTAATTCTGTTTGTGCTACGTTGTCCAAGTACTGGAAACTGGGAGCCAGGGGTGGGACAGCGGTGTTTGTGCATTCGTGAACGGTACGGATGAGGGAGTAATCAACGTGAGGGTCATCAGGGATGGAGAAGACGTCGGAGAGATAGGATGGAAAGGTGTCAGTTTTGCTCAGGTTGTCAGGTAAGGAATGATTGTTATGGAAGAGCGGATGGTATGGGATGGAATGACTGCAATTGAGACAGTGGAATGCTTTCCATTACTTGGAAGAGTTAATGGGAAGCGTAGCGTTGAGTCTCGAGTATGTCTGACGGCAGTACCGACGTGTGTGTTTCAGGCTAGCCCAGACTATTTTATTTTTTCGGCACTGTACACATCTTGAAGGCATTATCATTTCCCCCACAAGCGAGATTAGCGTAGGTTGCATAAAATTTGGAAAGCATTTCTGGAGTGCACTTTTACCATGCTCGATCATGACAAAAATGCCTGGTCACCTGCAGATAAGGGACGCCGGCCTATCTCCGCCATCGGCTAGAGGCCGGTTGACAGTAGTTGGCGCCCATCGCCACTGGACGTCAGTAGTTATCTGGGCAGCCGGTAGGCAGCAGCCCATGCATCCAGCCGGTCACGTTTGCACCATTACGGCTATCCGCATTCCATCAGATGTTTGGCCGCAGCTAAATGATACTCATTTACTTCTGCCGCGCGCTTCATTACCCTGATAAATGTCGATTTTGTCGAGTAAATACCTTCCTCAGACGTGCAACCAGGAAGCTGTGGCCAGGGGCAGCCTTATGAGCGAAAGAGACATAGCCGACTTTATCGGCTTCTTTGATTCAGCAAAAATACGCTTATTTCTGATAATGCTTTGATGTAAACTGCGACAGTAAAACCTAAATTTTTTTACATCTTAATGATAGAGAATTTTTTTACTTTATTAAATAATCACATTATCTATAAGGAAACACAGAGAAATGCGGAAGTGCTCCTTCAGGCATTTGATAAAAGCAAATTATGTTATATAATAGTATAGTAATAAATCACGCATACATACATACACACACACACACACACACACATATATATATATATATATATATATATATATATATATATATATATGTATATATATATATAGGGTGGTCCAAAAGTCCGGACACCCCCCCATAAAATTCAAATGGAGTAGCAAACAAGGAAACAGAGTCCCTACACATGAGGAACGGGCAGGGGGAAACTTTATAGGCTATGCCACCAACATGACGGCCATCTTGAAAGCCGCCATCTTGGATTCAACTCCAAATTTTCAAATGGGAATGTGGTCGTGTGACATATCAAACAGATAGAGAATTTCACCAAAAAAACAATGCCGTTGTTATTTTAAACATAGCTTTATTCATTCTCGGGTTATAGTCAGTTACATGTGGCAGTGGTGGGACGCTCGGCAGCATGTGTGTTATGTACCGAAGAGACATTCCGCCGATGTTACACAGTCCAGAGAGACCACCAACAGTCATAGGAATTGTTCGATATGGTGTCCATTATGTTGGATTGTTAATGCTATCCTCCGAATCCAGTCCTGATGAACTTTGACCAACACATCTGGCTGAATTTGACCCCACGCATCAACAATGCGCTGCTTTAGATGATGCAAATCCCGTATTTTCACAGAATAAACCAGTGCTTTGACATGACCCCAAAGATAAAAATCCAAAGGAGTCAAATCTGGTGAACGTAGTGGCCACTCCACAGCACCCCACGACCAGTCCACTTTTGAGGGAACTGCACATCCAGGTATGCTCGCACATTGTGCCCGTAATGTGGTGCGGCTCAATCATACTGGAAGAATTCCGGAAATGTCTCGTCCTCCGTTAACAACGAGGGAAACACTTCTTCATCCAATAACCTCAGATAACCGTTGGCTGTTAACGTACCATCAATAAAAAAAGGTCCAACGACTTTGGTACCACACACACCACTCCAGACCATCACTTTTTGTGAGTCGACCGTTTTGGAAGCATCAATCCAGTGCGGATTTGTGTCGGACCAGTATCTGTGATTCTGCTTGTTCACCTCACCATTGATAAAGTAATTGGCTTCATCACTGAACAGTACCTGATAGGGGAAACGTGGGTTTATCTGCAGCTGTTGTGTCACCCATTCTGCGAACTGTACCCGACGGACTGGGTCATCCTCGTTCAGGTGTAGGAGCAACTGAATTTTGTATGGGTGCCATTTGTGCTGCGATAAAATTCGCAGTATGGAGGTACGGCTAACCCCACATTCTTGCGACAGGCGACGAGTACTCCGTTGCGGAATCTTGCTAAATGATGCCAACACGCTCACTGTTGTTGCTTCATCGGTGGCGGATTTTGGTCTTCCAACCTTAGGTTGATCTGCGACAGAACCTGTTGCTCGGAATTTGGCCAAAAGCTTGGCAACTGCGCTGTGAGTGATGGGCTGTCTGGTTGGGTGACGACTGTTGAAATCCTCAGCAATGACACGTGTGCTAGTTTCTCCTGATATCAAGATCATTTCAATGCGTTCCTCATGTGTTAAGGACATTTTGTAACCTGTAAATAAGGAAACAATGATTAAAACGTTAGAATGAGTAAATGATACCTAACATTTAAACAAAAAAATGGTTCAAATGGCTCTGAGCACTAAGGGACTCAACTGCTGAGGTCATTAGTCCCCTAGAACTTAGAACTAGTTAAACCTAACTAACCTAAGGACATCACAAACATCCATGCCCGAGGCAGGATTCGAACCTGCGAGCGTAGCGGTCTTGCGGTTCCAGACTGCAGCGCCTTTAACCGCACGGCCACTTCGGCCGGCTTAACATTTAAACACATGTAACATATCAGGCATGGGATAGTCACTTTGCACCGTTTCAGACTCCATTTTATGACTTCCCAGTACGTAATACTCACGCTGCCGAGCGTCCCACTGCTGCCGCAAGTAACTGGCTATAGCCCGAGAATGAATAAAGCTATGTTTAAAATAACAACGGCATTGTTTTTCTGGTGAAATTCTCTATCTGTTTGATGTGTCACATGACCACATTCCCATTTGAAATTTTGGAGTTGAATCCAAGATGGCGGCTTTCAAGATGGCCACCATGTTGGTGGCATAGCCTATAAAGTTTCCCCTTCCCGTTCCTCTTGTGTAGGGACTCTGTTTCCTTGTTTGCTACTCCATTTGAATTTTATGAGGGTGTTACCGGACTTCTGGACCACCCTGTATATATGGGTATATATACTCCAGTTCATCGATTTGTCATTTTTAAAGTTCAACATTTGAATTTATGCATCAGTTTAGATAACTGAGTTTTTGAAATGTACCTGTGATTTCTTGGAGAATTCTAGTGTATCACTGAAGTGTGCTGCACCTGTTAAGAATGCTGCGTGTGCTGAGAGAACATTTGTGTACGGATTTTTTTTTATTGGAAAACCAGCTGCTACTACTTGACCACGATATTATTCTCTTGGCATTGCATGTCCGTCATTGGAAACACGCGGTGACGTTAGAGTAGACAAGTGCAGTGGTGACTAAGGAAATCACTTCACACTGAGAATAATATCAAAACAGTTGTGCATATACTAGCAAGGGTTTCAGCGGTCCTCGTGAAAAATGACGATGGGGCCTCCCGGCCAACGATGCCATACGCTCATTTCATTTATCACGATAAAAACTTACGGTAAGCCGACTGAACCGCCCTGTGCAATAATGTCGTGATCGCCGCGCGGGGTAGCAGCGCGGTCTTGGGCACCTTGCCACGGTTCGTGCGGCTCCCCCCGTCGGAGGTTCGTGTCCTCCCTCGGGCATGTGTGTGTGTGTGTGTGTGTGTGTGTGTGTGTGTGTGTTGTCCTTGGCGTAAGTTAGTTTAAGTTAGATTAAGTAGTGTGTAAGCTTAGGGACCGATAACTCAGCAGTTTGGTCCCATAGGAACTTACCACCAACCAATGTCGTGGTCGACTAATACAGTACCTGCAGAGAATTCTGTAGAGGATTCCATAGCCCCAGAGTGCCATATTCAACAGTGGTTACTCTGTGTTTTTGTAGACTGGTGCAGTGCCCAGCTGTCATATTTCATCTGAATAGCTGGTAGTTCTTTGCTGTTGCTAGACGCTTACAGTAAACCTTCACCCACATTTCTATAATTTGTCTCCCGCCTGGTAGGCGGAGCATGGGTCTGCTCCTGTAAAGTGAAGGGTAGGCCGAATGTAGGAAGCTAGGAGGAGCAGGTGGGGTAGAACTCTATGTACTGCAGTGTGAATTTAAATCAACTTTACTTTAGCAAGAAGATGAATACATAACTTTGCACTGAGGAGAACGTAGGTGCGAAGCCGGGTATTTCAAGCTCACAGAAGTAACACAGGCAAAATCTGCAGTGGCTCGCCCACTGCGAAATAGAAACACTGTTGCTTGGTCGTCTACTCGGAATCAAATGGGCTGAATCTCGAGCGGCGCTCGTAGAGCTGCACAGCGCCGACTAGAGGGCGCTGTCGTCGGTGTCGGTGTCGTAGTGACAACCTAGCAGAGCGCGTCTACGTTGTAGCATTGTAGTTATCGATACCACATATATATTCGTTGCAACTGTCTTCTGACTGGCTATTTAGGCCGCCACGAATTCCTCTCCTGTGCCAACTTATTTACCTGAACAGCATTTGCGCCCAACCTCCTCAGTTATTTGTGGGGTTGTTTTTACAAATCCCTCAAGTCCCAGGAACTTATTCCATGATGCCTTAACAAGTATATTGTCATCCTGTCCCTTCATCTTGTCAATGCTATCCAAGTGTTCTTCTTCCCGCCTATTCTGCGCAACACGTCCCAATTTTTATCAGTCCAATTCATCTTTACATTTTCATATGGCACCGCGTATCAAACACCTCTTTTGCAGCTTTTCACTCAATATAGCACTTCAGGCGTGGTCAAAATGTTTGAATGACGGAGACATTTTCCCGCCTTTGACTCAAGAGGCTCTTCTTATGATGTATCAAAATTTGAGTGTTAGAAAGTTGTATACCTTCCTGTTGTGTACCAGGCTTAAGAGTACACAGCAGTTACGATGAAGGACCACCACCGCACAGACACAACCACTTTCCTGGCACCTCTCAATTCCCAACTGCAGTCTCCAGATATCGCTCATAAATTAGAACACTTTCTGCTTTTGCGCCACATCCATCTGCAGTAGTGCTTCCAGGTGCCAAATGGATTGCTGTCAACCACGGATTACATTGCTTTCTCATTGTACTGATGGAGATGAAAAACCCTTCCCCAACAGGCAAAAAAACGAGGTGCTGGAGACACTCGCCCACTGTAGTCAGACAGTTTAGTTTAGTGCCGGCAGACAGCTCAGTACAGGTCCTGTAATTACGATGTGGAGAAGTTCTGTAAGTTCTTCTGAGAAGACAGCATTCCGACTTAGCAGTCACTGTTTACAGAGTAATAGGACAAACACGAGTGTCTGCAATATCGTATTAAGTCGTAGTTTGCTAAGAGGCAAAAGTATTTAGATTTTATTGCATTAGATGTAGGACATCCAGGGTCTCGCATCAAACTGTACCGAAGTTAAGTGCTGTATTTGTTGTGTTTGTCCGCACTATAACACAACAAATATTCCGTGATAACCAAATTTATTTGACCTTCTGTCACTCAAAACAAAACTTAGGTTCGACTACACAACACTACGCTGGCTGTAGCGCCAAGGAGAAATCAGAGTCACTAGTAGAGAATACAAGTCCAAACCACTGCCAACCAGTCGATACCGACGCGTCGCAAGTTTCCAGCCAGGGTGGCCACAGTACGGTTCGGTCGTCGTGAATCCAGCAGCCGGGTAGTAACACAGTCATAGGCGAAGATTGGACTGGTTAAACGGGCTCAGGGAGCCCGCTTAAATCCGCAGGTCCGGCCAATCAGAGTGTTGGTAGATGACGCCCTTATACGGTTGCTCACTCTGGTGGCAAGGGCAGCGCCGCCAAGGTAATCCGTATCGATAGTGGTGTGTACGCTGCCGCTAACCCCGCGACGACGCGTTCACTTGCGCCAGTTGTTGACATCGTGTGCGGCGCCAGCGGTACTCGCTGTGTGCCGCGCGTGTTGTAGCACACCGCGCCGAGTTGACGGCTGCTGTGCGGCGGCCGATACGACAGTATTATATCGTAAATCTGAATAAATGTCATTGGTTATTTCTTACTCTGTTATTTCTGTTATAACACCGCCCTGTCAAAGCAAATGTTTAAGTTGATACTTATAGCGCGCATTCTGTCATCTTTTAAAGTACAGGGTGATTCGAAAAGAATACCACAACTTTAGGAATTTAAAACTCTGCAACGACAAAAGGCAGAGCTAAGCACTATCTGTCGGCGAATTAAGGGAGCTACAAAGTTTCATTTAGTTGTACATTTGTTCGCTTGAGGCGCTGTTGACTAGGCGTCAGCGTCAGTTGATGCTAAGATGGCGACCGCTCAACAGAAAGCTTTTTGTGTTATTGAGTACGGCAGAAGTGAATCGACGACAGTTGTTCAGCGTGCACTGAGAATCCGCGGGAAACAACTCAGTATGAACGTGACTCGCCTAAGGTGAACGTTTTCTGTGCCATTTCAACCAATAAAGTTTTTGGTCCCTTTTTCTTCGAAGGTGCTACTGTAACTGGACTACAGTATCTGGAGATGTTAGAGAATTGGCTGTTCCCTCAGCTCGAACAAGAAGCACAACAATTCATATTTCAGCAGGATGGAGGGCCACCACATTGGCACTTATCTGTCCGTAACTACCTGAACGTCAACTACCCGAGGCGATGGATCGGCCGCCAGGCAGCCCGTGACAGAGCACTTCATCACTGGCCTCCAAGAATCCCTGATCTTACCCCCTGCGATTTTTTCTTATGGGGGTATGTTAAGGATATGGTGTTTCGGCCACCTCTCCCAGCCACCATTGATGATTTGAAACGAGAAATAACAGCAGCTATCCAAACTGTTACGCCTGATATGCTACAGAGAGTGTGGAACGAGTTGGAGTGTCGGATTGATATTGCTCGAGTGTCTGGAGGGGGCCATATTGAACATCTCTGAACTTGTTTTTGAGTGAAAGAAAACCTTTTTAAATACTCTTTGTAATGATGTATAACAGAAGGTTATATTATGTTTCTTTCATTAAATACACATTTTTAAAGTTGTGGTATTCTTTTTGAATCACCCTGTATTATAGCAGTAAATTCATTTTTATTTTGCCGCGGATGCCTGGGCTGAACTAACAGATCCATTCAGTTACATCGTTCCCAACGTTTTCTTCGATAGTTTAACAATCTTGTAGATAAAATTGCAACGAAATCTCAGATGCTCAAATGAGAACCCCAAGACTTGTATTGGAATCATCCAATAAAGTTTCGTATATAAATTAAGGAGCCCAAAAGTACCTAGACTGGACTCATAAAAAAAAAGAAACGTTGAGATAGTATGCAAAGTTTCTGGTGTTCTGCATAGTCTCCTCCCACTCCCCCCTTGAGTACAACACACAGAACGTCCATACGACCACGTGACACTGTCAGAAATATCCTTCTGTGGAACGTGGTTCAGTTTGAGCGTGACATTGTTTTCAATGTTGGTTAGTCGTCAAAGCGTTGACCTTCCATGTGAATTTTTGCGCTTCGTCGTTTTGTGGTTGGTCGGTATTGTTAACACCAAGTCTCGTCACTAATGATGACTTTTCTCCAGAAAAGAACTGCCGGCGTTTTGGATTTCAATCAACCTGCATGTGCGGGACAAACTATGCATACACTTCTCTCCAAACCATTCTGGGGAAGGTTTTGAACACTTGATTTAAAGACGTTGTACCACTGCGATACGTGGCCCAGCAGCGTTGACACACTGCGGCCACATGTACACTGATTAACACTTCCTGCTGACAACTGACTGGTCGAATACACGTCTGTTGCTTATAGTTAGTTGAAGCTGACACCGTAGTAAGAGCGATGAGGTCGCTTACATACCAGATATAAAATCAGTCTCAGAACATTTTGGACGGACCGTGTATAACTGTTTTCGTTACCCTTTCCTCCTGGTGGACTAGAATAACTTTTCATATTACTCTCTTTGGAGTCATACTGTTATCTACCGTATTCTTTTAAGCTATGTTCTTTTTGTGATTTCGTCAATTAACTATATCTTCCTTATATGAGTACTGTAATTCACGGTTACATTATCGTAATCTTCTTTCCCTCTAAAACTTGTAATTCATGGTTACGCTTTATTATCGAATCCACTGTCTCTCACAAACTTCCATACTTTTTTCGCAAGATCTGTCCTTCAAATGTTCTTACGCTGTTAGCGTTTGTCAAGATTCATTCTTCCGATTTAGTAACACGTATTCGTGGAAGGCAATAACATGGCCGCGAGGAGTGGCAGCCTTGTTAGAGGCGCCATGTTACGGATTGCGCAGCCCCACACGCCGGAGGTTCGAGTCCTCCCTCGGGCATGGGTGTGTGTGTTGCTCTTAGCATAAGTTACTTTAAATAGTGTGTAAGTCTAGGGACCGATAACCTCAGCAATTTGGTCCCTTAGGAATTCACACACATTTGAACATATTTGAGCAGTAACATGCTTTTAATTTTGTTGTTTTTACAACTGGAATTTCTCAAAACACCTCCAAATTTAAAATTAAGTTCTATTACCTGCTTGTATCCGCTTTCTGATATCCTTACTCTCGTTATTATCGTTCCATACTACGATATCCAATAGCGGGCAACTCTGAAATCTTTTTTAGTTAGCTTTTGATTTTGTGGTTGTTCATGTTTGCTGCTGTGAAGCACATATCCTTTATTGAACAACTGCTCATAGCCCTTAAGGTACGTATTTTAGAGCCCATGTTTACTGGATCCGTTTTCTTGTTTCTTTTTTTTGTTTTTAGTATATACTGCCGCCTCTGAAAGTTGCCCACCCTGCAATCTCAGCAACAACGGTACCCGGGACAAGTCCGTATTTACGTATTCCACTGTCAGCGGTATCAAAATGATTTTCAATTATAATTTCGGACTAGCTCGTTTCCAGACGAGAGTTACTTACCTCAGATTAATTCATTTACCCTTCTCCATCACCCGCGAGAGTTCGTAACATCATCACGGTAACATCCCATGTACTACATACAGGTCGACCGGGGTGGCCGTGCGGTTCTAGGCGCTACAGTCTGGAACCGCGAGACCGCTACAGTCGCAGGTTCGAATCCTGCCTCGGGCATGGATGTATGTGATGTCCTTAGGTTAGTTAGGTTTAAGTAGTTCTAAGGTCTAGGGGACTGATGACCTTAGAAGTTAAGTCCCATAGTGCTCAGAGCCATTTGAACCATTTTACTACATACAAGGGGCGTTCAAAAAGAAACGAGCCGGAGTCTGAATGCGCAAACCGGTGACAGGAGGGTAATAACGTGGCGTGTGTAACGAGGTGCGGTTCCGACCAGAGCGGGGAAATCCACTACCCGTCGGTAGAGGGCACGAGTGCACGTCACGTGACTATACAGAGCTAGCAGCAGCATGCATCAATCGTCCAACGCTGCCATTCGCATTGCAAACAGTGATATACGGGCGTCAACAGGAGAGCAAAGAGGTGTTGTTCGTTTTCTGACAGCGGAGGGAGTAGGAGGAACGGACATTCATCGACGAATGTCACAACTGTACGGCGAACACTGCATGTCTCTTGCAAGGGTCAAGGCGTGCCGCAAGCGCTTCAGGCTAAATTTGTAAATTTGTGGTAGGATCTTACGGGACCAAACTGCTGAGGTCATCGGTCCCTAAGCTTACAAAACGTTTCAAATGGGTCTGAGCATTATGGGACTATCGGAGGTCATCAGTCCCCTAGGTTTCAAATGGGTCTGAGCACTATGGGACTATCTGAGGTCATCAGTCCCCTAGAACTAAGAACTACTTAAACCTAACTGACCTAAGGACATCACACACATTCATGCCCGAGGCAGGATTCGAACCTGCGACCGTAGCGGTAGCGTAGTGGCAGACTGAAGGGCCTAGAACCACTCGGTCACACTGGCCCGCACTAAGCTTACACACTGCTTAATCTAACTTAAACTAACTTATGCTAAGAACAACACACAACGATGCCACAGGGAAGACTCGAATCTCCGAGGGAGGGAGCCGCGAGGACCGTGACAAGGCGCCCTAAACCGCGCGGCTAACCCGCGCAGCACACCTCAGGGAAGCACGAATGTCGTTAGCCGATGATGCACAGTCTGGAGCACCACACTGCATTACCGATGACATGTAAGTGTTATAGGCCCTTTTCTGTTCCTTAACTATATAAACGATTTTGGAGACAATCTGAGCAACCGTCTTCGGTTGTTTGCAGACGACGCTGTCGTTTATCGACTAATAAAGTCATCAGAAGGTCAAAACAAACTGCAAAACTATTTAGAAAAGATATCTGAGTGGTGTGAAAATTGGCAGTTGATTCTAAATAACGAAAAGTGTGAGGTCATCGACATGAGTGCTAAAAGGAACTCGTTAAACTTCGGTTATACAATAAATCAGTCTGATCTAAAAGCCATAAATTCAACTAAATAAATAGGTATTACAATTACGAACAACTTAAATTGGAAGGTACACATAGAAAATGTTGTGGGGAAGGCTAACCAAAGACTGCGTTTTATTGGCAGTACACTTAGAAAATGTAACAGACCTACTAAGGAGACTGCCTACACTACGCTTGTCCGTCTTCTTTTAGAATAGTGCTGCGCGGTGTGGGATCCTTACCATATAGGACTGAGGGGGTACATCGAAAAAGTTCAAAGAAATGAAGCACGTTTAGTATTATCGCGAAATATGGGAGAGAGTGTCACAGAAATGATACAGGATTTGGGCTGAACATCATTAAAAGAAAGGCGTTTTTCATTGCGGCGGAGTCTTCTCACGAAATTCCACTCACCAACTTTCTCCTCCGAATGCGAAAATATTTTGATATTTTGTTGACACCGACCTACATAGGGAGGAACGATCACAAAGATAAAATAAGGGAAATCAGAGCTCGTACAGAAAGATATAGGTGTTCATTCATTCCGCGCGCTACACGAGATTGGAATAATGGAGAATTGTGAAGGTAATTCGATGAACCCTCTGCCAGGCACTTAAATGTGATTTGCAGAATATCCATGTAGATGTAGATGTAGAAGTCCGCCCGTCCGCAGCTCGTGGTCTAGTGGCTATCGTTGCTGCCTCTGGATCATGGTGTCCCGGGTTCGATTCCCGGCCGGGTTGGGGATTTTCTCTGCCCGGGGACGGAATGTTTGTGTTGTCCTCATTATTTCATCATCATTCGTGGTAGTGGCCAGATTGGATTGTGAAAAAAAATGGAATACGTAAAAATTGGGGCTTTGTACAGGCGCTGATGACCGCGCAGTTGAGGGCTCCACAAATCCACTATGACCAACACCGCCGAGTGACTGTGAAAGTCATAGCCGCCGTGGTCGGAATTTTTCACATCATCGTGAAGGAACGACTACACATGCACAAAGTGTGTATCCAATGCGTGCCCCACAGTCTTAAACCGCACCTGGACGCATGTCGAATGGCCCACTCTCTTGCTCATCTGCAGCGCTATGCTCGCGATGGGAAAGCGCCCCTGGCACGGGTGGTGGCTGGAGATGAGTCGTGGTGTCATCACTTCGAACCAGAATCTAAACGACAAAGCCTCCAGTGGAAGTATCCAGGGTCACCACCACCAAAAAAAGCCAAGACCATCCACACGAATGCAGGAAAGGTTATGCTGACGTTCTTCTTTGACCAATATGGCCCCCTTCTGATTCACGTCCTGCCGCACGGGACAACAGTGAATGCCCAGCGTTGCTCGCAAACCTTGACAACCCTTCGCCAAGAGATCAAATCAAAACGACCAGGCAATCTCACCTGTGGGCTCATTCTGCTCCGCGACAATGCAAAGCCTCTTACGGCCAACACAGTCGCGGCACTCCTGCAGAGATTCAAATGGGAGGTTGTCGGCCACCCTCCATACAATCCGGACCTCTCTCCCTGTGATTACGTCATTTTGGTCCCCTAAAAAGGTTCTGAGGGGCAAACGATTCACATCGACGACGACGTCCAGCTGTACGTGCCGAACTGGTTAACATCACAGCCCCGGAAATTTTATGAGACAGCCATTTACCGCCTTGTGTCCTAGTGGTACAAGTGCCTCAACTGCCAAGGTCAGTACCTCTAACATAAGGTACTGGTTTCTGTATTTGTGCCTCCGGCTCGTTTCTTTTTGAACGCCCCTTATACATGCACAGGCGCCGGCACCTGTATCTTCAAAGTCCTGTAACGTAGATGGATGACGTTTACGGATCCAGGTTCTTATTCTCATTTTGTTCCTCAAGACAGCTACTACATCATCTCGGAGTCTGTCTGTGTAATTTTGAACTGCTATGTATATGAACATGTGAACGATGTGGTTGAAGTAATTTTTTACATAATGCAAGAGATGTTCCTTTCCACTGAACGGGTGCTGACTGTAGCCGCACTGTGAAATCAGTGCGGTAGTTCGACACTGCTACAGATCAGGGCCCCTTCTTTATTGCACCACGGAGTATCCATTACCTCCTCCAGACCCCGCGCCAGCAGCTGGGAGTACACATGGAGTAAATAATTTGTTACGAGCTTGTCACTTTTTATCGCAGCCTCGAAGACTTGTCACATTCCCCGCAAATGCTCCCGAGGGAGAAAAACGACGCCGCAGCTGGCGTCGCGGGATGCGGTGTCGGCCACCCGCGTCATGGTTACGTCCCCGACAGCAAGTGGCGGCGGAGGAGCGACGTATTTGTCTTGCGGTTCGCTCGTTCTCCAGCGGCGTGCACCTTCTTTGCTGCGCTGGAACTAGACCAGGACTAGACCACTCGCAGCGTGCGCGCTTGTTTTGCTCTGCGACGCTGTGGAATGTACGCCGTCGTGTCCTCGCCTCCTGTCTCTGTGAAGCCGGCGAGTGCCGGAGCTTTTCATGAAACTAGTATAGCACACGCAGCAGCTGTCCTTTCTGGGATCGCTGTGCGAACCGCGTCTCGCCTTTCTATGCAGAAATCCTTTCGCTATTATTTTCACTCGCATGCGGAACACGAACCTTCTTGACGTTCTCGGATATCGCTGTCGATCTACTTGAGACGGAGGAAGATTTACTAGCACTCTTGATTGGACTAGATCTTTTGCTTTTGCTCTACATTTCGCAAGCGTGGTACCGTGGAGGGTACTTCTAGAACAGTGGATCCCAGCCTTTCTTAGACCATTACACCTCGGTGCAATAAGACATTAACTAGTACGCTGCCCTCCTCCCCCCTCCCCCCTTTCGTCTATTCCTTCCTCCCACCCACATTATCACTAACTTTAGCACCTAACTGAACTGTAGGATGAAACACTTTTATTTTTAAAATGATGAAAGATGAATGATATTTAGTTTGTGTGTGTGTGTGTGTGTGTGTGTGTGTGTGTGTGTGTGTGTGTGTGTATGTGTGTGTGTTAGAATGAATGACCAAAAAATTCGTAGTGCATCGCAAGTGCTACCCACAGCTCCTTCTCAGATAAGAAAGCTAACTATCCACAGTGAAGGCAGACACTTATCACAAAACATACTTCCCCTGTATTACGCCTCTCCATTGTTGAACTTGCTTAACCTGCACACTGCAACAGCATTTTAATCCGCCAAGCTAAAATGTGTGGACTGTATTTGCTGTTCGTAAACCACTAAACTGCTGCACTCTTTACTTCTGAACTGGTAGACTTTAGGCTGTTAATGCATCGCGTCTGATCACAGCCACTAAGAGAGATAGTAATAATAATAATAATAATAATAATAATAATGTCTACACCACTATAGTATCTCTTACCTGTGTCACGCTGTCAATTAATTCGTTTACCTATTTCGAAGCGAGTAATGAAGAAATTTCTGGACTACTGCAGGTACTATCTATAACTTGGAGAAGACATTTTCTTGAGATATTTAGCATTTTTTACCCATATGTCTCACTTTTATGTTTAGTGATGTACGGGACTAAGCAAAACATTTGTGTGTAGTGGTGGGCTATGTGGGGAACCTGTAACCTCCACCGCATTAATACTACTAATTGAGAAAAAGTAATTATTGGTAACTAACATATTCAGTGTTAGAGTCTTACAAAATTGTGATAATAGTAATGATCTTTCGAAAATAATTTAGTTTCGTGACTGAAACAAAATCAAGTCATACAGTTATTACCCTTTAGAATATGTCAGTTTACCCCTCATGGGATAATTACCCCCAGGTCGGGAACCAACGTTCTAATACTATCATTTCCTCCTCCCCTTGTCCCATTCGGGAATTATGGCGTAATGGTTTATTCGCGAGACAAACGTTCCAAAAATTTATAGGAGTTATAGTCATATCACCTCGCAAAAACCAAGCTGCGACCATGAAACTTTGTGATACTGTTTACCCTTGTCTACAAGTTCATTCATCAATGTGGCTGCAAGTTCATTCATTTGTGCGGCACACTATTTCCAGTGATCTATAACTTGGAGGAAACCTTGGTTACACAAATCTGCGTTTTCGATAGTGAGGAAACGCTCCACCTCGAAAATCATTTCGTCATCGTTTTGGAAGTCACTGCCACGCAATCGTTACTTCATCCGACGGAGGAGGAAGAAGTCAGGAGACTATAGCGGTAAGGCGAAACTAGTCAGGCCAAAGAAGCAGCACGTGTTGTCCCACGCAGAGTGAGCTGAAGCACCGAAGCTCAAAAAGTTATAGGTACGGAAAGCTGGCTAAAGCCGGAAGTAAGTTGAGCTGAAATTTTTTCAGACGACCTAACAGCGTTCAGAAAGGATAGATTAAATACAGTTGGTGGTGGAGTATTTATTGCTGTCAGAAGTAGTTTATTTCGTAGTGAAATTGAAGTAGAAAGTTCATGCGAAACAGTATGGGTAGAGGTTATACTTGACAGTTGGATTGAACTATAAATTGGATCTATTTACCGATCCAACGACTCATAAATTATAGTTGCTGAACAGTTCAAAGAAAACTTGAGTCTCATTTCAAATAGGTACCCCACTCATAAAATTATAGTCGCTGGTGACTTCAGTCTCGATATGCTGGAAAAATTATACGTTTTAAGTCGGCGGCAGGCATAAAACGTCATCCGAAATTGTACTGAATGCTTTCTCAGAATATTATTTTGAACAATTAGTTCATGAGCCCACTCGAAGCGTAAATGGTTGCGAAAGCATACTTGCCCTCTTAGCAACAACTAATCCTGGACAAATAGAGAGTATCGTGACGAATACAGGGTTTAGGTACCACAAGGCAACTGCTGCTAGGCTGAATACCGTAACACCTACAAACATAAAAAAGAAACACAAAGTACATCTATTTAAAAAACCTGATAAAATGCTCTTAAAGCCTTTTTAAGAGACGGTCTCCACTCCTTCCTACCTGGTCATGTAAGCATACAAAGATCTGGAATGATTTCAAAGAGTCGGCCGGGGTGGCCGAGTGGTTCTAGACGCTACAGTCTGGAACTGCGCCACCGCTACGGTCGCAGGTTCGAATCCTGCCTCGGGCATGGATGTGTGTGATGTCCTTAGGTTAGTTAGGTTTAAGTAGTTCTAAGCTCTAGGGGACAGATGACCTCAGAAGTTAAGTCCCATAATGCTCAGAGCCATTTGAACCGCCGGCCGAAGTGGCCGTGCGGTTAAAGGCGCTGCAGTCTGGAACCGCAAGACCGCTACGGTCGCAGGTTCGAATCCTGCCTCGGGCATGGATGTTTGTGATGTCCTTAGGTTAGTTAGGTTTAACTAGTTCTAAGTTCTAGGGGACTAATGACCTCAGCAGTTGAGTCCCATAGTGCTCAGAGCCATTTGAACCATTTGAACCATTTGATTTCAAAGAGACAGTCTCGACTACAATTGAGAGATATATACCACATAAATTAATAAGCGAAGGTACTGATCCCCCATGGAACACAAACTGGCTCAGCTTGCTGTTGCAGAAGCAACGAAAAAAGCATGCCAAATTTCAAGGAACGCAAAATCCCCAAGAGTGGCGAAGTTTTGCAGAAGTTCGTAATATAGCGTGTACTTCAATGCTAGATGCTTTTAATAATTTCCACAATGTAACTCAGTCTCGGAATCTGGCATAAAATCCAAAGAGATTCTGGTCATTCATAAAGTACACCAGTGGCAAGACGCAATCAATACCCTTCATTGCGCGATAACAACAGTGAAGTCACTGATGACAGTGCCACTAAAGCGGAGTTATTAAAACACCGTTTTCCGAAACTCCTTCACCAAAGAAGACGAAGTAAATATTCTTGAATTCCAAGCATGAACAACTGCCAAGATGAGAAACATAGAAGTAGTATCGTCGGTGTAGCAAAGCAGCTTAAATCACTTAATAAAGGCCAGGCCTCCGGTCCAGTTTGTATACCAATCAGGTTACTTTCAGAGCAGTAGCTGATACAGTAGCTCCATAAAACTGCTCAAGTCACACCAATACCAAAAAAGAGAAATAGTAGTAACACGATGAATTACAGGCCCATATCACTAACGTCGATTTGCAGTAGGGGTTTGGAATATATATTGTGTTCGAACATTATGAATTACGTCGAAGAAAACGATTTATTGACACATAGTTAACACGGATTCAGAAAACATCGTTCTCGTGAAACACAACTAGCTCTTTATACTCATTAAGTAATGAGTGCTATAGGCAGGGGATGTCAAATTGATCTCCATGTTTTTAGATTTCCAGAAGGCTTTCGACACCGTTCCTCACAAGCGTCTTCTAACCATACTGCGTGCCTGTGGAATATCGCCTCAGTTGTGCGACAGGATTTGTGATTTCCTGTCAGAAAGATCACAGTTCGTGGTAATAGACTGAAAGTCATCGATTAAAACAGAAGTAATATCCGGCGTTCCCCAAGGAAGTGTTATAGTCCCTATATTGTTCCTGATCTATATTAACGACATAGGAGACAATCAGACTAGACCTATTAGATTGTTTGCAGATAATGCTGTCGTTTACCGTCTTGTAAATCATCAGATGACCAAAACGACTTGCAAAATGTTTTAGATCGGATATCTACATCGTGCGAACAGTGGCAGTTCACCCTGAACAAAGAAAAGTGTGAAGTTATTCACATGAGTACTAAAAGAAATCCGGTAAATTTCGATTAGGCGATAAGTCACACAAATCTGAAGGTTGTAAATTTAAATAAATACTTAGGGGTTACAATTACAAATAACCTATATTGGAATGATCACATAGATAATGTTGTGGGTAGAGCAAACCAAAGACTGCGATTCATTGGCAGAACACTTAGAAGGTCCAACAGGTCTACTAAAGAGAGTGCTTACACCACGCTTGTCCGCCCTATTCTGGAGTATTGCTGTGCAGTGTGGGATACGCTTCAGGTGGGACTGACGGATGACATCGAAAAAGTTTAAAAAGGGCAGCTCGTTTTGTACTATCGCGAAATAGAGAGATAGTGCCACAGACATGATACGTGAACTGGAGTTGAAATCATTAAAACAAAGGCGTTTTCCGTTGCGACGGGATCTTCTCATGAAATTTCAATCACCAGTTTTCTCCTCCGATTGCGAAAACATTCTCTTGCACCTACCTACATAGGGAGAAAGGATCATCTCCATAAAATAAGAGAAATCAGAGCTTTCACAGAAAAATTTAAGTGCTCTTTTTTTTCCGAACGCCGTTCGAGAGTGGAACCTTTGAGAGACTGCTTGAACCCCCTACCAGGCACTTCATAGTGAATAGCAGAGTAATCATGCAGGTGTAGATGTAGGTGTTGGCGTAGAACAAAGACATCCCTTTCAGCTAGATATGTTCCCATAGCCTTTGTAATTTGTGTTAAAAAGGTTATATGTCATAAACTGAACTGGACTTGTTTTTCTGTTCTTAAACTCTCGTGTATGTCTATGTTGATTGTGAACCTGAACAACACAAGTGTTGTGGTTAGGTAAAGGCTATCTAATAAAATGAATCGCCAAATCCACTTGAATCTGTGTAACTGTTTTCCAATTATCTTTTACCAAAAATAATTAGAAAATGTACCGCTGTACGCGTAATAAGTCGTTCTGTGAAATTCTGTATTGTGCAGTGCAGTTAACAGTGCTACAGTGCGCGATGACACAGGAACTGATTTGCAGTTCCAACACACAAAGTTAACAGAACAAAAAATTCTACATAAAATTATAAACTGAATTTCGAAATAGCAAATGACCAAAACGCTTATACAAAAAATGCGCTGTAAATTTAATGTGCGGAAACTGACTAAACAAAATTCCTAACATGAAATGGCGCACACACTGATGTAACACTGCAGTGTAAGGATAAGGCTGTCTGACAAAAAAATGAAATCTGCACTGAACTTTAATTAGACAGGGCCTGATAATAATTTTGGAATGCAATGTTTAACTGTTACTAGCCTTACTACGTTCTCACTGACGTTAAACTGGCCCTAACAGATTTTCATGATTTACCTGTGGCAACGGAAGCTCGGTTCTGCTCGAAAATGATGAACGTTGCAATAAAGTGCAGCACCACGTCCTGTGCAAGTGCCATGCTGGGACGTACAGCAATGACAAACAGACCATGCTCCAGTTATAGCCTCTGTGCTCCGGGAAACGCAATGCGGTGACACACAATTACAAAACAAAACTTTTGTTAAGACACAGTGGAAGATGTTGCATTTGCTGTATGATGTACAAGAGACGAGCATTCAAAACCTATACCGCGAAACTCATTCCTCAATAAATACAATCACCTTTACTAAAATTTCTTCCTATCAAAAAATATTACTCTGCAACGAAATTAGTTAATAGAACTGTATTGGAGTGGTGCATATACAGGTCCGACTGCTAGCTATGTGAAAAAAATAATTTTACTCAATCACATCTCGGCCATCAAACTATCTAACCCGAACCAATAAAGAGAAAATGGCTTAATACAGGATGTGGCACATAAAACTGCCCATTATTACTCAACGATAATGTTCCAGTGTGTGCGCACGTGTGAATACGAATGGGAAACGAGAAACTTTCCCAACAGTCGCGCACGACTCTCTGATGTACCGACACTGCGCGCAACTTTGTTGTTGTGTGAGGCAGCTCCGGCCGCAGCCATTGAAACTTGTCGAAACCAGTTGACAAAATGGCCTCGACGTGTGAAGCTGGTCCGTGTGAGTGTGTGATAGTGCCGTATTCGTTACCCAAGCGTGTTGCCAATTTTGAATCGTTCGTTCGCACTGGATCTTATGTGAAAACAAAAAAAAATATTTCAGGAGAAATTTCCAGGAAGTTCTGTGCCAGCGAAAAACACCAAACAGGAATTGATTGAAAAATGGCGGCGTACAGTATGGGTTCAAAACGCTCCCAGGAACAGGCCACCACCTGTCTGCACACCTGAGTTAAAAAGGCAGGTGCAGGAGATAATGACAAGAAGTTTTGGTAAGTCAACCAGAGACTGAGTCAACAGGTTCATACTTACAGACGCATCATCTTTTGCATTTGTATCTCTGCGCTCTGGTAACTATTTCCAGACAGCTCAGAAGCGTCACAAACACCCAACTTGCTCCCTCACTTACTTCTTACTGAATGGTATAGGCCACGACAATGTTACTGACAACCAAGAGTCACATTATTTGTAGTCAGAACTTCCGTGGCATAACATGTCGACTACTGGAGACTTCTGTTTCAAAAGTATACAGTGTGCAGATATTAACTATGACATACGAATGAAAAATGCAAATTTGTATTTACAAATACACGAGAAATTAGTTATATAACTTAACTATCTTGGGGTGATAATTAACAACTCTTTTACCAGCCTTCGAACACTCATTTTTTTTTCTTTTTACTCATGCTCTCGGAATTTCTACGGTGCGTGCTTGGCCGCTGTGTTCTTTTATAAAAATTGATAGTGTTAACTTTCATCACCTGGCTACAGAATTAGTTAACTCAGTAGTAACAAGGGAATTCCTAGGCATAAACACTTCTACTTGCTACCAATATCAGTCGTGAAAGCCTGCATTGTGTGAAGAAGGGAAGTTTCCGATACGATCGCTGTCGATAATGACATATGCATGTATATGTGTATTTCCACCGGCACACGCAACCTCATTAGGCAGTAGGTCAGGTTGCCTGTATCGTTAAGATATCACGATGCGACACGTAAGTCAGTAATGCGAATCGATACCACAAACATTAGTGAGGGCTCGCTGTAGCCCGCAACAACCGACGGGCGACATTCCAGAAGACGCGCCCTCCCTCTCAGTACAGCAGC
The DNA here is from genome assembly GCF_021461395.2 of Schistocerca americana. Classification (NCBI taxonomy): domain Eukaryota; kingdom Metazoa; phylum Arthropoda; class Insecta; order Orthoptera; family Acrididae; genus Schistocerca; species Schistocerca americana. Next base: position 216,208,416 of record NC_060120.1, read on the forward strand.
GCCCTCGTGCTGAGGTCGACAGAGTGTCGGGTATCCAACCCCAGATCTACATCTACATTCATCTACATTTATACTCCGCAAGCCACCCGACGGTGTGTGGCGGAGGGCACTTTACGTGCCACTGTCATTACCTCCCTTTCCTGTTCCAGTCGCGTATGGTTCGCGGAAAGAACGACTGTCTGAAAGCCTCCGTGCGCGCTCTAATCTCTCTAATTTTACATTCGTGATCTCCTCGGGAGGTATAAGTAGGGGGAAGCAATATATTCGATACCTCATCCAGAAACGCACCCTCTCGAAACCTGGCGGGCAAGCTACACGGCGATGCAGAGCGCCTCTCTTGCAGAGTCTGCCACTTGAGTTTGTTAAACATCTCCGTAACGCTATCACGGTTACCAAATAACCCTGTGACGAAATGCGCCGCTCTTCTTTGGATCGTCTCTATCTCCTCCGTCAACCCGATCTGGTACGGATACCACACTGATGAGCAATACTCAAGTATAGGTCGAACGAGTGTTTTGTAAGCCACCTCCTTTGTTGATGGACTACAATTTCTAAGGACTCTCCCAATGAATCTCAACCTGGTACCCGCCTTACCAACAATTAATTTTATATGATCATTCCACTTCAAATCGTTCCGCACGCATACTCCCATATATTTTACAGAAGTAACTGCTACAGGGTTTGTACCGCTATCATATAATCATACAATAAAGGATCCTTCTGTCTATGTTTTCGCAATACATTACATTTGTCTATTTTAAGGGTCAGTTGCCACTCCCTGCACCAAGTGCTTATCCGCTGCCGATCTTCCTGCATTTCGCTACAATTTTCTAATGCTGCAACTTCTCTGTATACGACAGCATCATCCGCGAAAAGCCGCATGGAACTTCCGACACTATCTACTAGTTCATTTATATATATTGTGAGAAGCAATGGTCCCATAACACTCCCCTGTGGCACGCCAGAGGTTACTCTAACGTCTGTAGACGTCTCTCCATTGATAACAACATGCTGTGTTCTGTTTGCTAAAAACTCTTCAATCCAGCCACACAGCTGGTCTGATATTCCGTAGGCTCTTACTTTGTTTAGCAGGCGACAGTGCGGAACTGTATCGATCGCTTTCCGGAAGTCAAGAAAAATAGCATCTACCTGGGAGCCTGTACCTAATATTTTTTGGGTCTCATGAACAAATAAAGCGAGTTGGGTCTCACACGATCGCTGTTTCCGGAATCCATGTTGATTCCTACATAGTAGATTCTGGGTTTCCAAAAACGACATGATACTCGAGCAAAAAACATGTTCTAAAATTCTACAACAGATCGACGTCAGAGATATAGGTCTATAGTTTTGCGCATCTGCTCGACGACCCTTCTTGAAGACTGGGACTACCTGTGCTCTTTTCCAATCATTTGGAACCTTCCGTTCCTCTAGAGACTTGCGGTACACGGCTGTTAGAAGTGGGACAAGTTCTTTCGCGTACTCTGTGCAGAATCGAATTGGTATCCCGTCAGGTCCAGTGGACTTTCCTCTGTTGAGTGATTCCAGTTGCTTTTCTATTCCTTGGACACCTATTTCGATGTCAGCCATTTTTTCGTTTGTGCGAGGATTTAGAGAAGGAACTGCAGCACGGTCTTCCTCTGTGAAACAGCTTTGGAAAAAGGTGTTTAGTATTTCAGCTTTACGCGTGTCATCCTCTGTTTCAATGCCATCATCATCCCGGAGTGTCTGGATATGTTGTTTCGAGCCACTTACTGATTTCACGTAAGACCAGAACTTCCTAGGATTTTCTGTCAAGTCGTGACCTCAGTTACCGCAGTCAATGTGTAGAACAATGACCGTTAAATGTTCTGATGAAATGCACCTCCGCAGTTGTTTCTTTTTGTACTGCAGAGAACATTTTGTTAATCTGCACCCCAGGTGATGTTTTCACAGTCAACGACAGCTGTAAATTACCAGGCAATCCTGTGGCAAAGAACTGTGTGAAAGTTAAGTAAATTTTTTATTATTTACGTATTCTCCGTAAGTTTCTTGGTAAAACAGTTCTATATTTAAGCCTGAATAACAGTTACACTGTTTTTGTTCTACTTGTAAGCGTATTGTCATGTCGCTGGCTTTGTTGCGGAGTATCTCCGCGAGCGGCTGCTCCCCCCCCCCCCCCCCCCCCCACTTCATCCCCTCATAACTGTCTGCCACCTCCGTCACCGACGCCGCCATGAAGATGACGCCAGGATAATGGCCTTTCGTTTTCACTCAACTCTTACTGTGCCTCTTCCTTTCCTTTAATCTGTCATTTAGTTGTAAGCTACCAGCTACTCAATGGGCCGTTCGTTTTCCTAGCACCACCATGCAATTTCCCCCACACCCTACCAAGACTGAAGGAGAAGCGCCCCAGAGGCGCTAGCAGTTCACCACCAGCAGAGGTTTGGTTGGTTGGTTGTTTGGGGAAGGAGACCAGACAGCGTGGTCATCGGTCTCATCGGATTAGGGAAGGAAGTCGGCCGTGCCCTTTCAGAGGAACCATCCCGGCATTTGCCTGGAATGATTTAGGGAAATCACGGAAAACCTAAATCAGGATGGCCGGACGCGTGATTGAACCGTCGTCCTCCCGAATGCGAGTCCAGTGTCTAACCACTGCGCCACCTCGCTCGGTTGCAGAGGTTTCACCTCAGTTATGTGCGAGCGAGCGAGCGGCTGCATTGTAGATTCGAGCACGGGACACGGTGCTGCCATGTTGTGTCGTGGGTAGCTCTGCGTGGCGAAGGCATATTATAAAAGTTCAAAGTGTGGCTCTAAGAACTGTTATTGTGAAGTAATGATATGTGGAAGTGGATTCAGTGAAAAGTGCGTAAAGAAGTAATTAACTACGAGCAGTGTCGCCGATAACGCATTTGAGTATCCGACCGTTTGCGTGTCGTACCATACAACATCAATCATTCGAGTCATGTTCGGCCTCCCAGAATGAAACTAATGTGAATAACTTTACTACAAAGGAGAGCAAGCAGGTGCCAGTGATTTACAGCGAACGTGAGAACATGCGTTCGGTCATCGCTTTTCCGCATCATCAACAATCATCCGCGTCGCGATGGTTACGCGCACGTCAGTACAAGTGACAATTGTGACCTGTAAGTTAACTTCTATGGATAGTGCTTTATTATTACAAGTGTCATCAAGGACTGGTACCAAATATCTGTGTGTACGTGATGAGCGTTAAGAACTTTTGTTCGACCATTCGGCTTTAGCATCATCAACGATCACTCGCGTAGTGTCGGTTACGCATACGCTCGTCCAAGTGATAATTGAGGACAGATAATCATCATTGCCTCTATATCTATCAACGATGGTGCGGCCTTGGTAGGACTGTGAAATACGTGTAACGGCGTGAAGAAACGGCGTGAAGTGGAATAGTGACAGAAATCAACATCGTCAAGAATACTGTACGATAATAAGGGAATGATGATTACGACCTCTCATAAAATTATCAGAAGTGTTAACTGGCATCGACACTTACCACTTAGTGTGTAAACAGTGCAACCTGCGATTTTCTTATCATCTCAGAATATAATTGTTCATTCCAGACGTAGGACACTGTTTTGTTTAGCGTTGAGCGGCTCCCCTAAACGCGCTTGCATATCTACAAACATAATTTGAAGCAAGTGAGCAGCAGTGTGGAGCAGAAATAACACGACCGCTGCGGGAGTACCAGGTACGTGGCGTGGACAGGGCGCACGGACAAAGCGAGAACAGTTTTAAGGGTGCCCCACCAGCTGTAGCCCCGGGGTGTTACATACTGATCCTTGTATATTTCAAAGTGTTTTTCGGCTTATTCGGTCATTTTTAGGGAACAATTGATTAGCATTTGGAAGGGACACTAGTTCTTAGGTAACAAAATATTATAAGCAAATATTCAGTACACATGCATATAATGTTATGCATCAAACTTGTTTCTTGATGTTGAAATACTTTACATAATTGACAATATTAAACAAAATAAATAATTAAATTTCGCAATATTGCAGGTTAAATGGTTAAAATGATGAAGTCTGTGAGGTCTTGACAATAGCCGAGAAACTGTTAAAATGAGCACTCTTCATTTAGGTTGTGCGACAACCGTGTTTTTTACCACTGTAAATTGAACTTTAGGCAATGGACAATATTATACTCTATAGTTCAAATACATAATCTTTCAATATTACAGGTTATATGGCTCTAATGCCATAGTTTGAGAGGTCCTGACATTGATTGAGAACTGTCTAGATGAGCACTAGTAACTTATGCTGTACAAAAAACATGTTTTACATTTTTTATTCATTTATGTAATAAAGTAAACCAATAGTTGATGTGTTCTAGTTTGACGAGCCTTCTCCCAGAGCAATCAAAGAACCCGCAGACGATTGTAGTTTAGTCTGGTAAGAACAGGTATTGCTGGTGAATATTTCAAAACACTGATAGGGTCATACATCATAGCTCGGGCAATATGGCTTGTTAGATAGGTTATGGTTATAAGGGGCTGTATACGAATACCCAGTTACGTAATTTATGTTTTGTTTGACAAAGCAACCTCTTTGAATATATTTGTGTGTGTATGTGTGTGTGTGTGTGTGTTGCATCACGTGGACGTACATGCAATATACTCTGTAGATTCACAAACAAACGCATTTCATTCACTACATATTACAAATTTTTCTGTCTGTACGTGAAGGCTAACCACGTGAACCACTGTACGGATTTTGTTACTGTTTCCAGTAATAGATTGACTCACGAGGAAGGTTTTTCTATATAAATTAGAAATATTTTTGGAAACGAGGAACTGTGAGCACTAAATTCCCCACCCCCCGATGTTTTTCTATCTGGAGGTGAAATCTAATACCAGGAACTGTTTTGCGGATGTTCATACGTTTTCCACTAATAGACAGACTGATTAACAAGAAAGGTTTGGGTATATAACTTACAGATATTTCTTGAAAATTGGCTGAACAATGTTGATGTTTGCCGATTGCCCTGAGAACTTTCCTGGCACGCGCTGCTTGAATCGTTTAAGTTATATTGGGACTTAGAGTTAATATTAAGTTACCTAATGTTGTTCTCTGATTTTTAATCATAAATCTACGCAGGGGTGCATGAATAAAATTACTGCTATGCCTGAGAAGTCGTGCGGCTGTAGATAGTTACAAGCGAATGGTCCAATCCGACATGTCGAAACATGCCCTGCAGTTTCTTATACAGTGGGAATACACCGGAAGAAAGACCGTGTCAAAATTTTAGCTGCTAAGACACACCCTAATTTTTTTTAAAGTGTTGAAAACTGCCAGATCTGTAGTTTGCCAGGCGGCTGGAGACATGTACACTCCTACCGGACTGCATATATGCAAAATGGCAGCTGCGTGGCACTGGTTGACGGCGCATCTGTTTAACAGATAACACACCTCAGCGCTATCATAATTTCAGTTTTCGTTGATAATTTTTCTGAAACGACGTCCCGCAGTTACTCTTCAATCAAATTTACAACTCATTTAATATCCATAATAATTACCACTTGGTTTTGCAGTACCGTAAGTGTTAACAATGGAGATACAACTGAATTAATGTTCAGTGTGTTTAGCGCTTAATGTTAAGCAGTGTGCAAAACCGGTTTCTCTTCCCTGAATCTGGAGTGAACTGTGTAAATGGAATAAAGACTTGCAGGAAGAAATAAATACGCGCAAACAAGAAACTTGCAAAATTATGAAATGGAAACTATCCGAAATACTTACTGTATAGGGTGCTCACGAAGTCCCATTACCCCAATTAATAACCAACATAAACCCCTAAGGAATTCTGCGTCGTAGACAACAAAATAACCAATGACAGGATGTACATTTAGGGCATAGCATTGTGTGTTAGCGAAATATAACTATGGGAAAACCAGAACAAAAGGGAATCGAAGCATTTAAGATGCGGAGTTACAGACGAATGTTGACATTTAGCTGGACCGATAAGGTACGGAATGAGGCGGATCTCTTCAGAATCGGCGAGGAAAGGAATATATGGAAAACACTGACAAGATGAAGGGACAGGATGATACGACATCTGTTAAGATCAGAATGAAATTTTCACTCTGCAGCAGAGTGTGCGGCGATATGAAATTTCCTGGCAGATTAAAACTGTGTGCCGGACCGAGACTCAAACTCGGGACCTTTTTCCTTTTGCGTGCAAGTGCTACACCATCTGAGCTACCAAAACACGACTCACAACCCGCCTTCACAGCTTCAACTCCGCCGGTACCTCGTCTCCTACTTTCCAAACTTCACAGAAGCTCTCCTGCAGACCTTGCAGAACTAACGCTCCTGGAAGAAAGGATATTGCGTAGACATGGCTTAACCATAGCCTGGGGCAGTTTCCCGCGAAAGGAAAAGGTCTCGAGTTCTAGTCTCGGTCCGGCACACAGTTTTAATCTGCCGGGAAGTTTCGTATCTGTTAATGCATCAGAAATAACTTCCTTGGTCCTACAGGGGGCTGTAGAGTGTAAAAACTGTAGAGGAAGACAGAGATTGGAGTACATCCAGCCAATATTTGAGAACCTGTAATGCAAGTGTTACTCTGAGAGAAAATTCTATGAAACGGTACACAGAGACAGGAAGAAAATAAATACACAAGGGTACACAAACACATAGTGGGATAACACAAAAGGAAAGGATGGGGTTTGTTTTCAGTGTAACATTTGGTACTGCAGTCCAACCCAAAACTTCATTCCATAGAATGTCCCTCTTATTTCAACATTTGCTCCAGCCAAAAAAAAAATCCTATCCAAGCATGCTTTCCGTATTCTGTTCGCATCCTCTTTCAAAAATAGTTTTTCTCCACTGTACACTATTTTTTTGGCCAAACCATTTTCTTATAGCTTGTCAATGCATTTCTTCCAATTCATCATATTTAGTTTCTTATATAGCCTACCCCCTCTTAAGCTAACTTAAATCTACTGAGCTCAGATGCATACACTAAGGGACAAGGCAATGCAGCAGCACAAAACAATTAATAGAAGCAGCAATGACAAAAAAAAAAATGCAAATTGGCAAAGCAAGCAGCAGCATCAAATGCAATAACTTATATCTAATTAGGACAAAGCTCAAGCATAAAAAATATTACAGTAAAGATGGCCATGTCTAATACCTGTGTCACATCTTAACACTAGAGTGATGTATCACTAAAAAGTTACCAGTCATTGACAAAAATTATGTATGCAATTCCTGTGAAGGGAAATGTCTTTTTGTACTCCCTCGTTTTTTGGAAGTAGATCATAAAATTACTGTTTACTGGATCTGTAGGCATAAAATGTCTATATTAGTACATCTATTAAATTTTATTTTACCCAATGCTGCAGTGCAGCTAGAACTAGATATTAAACAAAATGAGCAATCTCTCAATTAGAAACACAATAGATGTAAAATGTTTCTCATCGTTTCATTAGGCATTTCAGTAAATATCATAAATTAAGAGCTCCACAGTATAATCATATGTTTTCAAGTTTGAGCGTGTCATATTTGCGATGCTTTCTACAAAGGAATGTCAATAGCGAGGATTATGGTCTCCTTTTTTTTCTCCACCTGTGCCTCTGAAAGGCACACACCAATGGCTTTTTTCCAGGCGACTGTCGTGCAGCTGGGTGCCCACGACGCATTACGTGAAGGTGGTCACTTAACTTTCTTACCAAAATATTTATGACACCAGTTTGCACTACAGTGACAGTCTCATATAAAAATTTCACAGGTCGAGAATTTGCGTTTCAAATCTGTAGAAACAAAATCCTGTAAATATAACAGTGTCCAAAAAATTTTCGCCAGCATAGTGATACATTCACGCATATACACACATTTCATAACTCTTAAAGTACGATTCTCGGTTCCCAACATCCTTTTTCACAAACCAGAGTCCCTAACCACTGTTCATTATTCCTTGCTTTATTACACATATACATATTCTTAGACACTTCTTCAATATTTCATCATAATAAATACATATCATAATAAACATTCCTCAACAGCATCAGCTTATTGATCATAAACATACGGCAACAGCATAATACACATCATCATCATAACATCATAAAACCTCAGCCAAATCTGAAAATCGTCGTAGCTTCCTCCAATAATTTCAAAACCTAAAAAAAATTCTCTGCTCATGTCAAAAGTTTCATCTACCTCAAACGTACTTTAAAAATCATGACTCCATACCAAATACATCATTCAAAGCTCTCATAGTATCAGAATGGTTCCGAAAAAAATATGAACATTTCACAAAGTACAGACAAAATACAATTTCATAAGTGTGAAATTATCCAACTGTGTAATTACGTAAACATCTGTCACTGATGTAGTAAAATAAATATTTGTCTCTTTCAGTTAAATGATCAGATAGCTGTGTTATTCTGTGTTAGAGAAATATGGTACCGATGTGTAAAGTTGTATAAGCAAATACCATATTAGCTAGGGCTCCTTGTGCCTGCCACACACATGGTACACAAAGTAAGCATGTACCCCCCTGAGGATTAATGTAATTATACCGTCATGTGTTACAGATTACAGCAATGGAACGAAATGTATCATGGAAAGCTTTCTTTGTAATTGAAAAATCTTGAAAAATAAATGATCTAAGTACAAAATTAATCACTCAAATACGTGTACTGTAGCGCTAAATGTGCGTCTTGTTGCAACATAATCTGTGTGGAAGTGTCGTAGTTATCGTCCTCCGAAAGCTAAGTTCTGCAGAAGTCAATGTACTTACCTCATGATAAACAAAAGTGAAATGCTTTGTGTATAGATATCGTAGTTATTACGTTTATTGTTGTGATGAAGAAATTACTGTACAGTAACATATTGTTGTGCCACGAAAAAGGCTGTCTCATTGTTGCTGTACCACAAAAGTTACTACTAAAACCTGTGAAGAATTTTATGGCAAAGACTAAGTTATAAAGCAGATTGTCTTTCAATAAACGGTTTTAAATGTGAAATGTGGTTCAATCCTTTACTCTTCCTAGTACGCAGAGGTTCAACTTCAACACAATTATCATGTTGTATACGTCGGATTCTGTAAGGTCCATTGTAAAATAGAAAGAATTTGTGACTCAAGTGTTTCTTCTTATGTGACAATGAATGAGCTTTAATGAGAACTTTCTGACCAATATACAATTTCTTTGCATTTGCTTTATCGTGTAGTTTTCTCCTTTTGTCTGATGCAGATTTTATATTTTTAGTAGCTAAATCAATTATGTCTTTGTGTCAAAGTTTACATGTATTCGGAAAAGGTACAAGCTCTCAGATTCTGTTCGGTGGTTCTTCATTCTTTAGTACAAGAATAGGTGGTAAAGCAGTGGAGTCATGAGGAATTTCATTCAGCACGTTTTGAAATAAGTGTAAATATCTGTCCCAATGCTGATGCTTTCTGTGACAATAAAGTCTGCAACGCTTATTGATTTCTTCCATAATCCGTTCAGATGGGTTACAATATGGTGAGTACAATGAAATAAAAACAGGTTTGATTTTATGGTACCGAAGCATGCGTGACCAAACAGCAGATCTGAATTGCGGTCCGTTATCTGAAATGACTTTACTAACGTGTATAGCTTCACGTAAGAAATTTTTAACAAAGGCGTTGGATACAGACCGTCCACTGGCTTTACGCAACGGAGTGAAAGAAACAAATTTTGAAGTTAGTTCAACAGTGACTAGAACGTACGAAAATCCATTCGATGTTCTGACAAGGAGTCCCAAGAGATCAACAGCAGCAAGTTCTTTCAATTTAGAAGGAATGATAGGAAACAACGGAGCACGATGTGAGATAGTAGATGGTTTAGCTTTTTGATAAAGTTTACAAATAGACAAGACTCTTCGAATTCTCTTTTCCATATTGTTAAAATAACGAGTCGTTCGAAGAATATGATAACATTTTCGTGGACCAAAATGTGCGTAGCTGAAATGAGCTTATTAACGAAATTGTCTGGAATGCAAAGTACCCATAGCTTGTCATCAACAGTGCAGCGTTTGAAGAGTATGTTGTTTCTAACCAGATAATAATGCCGAATCTGAGTGTGTGTCTTTTCATGCCATTTACTTTTTATGTCTTTCCAAATCGGATCTTTATCTTGTTCATGAGCAATGTCCTTTAAAGATGTGGTGATGAAGTTTTCAAAGGCGACTTTCTGAATGTAAAGAATACTTAAATTTTTCTCGAGGTTGCCTTCTGTGTTACTTTTCTCAAGCCCAGCCGGTGCGCGTGACAGTGCGTCCACAACAATTTTCTCCTTGCCGGGAATGTAGACTATTGTGAAGTGGAATTCTTGCAGGAACAATGCCCAACGTTTTGACCTATCATGATTTAATTTTGAAGACATAAGAAATTGTAATGCACGATAATCACTGTATACTTTTACGTGCTTACCAGAACGAAAGAAACGGAATTCGTTAAATGCCCAAACGATAGCTAAAGCTTCCAATTCAGTAACGGAATAATTTTTTTCAGATTTTGTTAGCACTCGGCTAGCAAAAGCAGTGGTTTTATGAACAGTAGTGTCATTTTCTTTGGCTTCTTGAAATAAATGGGCACCAATACCGACTTTAGAAAATTCCGTGTTAAGGCAGAAATCTTGTGATAGATCTGGATAAGTTAGTATTGGCGAGTTAAGTAGCGATTCTTTCGAAGTTCTGAATTCCAACTGTGCTTGTTCGTCCCAGTTCCAAATAGTATTTTTTCCAGTGAGAGAACAAAGTTTTGGTGTAACTAGGATTTGCATATTCAGAAAACGACGGTAAAAATTTACGAGACCTAGAAAACTGCGGACTTGCTTTTTTGTGGATGGAACTGAAATGGCTTTGATTGCTTCTAACTTTTCAGGATCAGGCTGAATGCCTTCAGAAGAAATAATATGTCCCATAAACTTCACCTTTGTCCTACCGAATTCAGACTTTTCCAAGTTAACTGTAATTCCAGATTCTGCAAAAATTCGTAACAAACTGTTGAGGATGCGATTATGTTGTTCTTATGAGGCTTCTGCTATTAGAATATCATCCACATATAAGGTGATGTGACGTTTTAAGATTTCAGGTAATATGGAATTTAGCCCGCGAATGAACGCTGCTGAAGAAATGTTCAAACCAAATGGAAGTTTCAGAAATTTATAACAAACGCCGAAACAAAGGAAAGCTGTGTATTTTCTACATTCTGGATGAAGTTCGATGTGATAAAAGCTGGATCTGAGATCAATAGAAGACAACAATTTTACACCATTAAAATTTTGAAGAAGTTCCTCCAACGTATGTGGCCTGTCTGTTTCAGGAATGATGACAGTATTGATTTGTCTCGAATCTAAGACAAGCCTGATCTATCCATTTTTCTTCTCAACAACATGTAATGGATTGTTGTATGAGCTTACTGCATGCTCAATAATGCCCTCGTCAAGCATAGATTGTATTTCTGTTCTAACACGGTCCCTATAATGTGCCGGAATTACGTATGGTCTAACACAAAATTTAGTATGCTCACGAACACGAAATTGGTATTGAAATCCCTTGATTGTTCCTGTATTGTGAGTAAAAACTGTGGAATGTGCTTGTAAAATCTCAAAAAGGTCCTGCCTATCAGTGTCATTACAATTCTCAATTGTTTGAATTTTATTCTGAATTAACTCATTAGTATCAAATGCGCCGTCGATATCATCCCTGCCAGTACTTGCAGAGTGATTGTTAGTATCAAGTTCCGTCGAAAATTACGAACTGTTCTTCATCATGGTTTGAGAGCCAATCTTCAAATTTCAGAGCTATTGACTTACCTTCCTTCTCTAAACTTATTTCAGCATCGTGAAAGTTTAAGATTGCTTTGTAATCATTCAAAAAGTCTACTCCCAATATAATTTCCGTCGACAATAATGGAACAATAAGAAAGTTCATAGAGAAGCTGTGGCTTTCACAAAAGAATTCTAAGTTGGTTTGTTGGCGTACATCTACACTTTTTCCAAAGGTTGCACCTTGTAATTTATTCTTACGTGACGGAAGTGTGGGGCAATCGTTCGATTTCTTGCATTTGCTAAAGGCTGTTTCACTCATTACTGAAATGGGACTGCCAGAGTCAAGTACTGCCGTAAATTTTACGTCATTTTCTGTAATGTGAATCACAGGATACGCAATGTTGTTATGTTTTACGTCGTGTTCCTGGAGTAAGATGTCCCTAATGTCTTCCATTTTTACGTAATTACTAGCTACGGCAGCTGCGTCGTCAGGTCTGTCGTTGCGATCGTATCGTCTGTCGTCATGTCGGTAGATTCCATAGTTTCTTTCTTGTCGGTCACGTGGTGGAGAATTTCTCCCTAAATCGTAACTGCACGCTGGACCGTTGCGTCTAAAGTTATTCTGTCTCCCTTGATAATAATTATTTTGGTTCCCATATTGTCTGTTTCTCTGATTGTCTCTGTGATAGTCACTACTGTGGAGAGGTGATCTTTCCCTGTAATTATTACTACTCTGCCAACGGTTGTCATATTGGTGGTGTCTGTTTTGGTCACGATTTGTGTTGTGAGAATAGCCTTGTCGTGTCCAGTTATTATTTCTTTCATCGCGGAATTGCGACGGATGTGACCTGTTATTGTTGTGTTCCTGTTTTCGCGTTCCGCGATTGTCAGTGTCAATTTCTAATTCTTGTTAGAGTCCCTGAAAAGCTTCAATATCGTCTTTGCAACCTCCTGCCAAAATAATATGTCATAAATGTTCAGGTTGAAAGGGTACAGTACCGCCCGACATTGAAAATAGATACAACATACTTCATTATTTTTGTCAGAACAACACATTTTTTTAAAAAATAACTCAATTTCAATTAATACAGCGAAGCCGGATACCAGTGTGGGAAAGAATGACAATTTATTTATTTAATTGATCACATGTACACTCCCTCAAAATAAATCCCTACATCCAGTTTGGTGAGATCTGTGAAATGAATGAATGTGTGGTTGTGTTGCTAACTGCAAATAGTGAATGTGAATATATGATCATCTTTGAGACGATCCTTTGGCCACCTTTGGTGGGACCAAAGAGATGAAATTTACCTGAGCTTTGAGCGCCTGAAATGTGGCTGACCAATACAGTAGCAAGGTGCTCCCCCCACTTTGACAGAGGTGCGAGAGGACCTGAAGAAGGGCCATGTTTCAGCACTCTGCCGCTGGATCTTGTGCTGTTAAGACCTGTCTTAGTTGTGCTCCGTAAAGACAAATTAGTGAAGACATGGTATGCATGTGGAATATTTAGGAGTAGTTTGAAATAATAATTTCTCTATTTCAAGAACTTTTGTGGGGAGAATTAAATGTCAGGCAGGTGATATTCATGCGATCGTAGTAATCTTCGGAAGTGACCAACGGTCACAATGAAACCACGTGTGGCAATAAGTTGAAATACTTCCGTGTGCTTAAGTTAGCTGAATTACTAGCGTGTGTACTATAAGTTGAAATATTTAAGGAATGGCGTGTGCAGGTCTTGAAATTAGAGACGAGTACTTCCACGTGGTGAGTACTGTGTGAGTCTCAATCTGTGTATGAGACAAAGGATAAAGAGAAGTACTCGTCCATGGTATCCGTTGAGGACTCGCGTGTGTGATGAATATGTTCTTAATATTACTTTGCGTGATATGATTCCGTGTGACGCTAGATTCAAACTCTGAGAGAGAAGCAAGGTGAGTCAGCCGTCTATCCAGCAACGCCACTTGGCTTGCATTGCACAGGAAGACGTGCATATATCTCCAGAGTTCATAGTAGGAAAGTAGAATTACAAAGTGGGGCAGTGTCGTGTGAAACTGGGTTAAATACTAATTGAAGTGGGAAAGCTGAAAGTGATAGTGTTGTGTCTATTCATTGTATTGTATTCCATGTCGTAGTGTGGTGTATGTCATGTAATTTGGGTATGTGTGGTTTGCATGGGAGAGTAGCAAGGTAGTTTCAAAAGATTAGTGGGTTATGCTTGTTCCTTCGGTACCGCTCGGTCTGGAGAAAAGTTTCGTGATGATGACTGTGAGAGTCGAAGTGTGAGGTATAATAAAAGATCCACCATCCTATCCAGAAAGTGCACTGTAGCGTTAAATAATTATGAGACCATAAGGTAGAGAATCACCAATGTAAAGCCATGCCCACTGGGCGGAATTTCTCATGTGTTATTGTTGTAGGTTATAGAATTTGTGTGTTTAGCTTATAGAATTTATCGGAATAAATAAGATAGTGAAAAGAAAAAGATTGGTGGACTTTTCCGTCGAATTGTATGTTGTCATGATGTGCCGAATTTATAATGTGTGCGCTTTCATATTCAGTGCGGTGGCCACGTATGGATAAAAGCCGTTAAATAAAAGACAAAAAGAAAATGTGGTATTGCCAGTACGTAGTGAACAGTCAGAGTTCTGTAAATTACTGATAGTCAGAAGTGCGTTTCCGTTGCGTATCATTCATACTGGAGGTTGATTACTGACTTAATTGTGAGTACGAGAGTTCATGTTACTCGATAAATATAAGAATGAATCTACTCGCTTGGCAGACCACTCATCTTGCAGGCCTGACTGCTTGATGCCACAGTATGAGCAAGGCACGTGGGTGCCTCTCAAGGTAATTTGATTAAGCAAATGCGGATGAGTTCTGAGGGGCTGTATGGGTTTGACAGGTACTGATTCTTGTGCAACATGTCTTCAAAATATTTCACAAGACTGGAGAATTCAGATTGTTCGAAATGTTTCATCATTATGATGCTATGTTTTACTCGGTTTTGTGTAGCTTGAGACCAATATGCTGAGAGGAAGGCATGATAAAATTCTCCTTCACTGTGACAATCGTGAATGACCGATCGCATACTTACAGCTGGTTCATTCTCTAAGTAGCCACACATAATTTCTAATCTGTGCTGCAGTGACCAGATGGGAGGAAAACAATGAGAGAATTGATGAAGCCATGCTTGTGGATGAATGTCGTTGTCAGAATTCTTAAATGTTTTGAATTTACGTGCAGTAATGAACAGCTTATAGTCAAAATCATCATGTCGGCGAGTCGCACATCGCTCATTGTTACTTCGTTTCGGCGGTTCCATCTCAAAATTCAATGCGCCTTGCCAATTTATTTCATAATTTCCGAAGTGTCCTGTGTTATTATTTTGTGGTTGTTCCGTATTTCTGTGACCCTCTTCCCGTACTGGAGCGTGAGTGTCCTCTGAAATATGTAATTCTTGTATTACTTGTGCCAACTGATCTTGTACTTTCCGGATTTCTCTTTTGTACTGTGTATTGATTTGATTTTGATTTTGTTTGAATTTCCTAATTTGTTCATACTCTTCAGTGTCAGTGAAGGCTGCAGGTCTTATGTCATTCAGATCATCATCTATCTTTGTAGATAAGTTAGTGAACTGATCTGGAAGTTCGGCTACTTTATCTGATAGTGAAATTATTTCCTCTGTGTGTTTTTCTGAACCAAGTTGCAGAGTGTCCATTTGTGTTGAAATCGTATCTACTGTGTCCTTTAAGTTTTCCTGAGTTTTTGCAAGTTGCGTAACCGAATCGGTAGATCCAACTGAGTCTATTTTAGCTTGCAAGGTCTCATGATTTTCATAAACAATAGTTTGCAGTTCTTTTGTGGCTGCTTCGTGATTCTGTAATGCATTTTCATGCCGCGAAAAAATTGGTTGAAAATGCTCACAAATTTGTGTTTTTACGTCATTACAGACTTTTTGACATTTCGATTCAATGTTATGTAACTCATTAGCTAATCTTCACGTGTTTGTTCAAGCGTGGTGTCTAACTTCCGAAGATTTTGTTCCATTGTGTCTAACTTTTGAAGCTTTTGCTGTGTTTGTCTCTGATTTTGTTCCATCGTGTCTAACTTTTGAAGATTTTGTTCCATTGTGTCTAACTTTTGTAGCCTTTGTCCCATTTGTTGCATTAACTGTAATAACAATGCACTGGTGTCTGAAACATGTTCCTCAGTGCTATTCGGCAGTGCATTTGAACCGGCAATATTCGCATTTTGAAAAGCAGAAAATGTGTCTTGACTTATTTGAGAAAACGGCGAGGACGCAAAACCTGAATCTACAGCATTTGCAAGATTGTGCCCTATCATTTCGGATTCCTGAGGCGAGCTGTTGCCGACCGATCGATCGATAATGCGTCCCTGTTCACTATTTGTTTCACTGCCTACGCCATTATTTGCCGCCCGCTCCATTTCCCTATGCACAATTACCAAATTACTACTTTGAATGTCTGTTAATTCATTACACAGTGGTGCTGATAAGCTACGCTCGTCGTCACTATTATTTCTCAGTTTACTTTGGAGCCTAGTGTTACGTTTTTCACACGCCATAATTATCACGTATTTCACACGATAACACAGAAAAGCACAATTTGGAGAGCAAAATAAGAAAATACATTAACATAGAATTGAATATAATGTCTGCTTAATTGCAAGTGCAGCTGCGAAATACGTGGTGCAAATCTAAATGCATGTCACAACTGTTTTACTATACAACAATGAAAAACTACAATTACAAATGAAATTCTCTCTGTGATTACGCGCTAGCAATAAACAATAGCTACACTAATTACACAAATTATAAGAAAAAAATCAGAAGATTCCAGTGAGGTATCCTCGGCTAAGGGTCGACATATGAAACGTCCCCTTAGAAAAATTATACATGACTGTGCTTAAAGTGACACACAATATTTTTGGCGCAACGCAATCTGACTTTCAAAAATCCCTACAAAAGAATGGCCTTGACTAACATTAACCTATACGTTTCACAAATCACTTACCTCACAAAAATCTTCGTTACTCGAACTACTGCAATACAGCGAGCGCCACTACTGCCAGCTAAATAAAAGATTCAAACTACTAAAGCCACTAACTACTGATAGGCATAGTTAGTAAATGAAAGATTTTGATAGAGAACAAACAATGTATTTACCTTAATAGTGCTCAAAAGTCGTAATATATATAGCAGTTCATGACATCCAGTCTTACAAATTTCAAAACTCCGCCGTTTCTCTCCCCACATCCACCACTGCTGGCGGTTCACCTCCAACTGCACAACGCTACGCGCTGTTAACAGCCAACTGCCCAACACTACAATGGCAAATTCCAACAATGCCACCCAGCCACAGACTGCACACAGCACAGCCAGTGATTTTCATACAGAACGCTACGTGGCGTTACCATTAAAAAAACCTAAACATCCTACTTACAAACGGTATCAAAAGCCTTCTGGAAATCTAGGAATATGGGATCGATCTGAGATCCCTTGTCGACAGCACTCATTACTTCATGGGAATAAAGAGCTAGCTGTGTGGCACAAGAACGATATTTTCTGAATCCGAGTTGGTTGTGTATCAATAAGTCATTTTCTTCAAGGTGATTCATTATGTATGCACTGGGACATTTAACGATTTTCTTTAAGTTTGCACGGTATCCAGTACAGTAAGCAGAGCAACAGCCAGGACTATATCTTACTCCACCGCAGTTCTGCCTACGTAATTACTATGACGTTCCTGAAAGAATTAATTTTACTTTCGTTAGGTGTGCCTGAAGTCAGGAAAATGTTCGTTTTAGTCACTCAAATGACACTTTGCTTCATTGAGACGACTATGGGAAATAAACAAGGAACTGTTTCATTGCTACTAAAACATATTTTATTCAAACATTATGAAAAGAACTGTGCTACAGGTATCGTTATGAAAAAAATATATGTGTAAGAAATATTTCCAAAATTAAACTTAACGCCTTCCGATCAGGTCATGAAGGTCCAACGGTACCGACCGGCCGCCGTGTCATCCTCAGCCCACAGGCGTCACTGGATGCGGATATGGAGGGGCACACCGCTCTCCCGGCCACACGTCAGTTTACGAGACCGGAGCCACTACTTTTCAATCAAGTAGCTCCTCAGTTTGCCTCACAAGGGCTGGTACACCCCGTTTGCCAACCGCGCCCAGCAGGCTGGATGGTCACCCATCCAAGTGCTAGCCCAGCCCGACAGCCCTTAACTTCGGTGATCGGACGGGAACCGACATATTTCATTTCAACAGATTTAAGTCATGGCTGACGGAGGTAATTTGTAATGTAACAGCAAACTCTGCCTCGATTTATTTTGTAAGGATTGCATATAAAACTGTTTAGCTGTCGATACGAACTGCCTCTTATTCAAAACATTAATGACACTTGACATTTTTGTGTGGTTTAGGTGCTTCAGATTCGCCTGTGTCACTCCGCATGATAGCACTACTCGTCCCTATGTTCTCTTGTCACAGCCGATCGCGTGCTAGGACGAAGGGCTGAACATTCCTCTGTCATAAGATGTTCTCCGTGCTAAAAAAAAAAAAACGAATAACTTCAACAAGTTTTTAAAAATACTTGCTGCGCGTCTTAACAGTTAAAATTTCGACAGTGCATTTACTTCATTTTATTCTTCCTGCACACAAATTTCAGGCTGGCTTTCGACACATCGGATTGTATCACTTCTTTGTTAGTGCTACCCGTGCGAAGACGGTGTGGGTCGATGCCCCAGTTCCGGCAAGTTTTCATTCGATTCCACGACCACCCCATGTACGTTTCCAACTGATCGTTTGGCTAATTTTCATGTTTTCTGGTAGAAATCAGACACACACAAGCATTTTTGTAAGCATGGAAGGGCATTGGCGGCGATATGTCTATCAGGAGACGAGGTAAGTGCATTTCAGAGTAAGTACTTCTGTCACGAAGCGTTTCTTCGCGGTAAATGGTCTACTTTCTGCCTCTACGTAGGCATAACGCATTTCTTGTGACATCGGTCGTGGACTTTTAATGAGCATCTCTGAGGCACTGAAGATAAGTTCTGCTCTTCTTTCGATCTTATTTATTTCGCTATTAATCCTGTTTGATAAGTGTCCCAGGCTGAAGATCAAAACTTCATCCGACATTGGTATTGTAGCATTAAATTTCCTTATGATTCTTGCAGTTAAATTCCGTCTACCTTTTGTGTTATCTGTGCCTAGTTTTAGTCGTCCTATCGGTTACTGCTACGTTCTGATTCCCAGCAGGTGTTTCCGCATTCCACTACAGTTTTCTGATATTGTGACTGTGTGGTGTACATGTAATATTGGAGGGTGTCTCTGCAAGACTGTAAAATCCTGTAGCGGAATCGCCACATTAGTGCCTGTTACGTTCCTGTCATTGTGAAGCACAGTTTGTGTCTTGGAACGTCATTTATTAACTTTCTTATTTAGTTACTTAATTATACTGGTCGCACAAACCGCACCTGGTCCTTGACCTCACTCAGTCCAGTCTTCCACACCTTTCTGTCAGCTGCAACTTCATCTCCCAGACCCAGTATCCGCACATCTCTCGTGGTATTACCCTTCCATCTCTTTCACAGCCATCCTGGTGGTCTCCTGCCATTGGCTTCTCCATCCATTACTACCTTTACTACCATGTTTTCCCCCTCTCCTCCTCCCATGTGCGTACCATCTGATTCTTTAAGTTTTCACACTCACTACGGTGTCAGGTAGTGTATGTGGAGAGTGCAGGAGGACGGCGTAGGTCATCTTCAATCAGAAAGATTCCCCACAAATATTAGTAAAAAGATATTTACGAACTATGAAGAAGTGCTAAACTTTAATGATGCTCCTTCTTGTGAATTGTACAGCGCAACTACGGGCCCTCTTGAATATTAAAGTCCTGTCTCTTTGCCTCTGAGTGATGGCTACGTAGAGCCCAGACCTGACCTACGATGCCTACGTAGCCCAAGTCTAGGAGACGACGGATGAACACGGCAGCTTGTAGACCCCGCGGTCACTAGAGACTGTACACGCCTCGGCGCGCTGAAGAGAACTGACCACCATAGCCCAGTGCTCCAGTATCTAACGAGGAGTCGACCAATCGCTGTCTACACACGTGTTGCCCATGGGTTGGCAACTGCGGCCCTTGCCAGGTATAGTTCGTACTGCCAACTGATACAGCTAACGAGTGTTTCAAGCGCGGCTTATCGATTGTGGTGTGGTACTCTCTGAAGTCGTGAGTACCGTCACCACAGTGTGTATAATTGAGTTCTCTGTTTCTTCGTATTTATCACTGTTTATCTTATTTCAGTGGTCAAGATATTTTTCTCAGTATTTTATTTTTAGTATTGGTTTGATGATAGTCTGATATTTCTTATTCGTGGCTGCCTGGATAGTAACTTAGATCTTATGGTATGTGTAGCTACTAGACGTCTTCCCCCGGCTTGAATTCTCGTTACGATCTCTTGTTCTATAAGCTTTTGTCGATTGATGTTGACACCGAGGTACGTGAATGTGTCTGTCTTCTATATTGTTAGGTTCATGATTTTTAGATGGTTTGATCCTAACTGAGCTCTTCTTTCTATTACCATGAACGTTTTTTACTGAACCTTTCTTTTTATTTTCGTTTATACTTAGCTCTATTTTCTTAGTTTCTTTCATCAGTACCTTTCCCATTTTCTCCAGGTCTACCACGTTCTTTACTATCACCGCAATACAATCCACGAAAACCAGAACATTTATCTTTTCTCTATTGTCACACTTGCACATTCTTGTGTTACTCTCCTGAGGGCACTTTTCAGTGCCAAATTGAAAAGAGTTGGTGATATAATATCTCTATTTCTCACTCCTGGTTTTGCCTCAACTGTTTCTGAGAATTCGCCGTGTACTACACTTTGATTCCATGACGCACGTTTTAGTTAGCTTTATCAGCTTGTCCGGCATCCCACACATTGTCATTATTCTCCACATCTCCTCTCTCACTGTGCTGCTATAGGCTTTTTTGAAGTCCATATACAAGCTCAAGGATTACCGATTCTGCTCCGTATTCTTACCTACTATTTGTCTTAGTGTGAACATTTGGTCTGTTGTTGACTTACCCTCTCTGAACTTCGCTTGTGCTGTGTCTAATATTTCTTCAGCGTATGAGTTTAGCCTGTTCAGTATAATCATTTATGTTATTTTACAGCACGTGCGTAGTAGAGAGATCCCTCTATAGTTCTGTGCCAACCGGCTGGTCCCGGCGGAGGTTCGAGTCCTCCCTCGGGCATGGGTGTGTGTTTGTCCTTAGGATAATTTAGGTTAAGTAGTGTGTAAGCTTAGGGACTGATGACCTTTTCAGTTCAGTCCCATAAGATTTCAAACACATTTGAACATTTTTTTCTGTGCCAACATTTTGTCTCCCTTCTAGTATATGGGACATACAGCAGCAGTTTTTCATTCCTATGGCATTACATCTTTCCTCCACACCTCTTTTGTCAGTTCGGCTAACCATTCATATGTCTTGTCTCCCCTTTCTTTGACGAGCTCTAATGATATCTTGTCTATGCTTGGGGCCTTCCCATTTTTCAGCCTTTTTTTGTTGTCTCCTTCACCTCCATTAGAGTTGGTTCTTCGACTAATGGTTGTACATCTTGGTTGTTTCCTGCCCTGTTTTCGTTTTCGTGGGTGTCTACTGGGTTGTTCAGCAGTTCTCTGAAGAATCTCCTCCAGTTTTCTAGATTCCCTTCATTTGTTGTGATCAATTTTCCATTCTCATCCTTCATTATTACAGGCATTGTCCTGTACTTCTTTGTACAGCTTCTCATTGCCCTGTAAAACTCATTCCCCTGTATTGTTCTGGCTATAGTCCCCCTCTGTCTTCTCTACCTGTTTACTTATGAATGATCTTTTCTCTTGCTTGATTGTTCATTTGTGTCATGACTGATCTGCATTTTATCTCGTTTTCATATCTGTTATTGCTCACCATGACCCCTTCTTTCTGTCTTCCTACCCTAAACTACTCGTTTCATTGGACCATAGTCTGCCCTTGATGTTGCTATTATTGTTATCTCCTAGTAGTTCCTGTCCTGTCTTCTTCATAACTATCGTTATTTTGTTCCATTTTGTATCGATATCTTCACCAACTATCCATTGCTTTCCTTCTCTAATTCTGTGGATATATTTCTAAGTTTAATTTTAAACTGTTTATTCACCTCCTCTTCTGTTAGCCTACTCACATCTACAGTCTGTGTTCTTTTGCCGCTGTTACTCTTACTTGGTTGTTTTGGTAATGATTGTTTCATCTTTATTAGCAGAGAAGAATGGTCTGATCCTGCCTCAGCGCCTCTCATTGTCCTAATATCTGTTATTCCCTTTTTATGTTTTTTTCTGTCAACACACGGTCTGTTTGGTTCCTAGTAAGCCGATCTGGTAATGCCCATGTTGCTTTATGTATGCCTTTATGGGGATATGATGTACTGACTATTTTCATGTTTCTAGCTGTGGCGAAGTTGATGAGCCTGCCACCATTAGCATTTAATACAGTGTGCAAGCTGAACATGCCTAATATGGTTGCCGTTGGTGTTCTCGTCCCATTCTAGCAAACGTACTTACAAGGAGTAATATTTACTGAAAAGTATAGGGTTTCAGTAGTATGACTTCAAAGAAATAACCAAATTAGATAATGAATTAATTGAATCTTCTGCCCTAATTGCTTCTGCTTCTCCTGCCTGCAGATAAAAGCTAGCTTACCTGAAGTGCTTCTGTCTCCTTGACCGTGGCAGCATCGGAAATCGCACGTACTCCTTCATTCTTACCCATGTGAGTTTAAATGTGATTTTGTATGTGGTGTCCGTTCTTACGGAGATATGGTATAAGCTGAGAGTTTGGGTCTGCCAGGGGTGTGCTAGGGTAGTGTGCGCATTTAAGACATAAAGGAATTTAAGACGTTAGCTGCCAGTGGGCACTGATTTATATCAAGGGGCAAGTTGAAAGTTTTTCTGTACTGGGAAAGTAATGAACGACAGTACA
Organism: Schistocerca americana; assembly: GCF_021461395.2. Taxonomy (NCBI): domain Eukaryota; kingdom Metazoa; phylum Arthropoda; class Insecta; order Orthoptera; family Acrididae; genus Schistocerca; species Schistocerca americana. The sequence continues at coordinate 216,231,204 of NC_060120.1, forward strand.
TGATAAGCAGAGATTGCCGCAACGTCCAGGCTAATTCTCATGAGCGATATCAAAACTACGCTGTACCGACGAGAAACTACTTCAGAGTGGGAGAGCGTGTGGCCATCAATTTTACTGCCTCGCTGGACACACGCTAGTGTGTCTCCATGGAGGCTGTGGCGTTTTTATGTCGTAAATACAGCACGCACCACCAGGCAGCACCACAGGCGTCGACAGGTACACTGCTGAGAGAGCGTACGTATAGCTCAGCGATTGCCACACCAAGAAGTCGTAGAGGTGGTGCCGCCAGACAAGTGGTATGAATCGGCGCCACAGCAGAGTGGGCAGTCCCAAATCAGCTCGACTGGCGAGGAGACCGCCTTCTACTTGTGTACTTCGCGCCGCATCGTCTGCTTCTAGTAAGTCCACGCCAGCCCATATTCAGTCAACATCCTAGTGGCAGGAACTGCTGGTAACCCCGCGTTAGGTTCTGGAATAGTAGTTGAGCTTCAGGATCTGAGACGATTTGTGCAAAGTTGAGTATTCGTCAACGGAAGTGTGTATTCTTGTCACTAATCTTTATCATTGTTTCTGTTTCTCCTCTTTCTCCTTTCACAGTGTTTCCCTAGGACGCTACAAATAGTTGAGAGTGGCGATAAGTAAAATCTCCTCCTGTGGTTGTATCAAAAGTACAATACAACAGAGACTATACTGAAACATCCCACGTCTTTTCAGGTGGTAGAGTGGGACAAACTATCATTCTCTTAGGTTAGCTATTTGCAATAGCGCCTCACGCACAAAGCCGTGGAAGAAAGGTCTTCCACTGTGACAGCGTGGCTGCGAATACAGTTTCAATGAAATGGTGTGCAATAGCATTGCTATATCCCGGGGGCGAACGGCAATGCCACTAGTGATAACAAGCCAGATTTCCCCCGCCAAAGAAATCCATAGCTGTTCACACAAGTTCCGGTAAGATCTCCTACTTCGACTGCGGAGGCCCTCTGCTCCTAGAGTTTCCTCGAGCGTGGAATGCTGTCAGATGGAATCATCCTGTTGCACGATAACGCCCGTCCTCACATAGACAATCGAACGAAGGCTACGCTTCAGCGATTTGCTTGGAAAACATTTGCAATATCCTGCGTACAGCCCAGATGTCTCACCGTGTGACTTTAGCACCTTTGGCGAACTGAAGAAAGATATGCATTAAAGTCGGTTTCAGTCGGACGAGGAAGTACAAGAGTGGGTGTGGTTGTGGATCCGCCATCCGCTGACTACATTATACGAAACAGGAATCGATCGTCTCGCCCCACAGTGGGATAAATGTCTTGATGTATGTGGCGATTACTTTTCAGTGGTAGCATTCCATGATCCCATCTTGACTTGTGTTAAGTTTTCATTTCACTGCCTCTTATATAAACCAAGAAATTCGGAATCCCCGCCAATTCAAAAGGAAACTTAACAAATAATTACCTCATCAGTTACTGCTACTGCTATTTATCGGATTATTTTCTACGAATGAAAGTTACGCTACTTATACTAATTATGAAGCTACACAACAAATAATAGGGTTTGTAAGGAAGCCTCTCCTTGTATCATTGTAACTAGTTCCTTCGAAAATAGTCATCATGTGAATATTAAGGTGCCAATATGAGATAAACAATATCCATTTAAAGCAAGTGTGAAAGACGGAGAATTTTTGAAAGGACCTACACTCCGCTGATTTATTAGCTGTATGTAGCTGACATAGGCGCAAAAAGTATTAAGAAGTACGGTAATGTTTGTTACTTAGTTAATTTTTGTTCCTTGAAACATTTTGCTCGATTAATCGCAATGGAAAATGGAAATGAGGGTTTGGCGTCATTGGCTGGGAGGTCCCTTACGGGGCGGGTTCGGCCGCCTTGGTGAAGGTCTTATTGCATTCGACGCCACATTGGGCGACCTGCGCGCCGGATGAGGATGAAGTGGTGATGAAGACAACACAACGCAACACCCAGTCCCTGAGAGGAGAAAATCCCCGACCCAGCCGGGAATCGAACCGGGGCCGGTAGGACGGCTATCTGTCAAGCTGACCACTCAGCTATCGGGGCGGCCATTAATCGTAATGAAGTGGAACGAGTCATTTTACATTCACATCGCCAATTAATTTGCAAGTTAGTAATTCCCACTCACCCACTTTTTCGATCTGTTTTCAAATTTTACTTACATTACTGTCAGGTATTTTGTATCACTGGGTACGTGATCAAAGATTTTAGTTGTAGCATTGTGCACCCTTTTTGTGGTAAAGACAACCTTCATGTGAAGTGATGAACGTCATTTTTCCTTCTGGTATTGCAATTATTCCATTTGAACTGTTGTGGATCTTGAGCAACGAACTTCATGAGGCAATAAATACACTGCGAAGCAGCAGTGAGAATGTCTAACTCTTGAAAAGGATGTGTACAAGAAGATCGTGCTAGTGTACCACGCATTATTTTTACAGCAGGATTTTGAGCAACGAAGACTTTCTTTCTTAAAGATGAGTTATCACTGAACATCGTTCGATATGACATTATTGAATTAATATGAACGCCTAATAATATTGAAGTTTCTAGCCTATTTATTATTTTCTCAAAATGTTTCACATCTACTATTGAAGCAGTACTCCAAATGTAGAGAACTGAATATGTTGTGCCTTTTTAAAATTGAAGTTGAGACCATTCACACAAAACAAGTCATTGGTATGCCAACAGTGGATCTAAGACTGAGCCTTGGGGAACCCTGTATGTAATTCCCCCCCCCCCCCCCCCCCCCCGCTCAGAATTACATTCTTTTGGTGAAAACAATGGGTATTAGCTTTCTAACAAATAAAAGATGTTATTTTTTTTTATTATTTCACTTTCGACATCCCTGAAGGTGTTTTTTCTTGATGGAAACTTTGGAACACAATGAATAAATGTATGAACTGACAGTGCATTCAAACACACGTGTTAGCGGTAGGTAGTAAAACTCATTCCCCTTGGCAGACAGAGGAATGCAGTAAATCGTTCTTTCTCAGCTGTCGTATTTAGCTTTTTATCTCCAGATTTCAAGGATCCGAAATTAGTAATTTCAAATAATTTACGAGTCTACTTTCCTATATAATAACTAGCTTTCCATATTCAGATATGATTGTTGTTTACAGCCACTTACTGCTATGATGCATTATAAACCCTTATTTGCGAAGTATGCACAGAAGGTAGTTTAATTTTAGACCAGCTATTAATATCTCACAACTGACAGAATTTTTACTGAAATGAGGATGATTTTTATAGCCATAATCTGAATTGTATATATATGTGAATTCCACACTTCCTAACTTTCACTACATACAAACAAAGTAAACACACTTGGCTATAGCCTAGGCACTATTGTACACACTTTCGTACGCATTTTTATTGTTAATGTCTTCCAGTTTCTGAGTTATTGTACGTCTTTGAGGATCTTTTCTCTCGTGATACATAGAATGAGCATTAAACATAAGTGCATAAATTACCGTGAAGAACGGACATTTTATATTTAATTTTTCTTCGATGAGCAACATGCATGAGCGTTGGGTTTGTGTAAAGAGCAGTGCTTGTCTTAGTATAGGAACCACATTCGTTCTCTTTACTTCAAAGTATACGATCTTGAAATTCAGTTCACAATTCATATTTACATATCCTTAATTTTACTTAGCAGAGCTCGCTGACTTCAGCGATTTTAAGATACAGCGCACAGTTGTATAAACTCTTTCAGGAAAATAAATGTCAAGTAATTTTTAACTCTCTATTTCGACGAGTTCCTTGCCAATGTTCCTGTCAGAATGCCACTCACTTCAGACGATTTTGCAGCCTTTTCTGTAATGTAAGCTTTGCTTACTCAATTCTCCACCCTATGTTCTGAATTGAATTGTGTAGAATGAAGAGGCAGGTGTGTTAATTACAGCAATTTTTCTTCGTTATGGAAAGAATTCCTGAATGTTTTGTATTTTCTTAACAATGACAAATGTTTGACCACGAAGATTTTCTTAAAGAAAGAGATTTTGAATATAGACTAACTACATTTATGATTTGAATGGTTTTATTCACATGTAACATTTGGACAACGAATCATTCAAAAAATATTTACAAAACATACCATACATATATGTCTTTACTCACACAGTAACACCTGCACACAATTTTATACTCTTATTTCACATATTATACACAACAGAAAGTGTTTTACACAGGTTTGTACAATGTCAGTTATAGTCTCCGATACTCAGGACTTTCACAGTTCAGCAGTACAGTACAGTACAGAACAGTTTGATTAGTTCTGAAACTGTTGCCAAACCCAACAAATAATATGAACAGATAATTTGGGCTCAGAGACACAAACATTCAATTAAGCCTTAGTTCTCGTGACAACCAAACAACAGACAAAGTTATTAAAACTACAGTCAGATCAGTGGTATGGAAAACATTTCACTACTTCTTACATGTCTGGCAAAAACTGTTAACAAACAAAACTGACATCGGCGGCACAGAAGCGAATACAAGTATTAAACGACAGATATTTCTATTAATGTCTGAGATCACCATAAATTGCTACGTAAACATCATAGTTAGAGATCTTAAATTGGCAAATTGTTCACGTGACACATTAGCTTCACATAGGTAAATGTCTTTTAAGTCGCACTGCTTCAGATAAGGGAAAATAGGTACAAGATGAAGCAAGTTCCTTAGCATAATTTCTAACAGTTATGTGGACACTTAACTGAATGCTTTACATTCTGTACTGTTACATGGCAGAGAATCAGTACATCGCACACTTAAAAATAATTTCTGTGGAGCAGACCATTTCAGAGATAGGATTACAAAACATTTGAAATAAAACACAGTGGGTAGTATACATTTTAATAACCTCCACTGCCGTGGCATGATCAGACACTGACACTGGTTGTGAAAAACTCGTCAGATTTGTAGTTACACTATGTTGTGTACTTTGAGCAATATTCCATCGCGTGTACGTTTACTTCTCGGTGCTGTGATGTATGTTGACAAAGTGTATTGTGTCAAATTTCATTTATCGTGCAATGTGAAACACAGAATAACGAACATCCCCAGTCAAAAAAAGCATGTAGGTGTACGTCGTAAATTTGTTGCAGCAACGAAAAATAACGTATGTCTGTGTGACTGCATTTCTGAAAATGTCATAGGCAGACGCATATTCGTGAAAGGGCAGTGTATTATTTAAAGGAAAGTTCTGGATGAATGATTCACAACAGTCGGAACAAAAGCGCAGCGCCAGTACCATATGACGTCAAATCCGTCAACAGAAAGATTTTCAAATTTATTTTGGCCGTTTAGCAACACTTGCTGTAAATTCAAAACAAAAGAGGGAACAGGGCTACTGCTTTAAAACTGTAATTACCATTGTAGTTGATTTTGCTGTAACTAATAATGTCATTATTTATTTCGTTGATAAATGTTGCTTGCGAACATGAAAAATGTAACAAAGAAAACTGACAATACGTTAAGAAAGTTAAAGTATATTTTATAATTATTTTCTGATGGCTTGCTTCAGGTTACCGAAAAATGGAGAATCAGAGCAAAGAACATATACGTGAGGAGAAGTAATATAGCACGTCACAACCGATCGAGGCAACAGCCAGGAGAAATTTTACTTGTTGAACACCGTGCAGCAACGCGATGTTGATAAGGAAAGCAAATGGAGCGAAACAGATGGGTGTGAAGCAATGAATAAAAGTTTTTATCGCTGTTCGTGAAGAAAAGCATTCCTGTCACTTGCTTTTCGGAATCATACCAGAGGAATGATGCTGTAGCACTTTCAGTGAAACTCCAAGTGTGCTGAAGTTCGCTAATGCTCGACTTCAATAGTCCTAACGTCAAGGCAACGTAAAATAGTAAATGACGAGAAAAGTCTTGTAAGCATCACATCATTACGCAGTCAGTTTTGCACTTCAGTCATTTGCGTTTTGGCTGCTGAGTTCGACAAAGCCGTTAGCGAAATAAGACTGGCAGTACTGTCAAGAAAAAAAATTGCTAAGCAAGCGATGTGTCATAGTAGAAACATAGTCCTTACTTCTAGACTGTATGCATGTTTTAGTTGGTTTGTTTTACACTTCACCGACTGAGAAATAGACTGAATTCCAACCTCTGCTTCATTTAGTGTGTTAATACTCCGTAGATTCTGTTCTCCTAGTGAATTTGTTACATTCTGCGAAGCGTGTGACAAGATTGGGAATGAGTCCCTATTCCTTCGTAAAAGCCTCCAGGCGAACGTTCAACAGCTAGCGATCGAGATGGACTGTAAAACAGGTATGCTGATTGCAGTCTGCAACCTGTAAAGATCACCGCGACAGCCAAGACAGTTTCAAATTGCCCATACCGTAAACGTTGACTTCGTTAAAGGTGGAGCAGCAGCTCAATTTAAACAACAACGGTAGACGAAACTGCCCATGGCCAGGCGTTCCTCCTCAACTAACTTCCACTCTAATTTTGAATCGGAATACCGAAATAGAATGTTAAAAATTGCTTCTTCAGTACAGGTATTGTTTGTCGTAAGTACCACATTGTCTCGCTCTGTCACACGCTGCTGAACATTAGCGGCGTGCAAAGGGACTCAAATATTGAGAAAGGGCAAAAAATAAGAAAATGAGAGAGTCAAACTTGTATTACTGTTATGCGAAACTACATTTCACTTATAGGACAGTTACTTGCAATAATAAGAAAATTAATGGGGTTACGTTATTTGGAGTGTCAACAATTAAGAACGAGAGAGCAATATATTGAAACTTCATTATAAACATGTCGAACAACTAAGTAATTGTTAGATAAATTAACAATGTAGTTGGCTGAGTAACTGAGAAGGTAGAAGTTAAATGTACAGGGTGTTTCCATGATAACAAAAGTTTCCGGGATAATGGAGGAGGATAAGTCCATTAATTGAGCTAAGGGACCCCGGTTCGGAAACTACCGAGACGAAAGTTATAAGCGAAAATCGTTCTGGTACCTCTGACGGTGCAATACACGTACGAGTACTGTTATTGCTAAAGATTGCAGGGTAGGCAATTTTCAGAGGTTGTAGTATGCAGAAAAACAAGGCAAAAAATGCCTGGTAAACATGAGCTCTAAAATACATACCTTAAGAGCAATGAGCACTTCTTCGTCTTAGTTTCTGTAAAACAACTTTCTTCTGCTCAACGAGTGCCTATAACACTTAAGGTGTGCGTTTTAGAACTCGTATTTATTGGGAATTTTTTTTCTTGTTTTGGTCCACACTACCTCCTCAAAAATATGGAAATCAAAGGCCTTGCTGTAGAAGAGATGTGTTTCGCAGTATCGGAGATGAACAAGTGCTCTTAGCTCTTGAAGTACGTATTTTAGAGCCCATGTTTAGCAGACTCTTTTTGCTTGTACTGATCGATACTAACATCTCTGCAAGATACCTACCCTACAGTCTTGGCAACAACAGTACCGGTACATAAATTCCACTGTCAGAGGTGGCAAAATGATTTTCGCGTATGAGACTCGACACGGTCGTTACCCGACCAAGGTCCCTTACCTAAAATCGACACATTTACCATCCCCCATCATCCCTGGAAGTTTGTAACACCATCACAGAATCACCCTCTATAGTATTTAAAAAAAAGATATGAAACTATTTCTACAGCACTAGACAGGGTAGCGAAGTGTTGTCTGTACTCCTACAAGACAACTTGTGGTTTAATACAATCATTACGTAATGGCTGTTGTTTACCCTGCGTTTCGCTACGGAACAGATTGGCTGGGCTGGGCAAACTGCAGAACTTGCCACTCCACGGCAGACATTAATATTCAGGGCCGTTTCCCGGCCGGCTTTGATGAATTGCGCTTACGTTAATCGTCCATCAAGCCATTAAACGATCCTGGGCAGCTAATAGCAGGTACAGGGCGTTCCGGCAGTCGTGCGACTGTCCAGTTAGCAGAGGTACTGCGCGGGGTCTCCGTACTCCCAGCTGGCCAACGGAAACAGACGACGGCACACCCGTTGAAACAAAAGGCTGTGGTGAGTTGCTGCAGAGCGCTAGTAATTACTCACTGGATAATCGTGTCCGTGATTAATTAGTCTTGGCTGGACCCCGAAAGAAGGGAGGATGTTGTCGACAAAGAGGGAGCACTCCGCTTGTTTCACCTACCCCTCCCCCCCCCCCCCCCCCGAAAAAAAACCTCTAGCTCACCATAGAGAAACCCAGTATTCAATGGCGTGTATACAAGTGTACTAAGCCATTAGCAATGTCTTATAACAAGTTGTTGAATTTGGCGTTAGACTACTCCCAGTTTGGAAAACAGTCGACAGTATTTTACCCATCTTCAGCAACTATAGTGGTGTGTATGGAAATAATCACCAACCAGTTGCATAACAGAAATTTTATTTCCTTAAATGGTTTCAGGTACTTCAGCGCAATTCTTCAGTAGCGTCTGTAACCGTTTAAGGGAATAAAATTTCTTTATGCTGCTGGTTGCTGATTATTTTGATATAGTTAATGGTCAGTCTGAAAACTTGTGATAAATTCTGTGGACGCTCTTGGGTGGGAATGTTAAATCTCTATAATGTATCCAGTTACGCACCCAACTTCCTACACGGAGAACTCCCTGAAATTTCGTACATAGTCAGTCAGTGTAACTTTTTACCAGTCAGAGTATCTTTGTACCAGTTATTAGTCTTGTTTCAGATGGCTACTGCGCCACGAACGTGCATTATTTTGTGCTAAGGGTAACAGTTTTGTTACCTCGGTGATTTCTACGCGGTATTTCAGTTGTCTTTCCACCTTCCAGTAAGCTCTTAGGCTTGTGATGGTTGTTCAGTTGCGTTGGCAGTGGAGAGAGCTTCTGCCGGCAGTGATTTGTGTTGAATAATGCCCGATCGAGAGAAATATCATGATATTTCAAAGTAAACTTGCAATACTGATTTAACACTGATTTTAACTTCTGGTATGATCTAAGACTACTAGAAAATTAGACATTAGAAAATTACTATGTGTTTTAAGACTTGTTTAAAGTTGCCCTAAATGACAGTCTAACTTCGTACCAGCATTAAAATTGAAATTTTACTTTAATGGTGCATGTTAGTACACATTTTCACCTTTCCAAACATCCAGTAACTATAGACGTAAAATGTTACAATGCCTGCCTGATGTATAATTTATTTATGTGTCCAGTATTAACAAAAAATGGAAAAAGTGATAAGTCGCCTCGATTGACTAATTTGTTCAATATGATTTTTACTCCTTAGCATCGAATGAACCAGTTTCAAACGAAATCCCACCAATGGTACACCATGGCACCGGCAAGAGATGCCAAAAAATCTTGGTCGATCTCTCTTTTAATGCAAACTTTTTGATAAACGATGTGTATTAGAACAGCTTTAAGAGAATGATGCATGACTACGGTGTTTGTGATCCATATTCTACTCCGTCTATTTCGCTATTGATATCGAAGTCCTATAAACACCACAATACAATCTTGACCAAATACGTATTGCAATAACTAAAGTTCATTACAGTTTGAACACTTACTGTAAATATTTTGTACTGGTTTGATACTTCCACAGCGTGACGCAACACAGACTGGCTTGATTTGAAAACTGGGTAAAAAAATAAAGCGGCATTCTACAACTGACAGCTGCGAATATTACTGTCGAAATATTTTGTTTCAGCATCTCCAAAATATCGCGGGGTATTTGGCACTTTATGTGAGTCACCTTCTAAACACAGACACGGCCTGACCCTAAAACTGAACAGGAATTTATGGGAATGTAGCTTTTATCGCGATTTCTATTGATGGAATCTTTTCAGATTATCAGCCGACTCCTAGTTCCGTGTTGTCCTAATGTCTGGACAAGTTATCTATTCGTCATCGTCAGGCGAAGACTTTCCTGATGATGACGGGCAGAGAATTCGTCGAAACATTGAGATAACACTACGCCACAGGGCTCAGCTGATAATGCGAGAAGATTCCTTGGCGAACGGGAATGTTTCTCTCTGAAATATTCTGAAGTAACTGCCCCCTTTTTGCCTCCGAACTATCGGCACTGAGAAAATGTCTACAGTGGTTGGCTGACTACGAGGTCAATCTTCGATGTCAATCTGTTGTCAGGGTGCTCCTGAGTCAGTATTGCATTCTGCACAGAAATTTATGCGATTACTAAATTGAATAAGTGCCGGCTAGGATTTGAACCTGGTTCTTTCCGGGTGATCCATCAGAAATTTTCATAACGGCGTACACTCTGGCACGAAGCAGAAGATTCATATTAGAAGCGACTCCCTAGACTGTGATTTAGCGATTCTCCACCGTTTCCCGGGAAAGTCAGTCCAGGGAGCTATGCGCGAGAGCTTCTACGAGTTTTGGGGAAGTGGGTCCGATACCTGTAGAGCGAAGCTACAATGCGGTCTATGATTCGCTCCTGGATGGTTCCGACGACATGAACACTGCCCGGCAAACGCAAGTGACCAGTTTCAAATCCCGGTCTGGCTAACAGCTGCAGGATTCGGAGGTGCTTCGCTGCTTCAAGCTGGCGTTTCGGTGCCTGAACTAGCAGCCGTCGTCTGGGACAAAAACTGCGGCCAGCGGCCACTGAGAAAGAGTCGGCAGGTGGCGCAGATGCGGCTGCGGGAGGTCGTGTGAAGAGCCGGGACGCTCCACTGAGCAGCTCCGCACCTGTATCGCGCTCCGGCACGCGTTCCGGACACCGCTCCGAGCGGCGTCTTCAGGACTAGACAGGCGGCTGACGGCCGACACAGGGGCAGTGTTGGATCGATCTCACTTTACGCAGCTTCTAGTGAAATTAAATATGGAATGGTACAACTTCTGTAAATTCGTAGGCTTTCGCTGCTAGAGTCAATATCCATAAAATTACTCACTGTAAAATATGCAAACGTTCCAGCCGCTATTGCAAGCGACTTCCATCTTTACACCACATGCCATAGTGGCCGAAACTGCGTTACATTTTACATGACACAGTCTCATAATTGAAAACTTATGCCATCCTGAGACCTAATATGTAACCATTCCGAAACGCAGTCCGTCAGCACGGCAAAGATTCAGGGAATTTTGTCACTCTGACAATATGCGATTCGCAGTAATCAGATGTCTAGATCTGAGGATGACCTGTAACAATGGTCTAAATCGGTTACCCTACTGAAGCGCTCCAAGTGACCTTGACGCCATCGTTCTTCATTATCACGCAGTCTGCAACCCTGAATAATTTTATGATGGTAAAACTTCTTATCATTCATTATGTATTCCATTTCCGCAACTGCTGATATCTAAAATTTATCGTTTACGTTTTCATCTCAGTAACACATTAATTTTTATGAAATGATTAGTTTCGGTCAAAGTTAATCATCTGCAGATCTATGTAGTTACATAAGAACATGTCACGCCCATAAGGAATAACGATTCTGTTCACATGGCTACGACAGATTGCTTATGCAACTACATAGGTCTGGAGATAATCAATTTTGATTGAAAAAAGTCGCATCAAGCAAGTAAATGTGCAACTGAGACGGTAAAACAAACGATAAGTTTTAAGCATCACGTGTTCTCTTAACATGTTTCCTTCAGACATGTAGATGGACAAATAGAGTTACCCGAAAGCCAATAATTTAAAACTTCTAAAAAAATAACAAGTTTGTTTGTTTGCTCATCATCCGTAGCAGTTACACAAACATTAGTCTTATGAACTTAAACCCCTTTATCTTCCTCCAGTGTGGTTTATTTGCTGTAGACGCCTTTCGCCTTTACTGAAGATGCATTCTGTAAAAGGCGAAACGCGTATGGAGCAAATAAAAAAAGCTTTGCAGCGAGATAATGGCGTTTAAATTTATAAAAAGATGCTTTAAAAATTGATGCCAGTGAGGGCCCTTCCTGGTTCCGCTCCTACGTCCACTGGTAACAATGGGTATGCATCAAGATACCTGCAAAAATGTCATAACAACCAAATTAGCAACAAGAGTGTCTAATTGGTGGCATGTGTCATATGAGGGAATACTGATACGCGTTCGCTTCCTTCACGTTCTTGTAGTACCATCAGACGAACTTTTAAGCGACATTTCATTGTGTTCCGTCTTTTCACCAGAAGGATGAGAGCAGGAACAGTCGCAACAGGACACAGAAGTTGCTTGGTTGGTAATCCGAAAACATTCCGTTGTCGCAGTTTGCCGAGACAGACCGCATTCATAAAACTTGCCTGCGTGAAAAATATGGCCACTTGTAAAAATGTCTGTAATACACGCAACGAACAGATATCAGAATTGGTACCTAATGGGTGTTACTTTAGAAAAGGGGTGCTTGATATGGAAGGTTGGGGTTTACAATGCTTTTCGGGATTGAAGGACACGTAAAACGAAAGGAAATGAAAATAGTACCAATTGAATTCAAAAGAAAACAGAGCGTTTAACTTCTTTCAGAGAACTTACTAACGCATTATTTTTTAAAATCACTAAAAGCTATTGAAACCTTAATGAGATAATAATATTTATTTTTCAGTCACCTGAAGGCAAAGTAAGTGAAGAGTGGTGCGATCATATGAATTACCAAAATTCTGTCGGACGTCTACCAGTGTCAGTTTTAGAGTTCCTGAACAGTAAACCACTTGACATGGGTAGAAACCCGAGAACGTTACATTATTCGCGCGCTGATATGTTCAGTCTACGTGTTCCCAACTGCCAGACATTGCTGCAGGAAAATCCAAGACCTTACCACGGTATTGCCTTACTCTCCTTGAGACCTCGTAATACTCGATTCATTGTATTAGTCTCACGTGGCTGACTTTATGACATACGTTTTGTAGGCTGGAGAAGCCTTTCTGTACTTTACGCTCTGATTCTCCACATGTGAATTTTCCTATTAAATGTTGTAGGTAAAATGAAGTCAACAAGACATTTAAACTGAATTTCAACCGGCACCTATGTATGCAGACGAGGAAAGACTGATTCTTGGTGGAGAGTTTCGTTATTCTGTGTTTCAGGTTAGTACAAAACTATGTTCATTCGTTACATTGTTTTCTAATTGCAGATCAAGTGAGCAACAATTGGTTACGTATACTACTTCAAATATGACATCACAGCTATGAAAAGAAAACTGGTTATTTTAAGATTTACAGTTTACTGCAGTGATTCAGTGCTCAATAAAAATGTATCAATTAACTTAACGTCATTACATTAAGTGATGTTAAAATAATTTGGAAAGAAACAGCCGCAGATTAAGTAGACATGTGACAGCAACAATAATTTGTAACATTCAGCAACATTAAACACTTGTAAGCAATTGTTAGAAAAGTCACCAACACTAAGTGCAGTAGTATGAAGGAAAATATAGTTAAAAAATGACGTTGCTGTTTTGACATACAACTTTTGAAATCTGATCCACTTCTCGTGTTGCAACTGGAGACATGGTACTGTAAACAACCACGAAGCCGACATTACGATTTGTGCAGTCTAGTTCAAGACAAGAGATTGGCAAAAGCTTTATGACATTTCAAAATGAGCAAAATTTGTTACGACGTCCCACAATTAGCTTACAATTGGACATTATTTAACTCTTGTTTTGGTACACAAGTCATATTTAAGATATTGAACAGCCATATGCATGTATGCTTATAGCCTCGATTCTGGTTGAAATACCTTCAACCATTGTTGTTACACAGCGCCTAATGTCGCTGACGCTAGCTGTAGGAAAGAGGCGTGCAACGCAGTGGCTTGACAAGGTACAACACATAAAGAGCTGCAGAATAATTTTAAGTTTATTCTTCTACGAGATCCTTCTGAGACACATTGCACTCCTATAGACATCGCTCTCCACGTCTTCATTGCTCGAAGACTAGCTAACTTGTTTTCGTGTTTTACTTGACGTAAACCTCTTCTTGCTGTATTTTGTGAAGTTTACTGCTAGGTATTGAAGAGAGAAAAAAAAAATTAGTATTCCAGTTCTAAAGCTTTTTCCGACGTACATGTTCTTCAAAAGATTCGTTTGTTTCGCCGGAGAGTTTCCATTGCTTTGCATGATCAATCAGCAGTGGATGTTTAGTTCAATGGTAGCCAGTGCATGGCTTGGCCATGTCTTGATGACGACGTCAAATTAGGTCGTATTACGCAATAAGTTTCACTTCACACTTCTAGCGCCTACACAGTCTAAATGAACCATACAATACTGAATATCTACGCTGTTGCGCGTATTCTCGCGAAGATAGAAAACATAGTGATTGCCTTCACCTTTTACAGTCACTGTACACTACACAACATCCCTAATCGCAAAGGCACACCGGGACGAACAAGTTCACGCATTGTTCAGTGACCTCCGTGAGTCACAAAATGTTCAAAGAAAGACAAGAAGAAGGCTCCTCAAATGACTGTTCATTCAGTATGAGGACGACATCAGTTCATCAGGAGAGTGCCGGTAGTGTGCTGGAGATGGTTGATGAACAGTGGACCATCTATACAAAATCGAGATGGCTCAGCAGTCACAATGATGGAGGCAACAACCAGTTTCTGGCAGGGTTGGTGGGCTAACAGGTGCTTTTGGAGCCCCACCATATGATGATCTCTTTGCCACTTTAGATACTGGGTCACGGATGGGCAAACAGGTGCTGTTGGAGGCCAACCATGAGAGGACCTCTTAGTGGCATTAGACATCGGGTCACGGATGGCACAGCAAAGTTTGAGATCGTTGATGGCAGCTGGACATCATCCAGTGAAAACTGTAGAGATGTCTAGATGGTACTATCCAGCTTGAGGTCGTCGATGGCGGCTGGACGTCGTCCAGCACCAGTGGAAGATGCTGGGGACGGGACTGTCAGTAGAGATCTCCTGAGGACTGGACGCTGAGCCGCGGCGATCACAGCGAAGGCGGGCGCACCTCGACCAGAGGCAGCCTGGGCTGGTGGTCGAGCAGGTGCTGGCGCAGGCCCAGCACGAGCGGGTCGTGCGCCGCGAAGCTCTCCTCCTCGACCAGGAAGCGCAGCGCCTCGCGCATGCAGTCGGTGTAGCCCGCCAGCAGCAGCGCCTCCTCGAAGCCCGCGGCGGACGCATCGGCCGCCGCCAGCGTGTGCGACGCCACCTCGCGGCCCTCCTCGCTCTCCGAATCGCTGTCGGAGTCGCTGCAGCCGCCGTCGCCGCCGCTGCTGCTGCTGATGCTGCTGGTGCTCAGGCTGACCGCCATCGCGTCGCTGCCCGTCGTGCTCGAGACCACGTCCTCGTCCTCGTCGATGTCGTCGGGCAGCCCGTGGGACAGCAAGGACGCTATCCTGTCCGCGACATCTGCCAACAAAAAAAGTAGCACAATGGTAAGGGGAGATATTTCACAGGTGCGGGTGCAGGTAGCGAGACTACGAAGCCTACACTACTGGCCATTAAAATTGCTTCACCAAGAAGAAATGCAAATGATAAACGGGTATTCATTGGACAAATATACTAGAACTGACATGTGATTACATTTTCACGCCATGTGGGTGCATAGATCCTGAGAAATCGGTACCCTGAACAACCACCTCTGGCCGTAATAACGGCCTTGATACGCCAGGGCACTGAGTCAAACAGAGCTTGGATGGTTGTACAGATACAGCTGCCCATGCAGCTTCTACACGATACCAGAGTTCATCAAGAGTAGTGACTGGCGCATTGTGACGAGGAACTTGCTCGACCACCATTGACCAGACGTTTTCAATTGGTGAGAGATCTGGAGAATATGCTGGCCAGGGCAGCAGTCGAATATTTTCTGTATCCAGAAAGGCCCGTACAGGACCTGCAACTTGCGGTCGTGCATTATCCTGCTGAAACGTAGGGCTTCGCAGGGATCGAATGAAGGGTAGAGCCACGGGGCGTAACGCATCTGAAATGCAACGTCCACTGTTCAAAGTGCCGTCAATACGAACAAGAGGTGACCGAGACGTGTAACCAGTGGCATCTCATACCATCACACCGGGTGATACTCCAGTATGGCGATGACGAATACACGCTTCCAATGTGCGTTCACCGCGATGTCGCCAAACACGGATGCGACCATCATTATGCTGTAATCAGACTCTGGATTAATCCAAAAAAATTACTTTTTGCGATTCGTGCACCCAGGTTCGTCGTTGAATACACCATCGCAGGTGCTCCTGTCTGTGATGCAGTGTCAAGGGTAACCGCAGCCAAGGTCTCCGAGCTGATAGCCCATGCTTCTGCAAACGTCGTCGAGCTGTTCGTGTAGATGGTTGTTGTCTTGCAAACGTCCCCATCTGTTGACTGAGGGATCGAGACGTGGCTGCACAATGCGTTACATCCATGCCGATAAGATGCCTGTCATCTCGACTGCTAGCAATACGAGGCCGTTGGGATCCAGCACGGCGTTCCGTATTACCCTCCTGAACCCACCGATTCCATATTCTGCTAACAGTCATTGGATCTCGACCAACGCAAGCAGCAATGTCGCGATACGATAAACCGCAATCGCGATAGGCTACAATCCGACCTTTATCAAAGTCGGAAACGTGATGGCACGCATTTCTCCTCCTTAATGGAGGCATAACAACAACGTTTCACCAGGCAACGCCGGTCAACTGCTGTTTGTATACGAAAAATCGGTTGGAAACTTTCCTCATGTCAGCACGTTGTAGGTGTCGCCACCGGCGCCAACCTTGTGTGAATGCTCTGAAAAGCTAATCATTTGCATATCACACCATCTTTTTCCTGTCGGTTAAATTTCGCTTCTGTAGCACGTCATCTTCGTGGTGTAGCAATTTTAATGGCCAGTAGTGTATTACAGCGCACTGCAAAGCTTAAGGCAGAGATACACTGAAGCGCCACAGAAAGTGGTACAGGCATGCGTATTCAAATACAGAGATATGTAAACAGGCAGAATACGGCGCTGCGGTCGGCAACGCCTCTGTACAACAACAAGTGTCTGGCGCTATTGTTAGATCGGTTACTGCTGCTAAAATGACGGGTCATCAAGATTTAAGTGAGTTTATAGTCGGCGCCAGAGCGATGGGACACAGCATCTTCGAAACAGCGATGAAGTGGAGATTTTCCCGAACGAGTGCACCAGGAATATCAGGAATCCGGTGAAACATGAAATCTCCGATATCGCTGCGGCCGGCAAAAGATCCTGCAAGAACGGCACTAACGACGACTGAAGAATCGTTGAACCTGACAGAAATGCAACCCTTCTGCAACTTGCTGCAGATTTCAGTGCTCAGCCATCAACAAGTGTCAGAGTGCGAACCATTCAACGAAACATCATCGACATAGGGTTTCGGAACTATAGGCCCACGTGTCTGCCGGCCGGTGTGGCCGAGCGGTTTTAGGCGTTTCAATCTGGAACCGCGCGACCGCTACAGTTGCAGGTTCGAATCCTGCCTCGGGCATGGATGTGTGCGATGTCCTTAGATTAGTTAGGTTTAAGTAGTTCTAAGTTCTAGGGGACTGATGACCTCAGATGTTAAGTTTTGAACCATTTTTTTGAACCCAGTTGTCTAGGTGACTGCACGATGAAAAAGCTTCACGCCTTGCATGGGCCTGTCAATACCGAAACTGGACTGTTGATGACTGGAAACATGTTGCCTGGTCGGACGAGTATCGTTTCACATTTTATTGAGCGGGTGGACGTGTACGGGTATGGAGACAACCTCATGAATCCATCGATCCTGTATGTTAGCAAGGCACTGCTCAAGGTGATGGAGGCTCTATAATGGTGTGGAGCCTGTGCGGTTGGAGTGATATGGAGCCCTTGACAGGTCCAGATATGACTCTGAGACGTGACACGTACGTAAGCATCCTGTATGATCACCTGCATCTATTCTTGTCCACTGTGCATTCCGCCGGACTTGGGCAATTTCAGCAGGGCAATGCGACACCCCACACGTCCAGCATTGCTACAGAGTGGCTTCAGGAACACTCTCCTGGTTTTACACACTTTCACTGGCCACCAAACTCCCCAGACATGATCATTATTGAGTACATCTAGGATCCCTTGCAACGTGCTGTTCAGAAGAGGTCTCCACCCCCACGTACTCTTACGGATTCATGGTGTCAATTCCCTCCAGCACTACTTCAGACATTAGTCGAGTCCATGCCACGTCGTGTTGCGGCGCTTCGGCGTGCTCTCAGGGGCCCTACACGGTAATAGACAGGTATCTTTGGCTCTTCGGTGTACGTAAAATGAAATAACATATTTAACAACTCGGTGGAAATGAATGAAAATGTGGGAGCATGTTGCCAGAGGTCTACCTGTCGAGCAAATGGTTCAAATGGCTCTTAGCACTATGGGACTTAACTTCTGAGGTCATCAGTCCCCTAGAACTTAGAACTACTTAAACCTAACTAACCTAAGGACATCACACACATCCATGCCCGAGGCAGGATTCGAACCTGCGACCGTAGCGGTCGCGCGGTTCCAGACTGTAGCACCTAGAACCGCTCGGCCACTCTGGGCGGCCCTGTCGTGCACCATAAGCTGGACGTCACATGGCCAGATAGGACTGGTCGCACATCGCGAGGCATTTGAAGGAACTGGAAAAGACAGTCTGAGTCAATTAGCGAGCAGTTATGTTGCACTGTGCTTGTGTTTGCTTGTGTTCTTCGCTACAACAGCCTAAAAATCAGCCGAAATAGCAGGTTCCAGTATCGGCCGAGAATACGGTTTTAATGTGCCACGAAGTTCCATTTTGATGTAACTTGTCATCGCACTTGGACACAGTTCAACGTCAAAAAACGGTTTCGCAATAACACGCCACGCCAAACAGTCCTTTAGCAAAGTGAGCAGTACCGTTTCTTTTTGCCCGACTGTTACTATTGGCAGTCACTGTGCATATAACTTAAAGATTCCATCGACATGAACGAATTACTTTAGTGACTGGTAAGCACCTTTACACGACGCAGGAGAACGATCTAAGAACTATGGCGCCTACATACCTTTAACTCCACACGCAGCAAGCGTTTTCCAACTCTATACATTCACTGACTGTGAATGCTGCCCTTCTTACTGAACAATCCCGTTACGTTACAATAGGGACTTAGCCGCTCAATGGTGCCATATTTGGAGCAATTAATAACATTCATCTGCATCAAAGGCGAGATAAGTACGCGTCGAGTGCTACCAGAAGATTAATGGCAGTGGATCGAGATGGTAATGGGTTTCCGAACTGGTTTACAGCTCGTGGCGGTACGTCATTCATTTGTTTCGTCCAGCGACGTTCTGCGCGCCCGAGCTTAACGCTCTGGTCCCTCCTTTTACGGTCTCCGTGAACGACGCGGCTCACAAATAACTCTCGTCATGTGCTGCTGCTGTTGTCATTTTACACGCTACCTATCGGAACAGCCGAAGAGCGCGCAACTATTCGTCAATATGTAATGAGGTGTCACACTGCAAACAAATGGTCCGCACCTAAAACGTGTGTCCGCCCAGCATGCGCCGTGCCATTACAAAAGCTCCTATTTTCCGTCGGTGTTATTAAATGAGCCGCCATCTTTCACTCGTGGTTGCCTGTTGCTGATCAGTTATTTTACATACCCGTTCGCTATTGCTGCTCTAAGTCATCATCATTTGCGCCATAAAGAAGACACCAACGCTATACATCTAGTAATTCGTACAAGATTAGCTGTAATTAGGGGGAAAAAATGACAATAGATGTTGGGAAGATTTGTGTGTGGCAAATGCTCTCAATTACTCGTTCCTCGTGGGTTTTATTAATGTTTAAGACCCTGTAGAAGGTCAGCTATTCTAGTGGGCGCAATGGCCGAGTTTCTACAAGAACTGCAGACGGTATAAGCTTCGAAAGGTTGAAGGATGCACCTCAGAGACAAAAAGGCGAAGTAGGTCTTCCATTCCCCAAAGATTCAGCGCCGTGCTTCAATGTTTATGGTCGATGTACACTCATGCTCATAAATTAAGGATAACGCTGATACATGGTGAAACAACACTCTGGTGGGCGGTTTGCGAGTTTAAATCACCTCAGTGTATGACCATGCAGTGCATTTGACCTGCGGTCGTCGCACGGTGGCGCTGGCAGCAGTCCACATACGCAGAGGTGTGTTTGTGCACGTCGGAGTACGGTGTAGCGAGTAAGTGTGCAGGCGTTTCAGACGTGCTAATGGTGACTGTGTGTTGAAAATGGCTCAAAGAACGCATATTGATGACGTTATGAGGGGTAGAATAGTAGGGCGACTGGAGGCTGGTCAAACACAGCAGGTCGTAGCACGGGCCCTCCGTGTGCCACAAAGTGTAATCTCAAGATTATGGCAACGATTCCAGCAGATAGGAAACGTGTCCAGCCGCTACAGTACGGGACGTCCACAGTTACAACACCACAAGAAGACCGATATCTGATAATCAGTGCCCGCAGACGGCCACGGAGTACTGCAAGTAGCCCTGCTCGGGACCTTGCCGCAGCCACTGGAACAGTTGTCTCCAGACACACAGTCTACAGACGACTGAACAGACATGGTTTAATCGCCCGGAGACCTGCAAGGTGGATTCCACTGACCCTTGGTCACAGGAGAGCCTGTAAAGCCTGGTGTCAACAACACAGTACACTGTCATTGGAACAGTTGTCCCAGGTTATGTTCACGGACGAGTCCAGGTATAGTCTGAACAGTGGTTCTCGCTGGGTTTTCATCTGGCGTGAATCAGGAACCAGATACCAACCCCTTAAAGTCCTTGAAAGGGACCTGTATGGAGGTCGTAGTTTGATGGTGTGGGGTGGGATTATGATTGGTGCACGTACACCCCTGCATGTCTTTGACAGGGGAACTGTAACAGGTTAGGTGTATCGAGGCGTCATTTTGCACCAGTGTGTCCGCCTTTTCAGGGGTGATGGATGATAACGCACGGCCCCACCGAGCTGCCATCGTGGAAGAGTACCTTGAAACAGAAGATATCAGGCGAATGGAGTGGCCTGCCTGTTCTCCAGACCTAAACCCAATCGAGCACGTCTGGGATGCTCTCGGTCCACATATCGCTGCACATCTTCAAACCCCTAAGACACTTCAGGAGCTCAGACAGGCACTGCAGCAAGAATGGGAAGCTATACCCCGCAGCTGCTCAACCACCTGATCCAGAGTATGCCAACCCGTTGTGCGGCCTGTGTACATGTGCATGGTGATCATATCCCACATTGATGTCAGGGTACATGCACAGGAGATAGTGGCGTTTTGTAGCGCGTGTTTCGGGACGGTTTTCTCAACTTATCACCAATAGTGTGCACTTACAGATCTGTGTCGTGTGTGTTCCCTATGTGCCTATGCTATTAGCGCCAGTTTTGTGTAGCGCTACGTTGTGTGGGACCACATTCTGAAATTATCCTTAATTTATGAGCATGAGTGTATTTAGCGACTGCGTAAAACTGCTAACGAATTGGATTACAAACTCGTATTGGCTCCTTAAAATATTTCATCCCTCCACTTTCGAGTGCTATACTCAAAGTGTAGCGAGTCATGGAATATGTGCGAAATTTACATTGCTGTGCAAACCTTAAGGACGAAATTAACTTTCGCGTGATACGTCCCTGCTAGAAACATACCTCGATGAAACTTGGACCATTCATATTAAAAAAACTGTTGCAATATAGTACAGATGATAAATGAAAGAAATACACAATGAGACGAACAGAATGATACTTTCATTCAAAGGCGATAAGTATACTGAAGTCCCCGTGATTCGTGATGGTGCCCCGAACATTAAAAATGTGGGACATAGGGTATGCGTTCAACATCGACGGTCGAGCATGCTCTGCAACTTCCTCCCATGCTGACCACGATGTAAGTAAGGAGTTGTCAACCGCCAACGCGGTTAACAATTGCTAGATGGTCGTTGGTACAGGAGGAAGTGCTGGAATACGTCTTGCATCTCACGCCACACGTTCCCCATAGCATTTAGGTCGAGGGAATTGGCAGGCCAGTCTATTCACCGAATATCCTCTCGTTCGAAGAGTTCCTCCTTCTGCGGAGTTCGACGCGGTCGCGCATTGTTGTTGTTGTTGTGGTCTTCAGTCCTGAGACTGGTTTGATGCAGCTCTCCATGCTACTCTATCCTGTGCAAGATTCTTCATCTCCCAGTACCTACTGCAACCTACATCCTTCTGAATCTGCTTAGTGTATTCATCTCTTGGTCTCCCTCTACGATTTTTACCCTCCACGCTGCCCTCCAATGCTAAATTTGTGATCCCTTGATGCCTCAAAACATGTCCTACCAACCGATCCTTTCTTCTAGTCAAGTTGTGCCACAAACTTCTCTTCTCTCCAATCCTATTCAATACCTCCTCATTAGTTACGTGATCTACCCACCTTATCTTCAGCATTCTTCTGTAGCACCACTGCTCTTATTAACTACAACAATTGCCATTTTGGGTGAGTATGTTTTGTAGCAAATGTATTCAGTATTTAGTAAGCTGACACTTGGGGTAAGAATAACAACAGAGTGATTGTGTTAATAAATTTGGCGACCGTGTCAGGATACTGAAGATTGCGTTCATCTCTTAACGAATCCTGTGCGTCAGTAGCACACACTACCCCAAATAGAGGTGCTACTCGCAGTCTTGGACGTGTACTGTTTACAACGCTGGCGAAGTACCATCACGCAAGTGTGCTTCCTACCCTTACAGTTCCCAGACCTGATCGTCCCAGTTCGATGCATCTCTTTCCAAAGCCGTTACCCGGCGGCCGCTTCCAAACAGGAGGGCGTTTGAAACAATACGGCCGTGACTCGGCGCCTGTTGCTCGAAACGATCTGCCTGGCGCGAGAAGACAGCCAGCCTTCAGATACGCATCGGGAAGCCGCTCCGGAGAGCCGCGTTGAATCGGGAGGGACGAGGGGTCAGGCTCCATTACCGGGTCGAGTCAACACTTCCCTTTTTTTCGCGCAGCGCGCCGCCTCTGCCGGTTTACTTACCGAGGCGCGGGACGTGAGCCGAGCGCCTCGGACGGACCATTACTCTGCCCGCCCGTGTGGAACATCTCCCGACAAGTGGCCGTCTCCCATTAGCTGCCTGACCCTCCCTGGCGCGTGATATCTGCCAACCGTGACCGCGGCCAACAGTAAACGCGCGGTCCGTAGCGCCAGGCCTCAGTGGAACGAATGGAAACCATACCCTTCGGCTACTTACGGACATTCGACAGCATTAATGAAGGTAATTACCTTCAAGTGTCTGGAAATAACGGTAGGTGAGGATAGAGAGATTGGTTACCGTTCAGTGTCGGCACTGGCCCGAGGCGAATGAGAGCTAGTGCTGAAGAGATTATCCAACTGCCTTCTACATCAATCTGCCACTTAACCGAGCACGCTTATGCTGCCTGTTGCTCCTTGACATACGCTTATACCCTGTTCAAAACTAGGACTGACAGCGACGAAGGAAGTAGTGGGATGAGGGCAGTGGGAGAGGCACGTCACGCATTCACCAAGATGTATGGTTACCATGACCATCAACACTTTCCAGACCTTCACTTCACAGTAATACAACAAACATTTCCAGCATGTTTTAAGCGTCAGTATCAGGTATCTAGCTGTCCTTCAACTGTATCTACATACGTAGCCCATAAGCCACCATACGGTGCATGTGAGAGAGTACTTTGTGCCACTTCTGGTCATTCCCTTTCCCGTTCCATTCGCAAACAAGGAAAAATCAGCTGTCTATATGCTTACGCACGTATAAAAGCAAACACCAGCTGCAAATATTAATTAGAAAATGCCTTCACTCACAAATTTTAGTGTTTTATTATATACACGAAGCATTTCACACCCTGTGGGTCCGTCATCCTCCTTCCCAACTGGATCTTCATCTTTTTCCAGTATTATTAGCTGGTGCAGTTTCCTTAAATTTCCTTTCCCCAGAACATTTTGTACGCCTAAAAATTTTTATAACTGCCGCTGTCATTATCATTACCATTATTATTATAATTATTACTATTAGTGGCAACAGATTTAGTAGTAGAAGTACTTTATTAGTTCATAGTCAGTATTATTTGGAGTAGGTATGAAAATCCATGGAGAAGAAATAAAAACTTTAAGGTTCGCCGATGATATTGTAATTCTATCAGAGACAGCAAAGGACTTGGAAGAGCAGTTGAATGGAATGGACAGTGTCTTGAAGGGAGGATATAAGATGAACATCATCAAAAGCAAAACGAGGATAATGAAATATAGTCAAATTAAGTTGGGTGATGCTGAGGGAATTAGATTAGGAAATGAGGGGCTTAAAGTGGTAAAGGGGATTTGCTATTTGGGGTGCAAAATAACTGATGATGGTCGAAGTAGAGAGGATATAAAATGTAGACTAGCAATGGCAAGGAAAGCGTTTCTGAAGAAGAGAAACTTGTTAACATCGAGTATAGATTTAAGTGTCAGGAAGATGTTTCTGAAAGTATTCGTATGGAGTGTAGTCATGTATGGAAGTGAAACATGGACGATAAACAGTTTGGACAAGAAGAGAATAGAAGCTTTCGAAGTGTGGTGCTACAGAAGAATGCTGAAGATTAGATGGGTGGATCATATAACTAATGAGGAGGTATTGAACAGGATTGGGGAGAAGACAAGTTTGTGGCACAACTTGACTAGAAGAAGGGATCGGTTGGTATGACACGTTTTGAGGCATCAAGGGATCACCAATTTAGTATTAGAGGGCAGCGTGGAGGGTAAAAATCGTACAGGTAGACCAAGAGATGAATACACTAAGCAGATTCAGAAGGATGTAGGCTGCAGTACGTACTGGGAGATGAAGAAGCTTGCACATGATAGAGTAGCATGGAGAGCTGCATCAAACCAGTCTCAGGACTGAAGACCACAACAACATTATTTATTCACATTGCCACTTCAGACACGCAGATCATTTTAATACTATTTGTCATATTAAAATCGTTATTTATTAGGAAACTGTGATGTAAAAAATGTACTGTATGTTTGTAATCCTGGTCCGATGTAAGAGGCAGCATGATGCCCCTAATCAGATCGGGCTAAATAAACAAATAAAAATAAAATTCGCGAAGGAAACAGGGAAGAGGAAAAAACTGTGCTGCCAGAAGCATGCTCCTCCATACACCATAAAGGGGCTTGAGGTGTGTCGTTATAGATCACCACTTCGAGGGGACGTTAAACGTTAATCTTCCTTCCTTTTTTCATTCTCGATGCGAGAGTAATTTTCTGCTGACCACCGTATCCTCTGCGAACACGTCGAGACTGCAACGGAAGTTGGCCGGCAGGTAGTTAATATTCATTTGTTGCAGATGATGCGGAGCAGTTCCTCAGGGGCGCGCGACGCCCCTGCCGGGAGCACAGTGGAACCTGCGTGCAGACGCGGGGGAACTTCGCAACGGCCTTGTTCCCACCGCACCGGCCAGCCCTGGACGTCTGCGGAGGGGTCTGGAGAAGGGGCTGGAGGCCAGCCGCACCCGTGGGAATTCCGGCGGACCGCGCCTCTGCAGTCGCATCGCAACAGCGACCGTCACCGGAAGTGACCCTTGACTGCACCCAAAGAGTCCGTCTTGGGGGAGGTGAGACGCTCGCAGGGAAAGCGTGGAGTTTCGCACTGCGTACGTAAAACGGAGTCGGTAGGCCATGGAAATCTGATACAGCAGCGCCCCCTCCCCTCCCCCCGTTCCCACCACCCTTCTCCCCAGAGCTATCCTTTCACGCGATGAGGACCTGCCAAGGCCAGACTGGGGGTTGGGAGAGCTGCAGACCGGATGGCAGAGCGCAAGAGTCTGCCAACCGACCAGGTAACTCCGTAGGGGAGGGAGGCGGCATTCAGTCAATGTCTCGCTAACTATTGCGTCTGTGGCACCTGATGCGACCTGTCGCTCAGTGGCGGACAATACTGGATGCCAATAAAAGCCGCCAAGGGTCTCACGTTCACCAGTCTCGTCTCGGTTATTCCACTGTGTTCTACTCTCCTGCTGGACACAAAGACACTGGGAATGAAGTATAGAACTTAATACAACAGTTCTGGTGGGTAAGGAGCGGGTGACCGTTTTGTATTGTTCCCAGATAAATTGTCTCAGGCTCTTCGTCAAAGCCCAGAGTAGAAAACTGGTGGGCCTTACAACTGCACATCAGTTCTTGACATTTCAGTGTCAACGTTCTTAGCGCGTCACCAGTGGAGACTAAAGAATGGGACATATTTTTAATACATCAGCCTATTTGCAGCAGGAGAGGCAGTGGCACAACTGCAACTATACGGACATGCCTGAACAGCTCGGTTGGTAAAAGTGTTGCTCTCAAAAATTTAAGTTCCAGTTTTTAAGTTCCAGATTCGAATACTAGCTCTGTAGCTGTAATCTGCCAGGAAGCGTTTATGAAGTTTTACGTAGATTTACGAATTCTGATGAAGCTCTACATAGTTTTTATGACACTGCCTCCTCCGAAGACCAAATTGTTTCATTTTAATTTGTTAACTAGAAGTGTTTTGGCAATATGAGCCACGTTCAATGGGTCCCGCTTCATTCCTTCAAGTGCATCATAATAAAGCAAAACCCCCGTAAGGTAGCACATAGGCGCTGATGCATGAAACTCAAATGGGAATTCCTAACATGACATCCTGAAAGCCACGAATCAAGACATTGAAGTGGATGTAGTATTTTTCGACTTCTGAAAAGGACGTCAGCTAGTACCACACATACGCTTATTATCGAAACGACAATCATATGGTGTATCTAGCGAAATTTGAGACTCGATTGAGGATTTCGTGATAGGGAGGACGCAACAGTTATCTTGGATGGAGAGTCATCAAAAGATGTAGAGTAGCTTTGGGTATGGCCCAGGGAACTGTACTGGGACCTTTGCTGTTCATATCCTATATTAATCACCTTGAAGACCATGTTTTCTTTCTTTCTTTCTTTCTTTTGTTTTTGAGTCGTCAGTCTTCAAACTGTTTTGATGCAGCTAGCCACGAATTCCTCTCCTGCGCCAATCTCTTCATCTCAGAGTAGCACTTGCCCCCTACTTCCTCTAGTATTTTGTGCATGTGTTCCAAGCTCTGTTTTCCTCTACAGCTCCCTCTAATACTACAGGAGTTATTCCGTAATAACAGATGTCCAACCATCCTGACCCTTCTTGTTGTAAGTTTTTTTCCACATAATCCTTTCCTAAACGGTTCTCTGGAGATTCTCCTCATTCCTCACCTTATTAGCCCACCTAATTTTCAACATTCTTCTGTAGCAGCACGTCGTAAATGTTATGATTCTTTCATTTTCCGCTTTTCCCACAGTCCATGTTTCATCACCATACAGTGCTGTGCTCCAAACGTACGTTCTCACAAACTTCTTCCTCAAATTAATGTCTATGTTTGATGCTAGTAGACTTCTCTTGGCCACTACTTATAATGAAGAAATGTCTGGAAATAGTTGCACAAATATTCAGTCGGATCCTGACAAGATTCCAAGCTGGTGTAAAGATTGGACTGCGCGAGGTGGCGCAGTGGCTAATACACTGAACCCGCATTCGGGAGAACGACGTTTCAAAGCCGCGCCCAGTCATCCTGATTAAGGTTTTCCGTGACTTCCCTAAATCGCTTCAGAAAAATACCGGGGTGGTTCCTTTGAAAGAGCACGGCCGACTTTCTTTCCCATCCTTCCCTGACGCGATGGGATCGATGACCTTGCTGTTTGGCCCCCTCCCCCAGCTCAACCAACCAAGCAAACATTGGCAGTTCGTTTCAAATGTTCACGAATGTGTACATGTAAACTTATATGTCTTTCAGTGTTTCTTTACAATAAGTAAAAGGTGTAAACGACGACTGTTTACTCCATAGCAAAGTGATGTAGTGGAAGTCGAGACAAACAAGGACACCCGGAGACCTGTCAACCCGGGCAACAACTCCGAATTGGCCTACAAAAGCTCCCTAAGCTATGGTGTACGCACGCCACGCGATATTTTGAATGTTCTCTCGCTCTCTTGGGCCATCGACTTAGTCGGCTGTTTCGTTGCCATCATTAATTTCGACTTCCCCATCAAGGTAATGAAAGAAAAAAGACTTTTGTAAATGCTATACAAAAACTAGTTATTGTGAGAAAATAAAACGCCTACAGCCGTCCGTATGATTTTATATATTTTGTTGCAACCAGTTTCGGTGCTTCAGGCTGCAGTTGATGCGGAAGGGGTTGATACACTTTATATATATATATATATATATATATATATATATATATATATATATATATATATATATATCGCATCAGTGGCCAGCGTAACTGGGTACGCGGATTATCTGAAAACTTAGATGTCAGCCACTACAGTCTGAAGATGGCGCATTGAAGCGCCGAAATTGGTTGCAACAAAATAAATAAAATCATAAGGAGGGCTGTGGGCATTTTATTTTCTCACAACAGTAAACGGTCGTCGACCCAAAGACCTCATCTCAAAACGATGGACATAGAAAAAGTAATTACGTTAGCATTTCGAGCTAAACACAACTCTTACGAGCACCGTATTTTCGTAGTAAGAAAGCCAGACAAATAAAACCATTTGTTAATTTTATGCTGTTAAAATTAGTAATATTTTGAGTCTAAAAGTACACAAACGTCAATTTTTACTTTTTGTTAGTGCAAGAAAAATGGTTTTTAATATTCAAGGACGATTTCAGCGGGAATCTCGCACGGTCCGAGTGTGTTGTAATTTGGGGAGCATCTCTAGGTCAATTTCGGGCTGTTTCCTGGATTGACAGAGCACAACTGTCCTTTTTCAATTTGTTCGTCTCGATTTCCCCTGCATCACTGTGCTACGGCGTAAACCATCACACACACACACACACACACACACACACACACACACACATTTCCTGCAGCTCTCCATGTTACTCTATCCTGTGCAAGCTTCTTCATCTCCCAGTACCGACTGCAACCTACATCCTTCTGAATCTGCTTAGTGTATTCATCTCTTGGTCTCCCTCTACGATTTTTATCCTCCACGCTGCCCTCCAATACTAAATTGGTGATCCCTTGATGCCTCAGAACATGTCCTACCAACCGATCCCTTCTTCTAGTCAAGTTGTGCCACGAACTTCTCTTCTCCCCAATCCTATTCAATACCTCCTCATTAGTTATGTGATCTACCCATCTAATCTTCAGCATTCCTCTGTAGCACCACATTTCGAAAGCTTCTATTCTCTTCTTGTCTAAACTATTTATCGTCCATGTTTCACTTCCATACATGGCTACACTCCATACAAATACTTTCAGAAACGACTTCCTAACACTTAAATCAATACTCGATGTTAACAAATTTCTCTTCTTCAGAAACGCTTTCCTTCACATTGCCAGCCTACATTTTATATCCTCTCTGCTTCGACCATCATCAGTTATTTTGCTCCCCAAATAGCAAAACTCCTTTACAACTTTAAGTGTCTCATTTCCTAATCTAATACCCTCAACATCACCCGACTTAATTCGACTACATTCCATTATCCTCGTTTTGCTTTTGTTGATCTTCATCTTATATCCTCCCTTCAAGACACTATCCATTCAGTTCAACTGCTCTTCCAAGTCCTTTGCTGTCTTTGACAGAATTACAATGTCATCGGCGAACCTCAAAGTTTTTATTTCATCTCCATGGATTTTAATACCTACTACGAATTTTTCTTTTGTTTCCTTCACTGCTTGCTCAATATACAGATTGAATAACATCGGGGAGAGGCTTCAGCCCTGTCTCACTCCCTTCCCAACAATTGCTTCCCTTTCATGCCCCTCAGCTCTTATAACTGCAATTTGGTTTCTATACAAATTGTAAATAACCTTTCGCTCCCTATATTGTACCCCTGCCACCTTTAGAATTTGAAAGAGAGTATTCCAGTCAACATTGTCAAAAGCTTTCTCTAAGTCTACAAATGCTAGAAACGTAGGTTTGCCTTTTTAATCTAGCTTCTAAGATAAGCCATAGGGTCAGTATTGCCTCACGTGTTCCAATATTTCTACGGAATCCAAACTGATCTTCCCCAAGGTCGGCTTCTACTAGTTCTCCATTCGTCTGTAAAGAATTCGCGTTAGTATTTTGCAGCTGTGACTTATTAAACTGATAGTTCGCTAATTTTCACATCTGTCAACACCTGCTTTCTTTGGGATTATTATATTCTTCTTGAAGTCTGAGTGTATATATATATATATATATATATATATGGTGTAAACGATGATTCTTTACGCTGTAGCACAGTGATGCAGGGGAAATGTGTGTGTGTGTGTGTGTGTGTGTGAAAATAATATTGGCCCTAGAACTGATCCCTGAGGGACTGTCAAATTTTTGTCTATGTTTTGCATTCCGTTCCCGTCCCTCCTACTTTACTGTAGCTGAAAAGTTCGCTGTCAACCGAGCGTTAAAGCCCACAGAGAGGAGATTGTTTAACGTAAAACCGAAAGCAGTAGGTTGTAATAATATTCATGGCCCTTAATTTATGCCTCTTTTTCAGCGTCTTTTTTTGGTGTCTTCTGCTGACACGGTTGGTTTTTCGCGGCGCAGTACATTATTAGCATCGAGGGCGCAGAGGGGGTGGGAGAGCGGCGGCTGAAACAAGTTTGCCGACAACAAAGGGCGCGGGCCGTGGATGTGGAGCAGCAGCAGCAGCAGCAGCAGCGAGCAGGGTGAGGGTCGCGCACCGCAGTACCTGCCCGGCCTGGGAGAGCCCTGATTACCGCAGTCTCAGGCCAGGGGGCCGGGGACCGAGCTCTCGCGCGCTGTGTCTGCCGCGGCGTGGCATGGCCGTTGGGCGGCGCATCTCGCCAGGACAAAAACGAAAGGAAAAAAAAAAACTGGTACAAAAAAGAGTACGGAAAGGCGGATCTGTAGCACGGCTGACGGACTGCGTGTGGAAAAGAGACCAGGAATTAGGGATGGGAAAAACCGACCGGTTAAAACCGATACAGGTATTTTAGCTGCGAATAACCGATGTTTTTCGGTACTTGTTTTGTCTCAGTTATAACAAGTATTTTTTTACAAATATCCGAATAAATAACCGAAATGTCACAGCCATCATAACAACAGTGCTAAAATTTTTAGTGTTTCAATAAATGTTTTTTTTTAAGAAAAGTGTAATTTTTATTCATAAAATTTACATTGGTTTGAAAGACGGAAAATGAGAAAAGCGGGGCGGCTGTGATGGCCGAGCGGTTCTAGGCACTTCAGTCTGGAACCGCGCGACTGCTACGGTCGCACGTTCGAATCCTACCTCGGGCATGGATGTGTGTGATGTCCTTAGGTTAGTTAGGTTTAAGTAGTTCTAAGTTCTGATGACCTCAGAAGTTAAGTCCCATAGTGCTCAGAGCCATGTGAACCATTATGCTGCCCACCCAATGTACTTCCTGCTCATGGAATATAAGTGTCTGTCAATCTGTCGTAAAGTTACCTTCACGTCTACCACAAACTGTAATTAGGAGGCAATAATGCAATGGATGTTGTCTAAGACAGGAATGACATGCAAAAACCGACGAAAGCAGCGGAACATTGATAATGGGGTAGCTCAGGTATAAAATACGGCTCGCGAAAAGCGGTGAAGGATTTATAATTTTCAACATGACAGAGAAAAGCCCAATTACACTCCCAATTTCTGGCCAACTTCGCTATAAATCTGAATTGTTTACCTTCAGCAGTAATTTTTTTTTCTCTCTATGGCGATATTTGTTCGCCGTTACCTGTAAGCAAGAAGGCGTCTACCCCACCCCGAGTTCCCATGCAAATTCTGTTGTGTCCCGGACACAGCGGTGGCGGCTCTTTCACGTGTGTTGTCCCGAGTAATAGCTCCCTATTAGCATCTAAAGTGGCGAACAGCCACATTTGGAAGAGTAATTTTCCTCCACATCTGCGTAATCGGCAAATATCTTTCGCCACCCAGCAAGTGCCAAATAAGATAATGAAATATGCGTACATCCCGGAAATACGTGCATTGCCGTTTTGCTGTGTTTGAACGACACTCCCTCGTGAGACAAACAGCCATGCTCATAAGAAATTAGTAAATTTACTTGGCCATAAGCGTAACTGCCCCATGTTGTTATACTTTACCTAATTATTGGTTTGTCAGAGTGAAACCGGGGTAAGGATGACACGTACAAAAAGAATTTGAAAAGACGAATTAAAGAAGCTGCCGTAGGAAGCGATGATGTCCAGCCAACGCGCTGGAGTCACGCCCCTGAGAGATGCTTTGCGAGACACCATAGTTTCATATGTTTGAACTACGGACGGCGATGCAATTCCCACAAGAAGAAAATCGGACGAAAACACGTATTCTAAATATGTACACGTTTTACGGACGTACTGCCTATGGATGACATCATGGAATAATCCAGCTACGGCACACATAAATTACGAAGCTATCCAAATTTATCAAATATTCACTAATGAATATGCAGGTTAACAAGAGTTGTTTTTGATCTGTCAGTGGTAAAATTAGTAACTTCTGTTACTCTTGCTTTGGTGTAATGATGAACAACTTCCGAATTTTTGCTTCTGATCTACCTTCAAGAACAATTAAAACGCAATAAAGGAAATTCCTGTTTTATATTAGAAACGATGAATTACAACCTAACCTTAATGTTAAATATTTATGTCATTTAAAAAATTAGTCAACACCAAAATATTTTCTCGATTAATATTTTCGAGACTGCTTTGTCAATGAGTCGCCAAAACCTGACCAAATGGATCACCCTGACAGCTGTTATATTCCACCAAGCTCGTATAGCATGGTTCATGGTTATTTAACGCAAAAACAGAACACGTTACGCAGTTAATACATGTTGACCAATCGTTAATATAATCTGTTGACAGAATCGTTCTCTGCATCTACGAAAAGTTGAAACGAACAGTGATCCCAAGCATTTTATCTTTGTTTGCGTAACTGTCTTCTGTAGTTACTCACTACTGCGATGAAAATCAAACCGTCTGTTTTTCCTAGACAGTCATCCGACACCTTTAAGTTTTTTTCTAAAGCATGTTCGTTGATAGTGTAGAATATACAACGTGCGAAAAATTGAACTGTACCCGAAAAATATATCACGCACCTTAAGACAAGCATGGCATATTTTTCGTGCCAGTTTTGCAGGAGGTGGACAAAATATGGAAAGACCACAAACACAACACAAGGATGATGAAGGTGGACAGCGAGCATGCACTTTTCTCTCCAAAGGAGACCACGAAGGCTCAGTAATATTGAGATCTGATGACTGCGGTGGCCAGACTAGACGTGACAATTCGTCCTCACAAAACCAGTCCCAGACGATGGGAGCTGTGGAAACTGAGTCCCTGGCATCTTTGAACACAGCATCACCATTGGGGAACAAACGTTGTACCATGGGATTGACCTAATCAGCCAAACAGGCCACATAATCCTTAGCAGTCATGCTATCTTGCAGAGCGCTCATGGAATACCACGTTGTGGCTGCTCAAATAATCACCGAACCCACTCCATGCTTCACTCTGGGGACGTAAACTCGGCCAGAAGTTGGAAACAGTATGGAACAAGACTCACGGGGGCCAAATGAGATTCTCCCATTGCGCCACAATCCAGGTTCCACGGCTTCGGCGCCACGTTTCCCTGTTGTGGGCATTTCCATCACTGACGAGTGGGTTTGTAATTCCAGCTCGCTCTGCCCTTCCCTGCTTATGGACCTCTCTGACCTTTTTTGGTCGTGACAGCGTCCGCGAGCGCGACATTCAGTTCTGCAGTGACTCTTGCAGATGTCGTTCTCTGATTTTTCATCGCATTACTCTTCAACAACCGTCCATCAAGGACACTGAACACACTTTCGTGAACTTTGTGACTTAGCGGATAATATTTTCCACTTTCCCTGTATGCAGTATAAATCTTAGATATGGTGGCCCTTGAAACACCAAACACTTCGGCTAACTTCGTTTCGGAAGCACCTATTATACGAGCACCAACAATTTTCCCCTGTTCGACTTCACTTAGTTCCAACATAAGGCTCTCACAACTCCACAGAACACCGTTCGGATCACGATTGACACTTGCAACGTAATGAGGATGGTTTGTTGGTATATTTGTGGGTGGGAGGGGGGGTGGGGGGAGGGGGAAGGGGCCAAACATTGACATCATCGTTCCCATCGGATTAGGGAAGGATGGGAAGGAAGTCTCGGCCGTGTCCTTTCAGAGGAACCATCCCGCATTTGCCTGAAGCGATTTAAGGATATCACTGGAAACCTAAATCAGGATGGCCGGGTGCGGGTTTGAAGGGTCGTCCTGCCGAATGGGAGTCCAGTGTGTTAAACCACTGCGCCAGCTCCCTCTGTCGTATTGAGGACAGTGGACATGTGCCGCTCATGGCTAAATACGCAACAGAATCTGCGATCTTGGCTAGCGTCTACATTCATTTTCAGGCATGCATTTCTCGTTGTGTTTGCATGTTTTTGTCCAACCACTGCATTATGACCATTCTGTATTTTCAACATACCACAAGAGGCTCTAATGACTATTGTGCTAACAGCGAAACGAAATTAATCGTGCTTTTAATCCTGCTAGGCCAGTGACGATGCTGTGGTACAAAATAAGGAGCCTGCTGACCTGCATAGCGTCGTGGCAGCGTGCCTGCCTTGTAAGATGCGAGTCATGCGTTCTGCGCTCGCAATGGGCGTGGCGACGAGCTTTAAATACTGCACTCCCTTTGGAAGGACAGCGACTGTTATCTTCATCCAGTCATCCAGATATACGTTTCCGTGGTTTCCCTGAATTGCTTACGTAAATACCGGACTGGTTCCTTTCAAAATCGCCAAGGCTCATTTTCATCCTTCATCGATACAAACCTTTACTCCTTCTCTAACGACCTCAACGTCAAGGGGCCGTTTTAACCATTATCTTCCTTCCTTCTTGGTAAAACAATTTGTAATAACTGGATGACCACACAGTTAGACGTCAGTTTATCCACTAGCGTCTGGCGACACTAATGTGTGGTGTGAGGCAGGAAGATCGTCTCGTGCTGGAGCACAGGTCCTTTCTCTCTCCATACTCCCAATGTCAGAAGCTTGAAGACTCGCAATACAAAACTTCTTAAAACGTTCGACCTTTCAGTTTTTTTCTTAAGTCGTATACAAATAGCCGCTTGTAACTCAGTATAAAGTGGGCATCAAACTACACCGACAAACTTTGATTTAAATGGTGTCTTGAGGAACAAGTAGAGTTTCGGAACACAGGTCCAACGATTCTACAAAGTGTCGAAATTATAATTGGCCTCTTTCGGCAGCAAACATTTATACTCTTATTCTGCTGACGGGCGTGAACACGTTCGATTTACCTAATACACTCTCACAAGCATTAGAATTCCGCTTGCACTCCGCCAGCTTCCAAGACCACGTTTTCTGCTGCAGGGGTCTCCTAGCGGCTTGAGTTAGTGCCTGTAATTTCGACAAGCCGTAGCGCTGTTTCCATGTATGACTTCGTATACTCAGTTTGTTCCTCGTGACACCCAAGACAACCTTCCGAAGTTTGTCAATATTGTTACAGTCCACATGCAGCTGACTACTTGGAGAAAAACATCTAAAAAGATCGTCAAACACTGAACCGCAGTGTCTCTGGTAGCGAAGATTTGTGTTATGATGGGACTCCAATTCCGACCCTTGCCCATCACGGACGATGCTCTTGCCATCTCAGCTAATCAGATACGGTTCACGAACCGCTTTCACAGCCTCAACAGATACGAGAACGTAATTTTGACGCCACAGGAAGTACGAATGCCTGGTTCCACGGCATTCTACACTGATAAAATTTTCTCGAGCTTCCAGCTGCGCCACGTAGGTAAAACTACACGAGCTTTCGTCTGAGCGCCCCTCGGCTGTTGTCAAGTGGTGACCGTCATGCGACTGCTGTAGCCGCGATGCACTCTGTGACGTCACTGATGCTCAACACAGTCCGTATTAGGTAATATTCTCGTTGGAAGGCGGCCCGAGTGGCCGGGCGGTTCTAGGCGCTTCAGTCTGGAACCGCGCGACCGCTACGGTCGCAGGCTCGAATCCTGCATCGTGCATGGATGTGTATGATGTCCTTAGGTTAGTTAGGTTTAAGTGGTTTTAAGTTTTTAAGTTCTGGGGGACTGATGACCTCAGATGTTAAGTCCCATAGTGCTCAGAGCCATTTGAACCATTTTTTTCTCGTTGCAACATCGCCGTGCCAGTGGCTTGAAGCTTCAAGTCGCCGAAGGCAGGGTCCCAAGCTGTGCGTAGATGGAGACCGCCGTCCTTATTGAGGCTGTTTTAACTTTTTTTTTTAATTTCGTTCGCTTCGTTTATAACGCTGAACCAGAAACCACTTGTCCGTTTAACAAAAGACGTGTGGTCAAATGCAGTTCGGTGTCTGTTTTTTCAGACAATGTTCCGCTACCGCTGCTTTCGCAGGATACCGTCGGCGGAAACCCCTCCCGTGTTTCAAAAAATGTTCAAATGTGTGTGAAATCTTATGGGACTTAACTGCTAAGGTCATCAGTCCCTAAGCTTACACACTACTTAGCCTAATTTATCCTATGGACAAACACACACACCCATGCCCGAGGGAGGACTCGAACGTCCGCCAGGACCAGCTACACAGTCCATGACTACAGCGCCCTAGACCGCTCGGCTAATCCTGCGCGGCCTCTCGTCTTTCAACAGCGCTATTCAATAGTGCGCAGTCTGTCCGGCGTAAAAAAAAAGTCCACACCCGCACCGTATCTTGTATATCCTTGTGGTTCTGAGAACTACATCGTCTTTCACAGACCTCACGCACGAGTTGTCGAATCTTTGCTAGAGGTCTGAAGGTTGAATCTGATTTATTCCTCTTTAGGAGCTGGCTAATCTTACCTGTCACTGAGTTACTGATGGGAAAAACCGTAAGCTTCGACATGTCCACCTCGAGGGGCTTCTGCGTACGAGTCTTCGGTGAAACACCTTGCGAAATTTGTCTGTTGCTGCAGCCGATTGAGGAAATATCTACTGTTAAACAGCCAGTTGGTTTCTGGTTCAAAATGGTTCAAATGGCTCTGAGCACTATGGGACTTAACTTCTGAGGTCATCAGTCTCCTAGAACTTAGAACTACTTAAACCTAACTAACCTAAGGACATCACACACATCCATGCCCGAGGCAGGATTCGAACCTGCGACCGTAGCAGTCGCGCGGCTCCAGACTGTAGCGCCTAGAACCGTTTGGCCACCACGGCCGGCTTGCTTTCTGGGATAGCGTTATTATGGTAGCGATCGAGGTAAGAGTTACTGAAAACACTGTCAGTAAAAAGAGGGTTTGCAGCTTGGGACGCGAACATCGGGAAGTTGAAGCGTGTGTCGCGGTCTTACAACAAAAAAATTGCCTTGTACCGGGCAACAGTGACTTCACAAGCGACAGAGCAATTATTTAAGGATGGGAACAGTTTTCACAGGACAGTCACCATTTGACAACCACCATGAAGCACTCGGCCGAAAGTCACATGCTTTTAACCAACTGACTGCGTTAGAAGATCGAGAAAACTTAACAAAATGTTCCGAGCTATCGTGCCGTGGTCGAATAGCTTTCGTATTTAAACACAACCTTTCGTCCCCGTCTGCGGAGGACATTTTCTGGGGGTATCGTAGCTGTATATAGTGTCCGTTTCACACCGTGGCTCGCTACTGATTGCAGAAAAATCTAGTTTATTCGTACTTCCGCGCAGTGGCGTGACGTCACGTGTTTTGAATACCCGATCGCAACTGGCCGTTGTCTGTGGTCGCCGTTCGCCGTTGCTATCACACCATGGTGGAAGACGTACACGTCTTCTCACCACCGGGTTCCAAATGTCATTCACTTTCACGCCCTTCTCCTTACTAATGATATTCCTAGGGTGTTTTACAATCTCTACGGCCTTTCTGTATAGTCTTTCACGGTATCCACTTGTAGCTGCCAGTACTAGAGTCCTATCAAAATGAAAGTGGTGGTCTCCTGGCTACAAAGCATGTTCCACAACAGCTGACATGTCAGTCTTCCCCCTTCTCCAATTGCCCTTGTGCTCTCCTAGATGTTTTATGACCGTTCTTTTTGTAGCACCACACAGAATGCTACGAATTCCTGCCTTTTCTCGATTGGTTTGCAAGTATCCTTGTCTAGTTTTAGGTGCTCTTGTATATTCCGGAAGGGTTTTTAAACTACCACGATGTTCCGTTTTTTTTCAAGATTTTTCCCATGTGGTCCTTTTGGAATGGCAGGAAAGCCTTCGATTTCACAGATGGTTTTGCTTCACTATGTTTTCTGCGAGGTGGTCCTAATGCTCTTCTTACCATTCTTAAGCAAGGCACTGGTGAAATATTGTAACTGCACGTCAAACAGCTCTGGTTCGCAGACGCTCATAGCTCAATCCGACAACGTTTTTTACGATGCCTCCCTTCCGTTGTGGCTGGTGGCTCGAATTCCGGTGTAAGTAACGACTTGTGTGCGGAGATTTTCCGGAGACTGTGTCGCCTAAGCTACCATCTCCTTTCTTGCAAACCAGCACATCAGGAAAATTTAATATTTCGCCTGCGTCGTCCTCCATCGTAAACTTAATTTTCGGATTAATGTGAAATCCATAGCCCGGATCATTTAATTTCACTCACAGAAAGGTCCGTACCTAACGTCTGGAAAATTGCTCAAGTCACATCGATACCCAAAAAGGGAAATAGGAGTAATCCACTGAACTACACTAACGTCGATTAGCAGTAAGTTTCTGGAACATGCTGTGTTCGAACATTATGAATTACCTCGAGGAAAACGATTTAGTGACACATAGGCAGCACGGATTCAGAAAATATCGTTCTTGTGAAACACAACTAGCTTTTTATACTCATGAAGTAATGAGTGCTATCGATGGGGGATGTCAAATTGATTCTATATTTTTAGATTTCTAGAAGGCTTTCGACACCGTTCCTCACAAGTGTCTTCTAACCAAACTGGTTGCCTATGGAATATCAACTCAGTTGCGCGACTGGATTCCTGATCTCCTGTCAGAAAGGTCACAGTTCGTAGTAATAGACGTAAAGTCATCGAGTAAAACAGAAGTAATATCCGGCGTTCCCAAGGAAGCGTCTATTATCCCTGACCTATATTAACGACAAAGGAGACAACCTGACTAGACCTCTTAGATTGTTTGCAGATGATGCTGTCATTTATCGTCTTGTAAAGTCTTCAGATGACCAATACGAATTACAAAATTATTTAGATACGACATCTGTATGGTGTGAAAAGCAGCAATTTACCCTGAATAAAGAAAAGAGTGAAGTTATGCACAGGAGTACTAAAAGAAATCCGCTAAATTTCGATTGAGTGGTCACACAAACCTGAAGGTTGTAAATTCTACTAAACACTTAGGGATTACAATTACAAATAACCTAAATTGGAACGATCACATAGATAGTGTTGTGGGTAGAGCAAACCAAAGACTGCGATTCATTGGTCCAACAGGTCTACTAAAGAGACTGCTTATACCACGCTTGTCCGCCCTATTCTGGAGTACTGCTGTGCGGTGTGGGATCAGCATCAGGTGGGACTGACAGATGACATCGAAAAATTTCAAGGAACGGCACCTCGTTTTGTATTACCTCGAAATAGGGGAGATAGTGCCACAGACGTATTACGTGAATTGGAGTGGCAATCATTAAAACAAGGGCGTTTTTCGTTGTGACGGCATCTTCTCATGAAATTTCAATCACCAGTTTTCTCCTCCGATTGCGAAAAAATTCTGTTGGCACCCACCTACATAGGGAGACATGATCATCACGATAAAATAAGAAAAATCAGGGCTCGCACAAAAAAAATTAAGTGGTCGTTTTCCCGCGCTCAGTTCGAGAGTGGAACGGTAGGGAGACAGCTTGAAGGTGGCTCATTGAACCGTCTTCCAGGCACTTTATCGTGAATAGCAGAGTGATCATGTAGATGTGTAGATGTAGATTTGTGACATTTTCGGCCGTGAACGTTTACATATTACGAGAAAAGTTTACCAATGCATCTGGTAGCTACAGTGACATCTCTACTTTCCTACAGACAGCTAGATGTCTCGAAGATCAGACTGCGTCATTCCCACGCTCGCGCGCTGGCTCTGGGCAGGGGTTGGCCGGTGGCAAGTGCCCGACCTCTCGTACGGTGGCGGGTCGGCGACGGTGGGCAGTCACGCTCGGTGACCGCAAGAAGCGGAACGAGTCCTTCTGGGAAGAGGACACACAGGAGCAGCAGCAGCAGCAGCTCCAGGGGCGGGACAGGCGTCTCCGTGCCGCTTTGTGGTTCCGCTCTGCGCTGACGACGCAAACGTACCGCGACGGCGGCCAGAGCAAACAGGCAGATGTCCGCAGCCGGCCGGGTATAGTGGCGTACCGCCTACAGTGGCGTACCGCCCTGTTCGCTGGTACAGCCAGGCAATCGATCCCTGTTCACAGGTCCGTTGCGAGTGCTAGTTTTCAGATCTCGGAAACTTGGAATGCCAAGAAGTTGAGAAACACTGTACTCTGTTTGCACTACTTCCCAAGTAAAGCAAGCAGGTTTTGCAAGTTGCGATGTAACTCTATCCAACTCACCGCACTTTAAGTAAACCCGAAATCGACTGCGACCGGTCGATCTATTCCAAATGGACTGCGTCAGATGAAAACTGTTTTTTTCACAAAAACCAAAATTCTACACAATAAAAGGTGCTTTTGATGTATCGGGTTGGTGCGTAAGTTCGTAGAGTTTTTCCATAAGTTCAACAAATGCACGTAACAGTGGGGACTTCGCAGTAGAAGTGAGCAACGTGAGCCGATTAGTACGGCCTTTTCAAGGTCATGAAACGGGTGTGCATGACAAGCCACGGCTCGGTCGACCTTGCACAGCTGTGGAGGAGGATATTAGTGTTTAACGTCCCGTCGACAACGAGGTCATTAGAGACGGAGCGCAAGCTCGGATGAGGGAAGGATGGGGAAGGAATTCGGTCGTGCCCTTTCAAAGGAACCATCCCGGCATTTGCCTGAAGCGATTTAGGGAAATCACGGAAAACTTAAATCAGGATGGCCGGAGACGGGATTGAACCGTCGTCCTCCCGAATGCGAGTCCAGTGTGCTAAGCACTGCGCCACCTCGCTCGGTCCTTGCACAGCTGTCATCCCTCGCAATGAAGAGCGTCTTGATCAACTCACCCTTGCTGATCGGCGGATAACGACCAGAGAATTGTGTGCAAAGCTGATTGTCGGCTGTAATGCTTTAGATACAATGTTGGAACATCTTGGTTACGTCAAAGTCTGTGCGAGATCGGTCCCGCGGATGCTCACAGAACAACAAAAAACTTACAAAACGGAAATTAGTAGGGACCTGCTGGATCAAAATGAAGCTGAAGGTGACAATTTTCTGAACAGCATCTTCACCGGAGATGAGACGTGGCGTCACCACTATGAGCCGGAATCCACAAGACGGTTCTTGCAATGGCGACATGTGAATTCTCAGTCAAAGAAGAAATTCAAGACACAACCGCCTGCAGGCAAACTGATGTGCACAGTCTTCTAAGACAGCTAGGGTGAGGTTCTCGTGGATATCCTGGAGCCTGCAGAAACTGTCAGTTCAGCAAGCTACAAGACGACACTGTCCTAGCTGAAAGCCCGGCCAGAGAAAAAGACAAACTTTTACCTGCAACATGATAACGCCAGGCCTTACACCAGTTTTGCGACCACGTAACTGATTGCAAAATTCGGATGGACCGTCTTACAACATCC
The DNA here is from genome assembly GCF_021461395.2 of Schistocerca americana. NCBI lineage: Eukaryota > Metazoa > Arthropoda > Insecta > Orthoptera > Acrididae > Schistocerca > Schistocerca americana. The sequence continues at coordinate 216,272,819 of NC_060120.1, forward strand.
ACCGCACAACCCGTTTTAGCAGCTTCAGATTTCCATCTCTTAGGGCCTCTGAAAGATGAACTACCTGTCGAATATTTTCAAGACTCGGAAGCTCTTGTCAAAGCTATAAGGAAGTGGTTAGCCTCAGTTGGTTCCGATTTTTACAAGCGTGACATACAGGCTTTGGTTCATCTTTGGCCAAAGTGCATAGCGAATGGTGGTGACTATGTGGAAAAATGACTGTCTCTAACTGAAATATTGCTCTATTTAGCTGTGGTGTTATGATTTATGTATCTCCTGTAGCTTCCAGGAATAAAAATAGGAGGCATTGCTTTCGGAACGACCCTCGTTTGTACAGTGGTGGCGTTGGGAAATAGCATCTGTCTGTCTAACTGAAGTATGCGATTCATGTGCACCAACGAGGTCATTTCATGTATTTGCCTGCATAGTCCAATCTTTAAGCGCGTTTCTTACACTTGCGCTGCATTTACATGCACCACTAGAATTTAACTTTTTCTAAACGATTTTCAACAGTCGCTGATGCAGTTTTCCCAGGCATCCTGCCCCTGAGAACACGGCATTGCCGTTCACCGCACACACCACGTAAGCTCATTGTTTTCCGGTTATTAGGCAACGTAGGTAGCAGAAGACAAAAACATTTGTCCTTTCATAGATCGCACCTATAAGGTGCGGTTTACTACACTCTGAGTGTGTGGTTAGCGTTTCATGTACGAGTTCAGTATTCAGCTGCGTCACTTCACGCCTTTTCGCTACGCTTCGCGTAAGCTTGCCATCACCAAGTGCTATTCAAGTCAGACCACGGTATCAGTGGGTCATGTTCACTGTCTGGTGACATATTTCAGGGTATGTGTTCATAATGTCGTATGATTACTTTTGCTTTTAAAACGATTAGGAGCTTACAGCCTATTCGTCTTAATTATGCGATACATACATATGCGGCAGTTAACAAACGTAGTTCATGGTAGATTCGATTAATTGCAAGTTCGTGTATTAAAAGGAGGGGAGAATTAGAGGTACAAGGTTAGTTAGGAAACGCAGCTCTTAAATATACACATAGAGAGAGAGCCACCAGTTGTAAGTACTGCGTGATACCGTGTCAGAACCGTATCGCCATGAGATCGGTTGGGAAACTCTGGTTTACCCAGGGTCATCCCATTAGTGCCGGCGAGAGCGAGTTCAATCAACGTCGGCTTCGCGAGGCCTCTACAGCCGGAGCGAAGAACAGGGAGGGTCATGTCCGAGCAGTATTAAGTGGGAACGCAACAGTCGACCAATTAAACGCAGAGCGCGGCCATGTAATGAATTCCGCCCATTAGCATGGCGGACGGGGGCCCGAGGCATCTCTGCCTTCACTCGCCACGCGAGAACACAATGCGCCAGTACTGCTGCCAACTGACGGAAATCCATTAGGTTCCACGCGCAGCAACCGATGGGGTCACCCGTCCACTTAGCAGCTGTTACCCGTAGATCCGCAGACAACGGATCAATCGCGAACAGTTGAAAGACTGCCCGATCACTGTAGCTCTTGGGAAGGGTAGCATTTATTCAAGCAAGCTACAAAAATTTCAGTAACAGGGCTCCAATGGTACTTGAGGCTGCGTGGGAGGTGTTACGGTGAAATGTTGTTCCTCATATCGCTAATTGCTATGTATAAAATGTAAATTAATAATTATTTGGAATTTAGTTTTTAGACTCTTTTCACGGGGGGAAATAACAAGTAACGGTTGGATACCAAGAAGTTCGTGGATATTATATCTCTTATTATTTTCCGTGGACGCTAAGAAAAAATTGAAAAATGAATTCTGCCTTGTACAAGAGCCATTTATATAGTTCTGTTATGAATAAAATACGGTCCAGAACTTCATATGATATCTTCTGTCAGAATTTTTGTTCATCTTGTTTCTCATATGATAGTTGTCAATAAAGCACAAAGTGTCTGCCTTGTGCTATGCTAGTAAATTACATATGCGTATGTAATAGCTATAAATGACAGCAGTAAAAGGAAATGAGCACTTGAACACGTTATAAACAAGGAAAGCAAGGCCACAATATGAAAAGATACGTAACAGGGTGTGAAAATTATGGTACATAAAACAACTAACAGCGTCATGTGAGGAAGAAAAAACAACACATAAAGTGCTGAAACATGTTTGAGTAATAACAGAACTATGCAACGGCGTCTTGTATAAGTCAAAATTGCTCTTACTGGAAAACAGCGAAGCTGTCTTATGAAACAAGTTCACTGTTACCAATCACTGTTTACTTATATTCACAAAACATTTCGAAGATTTACGCCTCCATCATCAAGTCGATTTATATGTATCAGTATGGTATATGTGTCTTGAGTTATGACTTTCAGGTAACCTATGGTAGAGAAATAAAATTAAACGTAAATGTGAAAATAAAACAACTAAAATAGAAAACCTCCGGTGGACGCACGCTCCTATCTCAGTTGTAATACATCACGTATGAACTATCACACCTTGTAAACAAAGACGGTGTCTTGAAATTACTAGGTGCAAATAATACATAGCCAAAGCAGAAACACTATTTCAAAGTACAAAGAAGAAATAGCAAAACAAAACTGTTATTTCGGAGTATGTATTAAGGCATTGTGCAAATCTTTGATTGAGTAGATGCATAGATGTGCTGTATATATTTCAAGTGGTACACAAATTCTTTTCTGTCAAGTGTGTAATGTACCCATTTATGTAAACAGGTAAAATTAATTGTAATAATTACGTTGACAACAGTGGCAAAACTATACACAAATAACAATTTAGGCTGGGATTGATGGAGGATGAAAGGAGTGAGAGAAAGAGAGCGAAGCTTTGGCTATGCCAGCGCCGTTGTTCTCCGAAGTATGCAAGATATTAATGAAGTGTTAATGTAATCTACGTAAGCTGTGTAGCATTGTGACTCTCTGACTCTGTAGCAGGTTGTCCACTGTGGTGAAACGTCTTAATACAAACTAATTGTGTGCCGGAGTGGGGATGGAACCCAGAGAGACGCAGAGTGAGAAATAAAGCTATGATGGCGGATCACGAGTCAAGGGTGGTTAGAAGACTGAATCAAATCGTTATACCTCTCCAGGAGAAAACCCGTGGTTTCTTGTTTAGGACTATGGAAGACAACGCAAACATCAGCGGTAGATTTTCGGTGGCTATTCAGGGATGTTCTCAGAGTGTTTTGGTACAGTATAGGCCCTAAGGGGTCCCCGGTGGCTCTTTACAGAGTAATAATGTAGGAGGTCTATTCCGAAAGTAAGGTCCGATTTCGCGAAATGGAAACCACTGTGAGAATCAAAAACGTTTTATTTGCTATAGTTACCTACACCTTCCAGCTACTTCTCTACATATTCGCCATTGCAACTTATACATTTGTCCCAGCGTTGTACCACCTTTCCAATACCTTCGTCATAGGAGGCAGGCACCTTTGCTTTCCGCCAATTCTCTATGGCTGTCTACAACTCGTTGAGTATGCCGAAAAGTTGTCTTCAAAGCCAGCGGTTTATGCGAGCAGAGATGAAACTCAGGGACATCTAGTTACCGGCGGTATTGGGGTGATCAAAGACTTCCCTTCGAAAACGCTGCAGGAGGATCTTCATTGCCACTGCAGAGTGCGGCCGAGAATTGGAATGAATAAGGGACCGCATGACAATTGTGTTATGTGGATGCATGACATCAAGCGAAATCTCTTACTTGGCCCTCATACTTTGCGGGAGACACTGTTTAGCAAGAGCGACTTGACGCGATCAACGGACATACTAGAGACACTGCCCAACACATCTGTACAAAGCCTTACCGAATTTTCACTGTGGTTTCCATTTCGCGCCGATCGGATCTTAGTTTCCGAATAGCCCTCGTAAGTAGGACTAACTCGGATTGTTACCACATCACATTTGTTTTTTGGAACAACGTTCACAATACTGAATACACATATACCGTCACCAAAAAGTACACAAAACAAAGTGATGAATCAACTCCCAGATGCAAAAGTATGTTGTGAACAGCAAGCACCGTGAGTGAATGGATCAAGTTGTTTTCAATGCAGACACATAACACATACCGTCGATATTTGCGTTGTCTGTTCAGAATTTCAGTGCCATAGAAATACGAAGGTAAATGGTGTAAGGAATAAAATGATCCACCACAGACCACTGGTTTGTTACACCAAAACCCTGAACAACCGAAATTTTGTTGGTAAAATCCCTGGAAAACTTTACTGTACTTCTGAGATGTAAACGATTACATTAAAAAAATTGACAGTATGATGTCGGTCGACAACATCAGAAAATTTGAATAATTAATTGCGTGGTAGAAGTAAGTGGATTCCGTTGGAAAACAGTAAAACATTGTGTGTCCTGTAGTACTGCATTTTGTTCTGTTGCCACGTGAACGTTTTCAATCCCGCCCACATGTGAAATCACGCTACCTCTGCCCGTGTTTAAGAAAACAGAATGTAAAGTTTCTTGTATAGGTAAGTGTGATAAGTGAAAATTACAAGAAACAGAAATGGACGTAGTAGCGAAGGAAATAAGCAAGACCATTAAAAATTAACGTCTCGGGGCGACAACTGCGTCATTAAGTACGTAGCGGTAGGTCAGGTATAAAGGGATAACAGAACGAACTATTTGGCGTTACTTTGAACTCATTTAATGAAACCACAGAATATATAATTGAGGATCCCCCCAAAAGAGATCTAGTGCGTCAGTTAGACTCGTCTGGTCACAGGTTTGACAGATGGAAAATAAACTTCAAGGATACAAAACGAGGACGAGGCAAGACGACCTATATATGAAACAAAGTGACAAAGTCAGACAAGTATCTAAGAAAATTTTTTGGACACTATCAAGGAAATTTCTGGCAGTAAGGGACTCTGGAAAGAATGAACAAAAGAGGACGAACAACTACCACATGTTGTTGTTGTTGTGGTCTTCAGTCCTGAGACTGGTTTGATGCAGCTCTCCATGCTACTCTATCCTGTGCAAGCTTTTTCATCTCCCAGTACCTACTGCAACCTACATCCTTCTGAATCTGCTTAGTGTATTCATCTCTTGGTCTCCCTCTACGATTTTTACCCTCCACGCTGCCCTCCAATACTAAATTGGTGATCCCTTGATGCCTCAGAACATGTCCTACCAACCGATCCCTTCTTCTGGTCAGGTTGTGCCACAAACTTCTCTTCTCCCCAATCCTATTCAATACTTCCTCATTAGTTATGTGATCTACCCATCTAATCTTCAGCATTCTTCTGTAGCACCACATTTCGAAAGCTTCTATTCTCTTCTTGTCCAAACTAGTTATCGTCCATGTTTCACTTCCATACATGGCTACACTCCATACGAATACTTTCAGAAATGACTTCCTGACACTTAAATCAATACTGGATGTTAACAAATTTCTCTTCTTCAGAAACGCTTTCCTTGCCATTGCCAGCCTACATTTTATATCCTCTCTACTTCGACCATCATCAGTTATTTTGCTCCCCAAATAGCAAAACTCCTTTACTACTTTAAGTGTATCATTTCCTAATCTAATTCCCTCAGCATCCCCCGACTTAATTAGACTACATTCCATTATCCTTGTTTTGCTGTTGTTGATGTTCATCTTATATCCTCCTTTCAAGACACTGTCCATTCCATTCAACTGCTCTTCCAAGTCCTTTGCTGTCTCTGACAGAATTACAATGTCATCGGCGAACCTCAAAGTTTTTATTTCTTCTCCATGAATTTTAATACCTACTCCGAATTTTTCTTTTGTTTCCTTTACTGCTTGCTCACTATACAGATTGAACAACATCGGGGAGAGGCTACTACCCTGTCTTACTCCCTTCCCAACCACTGCTTCCCTTTCATGTCCCTCGACTCTTATAACTGCCATCTGGTTTCTGTACAAATTGTAAATAGCCTTTCGCTCCCTGTATTTTACCCCTGCCACCTTTAGAATTTGAAAGAGAGTATTCCAGTCAACATTGTCAAAAGTTTTCTCTAAGTCCACAAATGCTAGAAACGCAGGTTTGCCTTTCCTTAATCTTTCTTCTAAGATAAGTCGTAAGGTCAGTATTGCCTCACGTGTTCCAGTGTTTCTACGGAATCCAAACTGATCTTCCCCGAGGTTGGCTTCTACTAGTTTTTCCATTCGTCTGTAAAGAATTCGTGTTAGTATTTTGCAGCTGTGACTTATTAAGCTGATAGTTCGGTAATTTTCACATCTGTCAACACCTGTTTTCTTTGGGATTGGAATTATTATATTGTTCTTGAAGTCTGAGGGTATTTCGCCTGTTTCATACATCTTGCTCACCAGATGGAAGAGTTTTGTCAGGACTGGCTCTCCCATGGCCGTCAGTAGTTCCAATGGAATATTGTCTACTCCGCGGGCCTTGTTTCGACTCAGGTCTTTCAGTGCTCTGTCAAACTCTTCACGCAGTACCATATCTCCCATTTCATCTTCAGCTACATCCTCTTCCATTTCCATAATATTGTCCTCAAGTACATCGCTCTTGTATAGACCCTCTATATACTCCTTCCACCTTTCTGCTTTCCCTTCTTTGCTTAGAACTGGGTTTCCATCTGAGCACTTGATATTCATACAAGTCGTTCTCTTATCTCCAAAGGTCTCTTTAATTTTCCTGTAGGCAGTATCTATCTTACCCCTAGTGAGATAGGCCTCTACATCCTTACATTTGTCCTCTAGCCATCCCTGCTTGGCCATTTTGCACTTCCTGTCGATCTCATTTTTGAGACGTTTGTATTCCTTTTTGCCTGTTTCACTTACTGCATTTTTATATTTTCTCCTTTCATCAATTAAATTCAATATTTCTTCTGTTACCCAAGGATTTCTACTAGCCCTCGTCTTTTTACCTACTTGATCCTCTGCTGCCTTCACTACTTCATCCCTCAAAGCTACCCATTCTTCTTCTACTGTATTTATTTCCCCCATTCCTGTCAATTGCTCCCTTATGCTCTCCCTGAATCTCTGTACAACCTCTGGTTCTTTTAGTTTATCCAGGTCCCATCTCCTTAAATTCCCACCTTTTTGCAGTTTCTTCAGTTTTAATCTACAGGTCATAACCAATAGATTGTGGTCAGAGTCCACATCTGCCCCTGGAAATGTCTTACAATTTAAAACCTGGTTCCTAAATCTCTGTCTTACCATTATATAATCTATCTGATACCTTTTAGTATCTCCAGGGTTCTTCCATGTATACAACCTTCTTTCATGATTCTTAAACCAAGTGTTAGTTATGATTATGTTGTGCTCTGTGCAAAATTCGACCAGGCGGCTTCCTCTTTCATTTCTGTCCCCCAATCCATATTCACCTACTATGTTTCCTTCTCTCCCTTTTCCTACACTCGAATGCCAGTCACCCATGACTATTAAATTTTCGTCTCCCTTCACTACCTGAATAATTTCTTTTATTTCATCATACATTTCTTCAATTTCTTCGTCATCTGCAGAGCTAGTTGGCATATAAACTTGTACTACTGTAGTAGGCGTGGGCTTCGTATCTATCTTGGCCACAATAATGCGTTCACTATGCTGTTTGTAGTAGCTTACCCGCATTCCTATTTTCCTATTCATTATTAAACCTACTCCTGCATTACCCCTATTTGATTTTGTGTTTATAACCCTGTAGTCACCTGACCAGAAGTCTTGTTCCTCCTGCCACCGAACTTCACTAATTCCCACTATATCTAACTTCAACCTATCCATTTCCCTTTTTAAATTTTCTAACCTACCTGCCCGATTAAGGGATCTGACATTCCACGCTCCGATCCGTAGAACGCCAGTTTTCTTTCTCCTGATAACGACATCCTCTTGAGTAGTCCCCGCCCGGAGATCCGAATGGGGGACTATTTTACCTCCGGAATATTTTACCCAAGAGGACGCCATCATCATGTAATCATACAGTAAAGCTGCATGCCCTCGGGAAAAATTACGGCTGTAGTTTCCCCTTGCTTTCAGCCGTTCGCAGTACCAGCACAGCAAGGCCGTTTTGGTTATTGTTACAAGGCCAGATCAGTCAATCTTCCAGACTGTTGCCCTTGCAACTACTGAAAAGGCTGCTGCCCCTCTTCAGGAACCACACGTTTGTCTGACCTCTCAACAGATACCCCTCCGTTGTGGTTGCACCTACGGTACGGCTATCTGTATCTCTGAGGCACGCAAGCCTCCCCACCAACGGCAAGGTCCATGGTTCATGGGGAGGAACTACCACATATGAAAACGAAAAAAGACGCAGAGATAGAGGAGGTGACAAAGTAGGATCAAGTGCAAATACAGTCAGTTAAAATGTTTTTAGTAAGATACTGCATTTAATTAAAATGGGAGAAGCAATGAAATGTTTGATCAGAACTAGTTAATTGTATTTTAACGTCTGAATCAATACTAGGGTATTCGGAGCTTTATTTATTCTTATTATATAACTGTGCTCCTCTCGCTGCTTTGCTTCCAGTTCTTATCTCCAGAAATTCCTAACTTCATAAAAAAAGGCCTCCCGAGCTATCGAGGAACAATGTTGCAAGTTCTTATCGCAATAAAGTTAGGAAACTCATTTCGACTGGACGCGGTGTAGGTTTAAATCCCAACGCGGCACAATTAGCGCCTGCGGAAAGCTACTAATTAAATTGGAGATCTCTGCGACAAATTAGGCTCCGCTCTGGATTCTGGCTCTTCGCGGTTCGTCGCTAATTGAAGAGGCTCTCACCGTACGCGCTTGCAGAGTAATCCGAGCACTCAGCAAAACGAACGAGAGTTGCCCTCCACAGCAGGGCGTGTTACGTGAAAAAAATTGCTTTCCATACCGCTCTTATTTGACTCCGTACTTCGCTTACTTTAAACTTGTCGTGTTGGCCATTTTCGCAGCAGCTGTATATAAATTGCAGTAGTGCGAAAGAAAACAATTTTTCATGCTGCACATTGAGATCTTTAATTTAGTTTGTGCACCCAAGCATCTTAGTTGCAAGGCATCTTCAGTGAACGTCCTGAAATATTACAGGAGTTTTTTCGTTGCAAATATATATTATAAATTTCTAATAGTTCTTTGTAGTATTTATAATAAACTTGAAAAGTACTTACTGATCGAATTTTCTCATTACGCGAGTACTGAAGGGCAATCGGTTTCAATTGTTAAAAAACATTCAAGAGCCAAGATCGTACAAAATATTTTTTGTTCAAGGCAACCGGCTTCAACAGTCTTATCTGTCATCTTCGGGTCTCAAGCACGTTTTTTTGTAATAAAACATTTTCATTTTACAATGAACCTCATGCCCAAGATGTCAAGTGGATAAAACCCAGCACCTGATAAACGTCTGTCACCGCTAAAATATTTAAAAACACACAACACCTTGTCCAAAATGCCGTATAAATGGATGTGGCCTTTTGGGCAAGGTGTTCTGTGTTTTTAAATCTTTTAGCGGTGACAGAAGTTTATCAGGTGCTGAGTTTATCCACTTGACATCTAGGGCACGATGTTCAGCCTAAAATGAAAACGTTTTACTACAAAAAAATGTTTAACATCTGGAGATGACAGCTAAGACTGTTGAAACCTGTTGCCTTGATTGTTTTTGTTTTTATTTTAATGTTTTTGCCTACTTGGCTTTTGAATGGTTTTTAATACTTACGGAGCAGAGTCTAATTCATTATTCGTGTGCCAAACAAACAGCTATCTCTCATGTGGCAAACTGTTTGATTGCAGTTTTCTTTGTGGTCACTCCTTTATATACAGGGCGATTCCGTGGTGATCTTACAAACGTTCGGGGATGAAGGAGAAGGATAAATGTATCAGTTTCTGATAAGGGACCCTGGTACGCAAAAGGCGGAGTCGAAAGTTACAAGCGCAAATTGTTCTTCCAGCGGAATGCATGTACAGGTACTGTTGTTGCTAAGATTGTAGGGTAGGTGGAGGTGGAGGTAATGCTAAGGAACAAAAGAAGAGAAAGATATGTAGTAAACATAGGCTCTAAAATGCGTACTGCACGAGCTATGAGAACTTTTTCATCTTTGCTATAGTCGAACACATCTCTTCTGTTGAACAAGTGCTCGTAGTTATTAAGATATGAATTTTAGAACTCATATTACCAGACGGTGTTTTCTTGTTTTGGTCCATACTCCCCCGCCTGAAGTTTTTTTTCAAGTCATCAGTCTTCTGATTGGTTTCATATGGCCCGCCACGAATTCTTCTCCTGTGCCAACCTCTACATTTCAGAGTAGCGCTTGCAACCTAGGTCATCAGTTACTCGCTGGGTATATTCAAATCTCTGTCTTCCTCTACAGTTTTGTCCTATACACCTCTCTCTAGTACCATGTAAGTCATTCCCTGATGACTTAACAGTTGTCCTGTCATCCTGTCCCTTCTCCTTGCCAGTGTTTTTCACATATTCCTTCCCTCGCCGATTCTGCGCAGAATCTCCTCAAAAATGGTTCAAATGGCTCTGAGCACTATGGGACTTAACTTCTGAGGTCATCAGTTCCCTAGAACATAGAACTACTTAAACCTAACTAACCAAAGGACATCACACACATCCATGCCCGAGGCAGGATTCGATCCTGCGACCGTAGCAGTCGTGCGGTTCCAGACTGTAGCGCATAGAACCGCTCGGCTACTCCGGCCGGCAGAACCTCCTCGTTCCTTACCTTATGTCCAGCTACTTTTCAACATTCGTCTACTGCAACACATCTCAAATGCTTCGATTCTCTTCTGTTCAGGATTTCCGAAATATGGAATGCAAAAAGCTTGCAGTAGAAGAGGTCCACTGTCAGAGTATCAAGACGACGGACCAGAGTCCCTTACCTCAGATTCGTACATTTACCCTTCTGCATCATCCACGATAGTTTATAATATCATCACGGAATCACCCTGTATGCATAAATAATTTTAAGTTTAAATTTATATATTACCATACCACAATAATTTTCAGGTAGAGCATGGATGATGCAATGTTCGTAGACCATAATGGGCCAGGAGAGCTGTCTGAAATTTTAAGGCCGCCAGGTGCAAGTCTTTCTACCTGACGCCTTTTCGGCGACTTGAGCGTCTTTGTGATGAGGAAGAGATGAAATGATGTGGACAACACAAACACCCAAACCCCAAGAAAAGGAAATCACCACAAAAAGAGCTCAAACACAAAACACGTTCGAGCAGAGAAAAACTTAACACTGTCGTACATAAGGCGGAATATCTCTCCAGTAAGGCGGACTCGTTCGATCTTCTCGTCCCAATCAGGAGCGAAGTTTGCGCAAAGGCAGGTGTCACCTGACGGGCGAGCTGTCCGTCACAGGACGATCCCGGCTGTTGCCGCCGCTCGTAATAACACGGCGGGACCCCTCAGGAGCGCTATTATTCCACTGTCGCGGGCATCCAAGCAGAGGCAAGACCAGAGAGACAAAAACCTCGCCGCCGGCCGCCCGCCACCTGCCGCGATGCGCCGCCGTCTCCCGGAGCGATTGTTGCTGCTCCAGCGCCTCCGCTGGACAGCCCCTCCCTCCCACAAACAGAGCTTATCTGTGAGAACACGGCAGATTTGTCAGGAACGGAGCAGCTTGACGGCAGACCCCTCCGGGCGTTTGCTCCCCTCCCACTCTAGCTCCCGGTCTGTGTGTTCTTGACACACCGCGCTTCCTCCGGAGGTGTTTTTTTTTTTTTTTCTTTAGCTCGCGCAAGACGCGCGGCGCGTCCGTTTTGTTTTTAAGACGGAGTCCGCCTGAATGGCGAGTCCGGGCAACCAGGTGCGCACACAATGAGCCCAGAGCGAACGCCGGAAGCCGTTGGCCCCTCAGGGCGAAATCTCTGCCGCCGAGGGCAGCACAGGAACTTCGGCCAGAGCTGTTTAGGCACGACATACTCTCGCAACGTTCATGATTTCTCGCATCTGGGAAATTGGAGCAGATCGAGGAAGTGGACAAGGAGGAGGAGGAGGAGGAGGAGTGTGAGGTGGGGGGGGGGGGCTGGGCACCTTCATGACGCCCCCCCCCCCCCCCACTCATCATTTTAGAGCGTTTATATTTTTAACATAACTCTCAAGTATTATTCAGTCTCAGTTGTGCATTTTTTATTAGATAGCATGTTTCGATAACTCCGGATCATCTTCAGATCTAACTAGTTGCGTCAGCGATGCGTCTTGTCCCTTCAGGAACGTCTCTCATATTACTGGCAGTGCTCTGGTGAGGGCGGAGAAATTTTCAGGACCACAGATCAATTATTGGCCATAATAGGTAAGATGACGAAATCTTGTAGGAGTTCTGGTCCTTTAGTTTGAATTTCAGGCAACGGTGCCTCGATGCTTAATTATACAAGCACTTCCTGCCTTCGCAGAATTGGCTCCACTTCTGTTCCCGGACGCCAGAGCTGGGAGGCCGGGGTGTACATTGTACCCACTACCCCCTCCCTGCTAGACTGGCTATAGGACTCCAAGTGTGGCGAGGCGTCCGAATTTACGAGGTGTGCCCAGAAAGTAATGCAACTCATTTTTTTCTCAGTCTAAAACAATGTTACGAAAGCGAAACGTTACGTATGTACACTACTGGCCATTAAAATTGTTACACCACGAAGATGACGTGCTACAGGCGCGAAATTTAACCGACAGGAAGAAGCTGCTGTGTTATGCAAATGATTAGCTTTTCACAGCATTCACACAAGGTTGGCGCCGCTGGCGACACCTACAACGTGCTGACTTCTCATACACAAACAGCAGTTGACCGGCGTTGCCTGGTGAAACGTAGTTGCGATGCCTCGTGTAAGGAGGAGAAATGCGTACCATCACGGTTCCCACTTTGATTAAGGTCGGATTGTAGCCTATCGCGATTGCGGTTTATCGTATCACGACATTGCTGCTCGCGTTGGTCAAGATGACTGTTAGCAGAATATGGAATCGGTGGGTTCAGGAGGGTAATAGGGAACGTCGTGCTGGATCCCAACGGCCTCGTATTACTAGCAGTCGAGATGACAGGCATCTTATCGGCATGGCTGTAACGGATCGTGCAGCCACGTCTCAATCCCTGAGTCAACAGATGGGGACGCTTGCAAGATAACAACCATCTGCACGAACAGTTCGACGACGTTTGCAGCAGCATGGACTATCAGCTCGGAGACAATGGCTGCGTTTACCCTTGACGCTGCGTCACAGAGAGGAGCGTCTGCGATGGTGCACTCAACGACGAACCTGGGTGCACGAATGGCAAAAGTCATTTTTTCGGATGAATCCAGGTTCTGTTTACAGCATAATGATGGTCGCATCCATGTTTGCCGACATCGCGGTGAACGCACATTGGAAGCATGTATTCGTCATCGCCATACTGGCGTATCACCCGGCGTGATGGTATGGGGTGCCATTGGTTACACGTCTCGGTCTCCTCTTGTTCGCATTGCCCGCAGTTTGAACAGTGGACGTTACATTTCTACATTTCAGATGTGTTACCACCAGAGGCTCTACCCTTCATTCGATCTCTGCGAAACCCTACATTTCAGCAGGATAATGCACGTCCGTATGTCGCAGGTCCTGTACGGGCTTTTCTGGATACAGAAAATGTTTGACTGCTGCCCTGGCCATCACAATCTCTAGATCTCTCACCAACTGAAGACGTCTGGTCAATGGTGGCCGAGCAACCGGCTCGTCACAATACGCCAGTCACTACTCTTGATGAACTGTGGTATCGTGTTGAAGCTGCATGGGCAGCTGTACCTGTACACGCCATCCAAGCTCTGTTTGACTCAACGCCCAGGTATATAAAGGCCGTTATTATGGCCAGAGGTGGTTGTTCTGGCTGCTGATTTCTCAGGAACTATGCACCCAAATTGCGTGAAAATATTATCTCATGTCAGTTCTGGTATAACATATTTGTCCAATAAATACCCGTTTATCATCTGCATTTCTTCTTGGTGAAGCAATTTTAATGGCCGTTAGTGTATTATTTGAAGTCATCTGAGTGAGCGCGACAAGTTTCCGTCACTTCCGACAGATAGCTTAGCTGCAGGATAGTTTCAAAATGGCGTATGTAGGTGATGTATGTTACTAACAACGTGCCGTCATTGAATTTCTCACTGCAGAAAAAGAAACCTTCGGGAATATTCATAAACGCTTGTGCAAAGTCTATGGAGCACCTGCTGTCGACGGGAGTACGTTAGTCGCTGGATACGGAGGTTGAGGTCATCAGAAGGAAGTTCGGCGGAGTTCCACGATTTGCAGCGGTCGGGGAGACCATCAACGGCTGTCACACTCGATATGTTGAGCGAGCTGATGACGTCATTCGCGAGGAGAGACGCGTTACGACTCGGCAGTTGGCGCTGCATCTGTCAATCAGCAAACGAAGTGAGGATACAATCATCCGCACTCTTGGATATTCAAAGGTGTGTCCAAGATGGATCCCGCGGTGTCTAACGGTGGATCACAAATCAAACAGAAAAAACATTTGTCTTGAATTTGTTGCAACGCTTTGAAACTAAGCGGAAGACCCCCTTGCCCCGGATTGTGATATGTGATGAAACCTGGGTTCACCATTTTGAGCCCGATACAAAACGACAGTCGATGGAATGGCACCATTCTCACTGCCCACAGAAGTAAAAATTCAAAGCAACTACTTCCGCCGGTAACGTCATGATCACAAAATAATTTCGCATTCGGAGGAGAAAAACATTCCAAATCCTGTATCATTTCAGTGACACTCTCTCCCCTGTTTCGCGGTAATATAAAACGTGCTGCCCTTCTTTGAAATTTCTCGACGTACACTCTCAATCCTATCTGGTGAGTATCCCACACCGCGCAGCATTATTATAAAAGAGCACGGACAACCGTACTGTAGGCAGTCTCTTTAGTACATCTGTTACATTTTCTAAGTGTCCAGCCAATAAAAAGCATTCTTTGGTTAGGCTTGCGCACAACATTTTGTACGTGTTCCTTCCAATTTAAACTGTTCGTAATTGTAATTCGTAGGCATTTAGTTGAACTTACGCTCTTTAGATTTGAATGATTTATCGTGTAATCGAGGATGAACGGATTCCTTTTAGCTCTCATGTGATTGACTTCACACTTTTCGTTATTTAGGGCCCATTATCAACTTTCGCACTGTACAGAAATCTTTTCTAAATCGTATTGCAGTTTGTTTTGATAATGTGATGACTTTACTGGTCGATAAACGGCAGTGTCATCTGCAAACAACCTAAGATGGCCACACATATTGTCTCGTAAATCGTTTATTTAGATGAGGAACAGCAGAGGGCCTGTAACACCACCTCGGGGAACGCCAGAAATCACATCTGTTTTACTCGATGGCTTTCCCTCAACTACTATGAACTGTGACCTCTCTGACAGGATATCACGAGTCCAGTCATATAACTGAGATGATATTCCGTAAGCACGCAATCTCACTGCATGCCGCTTGTGTCGTACAGTGTCAAAAGGCTTCCGGAAATCTATAAATATGGCATCAATTTGAAATCCCTTGTCAATAGCACTCAACACTTCGTGTGAGTAAAGAGCTAGTTGTGTTTCACAAGAACGATGTTTTCTAATTCCGTGCTGATTGAGTATCAACAGACCGTTTCCATCGAGCTAATTCATAATGTTCAAACACAGTTTGTGTTGCAAAATCCTGCTGCAAATCGACGTTAATGATATGGGCCTGTAATTTAGTGGATTACTCCTACTGCCTTTCTTGAATATTGATGTGACCTGTACAATGTACCAGCTTTGGGTACGGATCTTTCCTCGACCGAACAGTTGTGTATGATTGTTAAGCATGGAGCTATTGTATCAGCATTCTCTGAAAGGAATCTAATTGGTATACAGTCTGGACCAAAAGACTTGCTTTTATTAAGTGATGTAAGTTGCTTCACTACTGCGAGGATATTTACTTCTACGTTACTTACATTGGCAGCTGCTTTTGATTTGAATTCTGGAATATTTACTTCGTCTTCTTTGGTGAAGGCATTTCGGAAGGCTGTGTTTAGTAACTCTGCTTTGCCAGCACTGTCCGACTACAGTATTTCCATTGCTATCGCGCAGAGAAGGCATTGATTGTGTCTTACCGCTAGCATAATTCACATACGACCAGAATCTCTTCGGATTTTCTGCCTGGTTTCGAGACAAAGTTTCGATGTGAAAACTATTACAAGCATCTCACATTGAAATCAGCGCTAAATTTCGAACTTCTGTAAGAGATCGCCAATCTTGGAGATTTGGCGCCCGTTTAAATTTGCCATGTTTTTTTTCATTGTTTCTGCAGCAGTGTTCTGATCCGTTTTGTGTACCAAGGAGGATCCGCTCAGTCGTTTGTTAATTTGCTTGGTGTAAATCTCTCAATTGCAGCCAATACTATTTCTTTGAATTCAAGCTACAACTGGTCTACTCTTACATTGTTAATTTGGAAGGAGTGGAGAATGTCTGTCAAGAAGTCGTCAAGTGAATGTTTATCTGCTTTTTTGAATAGCTATTACACTTAATGATAGACAGAAAGAAAATATTTGTTGTGGTGGTCTATTTAGTTTGTACGAGGTCTTTGTACATTGAAGTAAAGTATAAGGTTTTTGTAGTTGATGTTCGATAACTTTTGACCGGCAGTGTATCTATATACAGATGAACAGTTCAGATTGTCATTGGTCATCTTCAGATCTCATAAGCAGCATGTTGCAGTTGCTTGAGACTATTCACTTGAACATATTTTATGGAAAAAATTGTCTTTTAGATATTTCATCTTAAAGTAAATAGTTGCAGTTAGAAATTACTTTCTCTGCCAAAGCCGGTTCCGCTCATAATGAGAAGTTTCTTTTATTTCTCTCCCTGTGGGCGAGAAGCTCAATAGTTTTTCTTTTTTTGTGGTGCGGTGATTTATCTTGGCGACGAAAGCGGTTTCGCGTAAATTAAATGCTCTACCAGATCAAATTAAGTTGTTAAATTAACCAAGCACTTATCGTTAAATCGTTCAGATTTTATTAATTGAGTCCTTAGCAAACAGAGGTGGACTCATAAATGTGAGACGTTCCGAATTTCACTTTATTTTCAGTGGACGGTTCGACAGATTAACAGCGTAAGAGATGCCGATACTTAAACTGTCGCTAAGAATCTTAATTTTTCTTTCAGCTCCCAGGTAGTGGAAGAGGCTAATAACGAGGTAACTTGAATATTTCGATAGTAATATAAAGGCGTCAATAAAGTGAGGTTCCTCTCACGCAACCTGACCGTAACGCCGGAATGGGAGTCTGTACGGAAGTGCACTGACCGCAGCCACGGTTTGTAGAGAGCAATGAAGAACTAATGGTCTGCAAATCACTTCGCTCTGGGAGGAGCAGTCGGCGGCTTATTTACATTCTTATTGGAGGTATCAACTCTGGGCTGCCTCAGAGAGGCGACTAATTGAAGGACTAAAGACGTCCCTAATGAGTTAATTACTTTGGACAGGAGGAGCAGGAGCGTTTGCTGCGCGCTTAATTGAGAATTCTGTGGACGCTGACACGCCTGTCTCCAGCGGGGCTGTTCGGTCCCCACGAGAGTCCATCCAGCGCCTCGCCCAGCGTGCTTATTAAGGGCGTCCGGGTGGGCAGAGGGTTCATGACCTGCCCTTCAGCCTTTTTTTTTTAATTAGGGAGTGTTCCTCGGATGTACAGGTGTGCGGGCTGGGGTGTTAGTATACTCGCACGACGCGTGCCTGATGATGAAATCGACCACCATCCTAGGAGGTGATAGAGTGGAGGGTGGTCTGGTGAGTGTTCACGGTTCACTGGATATTACGTGTGGTACACCGAGGTACTTCTACGAATATAGTGCGTTGTACCAGTCACTTGCAGCGTTGAAACCAACAGGCGGCTCGGAGACTGTCCTACGTGACTGTAGGAAAATGCGCCTTTTTTCAGTGATCATATTGAGGAGACCATTTTGTGTAAGACATTATGGGTTTGGAAGTTTCGTGATGTGCGACTGTGTTTAGGAAAAATACGAAATTGCTTTCAAATGCATCTCATGAAATGGTGGGTGATCCAGTGGTTCCTCAGTGAAACCACCTCCTTAAAACGGCTGATTGTTCATTTTTTGCCAGTTTATTCTTGTATTTGTTAATTACTCTGACATTAAATGTCAATTTTGGAAAAATTTTGAAATTCTATTCCAAAGTGAAACCACCTCTTTAAAACAATTGATGGTTTAGTTTCTATCGATTTCTTCTTGAATTCTTTGCTAGCTAATCTTGAGAAAGATCAATTTTGCGTTTTTTTTTTTTTTTTTTTTTTTTTTTTTTTTTTTTTTTTTTTACATAATTGGGGCTGAAAGGGAAAATCCCTCCGTATGCAGATGTGACTCCTTCCAGAGAAAGTTCTGCAATCGACCATGAAATAACGGGTCTTTCTATCTATTCATGCCCTCCTGTGTAGCTGAGCGGTCAGGGCAGCTGACTGTCATGCGGTGAATCCGGGTTCGATTGCTGTTATTGCAAGGATTTTTACTCGTTCGGAAGACTAGAACGCTGTGCACCCAGCCTCAAGATGACAATTGAGGAGCTACCTGGCCGAGTAGTCGCTGCTTCTCGTCCACTATCTCGACAATAGCCGGGAAAACGGAGTGCTGGTCCTCCGTCCCATTTGTGGAGCATTCGGATGTGACAGCAGACCGACTGTGGACTGCATGGGAACGTGAGGGCAGGCATATTCGTCACCAAGGCTCCGGACGACCACCTCTGACCACAACAAGAGAGGACCACCGTATTGTGAACGGAAGAGAGGACTGCGTTATTAAGTACCACGCACATCACAACGCCTTCTTACTGTCGAAAGGACTGAGTCAGCATATAGAAAAGACAAAATAACATTCGGTGAAACTAAAAGAAAACGAGTTAATATTAAGACTGCACTGGAAACTCCACGGTTAAATGCAGAACAGAGAGCGAATAGGGGAAAAGAGTATGCTGAAGAACTCTTTGAGGGTGATGGTTTGTCTGATGTGATAGAAGAAGAAACAGGTTACGATATACAAGAGATAGGGGTCCAGTATTAAAATCGGAATTTAGAAGATCTTTGGAAGACTTAAGATCAAATAAGGCAGAAGAGATAGATAACATTCCACCAGAATTTCTAAGCTCATTGGGGGATGTGGCAACAGAACGACTATTCCCGTTGGTGTGTGGAATGTATCAGTCTTGCGATATACCGACAGTCTTACTATCATCAACACAGTTCCCGAGACTGCAAGAGCTGACAAGTGCGAAAATTGTAGCAAAATCACCTCATGCAAACAAAGTAATGAAAAGAAAAAAAAAATATTCAGAAGGAGTGAAAAGAAAATTGAAGTTGTATTAGATGTCGATCAGTTTGGCTTTAGGAAAGAAAAATGGACCACAGAGGCAATTCTGACGTTGCGGTTGACAGTGGAAGCAAGACTAAAGAGAAATCCAGAAACGTTCATAGGATTTGTAGGGCTGGAAAAAGCGATCGGCAATGTCAAATGTTGCAAAATGTTCGATATTCTGAGGAAAATTGGGGTAAGCTACAACGAGAGCGGGTAGTATACATTATCTACAAGAACCAAGAGGAAATAATAACGGTTGAAGACCAAATACGAAGTGCACGAATGAAAAAGGGCGTAAGACTGGGATGTGTCTTTCGCCCCTGGTGTTCAATCTATACATCGAAGAAGCCATGACGTAAATGGCAGAAAATTTCAAGAGTGGGATTAAAATTAAAGGTGAAAGGATATCAGCGATAAGATTCGCTGATGATATTGTTATCCTCAGTGAAAGTGGAGAAAAATTACGCATTGTGTTGGTGACAATTAACAGTCTAATGAGTATGGAATAGGATTGAGAGTAAATTGAAGAAAGACGAAGGTAATGAGAAGTAGAAGAAATGAAACTGCGGGAAACTTAACATCAGGATTGATGGTCCCGAAGTAGACGAAGTTAAGGAATTCTGCTACCTTAGCAGCAGTATAGCCAGTGACGGACGGAGCAAGTAGGCCATCAAAAGCAGACTAGCACTGACAAAAAGGGCATTCCTGGGCAAGAGAAGTCTACTAATACCAAATACCGGCCTTAATCTGAGGAAGAAATTTCTAAGAGTTTACGTTTGGAGCACAGAATTGTACAGTAGAGAAACGTGGACTGTGGGGAAACCGGAACAGAAATGAACGGAAGCATTTGAGATGTGGTGCTATAGACGAATGGTGGAAATTAGGTGGATTGAAAAGGTAAGGAATGAGGAGGTTCTGCGCAGTGTCGGAGAGGAAAGGTGTTCATGGGAAAACACTGACAAGGAGAAGGAACAGGATGATAGGACGTTTCTTAGGACATCAGGGAGTAACTTTTATTGTTCTGGAGGGAGCTGTAGAGGGTAAAAACTGTAGAGGAAGACAAAGATTGGAATACATCCAGCGTATAATTGAGTAAGTAGGTTACAAGTGCTACTCTGGGGTGAAGAGGTTGGCACAGGAGAGGAATTCGTGGCGGTTCACATCAAACCAGTCAAAAATCGGATGACTCAAAATAAATAAATACTCTGTGTCTTCCATCCGTGACAACTAATGGAATACCTTTCCATGCGAAGGCTGCCGTTAGCACCACTATGGCGTGTGGAATGGTGCCGTGGTCTTGAAGTACTACTGCTGTTGAATGGCGTCGGACGGTGTTTAGCGATGAACCCGGTTTTGCACTCTCCCGGAGAACCATCGTTGGCCAATATGGAGGCGACTTGCAGATATGTCACATTCTTCCAATTTATGGTAGATGCCCAGCGATGTTACTCCTGGCATCATGGTGTGAGGAGCCATGGGTTGTGACTTCCAAGTCATGGGTGATAGTGAAAAAGAGAACTGCGGTGGCACAACGATATGCCATGGACATCTCGTCCCCTCATGCGGTGTCATTTTTCAACAGGACAATGCTCATCCACGAATGGCACGTATCTTTACGAACTGTCTGCGCGATATTAAGGTACTCCCGTGGCAAGCAAGAGCCCCACGTGTGTTCCCAATAGAACATTCGAGAGGCCGTCTGCGACGTCAGCTCGTTCTAGTGCCAACATCCAGGCTATCAATGCCAGGTTGCTCGGGAGATGATACAATGCCTTTCTAACCGAATCAGTGCACACATCCAGGACAGAGGTGGTGCAATGTCATACTGATAAGTGGGGTCGTACTGTCAAGTTCTTTGTGAATTCGACTCGATTTTGTAATCACAGAAATAATATAACATATCTTTTAGATCTATGAAGTTTTATTTCTGTTTCTCCTCCCACTCCGGGTGCTTTACTTTTTTTCTCTCGCAGTATACATGGTATAGGGGAAACAACGTAAAACCTAATCTGAGGTGACAAGAGTTACGGGATAGCTGCCAGTATCGTTTCGGACCACCTTTTGTCCGGCCTGGTACAGCAACTCGACGTGGCACGGCTTCGGCCGCGGTGGCCGAGCGGTTCTAGGCACTGCAGTCCGGAACCGCGGGACTGCTACGGTCGCAGGTTCGAATCCTGCCTCGGGCATGGATGTGTGTGATGTCCTTAGGTTGGTTAGGCTTATGTAGTTCTAAGTTCTAGGGGACTGATGACCTAAGATGTTAAGTCCCATAGTGCTCAGAGCCATTTGAACCATTTTTTTTTTTTTTTTTTTTGCACGGCTTCAACAAATCGTTGGAAGTCCCCTGCGGGGATATTGAGCCATCTTGCCTCTATAGCCACACATTGTTGCGAAAATGTTGCCGGTGCAGGACTTTGTGCACGAACTGACCTCTCGGTTATATCCCATAAATGTTCGGCGGGATTCATGTCGGGCGATCCGTTTGGTCAAACCACCCTCTCTAATTGTTCGGAATATTTTTCAAACCAATCGCAATTTACTATGGTTCGGTGACGTAGCACATTGTCATCAACAAAATTTCAGTCGTTATTTGCGAACCTGAGTCCATGAATGGCTGCAGATAGTCTCCTAGTAGCTGAAGATCCTGAGAATCCAATCCAGTCCATGTATACTTAGTCCACAGCATTATGGAGCAACCACACGCTTACACAGTGCCTTCTTCACAACGTGGGTCCAGGGATTCGTGGTGTCTGAGCACCATTCAGACCCTACCAGCGGCTCTTACCAACTGAAATCGTGTCTCATCTGACGAAGCCACCGCTTTCAGTAGTCTGGGGTCCAACCGATATGATAACGAGCCCAGGAGAGGCGCTGCAGGCGATGTCGTGCTGTTAGCATCTGTCTTGTGCTGACATAACCAATAACACCAAACTTCGAGGCATTAAAGCATTCGTTCGTCGCTCGTCCCACATTCCTGCGGCTATTTCACACAGTGTTGCTTCTCTGTTAGCACTGACAGCTCTATGCAGTCCCCACTGTTCTCGGTCGTTAAGTGGAGGCCGTCGGCCACTGCGTTGCCCGTCTGTGGTGAGAGATTGCCTGGAATCTGATAGTCTCGGCACACTCTTGCCATTGTGGATCTCGGAATACTGAACTGCCTATCGATATCCGAAATGGAATGCCCCAAGTATCTAGTTCCAACTACCATTCCGCGTCCAGAGTGTGGTAATTCCCTTCGTGCGGCCATAATCGCGTCGGAAATCTTGAACACAAATGACAGCTCCACCAATTCACTGCCTTTTTGTACCTTGTGTACGCGGTGTGTCGGACGTTCCATGCGGCTTTTCGCGGATGATGCTGTAGTATACAGAGAAGTTGCAGCATTAGAAAATTGCAGCGAAATGCAGGAAGATCTGCAGCGGATAGGCACTTGGTGCAGGGAGTGGCAACTGACCCATAACACAGACAAATGTAATATATTGCGAATACATAGAAAGAAGGATCCTTTATTGTATGATTATATGATAGCGGAACAAACACTGGTAGCAGTTACACCTGTAAAATATTTGGGAGTATGCGTACGGAACGATTTGAAGTGGAATGATCATATAAAACTAATTGTTGGTAAGGCGGGTGCCAGGTTGAGATTCATTGAGAGAGTCCTTAGAAAATGTAGTCCATCAACAAAGGAGGTGGCTTACAATACACTCGTTCGACCTATACTTGAGTATTGCTCATCAGTGTGGGATCCGTATCAGGTGAGGTTGACAGAGGAGATAGAGAAGATCCAAAGAAGAGCGGCGCGTTTCGTCACAGGGTTATTTGGTAAGCGTGATAGCGTTACGGAGACGTTTAGCAAACTCAAGTGGCAGACTCTGCAAGAGAGGCGCTCTGCATCGCCGTGTAGCTTTCTGTCCAGGCTTCGAGAGGGTGCGTTTCTGGATGAGGTATCGAATATATTGCTTCCCCCTACTTATACCTCCCGAGGAGATCACGAATGTAAAATTAGAGAGATTCGAGCGCGCACGGAGGCTTTCCGGCAGTCGTTCTTCCCACGAACCATACGCGAGTGGAACAGGAAAGGGAGGTAATGACAGTGGCACGTAAAGTGCCCTCCGACACACACTGTTGTGTGCCTTGCAGAGTATAAATTTAGATGTAGATATAGATACTACAAGCATCTGTATGTGTGCATATCGCTATCCCATAGTTTTAGTCGCCTCATTGTAATTTAATGTTGACTACATGCATACCGCAGTAACAAGAGTCCCAAGACACATCACTGCAATTTAATGTTGACTCCGTACGGTTCAACGTCGCTCACTGTGGAACGCCTTCACCACCTCAAAGGACGAGAGTGGCGCCGGAGGAGAGGGGTGGGGGAGTGGAGTAGGAGTCTGCAAAAAACCGCCGATGAAAACCGCCGCGATTTGAGTTACTCCGTCATACGACCGCGCCACCAGACATACTCGTTAGCCATTTATTAAGACAGCTCAGCTCGGCTCGGCTCGAGGGCTGACGGCCGCGGGCCGTGAGCTGTCCGCCCCAGCCATTAAAAGACGAAAAATCCGCGCTCGGCCATCCCATTAAGGACAGTCTCTTTTTTTTTTTCACTATTTCCCTGCAGCAGCTTCTTCGTAATTTGGGCAAAGTAGGGCGACTAGTTGCTTTGATCTTGTCTCAACCTAAATCATTGTATGCAGAGCAAAGGCAGGAGAGGGGAAAAGAGAAGCAGTGAACGTTAATTGCACTGCTTGCTCTCCGCAGCTCGGTTATTAACGCGCAGAAAAACACGCGGCGGCGGTTGGCCCGGTCGGTCCGCAGACGGGAGGCGCGGAGCCGCTGCCTGCTGGACTGCTGACACAGCTGCTGGCCCGTCAGCAAATGAGCTGTCAGCCAGAGCAACGCCTCGTGTTTCATCCGCGCTCGTATTCCGCGTCAGCGAATTACTTTGGTCTGAGTACTGCCAGGTACAGTGGCCGGAGAAGTAATCTGCTAGTCTACAAACTTCCGCCAATTCCCCCCCCCCCCCCTGCCCCACGGCAAAGTGCTAAGCTTTGGGGACAGGGCAGGAATATCCCGCAGTGTTTTCTTGCAAACGTGGTTTGTCTGTGGCTTTGGCCAACATGCCAGGAAGGCGTCGAGTGTACATCTATACCATGTGGGTGACCTACCGCATTATTTGACCATCTTTGTTGAACAGAGCAAAATATGCATTTGGACTAACCACTTGTTAAGAGAGAAACCTCACTGGGATGGAACCGTCCAAATCGTGGATAACATACGTTGGGCCTCGGTAGTAGATAAGCTTTTCCTAATGCACAAAACATTCGCCGCTTCTCAGCGTGTTTATTCCTATGTTCAGATAAATACGACAGTGGGATGGAACGTACAAACATCAATAATTCTTCCTTGTGCGATACAATTCGAAACATATACAGGGTGTTCGAAAATTCCCGTTAAAAAACCTCTAGGACTTGTAGTGCAGAATGAGTACATAATATTTTGAATTGGAACCCATGGCCGGCAACTGCAGTTTCCGTTCCACAGGTACTATGTTTTCAGTTCAAACGTTTTACTCATCCACTTCTACTTGAGGAATGGATTTAGGCGTGACGCAGTACAGTTATTAGGTAGCAATTCGAAAGGAAATATAAGAAAACATCCATTTATCATTTAAGCATATTTTTTATGTTAACACTTAAAAATTACGTATTTACATTAATGATGGATCATAACAGCGGCCCGATGTGGCGACCACCAGCTTGTTACAGACATTGTAGCTACGATACATGTTCAAGTAAACAGTCTCCATCCCACCTGGCGTCTCTTCAGTTTCCAGTGTAGTGGCCAAAACTCGTGCCAGCAGATCTTCCTCTGTCTCTACAGGAATCGCGTAAATTAAACTTTGCAGAAACTCTGATGAGAGTTGGTACTAGAACGGGCAAAAAGGAATCGCTTTTGCCGTATGGTACAAAAGTCACAAGCGCATCAAAAAAATAGCTCTGAGCACTACGGGACTCAACATCTGTGGTCATCAGTCACCTAGAACTTAGAACTACTTAAACCTAACTAACCTAAGGACATCACACACATCCTCGCCCGAGGCAGGATTCGAACCTGCGACCGTAGCGGTCACGCGGTTCCAGACTGACGCGCCTAGAACCGCACGGTCACACCGGGCGGCCACACTAGCGCATCATTTCCCAAGCGCATCATTTCCCCGCGAGATGATGCTGTCATTTACCATCTTGTCAAGTCATCGGTAACCAAAACGAATTGCAAAATGATTTAGATAAGATATCTGTATGGTGCGAAAAGTGGCAATAGACCCTGAGTAAGGAAAAGTGTGAAGTTATTCACATGAGTACTAAATGAAATCAGCTAAATTTCGATTACGCGATAAGTCACACGGATCTGAAGGCTGTGAATTCAACTAAATACTTAGGGATTACAATTAGAAATAACCTAAATTGGAACGATCACATAGATGTGGTTAGAGCAAACCAAAGACTGCGATTCATTGGCAGAACACTTAGAAGGTGCAACAGGTCTACTAAAGAGACTGCTTACACCACGCTTGTCCGCCCTATTCTGGAGTATTGCTGTGCGGTATGGAGTCCGCATCAGGTGGGACTGACGGGCTCGTTTTGTACTATCGCGAAATACTGGAGATAGTGCCACACACATGATACGTGAATTTGAATGGCAATCATTAAAACAAAAGCGTTTTTCGTTGCGGCGGGATCTTCTCATGAAATTTCAATCTCCAGTTTTCTCCTCCGATTGCGAAAACATTCTGTTGGCACCCACCTACATAGGAAGAAATGATCATCGTGATAAAATACGAGAAATCAGGCCTCGCACAGATGAATTTAAGTGCTCGTTTTTCCCGTGTGCCGTTCGAGAGTGGAACGGTAGAGAGACAGCTTGAAGGTGGTTCATTGAACCCTCTGCCAGGCATTTTATTGTCAGCGATCACGTAGATGTAGATGTTGTTACTTTTTAGTATAACAAGAAGGTCGTTCCTGATAGATCAAAGCTTTTACTCAGTTGCAAAATTTTTATAACATGTGACATGGCAGACTTTAAACAAGAAAGTGCAACATATCCTACTGTAAGTAGTGCGAACTCTCTTATAGATAAATCACACCAGAAACTCATTTCTGTGTAGCGATATTACTGTTATATTTCCTGTACTTCATCTAGGCTAAAACGTGTGTGTGTGTGTGTGTGTGTGTGTGTGTGTGTGTGTGTGTGTGTGTGTGCGTACGCGCGCACGCGCACGCGGGTGAGTGAGCGAGCGAGTGTTTGTGCACACAGTCATAAATAATACTTGTAAAGGAATTATATATTCCGAAATTCACTGTCACGCCTCACAACTCGATCTGCCCCTAGCCCAAGAATGCTTCTCTAGAACTGCGTCTGTAGCTCTTAATGAAAAAAAATGGCTCTGAGCACTATGGGACTTAACAGCTATGGTCATCAGTCCCCTAGAACTTAGAACTACTTAAACCTAACTAACCTAAGGACATCACACAACACCCAGTCATCACGAGGCAGAGAAAATCCCTGACCCCGCAGGGAATCGAACCCGGGAACCCGGGGGGCGGGAAGCGAGATCGCAACCGCACGACCATGAGCTGCGGACGCTCTTAATGAGACATGCCGCATAGTCACAGGCTGTCTTCGCCCCACACCTTCGAAGAAGACATGTTGCCCAGACATATGAAGACTTGCGGCAGCCAGAAACAAGGGGACCAAAGCCATAATATGTGCGGACCATCCCAGGTTCAGACAGCAACCAGCATAACCAGATTTAAGGGAGAGGCTCCTAAGAACAACCGAGGCGCTTGCAGAATCACTCTAAAGAAGGAAGAATTCAGGTGTGATGGCCCAGGAGCCAGCACATCAAAGACTAGTTGACTGGTTGATTTGCGGAGGGGACCAAACAGCTATGTGGTCAGTCCCATCGAATTATGGAAAGATGGGGAAGGAAGTCGGCCGTGCCCTTTCAAAGGAATTATCCCGGCATTTGCCTAAAGCGATTTAGGGAAATCACGGAAAACCTAAATCAGGACGACCGGACATGTGTTTGGCTCTGAGCACTATGGGACTCAACTGCTGAGGTCATTAGTCCCCTAGAACTTAGAACTAGTTAAACCTAACTAACCTAAGGACATCACAAACATCCATGCCCGAGGCAGGATTCGAACCTGCGACCGTAGCGGTCTTGCGGTTCCAGACTGCAGCGCCTTTAACCGCACGGCCACTTCGGCCGGCAGGACATGTGTTTGAACCGTCTTCCTCCCGAATGCGAGAATAGTGTCCTAACCATTACGCCACCTCGCTCGGTAATCCTAACCAGAAGAGAGAACGCCCCCTGGCCTCTTGGAACACACTCAACCGTCTTCTAACCATTGTGACAAGGTTCAGATCCAACCTACTGGAACCAACGCTGTGCGAGTGTAGTATTGAACAGACTACAGACCACCTGTTGTAGCGCTGTCTGTGGCCAGCCTCGAGCACTACCGAAGATCTGGCCGAAGCCGCAGCCAACACACTCTCTGTGGACAAATATTTTAAAATCTTAAACTCGGCTGGATGCAGCACCTGTAGAATGGAATCTTGATAAAGTGAAGTACAGCCACTCAGTTGGAGAAATGCATGGTTTATTCAGACGTCTTGACCTAGGTTTCGATGTCTTTAATGATGTCTTTTTCAGAAGGATCAGTGGGTGCACTGGCTGCATGACGTTGTGGAGGTACGTTAGAACTGTAGCAATAAAGCACCAATGAAACATAAAATTCACCTTCCTCCTGAAGAATACTTTTTTAAAGAAGTCGCAGCCTAGGTCAAAGGGTTTGACGAACAGCTCATTTCTGCAGCTGATTACTTTATTTCACTTTATCCTTGGGAGGACACTTGCAGTAGCTACTTCTGGTATAATTATCATTACACATACATGCAACTCATTGTAAATTTCTGTTTTAATTTATAGGACATGTAACTTAGTTGCTGAATAGCTCTTCGGTGTATGAAGCTTATGAAATAAATAAATAAGCACGGACTGGGCAGGAAGAAGCTGCTTGCGTGCAAGTGGCGCCCGCTGCCGCGCGTACAGAGCGGTTGCAGACGGCTGTCCTACTTCCTGGGCCGCTTCTGCAGCGGAGACGCGTGTGCTGTGACACGCATCTACGCACGGCGGCAGCAGGTGTCCGCCGGGCCGCACGCTGCGCCCGTTAAGGCAACCACACCTGTCTGTGTCCTCCCCCCCCCCCCCCCTTCTCTAACCTCCTCCCCCCCCTACTCTTACCCGGCTCTGGTGCCCCACATTCCGTCCCCCCAACCGTCGCTCTCATTATTATAAAGACGTTAACACGTAAGTCACTATCAAACAGGCATCATGACCGGCATCGTGAAAGAAGTGTATTAAATCAAAGGCTGTACGGCGGCCTCAAGAGCCACATCGGCGCACTACACGTGGAACCAGTACCTTACGTTGTAACAGGTTAATAAGGAACATCATTACAGAGGATGGGCACAGAGAGAGTAGTCTGCCTTGCATACTAATTCAAAAATAACATTCTGACCTCTGCATGAAAAATATTCTGAGGTAAAACACAGTAGCACATAAGTTAAGATTTTGCATGAAAAATAGCATGAAATTCAAAAACATCGATCGTGTGAAACACATCCAGCCCTCGGTATCTGTCATACGCTGAGAGCCATGGACTGAGTCACACTGACGTGCTCCGTCTTACTGTTTCTGCAGTTTGCGATACAGTATCATGAGAAAGGTGTAACCACAACAGAGGTCAATATCGCACGGCTGTACAATGGTGCTCGATTCGGAAGTAGCTAGCTAGAGTAGTAAAAGAAATTTTCACCACCAGAATTTGGCGAGTGGACAAAGACTGTCGATTCAACGTTTGCTTACCATGGCAGAAGACATGACAAACAGATAGAAAGATAGACAGATTGAGAGACAGAAGGAGAGAGAATTACTACATTGATACCTAGGCGCTTAAGGCGTCCTCGCACCGAACCTTGAAGCGTTCGTGGACGAGCTTGTCGATTTTGTGACGTCATAACGTGGAATTTCATATTCCAGAGCATTACTAAGTGTGAAAGACAATGACACAAGTTATAATTTTGCTTCGTGGGATCCTGTCTCGGGCATGGATGTGTGTGATCTCCTTAGGTTAGTTAGGTTTAAGTAGTTCTATGTTCTAGGGGACTGATGACCTTAGAAGTTAAGTTCCATAGTGCTCAGAGCCATTTG
This sequence comes from Schistocerca americana, assembly GCF_021461395.2. Taxonomy (NCBI): domain Eukaryota; kingdom Metazoa; phylum Arthropoda; class Insecta; order Orthoptera; family Acrididae; genus Schistocerca; species Schistocerca americana. Next base: position 216,302,371 of record NC_060120.1, read on the forward strand.
AACCATTTTTTGCTTCGTGGAGGGGAAAGTGGCCAAAATGAGATGCAAGACACCTACGCCACGAGCAGAACCTGACGTAAACCATATTGGATGTCTTCGTTTTGAGGTGGAGCCCATATTTGGTGAGTTTTATAAAACAGCTCATGTCCTATGAATTTAGGCAACAGTACATTCATGATTTCTCAAAACGTATTGTTTTTGGTAGGACTTGTAATAAAACGACGCGAAACATCGTGTTTGTGGTAAAGAATTTTGTTACGAGGCTTATTCGGAAAGTAAGGTCCGATTAGGTGCGAAATGGAAACCACTGTGAAAATACTATGGAACTTTGCACACATTTGTTGGGCAGTGTCCTTAGTGTGCTTGCCGGTCGCTTTACGTCGCTCTTTTCAGTTCATAGCGCAAAGTGATCACGCAGCATAATGTGATCACGTAGAAATGCCTAAAATAAGAGCGTCGCCCGCCAAGTATGTGGATCTGGTGAGAGAGTTCGCCTGAAGCTATGCAACTCACATAACATAAATGTCGTGCATTTTTCTCCAAGACAATTTTCAGCCGCATTTTGCAGGGGACAATGAAGATGGGAAGTGTTAGATCACTCACAATACAGCCTTTAATTGACTCCCTCCGTTGTTCATGTCTACTCACATCAACAGCTGGCTATGAAGACAACATTTTGGCACAAACAGCGAAAGACAATTGGCGAAAGCACAGGCGGTTACTTTCTGTGACGAGGGTACTGGAAAGTTTGTACAATGCCACGACAAATGTTAAAATCGGAGCGGTGACTATTTAGAGAGCTAGCTGGAAGGTGTGGCTAACTGTTATGAATAAAAAGTTTTTGATTTTCATTGTGGTTTTCATTCGCGACCAATCGGACCTTACTTTCCGAAAGGCCCTCATATTTGGTTGTTTTCGTATTAAAAGTCAAGTGTTACGAAACTATGCC